>NC_134097.1:58190189-58790189 GCF_000715075.1 Nicotiana tabacum
TGAAATTCTGCATTTTATCTAGCCAAGCAAAAAACAGACTAGAAGATCAGTATAATGAAACACACGTCATCTGATTGATATGTCTTACCAGTTTTTAAGGAATAAAAGAAACTGAATTGATAAGGCTTCATTTTGCTTCAAGCGAATCACATCCTATATAACACAATTAAACACTCTTGTGTATACCCATAGAGGCATTTACAGCGACTTGGGGGACAAAGGTGAGGCACGCCCTGTGGGTCTTTTCCCAGTGTTTCAGCAAAGGCTTTCTCATTGACAGCATTCTCATGTAACTCGATATGGAACTACTAAAACCAATTCAAGGAGTAGATTTTCATGCTTCATAATGCAACACCCACTATGCCATCCACTCTTTACTTGGAAATTTCCATCGGCATTCAAGCCTATGTACAAATATAATCACAGTTTTGGGGACAAGCAATTACGCCTTCCCCAGGTCAACTACGTGTGACCTCAAAAATGAAAAGAATGAAGAAGCTATACCCTAAGAAGAAACTCATTTTACAATTACACACCAATTACTGACTTGCACTATAACGCAATATTGCTCTTCTGAGTTTCATGACAGCAAGGATAGGGGATGACCAACCTCAAAAAGTGGGACCCCCAAATTGCAGCAAGCATGAGAAGCAAGATTGTAGATCATTCATGAAGTGCTAACTTCCAAGCTGCCGGAACAAGTTAAGATTCAGCAGGACGAGACTGAACCATGGAAACATCCAGGGGCACTTTTCCCTTTTAGGCTCCAGAATCCTGAGAGGTCAGCGTTCGGATGTGTCCACTGAGAATAAATAGAAGCTCCATGAAGATGCAAAAATTCAGGAGATATGGGGGCTGGAATACAACTTTCTAAAATAATTTTGATTTCACTGGCATCGTACAATCAATATCATCCTCAAGATCACTAAATGAAATTTCCTCCTCATTTCCCGTTAAAATTCCAGTGCCAGAGTAGCCTTCTGACTCTTCAATGTCTTGTAGCCAATCATCCTCATGCTCATCATAGTCCAAGAATGGTGGTTTAAAAGAGGGACCAGCCACCGACTCCTTATCTAAGATCTTACTAGGAGGATTTTCTTCAGTAACAACCTTGTCAATAAACTGGATCTCTGTACTTCCATGTTCGAGCTTCTCAGTTTCAATGTCAGGAGTGGTCTCAAATGCAAAACTCCTTTGGGGCATAAAAAATCTACAGTGAGCATCTTCAGATGAGGTGGAATCGAAGTCTTCACGTGGCGAATACGTGCTCTCCTTCAAGAGAAGGGTATTCATACCAAAGAAATCTGAGTCGGGTTTTGTCTTCTTTTGGAGCTCTCGCATCCACATAGCCCTTGCTTCAACAAGCTGAGAAATGAGCTCACAAAAATTAATAGAGCACAGAGACTAGCTAATTATCATGTGAAGCCATGTAGATACAGAATGTAGGACAAGTAAAATTACAACACATCCATCATTGGAACTACTCTGGTGATGCACAATACCCCATTATCGGGCAATACTCTTGGTTAAAGCTACTCATGATCAAGAAATAAAATTGCTTCTAGCAATGATAACAGGGGCTTGAACCAAATCAAGGATGTTTCAGTTTTACCTGCTCCCGAATAACTTCTCCTTTAAAATGACTAACACAGATGAAATCATTAACTTTCTGGACGGCAACTCAACCAGCTGTTGCTTTAAACTCATAAATTGACCCCAACAAATCGTGTTTCATGCAATTTTTGAGCAAATTGAGTTGGGTTATCTGTTACCCACAAGCTTTTGAGCATAACTAACTAATCAATTGTGATTATCATCAAAAATTCTGGTTGGATTTTCAAGAAAATCCATTTGGGTTGGTGAAGGTATGGACTGCTTGCTGAGTGATCATCAGGATTGTGCAACTCATTTCAGTGATGATCCTATAAGCAGAGCAGAGTATTAACAAACCTGGGGTGTAGACAACAGCTCAGCATCATGTTTATTGAGTCTTGTGTGAAGAAGAACAAAATAAACCATCCAAAAGTAACCCTCACCCATATGGACAGGGCAAAGTTCATTTCTGAGAGCAGCTAATCTCGGTGCCAGACGTTCAACAGCAAATCCATGCTTCTGTTGGGCTTCAGAGATCTCAAAATCTAAACAGATGAGAAAAATATATTAATGATAGTTTTTTGGGAAACATAACCACATCTTATTACTTAAAAAAATAGACTAAGATATTATTAAGTATCAACAATACCTCAAATATACATATACATACAATGCATACATCCTTAATATACATCAAAGGATGCTTTCACGGTTGACCCTAGCATGATTAACAAAGGAAGAAAGAAGATAATATACCAACCAGCAAAGGCAGTGATTTTTGAAAGCAAAATTAAAAAACTCAAGCCATGCTGCAGACCAGGAAATAGATGCAACATCAGCTCCCTGTCTTTATCGTATGCTTTTTGACTTACTTTCTATTTTATCCATCTCAACAAGAATTAATTCATTCCTTAAAAAGCAAAGCTTAGTAGTGTTTCTTATTGTCAAACTAGCATATCAGAATATCACTTCTATAGTATTTGACATCTGATGTGATCTTTCCACATCCTTTCACATCTTTCAACTACTATTTTAACAGATATGTACCAAACTCAAATACAATCACTTAGTTAACTTTCTTCTGTAATCTCCATGAAAATTCAACTAGGTCAAGCAACTACGAATGCAAGGATAAAAGGGATCAAAGCCCATCATTCAAATTTACATCATCGAATGTCTTGCCATTCCACGAGCCTAAACAAAAAAAGGAACCATATCAGGAGTAAACCAAATTGAGCTTCCAGCTGACATTCTTTGATCCAGGTGCAAAACAGGCTGAGCACTTTGCCTCGCTTACCTGGTAGTTCACTGCAGTCACCAAAGTGCTAAGGCAGACGCCTAACAGTGGGCTCTCTCCTTAAAAGACCACAACTAAACAATATATATTTCACTTATTTGTAAACAAATTTAATTCCTTTGTCCATGTAAATTTTGTTTCTGCTTATAGCTATATTCTTAATATACATATGTATCATTTTATTTCATCCTTTATTTGCACTTTTCTTCCCCAAACCCCACGCTTTAATTGCATTATGCACTTAAAGCCCGACAGAGCTTAGCTATTTTATGCACTTTTCGCTTTGGATAATACTGTTTTTGACTTAATAGGATGAGATCAGCTTGATTTCAACTCAAGCGAGTTCTCAAACATTTCAGTACTCCAGTTCAATGTAGTAACTGCAACTGAATCATCAACATTAAGGATGGTAATTTGATACCAAGGTTTGTATTGTTAAACTACACAAACAACCTCTGCCGACTGCAACAAGTACTAATAGAAAACACACTTATCAAGCATCTCCAGCATTTCAACTTTATTATATGACTTAGACTCTTACTAAAAACAGCTTTCATACACAGTACTATCTTTTTGTTCCTTATCAGTACTGTTTTAGCACTGGTTTCCATGCTCTGTACTTTCTCTATTTAGTCAATTAATTCTCGAATAAGATGGGTCAAGGGCAAAATTGTTCCTACCTAATCAGAGGTCTTTCGAAAGCAGTTGTGAATTTCTCCAAAGATAAATTCAGAAGGAATCACCCAGAGTGCTATACACTATAACCTTGACGTCTGCTAGACAAACAAAGAAACAAAAATTTGACAAATGTTTGCACCAATTATCAGTGATACTCACACCTTAATCACATTCTATAGACTAAACCATCCATTTTAAGAACATAGTCACCACAAACTAAACAATCAATCAATCAAAGACTCAATCAGAAACTAGTCGAGGTTGATTATATGGATCCTCCATATCCATTCAGCTTTATTCAAACCTGATCCATTCCAAGACTAAGTAATTTATCCAGGCTTCGCTGACTAGTGGCAAGAGCACAATGCCTGATCTGGGTTAGGTGCACTTAACCAGTTCAACCCTACGCCAAAGCCAGGGTAAGGGTTGAGGCCATTATTCACAAAATTTCAAACTCTGCCCCACTGGTATCAAAAAAACTAAATAATTTATCTTTCAAGGTTGAAAAAAAGTAAAGAAACAATCAAAAACTTTGTACCAACAAAAAATGTAAAATACATACCGTCAAAGTCGTCTTCCTCTAAGGGAAAATCCAACCAAGTCTCGGGATGATGAGCTATATTCCTAGCGAAGCCCAATGCTTCATCAGTTACTCCAACTGCATCATCAAATAAACTATTCTCCTCCACTTCATAATTCGAATATTCTAGAAAAACACCCATGTCTCCAACATATTCCCTCTCTTCCTCCTCCGATACACCACTTGAACCTGATCGATCTACCGAATCTGTCCGGTCCAGAACGGCATCCAAATGCTCCGATTTCACCGTCCATACTGCCGCCGTCGGAGGTGGAGGAGGAGGAGGTGGTGGCGAAGGAGCGAGAAATGAAGCGACACCCCATAGTTGACGAGTTAAGGTTTCTTTTAGTTCGGACAAGTCTTCCTTAACACCCCCGCCGCCTTCGTTAACATCGGAGGAATCAACGTCATTACAATCAAATCCATTTTCTTCTAAATCGATTTCCTGGTAAATTGAAATTTCATTTTCGTCTCCATGAGAATTGGAGGAATGAGTGACGACGTCGTTTTTGGTATCGTTTTTGTCTTCTTCCTCCTCTTCTCTTTCACCATCGAGATGGAGAGTGGTGGCTAAAGAACGAGGGAGCCATGATGACATGGCTACAGGAGGCTATACTTGTAGTGAAGATTGGAATTTGATTGGATCGAGGAAGAAGAGGACATTTCAGAAAAGTGCCTTGCATATGATTTTGATTTCTGTTATTTTTAGTTCTTTTCTTGTATTGGAGATTACGTGGATTGGGTCCCCCTATGTAAAAGAAAAGTCTATTTCAAAGATTTGGCCCCCATGTTTTAAGTGTCCGAAACCAAAATGGCAACTTTTTGGACTCAAAACACATTTCTACCGTGTTAAAAAAAAGCTATTTTTTTTTACCTAAAATGCGGTATTATATTGCATTTTACTTTAACGAAATTTTAGCCGTTAAAGTAAAGCACAGTATAATATCGCATTTTATATATAGCGCAGTATTATACTTTATTTTACATACTAAATTTAAAATCCCCATTTCTTCTCCACGACAGAACACCGGTATCCTGAGTCCGAAACTTTTTTGATGATTTTTTGGACAAAAAATACTTTTCTACTACTTAAAAAGCAGTTACATAAATGAGTAAAATGCAGTACTATACTGCGAACTACTTTAACAAAAATTTAGCCGTTGGTACTGCGTTTTACTTTAATTTTTTTTGTAATTCGCAGTATTATACTGTATTTTACTCAAATCTGGGCCCAGGTTTAAATTATTAAAGCTGTTCGCAGTACTATATTGCATTTTAAGTAAAACGCAGTATAATACTGCGAACAACTTTAATAATTTAAACCCCCTTCTTCTTCCTTGGACCACTGAACCGACGCACCCCCTCTTTTAAAAATTTCGATTCTGCTGGTCCCCCCTCCCTCCCCGCGACAAACTTAAAAAAAAAAAATTCGGCCCCACCCGTCACCTAAAGAGCAAGGAGTGTAGGTCCCACATACAAGACAAGCTTTGGATTCCTTCTTTCGGGTGCAAAAATTCGATTTCAATCAAATTCAAAAAACTTAAATCAAGGTATTTCGATTTTGTTTATGTCGAAACTCGTATAGTACATGCATATTTGTATTGTTTAATGTGTTTCCATGTTAATTTGTGTTATGTTTGTGTTTAAATTTGTATCTTATTTATACCCGGATTGATTTATTAGCTTTGGTACAAAAAATTGTTAAAATTTGATAAATTATTTGTATTGTTAAAAAATTAATATTATTTATTTTGTTTGTTGTTCATATTTGTATTTTATGTTAGTTGTTTTTATATGTAATATTGACCTTTTAGCGTAGTAAAATAAATAGCCTTTTAGCGTAGTAAAATATAGAGCCTTTTAGTGTAGTAAAATATAGAGCCTTTTAGTGTTGTAAAATGTAGAGTCTTTTAGCGTAGTAAAATGTAGAGCCTTTTAGCGTAGAGTCTATGTAGTTTAAGTATGTAGTAACTGCAAACTCTATCCAATTACACTTTACAAAATTAATTATTTAATTTATAACAATAAACTTACAAAAGTAACAAATTAATATATGTTGTAAAATTAACTCAAATATCGAGCCTGGAACCCATACATAATTATACAGTCCAATTTTAAACATAATTAATTATTTAATTTATTAAGCTAACACACACAATTCTAAATATGTTGACATTGACACGCATAATAATTAAGGATAACTCGGTGCTACCAGGCCTCAAAAATCGAGCGTGGAACCCATACATAATTATTCAGTCCATTTTTAAACATAATTAATTATTTAATTTATTAAGCTAACACACAAAATTCTAAAAATGTTGAAATTGATACGCATAATAATTAAGGATAACTCGGTGCTTCCGGGCCTTAAATATCGAGCCTGGAACCCATACATAATTATTCAGTCCAATTTTAAATATAATTAATTATTTAATTTATTAAGCTAACACACAAAATTCTAAAAATGTTGAAATTGACACGCATAATAATTAAGAATAACTTGGTGCTACCGGGCCTCAAATATCGAGCCTGGAACACATACATAATTATTCAGTCCAATTTTAAATATAATTAATTATTTAATTTATTAAGTTAACACACACAATTCTAAAAATGTTGAAATTGACACGCATAATAATTAAGGATAATTCGGTGCTACCGGGCCTCAAATATCGAGCCTGGAACACATACATAATTATTCAGTCCAATTTTAAACATAATTAATTATTTAATTTATTAAGCTAACACACACAATTCTAAAAATGTTGAAATTGATATACATAATAATTAAGGATAACTCGGTGCTACCGGGCCTCAAATATCGAGCTTGGAACACATACATAATTATTCAGTCCAATTTTAAATATAATTAATTATTTAATTTATTAAGCTAACACACACAATTAATTTTGTTTAAATTATAGTAGACGGCATGAACTTTCCTCCGCCTGCGCATCCCGGACCTGCCGAGGATCAGCTACTAGTGTTGCAGGGCGACCATAGGTCCTCCTTTGTATGGGAGGGACAGCTATCGATGCAGCCTCTCCTCCCCAGGAGACTTGACGATTTGTGGGAGTTCATCGGGGAGCATCCTTTCCATGCCCGCGTAGTCGCGCGCCTACAGGCTACGAGCTTCTATACGATTTTTGAGCTTGGACGGATGCAGCTTGATTGGTCTCTCATCACGGCCTTGGTAGAGCGGTGGCGACCGGAGACACACAATTTTCACTTGCCCACTAGAGATGCCACTATCACGTTGGAGGATGTTCAGGTTTTGTACGGGCTGCGCGTAGATGGACAGGCCGTAGCACTGCCCCAATACATTAGATCTATGACGCGTGCACAGTTTTTGGATATGATGAGGCATTTTACTGGTTATACACCTTAGGGTGACGCTGGGGGCAGTCGCGTTGCTTTGTCAGCCATCAGAGATCATATGACATTTTTGCACCCAGACATTACCGGCGAGACGGAGGATCTCCATATTGAGAGGTACACGCGGTTGGCGCTGCTCCTACTTTTCGGGTGTGTCTTGTTCTCGAACACTTCGGGGAGTAAAGTGAGTATGCGCTTTCTCCATCATCTTCAAGAGCTGGATGGTTTACCCTAGTACAGTTGGGGTGCTGCTGTTCTCGCATACCTGTATAGGAGCATGTGCCGGGCGAGCATGGGCCCATCGGTGGACATATGTGGTTTTCTGCCCCTCCTACAGGTGACAACATTTTCGAATACTCTGTTTATTTCTCCGAATTCTATATGGTCGAACTGACTCATAAATTTTACATCAACCTTTTATCTTAGGTTTGGGCCTGGCAGCGGATCATGCCGTTGCAGCCACCTCTACCAGCACTTGCGCCTGGTGAGGCTTATCCGTTTCTCCCTCTAGCTTCTAGGTGGATTCTCCGGCGTGGGAACTACCAAGGGACCGATGCTCATCATAATCTCCCCCTTATCACGGATGTGCTAGATATGCTGGTGGACGGACAAGTAGATATGTACCTACACTTACTTGTTTTAAATTGAGTTGTGTTGCGCATACTCACTTTTATGTTATTATTTGGTAGTTCATCTGGACGCCATACAACGACGAGTTGGTAGCTCAGCTGGCCTTTTATTACTCAGTCGATCGGATGCTTTGGAGCACCTCCGTCCCGATGATCTTCTTCGATATAGTTGAGTATCATGCCACAGAGCGTGTGCTTCGCCAGTTTCACCGTCCCCAACCTATACCAAGGGACCCTGGATGGGTGGCTATACACTATCAGCGGGATGACCGTGCCAGGCTGGACGATATATATATGGGATGGCTAGAGCAGCAGGTCCTTATTTGGGAGGAGCAGCTGTGAGCACGTGATTTTTGCCCTATATATGAATAATTCCCAAAATCCCAAACAAAACAATTTTTCTTTTGTTTTTACAATTTTTGTGCATTTTTGGTGTCATCTTCTGATAATTGTTGCATTTTATTTGTGCGTTTTGATTTTTATAAAATACAAAAATACGCATTTTTCTGCACTTAGGATTTAATTTTATACTTTAGTATTAATTAAGGATTAACTTGTTTTGGAATAGGATATGAAGAAAATGACAATAATAGTTCACTTTAACGTTTTTATTATTTTAATTGTGAGACAGTCGCAAATAGTTATCAAGTTAATTTTAGGCATTAATTGGTTGTAGCTTAATTGTTAGTTTAATTTCACATCTTTGAAAAAATCAGAAAATAAATACAAAAAAATACAAGATTGCAAAATGAAAAATGGAAAATTATTGTTTAAAAGAATAATAGAGGGGGTCTTGTTTGAGACCCGAAATTTGGGCCAAATGCACCAAATATTTCAGGCCCAAACGCATCAAACATTTTAAAGTGAGTCCAGCCCAAGTCCCTACCCGATCTGCCCCCCCCTTTAAATGAAACGGCGTCGTTTCAGGGCCCTTGGATCAGGACCGTTGGATCTCATCAATCCAACGGTCCGGAACTAACGAGGTTTCCAGTATATAAGTGTCCAAACCGTTCCCCCCTACCCCCATTTCCATCATCTTCCTCACCCCACCCTTTCTCCCCAAACCCTAACCCGCGCCGCCCTAAAATTCCTTGCCGGCGGTGAACGCGAACTACGCCGTTCACCCTGAAATTAACACCACGGACTCCCCTCACCCTCCTCTTTCTATTGCACCCGTTGGTTTGCCTCGAATAAGGCCGGAACTCTTCGAATCTTGATTTGAAGTTTTCCGGCCAGGTGACAGTTTGTCCGAATCAGCCCAAAATCACACCCTACAACCCCCAGCCCTTCCTCAACACTAATCTGTGGTTGTTTTCTTTCAAATCACCTTGAAACGACCCAAATCTTAGATCTAAGAATTGCTGGCCAAACCCTAAAACTAAATCCTTTTGATTTCGAACCGTAGTACCCTTAACCATGTGTTCTCGTGTAAGAACACATGGTTAGGGGGTGTTACGCGTCAAAAATCTGAAAGGATTCAGATGTTTATGACCAGCCGGAATCCCTTATGCCTTTGTGTGTTTTTCTTTTCTTTTTTTTTTTTACTGTTTCTTTTACTCGCATGATTAAAATATTATTTGCAGTCATTATTTCATTGTTGTTCTGTTAATTTTAGGGTTTAATTGTGGTTCTGTTAATTACTGTTGATTCTGAGATTGTTAGTTGGTTGAATGATTATAAGTTCATGGTTCAATAATTAGTTTTAAGTTCATTTAATGGTAATCGTGGTAGCTTAAGCTCATTTTAATTTCGTTTAGCTTTTTTGAGTTGGTTAATTGACCAGAATTGGTTCAGTCAGTCTGATTAGTTGGTTTCTGATTGCTAGTTAATTAATTTTAGTTAGTTTCTGATTGTTAGTTAATTAATTTTAGTTAAGTTCCAGAATGGTTTAGGATATTGGGTATAACTGTTAGGGATAAGGGTAGGTTCAGTGATTCTAAAAGTCTTTCAGGGGTAATCTGGGTATGTAAAAGGGTAGTTCTAATAGGAATAGTAATATCAAGGTATAGGGAAGGGTAGTATGGGTATTGTATGAGTATAGGAATACCTTAGGGCCTTCTAGAATAGGGTTCAAGTGTAAGTTTTAATAATTATACTGCAGTTACTTGTTTAGCAAGATAAAAATAGAGGGACCAAATTGAAAATAGAGGGACTAATTAGAAAATCAGAACCTAGTCCATTCTCTTGAGGGTTGCCTATAAAAGGGCATAAGATGCCTTGGGGAAAGGGGGTCTGCTCAGTCTTCTGCCTTGAGCCCTAAGTTTTAATTTGAGCTTCATTCCTATTTTTTTTAAATCCAGTTAACATTTCAATTCTGAGATTATTCAGAAAATAAAGACATCAAAATATGGAGATCTGAAACAGCTTCACAGTTTCATTACTAATTCTGGGTTTCAGCTGTGAGGGTCAGGGAAATGTTAGAAGTCTGTTAAGCTGATCTGTGGGAATTTGCTTATATTCCTGGTTTCAAAACAATCTGCCTGTGTTTCTGTGGTGTACATTGCTGGGTTTGTTGTTTGTTGCTGTTGAAAGTAGCTGATTCCTCTCCTTTTCTCTATTTTCATTACAATTCCCAGGTACATTTCCTTGACTCGCATCTATGTAAATCCAAGTTTGAAGTGGAGAAGAATGGGAATGTTACTAGAATTCTGTTGTCTTTGGAAACATTGTCTATTGACTATCTTTTCATAGTTTAATTTGTTTAAATTGTTTGGCTGTTACTAATCTACTTATTTGTTGTTGATTCGAGCCAATAACTGATTTGTATAATCGAGACTGATGAACTGTCCAGTATGAGTTTGGTTATTTTAATTAGTAAGTGGACATTTGGATATTTAGATTTATGTGTATAGCCCAGGGTGCGAGCTGTTTAAATGGATCATTTCATGTTTATACAATTGTCATTTTCAATTTGTTTAAAGTTTCACAGTATGCTGGAGTCAAGTCTGCAAAGTTGTGATTGATTTAGAGTTCAACACACATGGTTTTTTTTAGTTTTGGTCTAAGATGAATTGGGCACAGCTTCATACTGGGCCAATTTTGGGCCTGTCGAATTTGCAGTTGGCCCAGACTGTGGTTAGGCGAGAAATCGAAATGGGGCCTAGGTACATTAAGGTTCAAGAGTTTAATTAAATAGGAAGGAGCCTCGAGGGCTCGATCTTTGGGCTGTGCATTGGCCCATCCATAAGTAAAATTTGGCCTCCGTAAGGTCTAGTTCTTATAGCTCTAAGAACCCTCACCTGCAATATATGTAATGACAATGCTTTGGATTATATGGGCTCAAAGCCTATTTCCTCAGTACTTCTGCATAGAAGCTCAAATTTCAGGTTTAACGGATGATTGGCCTTAACCAATTAGGATCCTTAAGTAATTGTTGACATAATTATCTCGCTGTTTAGATTTGGGAAGGTTGTTTAGCAAATTTCATGGCCTTCCCCCAAAATAACACTACGTTAGCATCTAACATTCTTAAAATTAGAGTGCGCATTGATGCGACTCAAATCCAAATCTCGACGAAGTCGAAATGTGTTGATAACTACGGGTGCATTGATTGCGACGTGGTTCGAAACGCGTTTTCATGACGTCGCAATTCTTTAAAAATAAATAACAATAAAAGCGGTTTACAAATAAAAAGCACATAAGTTAACATGTATTAAAATCAGATAAATTCAACTACAACAGTTAAGCGACCGTGCTAGAACCACGGAACTTGGGAATGCCTAACACCTTCTCCCGAGTTAACAAAATTCCTTACTCGGATTTCTGGTTCGCGGACTGGTAACAGAGTCATAAATTCCCTCGGTTCGGGATTCAACTGGTGACTTGGGACACCATTAATCTCCCAAGTGGTGACTCTGAATAATTAATAATTAAATCCCGTTCCGATTGTCCTTTAAATGGAAAAACTCCTTTACGCCTCTTCCGGGGGTATAGGTATGAAAAAGGAGGTGTGACAGCAGCGAGCTGACCGTATTCCGCCAGCACCTACATTTACTCAGGAGGCCACTATTCATATGTATGCGTCATGGTACCGCCGTCACACCTGACTGATTATCGGGAACCCCATTCATGTACTTGGCGAGCGCTATAGACCATACGCCGGGAGACACGAGGCACTGGTATGTTTTTTGGCTTATTAATATCGTATAATTGTGATATAGAATTATATTAATTAATATTTTAAATATTTCACAGGCTATTGGGCATCATAGTGTATTTTTCATATTTCATGTATTTTTGTTATGTTGGCCTGTTATGTTTGTGTTTGTGCTGTAGTAATGTTTTATTTACATTTTCCTACAATTAAACAGCTTTTTCTTCACTCATTCCAAATTGTGGAACATAATTTTATTTGATATATATTGCAACATACACAAGTACAAACACGTATTACAAAAAACAATACCAAAATAAAAGACTAGGGGTATCCTTGATAGTTGGGTACATTCGACGAACTTGCACCAGGAGCCGGATTACCACCGCCACGCACACCACCTGAAGGACATTTACGACGGTCGTGTCCTGTTTGCGAGCATATGCCACATTTACGCGCATAAATGGTGTTACCAACATCCATTTGGTTCCGTATACGCGTTCTCTTTTGCACTTGCAGCTTGCGCAAATAGTCCTTGTTACATACCATCTTAAAAGGTTCCGGTGGCCAATAATGCTCAGCACCTAATGGTTGCAACTTCCCACTATACGTGTCTACATATGCAGCAACACTGTATTGCCTATCAATATAGTTTGTTGCCCCATATCTAACTTGTTGAAAGCACTTCAACGCATGTGCGCACGGTATGTGGTAGATGGTCCATTTCCCACATGAACATAACCTTCTATTTTCATTCACCGTCTGTAGATTATTCCCACGGTGTCCGCGGATAGCGATCTTAACTTCAAAAACACCCCGTTCATGATCGTACTGAAGAAATGAATGCCATTGTGCTCGCCTCCTGGACCTTTCAAATCTTCTCATGGGTATTGGCATAAATTGAACACCCCTGTCCATCAATGCTGATGCAGCTGCATGCCTTTCAACAAACCTCTTCGCACTCTGTTTGAATGTCATGCGGACCATGGCAGTGACAGGCAGTCCACGGGCAGACTTCAACAAGCCGTTGAATGACTCCGACACGTTTGTAGTGAGGGCTCCCCATCGTCTTCCGCCATCAGCATGCAATATCCACATGTGAAGCTCATGCCCCATCAACCAAGTATAGGCTCGTGGTTCTAACTGCCGGATCGCTTCCATGCGCCTCGTGAATTTGCACTGCTGGTGCTCAGTTGCAGCCATCCACATTAAGTCATGCATTGCCTTGTCAGGATATTTCTTCTGGAAATTGGCCTTCAGGTGACGCACACAATAACGGTGGTATGCATATGGTTCCTGCCATTCAGGCAAGTGACGTACAAAACATAAAATACCACCATGCCGATCAGATATTAGACAAATACCTGAACGCTGTTTGACAACGTGCTGCTTCAAGTGGTTCAAAAAAAGCGTCCATGTCTCTTCACTTTCGTTGGCACATATGGCAAAAGCTAGTGGAAATATTTGCCCGTTGGCATCTACTGCAACTGCAATCAAAAGCTTAATATCATACTTTCCATAGACATGAGTACCGTCTATGGAAATAACAGGACGACAATGCACAAAATCATCAATTGCTGGTTTAAATGACCAGAACACATAGTTGAAAATATATTCGGGTCTGTCCGAACTCCGCTCACGCCTCCATTCAACAACAGTCCCGGGGTTAAAGTGTTGTAGTGAGGCCATGTACCTGGGAAGATTTGAAAAAGACTTATCCCAGTCGCCATAAATAAGTTCAAAGGCACGTTTGCGACCGAGATATGCCTTTCTTTTGGTTATAGTAAAACCATATTCCTGGTGGACGACTGTAATACACTCTTTAATCTTGAACCTAATGGACACTTCCAAATATGGAATCAAGACAAGAGAAATCAAGTCCACATCCAAGTTGAAGTGATTCTCATTGTATGTGTCCATTTCACATCTGTGCTCGCTAATAAATTTACCCACTTTTCACAAACCTGATTTCTTCTTGGTGGCACGCAACATCCAGTGACAACCCATAAAGTCTCTACGACATACAACCTTGTATTTCTCCGTAGTTGACTCACTTACCGTCATCTCACGGCACTCTCTTATACTATAGATTTTTACAGCCCTAATTAAGCAAGCTTTATCAGGGAAATACATGCTCTTTGTTAGAACAGCTGGTCTAGACTCATCCCACATCGCTGACCGAAATGTATCATCATCCCTTGTGAGGGCATCCACGTTCGGCATGCTTGGCAAATTATCAAGGTAGGAAATATTCCGCTCATGAAATGTCACGTGGGACTCGTACACTCTTGGTCTAGCGGGAGGTGGAGGAACATGCTCCCTCGTCAGCTCAGTTCAACATTCACTTCCTCCTCATCATCACCCTCATCATGGAAGGGTGTGTGATCTCCAAACTCATCCGCATTGTTGTCATAATCACTATCATCTTCCTGACTCTGCGCATCTGCCAAATCACGAGTAAATACGTCGTCTATGGGCAACTGTGTGAGGTTAGGAGCTTCAAGAATCTCGTTTTCACTGCACAAAAATAACAAAATGATAATATACCCAACTAGATAAATACTTTAGATATAGCTATATCACTTTACTTACAAGTCGTACTGTCTTGACGTTTCATGATGGATATTTGCTTGTTGTTGATGACTCCCGGATGGACCACCGTGGTCCAATACTCCAGAACTACACATATTTCAACTAGGGGCGGGGTCATAACTTGTAAAATTCGTATCCGGATGGTACCCCCTATGAAAAATATGAGTGTTAATACAAATCCAATTAAAACATAAAATAAACATCGCTAAAGCACCCACGAAATTGAAGTTTACCAGTCGTCTTGTTGATTATATAAAGTCGAAAAATTATTTTGCGGCTGCTCATTCGCTGGTGGTGACAAGTTTAAATCAAGGCAAGCTCTTTCATCAGCAATCTGTCCGGCAAAAACTGCTCTAGAATAACCACCCGATGACTGGGGGTTATCCCTACTATGCACGCCCTCATTATTGGGAACGTCTTCCACCTTGACGTACATTTCCAATAATTTTATTACAATAAATTCCCTGTATTCATCCGGAATCCGCAAAAAATCTCTAAGAGTTTCATCATCCTCGATGTTAGACTCAGAATAATAAGCAAACTCCTGCGGAGTCACTGAATCCGGAAATCTACCGGTTATTTTAAGGTTAACCGAACGCCACCTCTTATTCATTTTTTTACGTAACAACGATACCAATTTATCGTACTCCATAGTAAGCGGCAATTTAACATGACATTGTGGAGGTGAGCTATACCTCACAGAGTTATTCTCCAACACAACCTCACCCCCCAATATAGTGAAACTCTTATTTTTGCCACTTCAGACATTGTAAAAAAATGATTGATAAGAAGAAGAGAGAAGTATGAACGTAAGTTTGAAGATTGAATGAATTTTCATAAAATTGAAACGCCTTTAAATAAGGCAAGTCCGAATGTAAAATGCAGTACAATACTATGTTTTATGTATTGAATTATTGTTATGTCAGTTCATTATTGGTGGGGTCAAAAACCAAAGTAAAACGCAGTATAATAATACATTTAAGTAAAACACAGTATTATACTGCATTTTACAAATTTAGAAGTAAAATGCAGTTTAGTACTGCGAATTACAAAAAAGAAAAAAAATTTAAAGTAAAACGCAGTATGGTATTGCGTTTTACTTTAACGGCTAAATTTCCGTTAAAGTAGTTCGCATTATAGTACTGCGTTTTACTCATTTATGTGTAAAGCCCCAGAAAATTTTGCTTAGTAATTTAATACTTCGTGGTGCTAAGGTAGGCTAAATATTTTATCTTGCGTACAAATGAGGATTAAGGATATTATGGATATCAATTAGATATATTAATAAGTGTATAAGTCATATTAGAAGTGAATTGGGGTCTAAGGAGAGGCCTAAGTCTAAGCCAAGTTATAAAATTTCATAATAGACGAAAGTTGCAAATGAATGCGCACAAGACCTCACTTTGGACAATTATATCTCCAGTTATATAGGGATTTGTGTGATGCACATCCTATCAAATAAAAGGTCTTTGAGTCTTGTTTCCAACGCTTCAAACCGTTCATCATTCGGACATTCCTACGCAAAGTTATGACCAAATTACCAAAGCAACGCAGAAATTTGAACTACCGCGGCGCCCCATGCGGCGCCCGGCGCGCCGTGCCAGTAGTAATTCCAGTATGGTCCGAAATTTCATTTCTAGACACATTTTGCACAGACGCCCCATGCCCCACGATGCCCCACGCGGCGCGGCAGTACAAAAAAAATGGGGTTTTAAGACCCGAACCCCATTTCATTTAACTCGATTGAGGTTTATTTTTGGGGAAATTTCTGGTATTCTAGAGTGAAGGGAGAGCGATTCTAGAGAGAGGAAAGGGAAAAACTAAAGATTTCACTACTCTTCCTTGAATCACACCTTGAAATCGCATCAAAGGGTTGCTAAGGCTTCAAAGAGGTAAGAATTTCTTTTCCCCAATTCTTCAACTTTGAAATCTAACTAGAAATGGGTAATTAGTAAGATGATTCTTGGATGTGAGAGTATTCATTATTCATGCATGTACAAATTAGGTTTGTGGGAAGATTGTTGAATATAAACAAGTAAAGATTGGGTTGGGAAATGAAGGAAATCTTGTAAAAGAGATTTGAAATCAAGATGCACAACTAGTAATTGATAAAATTCTCAAATGAGCTAGAATTATGAATATCTTCCTAATTTGTGTTCAAATTTTGTTATGTCTCAAAATAGATTGAAGTTGCTAGAATTTCCGGAATATCGTAGTAATTAAAGGAAAGATCAAGAAAGGTATGTATGACTAACTTTGACCTTTGTAAAGTCACTTTGTTTGGTGTACGAATATTTGGTATGTGATATCTACGTGGATTATTTATGGAATTCTTGCGATTGGTATGATTTGATTGTTCGTGGTTAAGTCTCCCGATATAATGGTGTACGTAATTGGCAATAAACCAAATGTGTGATTGTGAATGTGTTATGTGGTAAGAGTTGAGAAACAAATGATGGAAGGAAGTCGTAAATGATGCAGTTGGAATAACTATGGTAATAACATATATGGCTTGTATTGGCAATTATCGCGGTGACATAAAATGCATATGAGTTGTTGAATATGATGGAAATAGTATTGATGGCTATAGAAATTCTTTGAGAATTGTTGTTGTTGTTCTTTGTGAATTGTTGTTGTTGTTGTTGTTGTGTTGTTTGTGAATTGTGATTGTTCGGTGGGATCGGGTTGCGCGCCGCAACACGAAGTAATCACGTCGAAACACAAAGTAATAAGGTGTGGCTTGTGGTGATAAGGGTGGCCGAGGTAATAAGGGTGGAAAAGTGATCGAAATCACTATTGAAATGAAAATATGAGAAAGTTGTGAAATCATTGATGTGAAAATATTGAAGGGGAAATGGAGAGATTGTAACTTGTTTGGCTTAATGGTTTTCTTTCATGTGTATTTGATTGTTGGTTCCATGACTACTTGTTACTTGTGTATGGTTTGAGTTTACTTAGGGCAAGTTTGTTCATACATACCAGTACAATTCAAATGTGCTGACGTCCCTTTTGCCGGGGGCACTACATTCGTGTTATGATTGTAGGTGGATCCATAGTAGGTACTCCAGTCCACCGACCGTAGCTCCCCTTCACTTTCCGCCAGAAGCATTGGTGAGCCCTTTTCCTCCCAGGGCCTTGCGTGGCTCATGCTGCTTTTTATTTCGGAGTATTGTTTTGGTTTTTGGTGTAAGGTATAGCCGGAGCCTTGTTACCGACAAGTATTGTATCACTCTTTTGTATCCCTAGAGGCTCCGTAGACAGGAAATGTGGGTTATGTACTTATGTATTTTGGGCAGTATAACTTGTAAACCTTGCTAAGTAACTATGTATGCTATGTAAATCTCGTAAGAATGTGTTTAAATTTATAAATGGCTATTTCACTTGGTTAATGGGAAATGGAAACGCAGGGTAATACGTGGAATAGGAAAGGCACCCAGGTCCGCTTGGTTGGGGCTTCCCGGTCGAGCGCCGGTCGCGCCCCTCGGTTTTGGGGCGTGACAAACTTGGTATCAGAGCCTATGGTTTTAAAGTGTCCTAGGATGTCTCAGAGCCGTGTTTAGTAGAGTCCTTCTTATCGGTGTATTGTCGACCACATCTATAATTTGGAGGCTACATGGACATTTAGGAATGTTACCCTTCTTCAACACTCCAGATCGTGCGATAAAGCTTGACTATAAGATTATCTTCTAACTCGTGCGTTGAGATTTGAGATAAGTTTAAACACTCTTTTGTCTATTTCAAGTAATGTTGTCATATGGAATGACCAATGGGAAAGGCCTGAATATTAATGAGATGGCACGCGTATCATGTTGAACAAATTGTACGGATATATGAGATACGTACATAGTACCAGAAGCATACTTTATATGAGAAAAGTGTTTAAATTGATCACCCACCTCCAAAGAGACATTGACTTGATAAATGAGACGCGAGATTATATGGCACCTGTTGATAGTGTGGGAAGCATGTATATGATCCTAAGGTGTAAAAGAAATATTTGTTATATAAGCATGTGATATATGTAAGGCATGACCAGGAGAGTAATGACAAACATGTAGGTCTCTCATGGGAGACAAGATGTCATGAACTGAGAGACAATTAAACACATAATGAGAAGACTCTTATGCTATGAATGTTATAAGAATCCCATAAGTGTATGAAGTTGTGTTACACTCCTAAAGGATATTGGCATGGGGAATTGGAATCCCAAGTCCGTGTGGCTGAATAAGAGTAGAGAACTTATGAGGTTAATACAATGCTGACTCCAATCTCCCTAATAGTCAAACATATATGTGAGGGATAGAGATATGAAACATATGTCCATGAATTGCTAAATTCAAGACTTGTGTCAAAATCTGGGGCATTCGCCCTAAGTGGGGGAGGAAGGGCCATAGTAAGGCCACTTAAATACAATGAAACAAGAGTAAGGCCATGTAGCTATGATGTTTGAATATTTTGTTGAAGACATGCGTAGTTTAGAAAGGTGATAATGGATAACGTGATTATTTGAAAGGATATGCTAATGATAGACCACTAGTACCCAAAAAAATGGAAGGTTAAGGAAGGTAAATTCTTCATACATGGCAATGTGAATGATAGGGTCAACGATCCTAGAAATTAAGAGTATGTTGTAAAGGGATTTTATACTTGTTATAGGGTCAGGAACAATGGAACCTAAGGAAGTACTATAGGACAAATATGGAAGGTTGTGAGTTTTTAGAATGGGTTAATCATAGATCTATGATTTAACCAAAGTACCAAGGCGTTAAGAAAGGCGAAACGAGTGGGAGAAATAAATGTGATGCAATAATAACCCAAGAGGGTATTTGGGCTTGATGGAGAGCCTCTAAAGAATTTTACAAGCAAAGAAGTGTTATGTGATATGACGATGAACACACTTTCCCACGAATATCCTAACAAGAGTTAAGAGGTGAGCGGGTTAAAAAAAAATTAAGGAAAAAGACCACGTAACATGTGTAAGAGTGCGTGGCTATTCACTAGCTAGGAATAATGAGGCGAGAAGAAATAAGAAGAAAATCTATAAATTGAGATGTCCATGGTTATCGCAAAATAGTTCGTATCAGAATGGTGGACTCGCCTGGAGCACAAGTGTTAATAGAAGGTATAAAGGACTAACCGTAATGTTACCGACTTGGGTAGCACTGAATATCAACTAAAATATTTAGAGGGAGTTCATGTCTACATATTACAATAGAAAGTGAGACTACTGGTGGTGAAATAGTGGCGTGATAAACTCAACAAACCAGACACAATGATACCATGAGTCCATGAGGTACAGACAAGTGCGTGGCACAATAAGACTATCTATTATGTATTATAGCAAAATGGAATGGGAATGAATGTCCCAATCACAAAGAAAAGATAGTACTAATGTATTGGCTAGACCGAAAGGGAGAATAAAAAAAGGCAAAATAACACAATCTACCCAAAGAACAAAGGGAAATGTTTGAAATGTAGTGAGAGAGGATGAACACTTGTTACGAATCAAACATGTTTAACAAGATAGCTCTTAAGCCACAATACCAACAAACACTATTGGTAGCTACAATATTCGGAATAAGGTGAATTACTTATTGAGGATGGAGTAATTCTTACACTTAAAAGGAAAACAAGAAGTTTTTGTTGAAGAATTTAGGAAGATTTCAAGTTATTATTCGGGCCAGTGCTCTTTCTGAGTTGAATGTGTACTAAGGTTGTTGATACATGTTTTGGGAAGTGTTTAACAGTATGGAGGGATCATGAGAATGTTCACAAAGGAAGTGGAGTGGTTTCTTAAATCCTATAAGGCACACAAGGAGGAAAGAGGTTGACTAGGAAAGGTCTGAGCACAATGTTACATTACATTTGATGTAATGTCGTGCATGTTGATGATATTAAGGTGTGTGCGCAGGCTAGAAGATGTATTCCTTTGAAATAGAGGGTTCTATAAGAAAACTCATCCAGTAATGTCTTTGTTGAGAATTTGGAAGAGCAAGTTGCAAGTACTCACATAAGATTGTAACCATATCAAGAAAATTATTGAAGAACTCAAATCCTAGGAGGTCATATGTAAGAGAAATGTGACATAGATGGTCCATTATTGATGCAACATGGCCAGGTGATCGCTTATGCTTCAAGGCAACCCAAGAATCATGAAAGGAACTATTCGACACATGACTTAGAACTTGCGGCGGTAGTTTTGTATAAACATTCAGTGACATTATGTGTATGGGGTCCACGTTGATGTATTTATGAACTATAAGAGCCTTCAATATATTTTTTTTAAAAAACAAAAGGAGTTGAATCTAAGACAGAGAGGATGGCTCGGGTTACACAAGGACTATGACATCGACATTCTCTATCACTCGGGAAAGGCTAATGTCGTGGCAGATGCACTTAGTCAAAAATCTATGGGGAGTTTGCTCATTTGGGGGAATATCAGAGACCGTTAGCCAGGGAGGTTTACCAGTTGGCCAGTTTGAGAGTTCGCCTTGTGGACTCTAGTGAAGGAGGGGTAATTATACAGAATAGGGCCGAATCATCGCTTGTAGCAGAGGTGAAGGAAAAGCAATTCAACGATCCATTGTTAGCATAATTGAAGGGGATTCACAAACACAATACCACAGCTTTTTCCTTTGGCATGAATGATGGTACTCTACGGTACCAAGATCGCCTACGTGTTCCTGATATCAACGGTCTTCGAGAAAAGATCATGGCCGAAGCTCACACATCCAGGTATTCTGTGCACCCCGGTTCTACAAAAATGTATCATGATCTCAAGGAAATTTATTGGTGGAACAACATGAAGAGGAATGTGGCGGATTTTGTAGCAAAATGTCCAAATTGTCAACAAGTGAAGGCCGAACATCAAAGGCCCGGTGGATTGGCTCAATGCATAGAAATTCCAACGTGGAAATGGGAGATAATTAATATGGATTTTTTGGTAGGGTTGCCACGCACTCCACGCAAATTCGACTCAATTTAGGTGATCGTGGATCGACTCACGAAATCAGCGCATTTCTTGCCAGTTAAATCTACCGACACAGCGGAACAATATGCTCAACTGTATATCAAAGAAATAGTCAGGTTGCATGGCACTCCAGTCTCAATCATTTTAGATCGCTGGGCACAGTTTACATCCCACTTTTGGAAGAAGTTTCAGCAAGGTTTGGGTACGCAGGTAAACCTTAGCACAACTTTTCATCCACAAACCGATGGGCAAGCAGAGCGGACTATTCAGACGCTTGAAGACATGTTACGTGCTTGTACTATTGATTTCAAGGGTAGTTGGGATGACCATTTGCCGCTCATAGAATTTGCTTACAACAACAACTTCCATGCTAGTATCCAAATGGCACCGTTCGAAGCATTGTATGGTAGGAGATATAGGTCTCACATCGGATGGTTCGAGGTTGGAGAAGCGGAATTGATAGGGTCGGACCTCGTGTATTAGGCCATGGATAAAGTCAAGCTTATTAAAGAAAGGTTGAAAACTGCTCAAAGTCGCCAAAAATTCTATTTGGATGTGCGTCGCAGAGATTTGGAGTTCAAAGAAGACGATTGGGTATTCTTGAAAGTTTCCCTAATGAAGGGTATCATGCGATTTGGAAGGAAGGGAAAATTAAGTCTGAGGTATGTCGGACCATACAAAATCATTCAGAGAATTGGTCAGGTGGCATACAAACTCGAGCTGCCACCCGAGATGTCATTGGTACACCCGGTCTTTCATGTGTCTATGTTAAGGAAGGTAGTAGGGGATCCGTCCACCATCATGCCAGTCGAGACTATTGAGGTGAATGAAGAGCTATCATATGAAGAAGTCCCAGTTGCCATTCTTGATAGGCAAGTTTGAAAACTGAGAATTAAGGAAATTGCATCCGTGAAAGTATTATGGCGGAACCAGCAAGTTGAGGAAGCCACTTGGGAAGCCGAGGAAGAAATGAGAAAGAAGTACCCACATTTGTTTGAATAGTTATATAATAGCTTTCATGCATTTGGTTCCTATAAACTCTTATCTTTTGATTTGATCTATGTTAAACTATTCCATTTTGATTATGTATGTTGCCTATGCGGCCATGGTTGGTGTTGAACAAGTTATGTTATGCCTATGGAACATGTATATGCTGTTAGGATATGTATCTGGGGCCCTCTGACAGGTGGATAGTCCTAGTTACAAAGAAAACTCTGGCGAAATTTTCGGAAATTTAAGGAGTTAGCCAAATTCGGGGTTGATGATATATTTCATAATGTGAAAAGCAGAAGTTACATAAGGATGACTAATGAATGAAACTTGATCCACATTCGAGGATGAATGATCTTAAGCGGGGGAGAATATAAAGCCCCAGAAAATTTTGCTTAGTAATCTAAGACTTCGTGGTGCCAAGGTAGGCTAAATATTTTATCTTGCATACAAATGAGGATTAAGGATATTAATTGGATATATTAATAAGTGTATAAGTCATATTAGAAGTGAATTGGGGTCTAAGGAGAGGCCTAAGTCTAAGCCAAGTTATAAAATTTCATAATAGACGAAAGTTGCAAATGAGTGCGCACAAGACCTCACTTTGGACAATTATATCTCCAGTTATATAAGGATTTGTGTGATGCACAGACTATCAAATAAAAGGTCTTTAAGTCTAGTTTCCAACACTTCAAACCGTTTGTCATTCGGACATTGCTACGCAAAGTTATGACCAAATTACCAAAGCACCACAGAAATTTGAACTACCGCGGCGCCCCATGCGGCGCCCGGCGCGTCGCGCCAGTAGTAATTCCAGTATGGTCCAAAATTTCATTTCTAGACACATTTTGTACAGACGCCCCATGCCCCACGATGCCCCACGCGGCGCGGCAGTACAAAAAAATGGGTTTTTAAGACCCGAACCCCATTTCATTTAACTCGATTGAGGTTTATTTTTGGGGAAATTTCTGGTATTCTAGAGTGAAGGGAGAGAGATTCTAGAGAGAGGAAAGGGAAAAACTAAAGATTTCACTACTCTTCCTTGAATTACACCTTGAAATCGCATCAAAGGGTTGCTAAGGCTTCAAAGAGGTAAGAATTTCTTTTCCCCAATTCTTCAACTTTGAAATCTAACTAGAAATGGGTAATTAGTAAGATGATTCTTGGATGTGAGAGTATTCATTATTCATGCATGTACAAATTAGGTTTGTGGGAAGATTGTTGAATATAAACAAGTAAATATTGGGTTGGGAAATGAAGGCAATCTTGTAAAAGAGATTTGAAATCAAGATGCACAACTAGTAATTGATAAAATTCTCAAATGAGCTAGAATTATGAATATCTTCCTAATTTGTGTTCAAATTTTGTTATGTCTCAAAATAGATTGAAGTTGCTAGAATTTCCGGAATATCGTAGTAATTAAAGGAAAGATCAAGAAAGGTATGTATGGCTAACTTTGACCTTTGTAAAGTCACTTTGTTTGGTGTACGAATATTTGGTATGTGATATCTACATGGATTATTTGTGGAATTCTTGTGATTGGTATGATTTGATTGTTCGTGGTTAAGTCTCCCGACTTTTCTAAAAACATAAATCGAGGTATTCCGATTTAGTTTATGTCGAAACTCATATAATAATGCATATTAGTTGTCTTGAATGTGTTTCCACGTTGTTTTGTGTTTTATTTGCGATTAAATTTGTATGTTATTTTTATCCGAATTAAATTATTAGTGTTTAAAAAAATAGTTAAAAGTTGAGAATAATTTTTTTGTTTAATAAAAATGTTCATAAATTTCTTTTACTGTTCTATATGTAATTTCGTGAATGTTATGTTATTAAAATATGCTTGTTGCTTTTATTTAGTTTAGATTATTTATTTGCTTAAAGAATAGTGCCCTTATAGCGTAATAAAATATAGAGCATTATAACGTAGTAAAATATAGAGCCTTTTAGCGTTGTAAAATATAGAGCCTTTTAGGGTAGAACCTCTGTAGTTTAAGTATCTACTAACTACAAATTCTATCCAATTACACTTTACAAAAATTTATTATTTAATTTATAAAACAAACACACAAAACTAACAAATTAATATATGCTGTCAAATTAAATATCGAGCGTGGAACTCATAGATATATACTCTGTCCAATTAAAAATTAATTATTTAATTTATAAAACTAATAAAATTCTAAAAATATTAAAATTGACACACATAAGAATTCAAGATAGTTTGGTGTTACTGGACTCAAATATCGAGCCTGGAACCTATAGATATTTACTCTGTCCAATTAAATAATTAAATATTAATTATTATAACACAAATAAAATTCTCAAAATATTGAAATTGACACACATAAGAATTCAGGATAACTTAGTGCTATTGACCCTCAAATATCGAGCCTGGAACCCATAGATATTTACTCTATCTAATTAAATAATTAAATATTAATTATTATAACACAAATAAAATTCTAAAAATATTGAAATTGACACACATAAGAATTCTGGATAGCTTGGTGCTACTGGACCTCAAATATCGAGCCTGGAACCTATAGATATATACTCCATCCAATTAAATAATTAAATATTTAATTTATAACACAAACACACAATTAATATTGTTTACTTTACAGTAGATGACATAAGCGTGCCGCCTGTGCATCCTGGACCTTTCTCGGATGAGATATTAGTGCTACAGGGCGATCATACATCCGCCTACGTATGGGAGCGAGAGCTAGTGGAGCAGACTCTCAGCGCCAGGAGAGTGGACGACGTGTGATACTTTATGAGGGAAAGAACTTTCCATCCCCGCGTAGTCCAGTGCCTGCGTGATACGGGCTTCCATAGGATTTTTGAGATTGGGCGGCTGCAGCTCGATTGGTCTCTGATCACGACGTTGATAGAGCGGTGGCGACCAGAGACACACACTTTCCACCTGCCCATTGGCGAGGCCACCATCACGCTTCAGGATGTTCAGGTTTTATATGAGTTGCCTGCTGATGAACTGGCCATTGCCCTGCCTCAGTATATATGAGATCTATGACGCGTGCCCAGTATTTGGACTTGCTGCAGCAGTTCATTGGTTTCAAGCCACAGGGTGAGGCTGCAGCTTCAGGGGGTAGTCACATTTCTGTGACAACTATTAGACAACATTTGGAGGTATTGCACCCCGACATCACCGACAAGATAGATGTTCTACATATTCATCGGTACACGAGGTTGGCGCTGCTTCTTCTTTTTGGGGGTGTCTTATTCCCGAACACTTCGGGAAATCTAATGAGTATGCAATTTCTACATCATCTTCAGTAGCTAGATGAGTTACCCCAGTACAGCTGGGGTGTTGCTGTTCTCGCTAACCTGTACAGGAGTATGTGCCGGGCTAGCATAGGCACCTAGAGCAACGTATGTGGTTTTCTGCCGCTTCTACAAGTGACAACATATTCGAATACTCTGTTCATTACTTCCAATTCTATATAGTCAAAATGACTCTTAAATTTTACGTCGACCTAGTATGTTATGTTTGGGCGTGGCAGCGGTTCCTTCCGTTGCAGCAACCTCTACCACCATTACCTCCGGATGTAGAGCCTCCGTTTCTCCCTCTAGCTACGAGGTGGGTTCTCCAGCATGGAAACTACCGAGCCATTGATGCTCATCATAATCTCCCCCTTGTCAGGGATGTGTTGGATATGCTGGAGGCCGCACAGGTAAATGCCAACCTAAACTTATTATAAATTCACTTGTGTTGCGCATACTCACTTTTATGTTATTATTTGATAGTTCATCTGGACGCCATATAGCAACGACTTGATAGCTGGCCTGCCCGATTATTGCTCGGTCGACTGACTGATTTGGAGCACTTCTGTCCCGCTGATGTGCCTCGATATTGTGGAGCATTATGCCACAGAGCGGGTACTTCGCCAGTTTGACCGTCTGTAGACTATACCGAGGGAGCCTATATGGGAGGCTACACATTATCAGCGGGATGATCGTTCGAGGGCGGACTACGCATTTGTAGCATAGCTAGAGGCGCAGGTCCATACATGGGACCAGCGAGAGGACCTGATTCCGCCCCCACCTTCACATATCCAGGCAGCAAATGTTGAGATTTATACGTCCTGGTAGCGTTGTTACACCCGACTGATGATCGAGAACCCCGTTCATCAAGCTGGCGGTCGGTATAGACCATACGCTGGGAGGCACGAGACACTGGTATGTTTTTTTTGGAACCCATACTTATAACTGTGATATAGTGTTCTATAATTAATATTTTAAATGTTGTGCAGGCTATTGGTCATCATTTATTCTACCGGTTGGGACTGCAGATGCAACATCATTGCCGACAATCCTGCAGTCACTGAGTATGGCCGGTAGGTGGTAGAGCTGGCTCTCCGGACACTACATCGAGCTAGAGAGGACGAGAGGTTAGATCACGTTGCTGAGTATATGGCGCCAGAGCACCACCATCGGGGTAGTCCTGTCGTACGCTCGAGGGGACGGGCACGAGCCAGGGCTTCCCCATGAGGCAGGGGTACCCCACGAGGTTGTGGGACGGCGAGGAGGTGATCCCTGACAAGGCGGCGTTGAGGCACCTGTTGAGGCACCTGATGAGGATCTTGGAGATGATCAGCCGGGTTACATCCCTCAGCAAGACGAGCCTTCCAGCAGCATGCCGTCGTACAACCTTCAGCTGGAGCTGCCAGCATTGCAGGTCACCCTGTCAGATCCATTGTCGATCACGAGTACATTCGACGGAGATGTAGAGCAGCTCTTTTCAGGTCCATCTACCGCAACTGAGGATCGACTAACCCGAGATGTGGATGGTGGGCGCAGGTTCAGTTTTGGCTCATCCTCGGCGGTTGCGGCGGATCTATCACAGGCGCAGGTATGTTTGCATTACTATTAAATTTTAATTTGTTTTTTTCCTTAATGATTTTCCATAAATTAATTTTTAATTTTCTTATTAAGGCTTCGTCCCAGCCCATCATAAAGCCCACTTTATGCGATGATGAGGACACCACATATGCTTATATTCAGGAGCCCGACGAGACCATGGTAAGAATATATTTTTAACTTAACACGTACATTAATAATATACATTTTCATATACTAAGTTTACTAATTGTTTTGTAGGTTGCTGACGGACCAACGACCCCTTCTACCGATCCTGCCAGCTCTACTGATGATCATGCTGCAGCGCATCCTCGCATAAAGATGCGACGTGATGAGGATGATCCTGATAGTGTACCCGGGCGACAGAGGATGCGCCTCAGGCCAACGGCTGCATTGAAGCACACAGGCTGTGGGACACATTGATTTTTTTTTGTATTTTATATAAATAATAAATTATGTAAATAATGGCAAGAATTTTAGTTTAACACAATTTGAACAACAATTTTATTTTAACACTACAATACAAACACAAACATAGCAAACCTAACATAACGTAAATTCAGTACAACTAATGAAAACACATGATACAGGAAACACAAAGATACACTACTATGATCAATATGTACATGTCATTGTTTATTCACGACCGCCTAGTATTCTCTACTCCAACCATTTAAATTTGTCTTCCATCTTATTTTTTTCTTCTTCCACCTCCTTGAGTTTCTCCTTCAACTCCACAACTTCTCGTTTGGATTGTCGCTCTCTTTCTCACTACTTCAAACACAAACTATGAAGAGAATACAACTTGTCTTTGTAGTATTCCTGCTGACAGGGTTCATCAATCCATACCTCAAAATTGCAAATAGGTTCGTCGAGAACACTATAAAACTTGTTCATACACGCCCAGTAGCGGCATCCAGCTTTTTCCCAATAATCGTGCATCATGTATTTTTTGCCGCACTCGCACCTCGGGACATAAAGGTGTTGAGACATTTGTTAAAGCATAAAGAAAAACCTTGATTTTATGAAAATATTTGCTATTGGTTATTGCTAAGCACATAAAATAACTACAATGCGCCCGTTATTTATATGCAAGATTTCACACAAAACGTAGTATTGTACCGCGCTATACATATTCAATTTTTCTAAAATGAAACAGCTTTTGAGCAGTCGGTTCAATTTTTCAGACCGACAAGACAACATACAAAATGTAGTATTGTACCGCGCTATACATATTCAATTTTTCTGAAACGAAACATCTTTTGCGCAGTCGGTCAGCTTTTCAGACTGATAAGACAACACACAAAATGTAGTATTGAACCGCGCTATACATATTCAATTTTTCTAAAACGAAACAACTTTTGTGCAGTCGGTTCAGCTTTTCAGACCGACAAGACAATACACAAAATGTAGTATTGTACCGCGCTATACATATTCAATTTTTCTGAAATGAAACAGCAATATTTTGTTTTTTTCCTTTATTATCTTTTATTTTCATGTATGTTGCTTTAGTTTTAGTTGTTGTGCCTTTATCTCTTCGAATATTATGTATGAAATTTCAATCTTCAGATTGGTCTTCTTTACTAACACCAATAAGTTAAATGTTGGAACTACCATATCATCATCCCAATTCAAAAGGTCATGTTAAAAAATAAGATGTAACAAGATTGTGGAACATAATTTTATTTGACAGATATTGCAACATACATAAGTACATACACTTATTACAAAAAACATTACGAAAACAAAACATTAGGTGTATCCTTGATAGTTGGGTACATTCAACGAACTTGCACCAAGAGCTGGATTACCACCGCCACCCATACCAGCTGAAGGACATTTACGATGGTCGTATCCTGTTTGTGAGCATATGTCACATGTACGCGCATAAATGGTATCACCAACATACATTTGGTTCCGTATCCGCGTTCTCTTTTGCACTTGCAGCTTGCGCAAATAGTTCTTGTTACACACGATTTTAAATGGTTCCAGCGGCCAATAATGCTCAGCACCCAATGGCTGCAACTGCCCACTATATGTGTCTACGTATGCATCAACATTGTATTGCCTATCAACATAGTTGGTTGCCCCTAAACCAACTTGTTGAAAGCACTTCATGGTATGTGCACACGACATATGGTAAATGGTCCATTTCCCACATGAACACAACCTACTGGCTTCATTCACCGTTTGTAAATTATTCCCCCGGTGTCCGCGGATAGTGGTGCAAACTTCAAAAACACCCCGATCGTGATCGTACTGTAAATATGAATGTCAATGTGCTTGCCTCCTGTACTTCTCAAATTTTCTCATAGGTATTGGTATAAATTGAACACCCCTGTCTATCAAATCCGATACAGCTCTATGCCTTTCAACAAACCTCTCCGTAATCTGTTTGAATGTCATCTAGAGCATGGCAGTGACAGGCAATCCACGCGCAGACTTCAATAAGTCGTTGAATGACTCCGACACATTTGTAGTCAGGGCTCCCCACCGTCTGCCACCATCAGCAGGCAATGTCCACATGTGAAGCTCATGTCCCATCAGCCAAGTATAGGCTCGTGGATCTATCTGCCGGATCGCTTCCACGCGCCTCGTGAATTTGCACTGCTGGTGCTCAGTTACAACCATCCACATTAAATCATGCAAGGCCTTGTCGTGATATTTCTTCTGGAAATTGGCCTTCAGGTGCCTCACACAGTAATAATGGTATGCATAAGGTTCTTGTCATTCAGGCAAATGTCTTACAGAACTTAAAATACCACCATGTCGATCAGATATTAGACAAATACCTGAACGATGTTTGACAACGTGCTGCTTCAAGTGGTTCAAAAAAGGCGTCCACGTCTCTTTGCTTTCATTGGCACAAATGGAAAAAGCTAGTGGAAATATTTGTTCGTTGGCGCAACTGCGATCAAAAGCTTAATATCATACTTTCCATAGACATGAGTACCGTCTATGGAAATTACCGGACGACAATGCACAAAACCATCAATTACTGCTTTAAATGACCAGAACACATAGTTGAAAATATATTCTGGTCTTTCCGGACTCCGCTCACGCCTCCATTCAACAACAGTCCCGGGGGTTAAAGTGTTGCAGTGCAGCCATGTACCTGGGTAGAGATGAAAATGACTTATCCCAGTCACTGTAAATAATTTCAAAAGCACGTTTGCGCCCGAGATATGCCTTTCTTTTGGTTGTAGTACACCCATACTCCTGGTGGACGGCTATAATAAACTCTTTGATCTTGAACTTAATGGACACTTCCAAGTATGGAATCAAGACAAGAGAAATCAAGTCTACATCCAAGTTGAAGTGATTCTCATTGAATGTGTCCATTTCACATCTGTGGGTGCTAATATATTTACCCGCTTTCTACAACCCTGATTTCTTCTTACTGACACGCAACATCCAGTGACAACCCATAAAGTCTCTACGACATATAACCTTATATACCTCTGTAGTTGACTCTCTTACCATCATCTCACGACACTCTCTTACGCTATAGATTTTTACAGCCCTGATTAGGCGAGCTTTATTGGAAAAATACATGCCCTTTGCCAGCACCGCTGGTTTAGACTTATCCCACATTGCTGACCGAAATTCGTCAGCATCCCTTGTTAGGGCATCCACATCTGGCATACTTGGCAAATTATCAAGGTAGGGAATATTCCGCTCATGAAATGGCATGTGAGACTCGTATATTCTTGGTCTAACGGGAGATGGAGGACCATGCTCCCTCGTCAGCTCAGGTTCGACATTCACTTCTACCTCATCATCACCCTCATCGGGGAAGGGTGTGTCATCTCCAGACTCATCGACATTGTTGTCATAATCACTATCATCTTCCTGACTCTGCACATCTACCAAATCACGAGTCAATACATCGTCTATGGGCAACTGTGTGAGGTCAGGAACATCAAGTTGCTCGTTTTCACTACACAAAAAGAACAAAATGATAAGCTACTCAACTTGATAAATACTTTACATATAGCTATATCACTTCACTTATAAGTCATACTGTGTTGACGTTCCATGATGGATATTTTTTTGTTAGTGATGACTCCCGGATGGACCACCGTGGTCTAACACGCCAGAACTACGCATATTCCAACTAGGAGCGGGGTCATAACTTGTAAAATTCATATCCAGACGGTACCCCCTATGAAAAATATGAGTGTTAATACAAATCCAATTCAAACATAAAATAAACATCGCTAAAACGTAGAAAAATTAAAGTTTATCAGTCGTCTTGTGGATTATATAAAGTCGAAAAATTATTTCCCCTCTGCTCATTCGCCGGTGGTGATAAGTTTAAATCAAGGCAAACTCTTTCATCAGGAATCTTTCCGGCAAAAACTGCTCCAGAATAACCACTCGATGACTGGGGTTATCCCTACAATGCACAACCTCATTATTGGGAACGTCTTCAACCTTGACGTACATTTCCAACAGTTTTATTACAATAAATTCCCTATATTCATCTGGAATCCGCAAAAAATCTCTAAGAGTTTCATCATCTTCGATGTTAAACTCAGAATAATTAGCAAACCCCTGCGGAGTCACAAAATATGGAAATCTACCGGTTACTTTAAAGTTCACCGAACGTTTCCTCACGCTCATTTTTTTACGTAACAACGATACCAATTTATTGTACTCCATTGTAAGCGAAAATTTAACATGACACTGTGGAGGTGAACTATACCTCACAGGGTTATTCTCCATTATAACCTCACTCCCTCAATATAATGAAACACTTATTTTTGGCTCTTCAGGCATTATAAAAAAAATGCTTGATAACAAGAAGAAAAGTATGAACGAAAGTTTGAAGGAAAGTTTTGAATGGATTTTCATAAAATCCTAACGCCTTTAAATAAGGCAAGTCCTAGCTCGGGGTGCAGAATTTTGTTATGTAAAACGTAGTATAATACCACGCTTTATATATTTGAATCATTGTTATGTCAGTTAACCGCAAAACACTTATTGGTGGGCCCATAAAAAAAGTAAAACACAGTATAATACTACGCTATATATAAAACGCGGTATTATACTGTGCTTTACTTTAATAGCTAAAATTTTGTTAAAGTAAAACTCAGTATAATACCGCATTTTAGGTAGAAAAGTATTTTTTTAATACGGTAGAAACGTGTTTTGAGTCAAAAAAGTTGCCATTTTGGTTTTGGACTCCATGTTTTAATGGGATCTTTAATAAATAGTCTGTTTTACTATTTATAGTTATATATAAATTATACATATATTATATATTAGTTGGTAATTTTTAATTTAAATAATTGAGTGGTCTGCTATTTAGGTTATAGTTATAGCTTTAACTAATAGGTTTGCGTAAACATTAGATTATCTATTGTTATTATTGTTGTTTACATCCCTTTTATAATTAGTGTTTATTAAGTTAATTCTTATTATGCAATATTCGAACCCGGTTCCAAAATTATAAAAAAAAATAATGTGGTCCAAAGTAATAAATAATAAAAATAAATCAAAAAATAAAGGTATAAATGTTTGTCCTCCTCTCTTAACCCTCATAATTTCGTGCTCTCTTCAGCCACCTTATACGTCTAAATTGTTGTTCTCTCAACCCCCTCTCTTTTGGTTCCTTCTTCCTCGTGAGCAAGGTGAGGAGCTTTTGGAGGCAAGGATGCTGAGGGTCTATCATAAACAACCTTTTTTCCCCGGGTAGGTAAGGTCTGTATGCACACTACCTTCCCCATACCCCATTAGTGGAATTATAATGGATTGTTGTTGTTTTTGCCTCATGATTTCCTTCCCGATTTTTATTCTCTCTCTGCCTGTTGAATAGTTCAAGCTTTTAAAAAAGAAAATCAAAATCACATTGTAATTCTTAGCTAGGGGGCGTACATTGGATTGGACATTACCCAATAGGAGCTATATTTGGTGATTCCTCAACCTGGCAAACTTTAAATCTTCTTTTTCATTGACACTGTGAGGATAAGTTTTACAAAACTTTAGTTTTTGGTAATCCGCAGCTTTGATTTATTATAGACAATTCTGGGTTAAGTATATTTATTTTATAATAGACAAGTCTTTATTTACGGAGGATGATAGTATAATAGTTTGTGGTGAGTACTTTTGAAAATAGATTGAGAATAAAAAAGGTTGCCATTAGCGATTGAAGTCAATAACATTTCTACCGAATTGAGTTTACAGTGTACCTATAAAAGATAGAGAGAAAGACACGCACACACAGAGAAGGAAGAAGGAAGGAAAAAAGAAACAAGGATCGCCGGCTAACGAACGCAAAACACACAACAAAATTTATGCTCGCTAGTCAAAGATAGTATAGTAAAATTATAATCTCCACATGAATTTAATTTAAACAAAATTCAAATAACTTATAGTTTATCGCTATTTAGGATGATCAACACTTTGATTTGAGGTAATTACTAACTACAATTAGCTACTAAATTAAGATTATGATTAAGTAGACTAGATTACAGAGAGAGAGAATTGAGCTAAAATGGATTATAAGCAATATGAGAAATAAGGGTTGTGACAGGGTAGGTGTAAGATAGCTATTCAGGATTTAACTATGATTAAATTCAATTCTAAAATTCTAAAGATTCTCACCAATTCACTCCATGATTAGCTTAAAAGTAAGGTCAAAATTCCTTTATTGATTAAATCTGAACTCTACGAGGTAAACTAATGTGAAGCTTTGTGAAAATATGCAAGAACGTGTTAATGGATATTCTACTAACTTGATTTAGTCAACAACTCAACAAGCTTTTTCCGTTGCTTAAAAGAATCATTAAATTAAACCAACCAAATTATGCAAACCGAAAGCCTATTTGCGATATCCATAGTCATACGTCCTAGTACTCAATTTCTTTGAAAAGATTTTGACGAAGTGAAGACACTTATCGAGCCTCCATTTATAGAGTGGTAGAGTAATCTCGCCATGTGTCAAGAATAGGATGGCAGGTACAATTCTTACTAGTTCTCCGCACAACTTTTGTGCAGTTGAAAACTATTAATCACCAAATATGTCTCTTTCTATTAAATAGATTGTTGAACAAGTTTGCAATCAATTCAAAACTCCATAACGTATTCAAGCAATTAAACTAGATTTAAATCTACAAATAATGATCAAAACACCATATTTGTCAAATCCTATGGTAAACTACTCCATAATAATGAAAAAAATAATCTTAAAGAAGGTTCAAAGACATAGACAACATCAATATTAATGTTTTGATAAAAACTCTCGTATTGTACAAATTGTTGGTTGAAATCATGTGTCTCCTAGCCTTAGTTGTTCTTCAATCCCATCGTAGCTCAAAAGTCCTCTGAAAATCATGTTTTTAGTATATTTTTACCCTGTAGGAATGCCTAGACGAAACTATCTTTTCTGAGTTGAAGTGAAAAGATTGGTAAGCAAAAAAGCACAGATGCGACGCACCATGATCCGCCCTTGTGGAGAACTTCAGAGAATTAATTTTGTTAGACATGCCATCAATTTGCACTATCGCGGTGCGCCATGCGACACAGTAGTGTATTTTTCTTTGCTTTGAAATTTTTCTCACTTTTTAACATTCAAAGTTGGTCCTCGATCCCGAACTCAATCGTGATTTAGTTCTTTGGGCTTCTATCTGACTTCAAAGCTCCACCATATCCTTTTTACCTCTAAAATTACTTCCTAATGCAGGAATCACATTAAACAAAGCATAATATGTGTAATAAGTACAAATTATTAGTCAATTAGGCTCAAATACAAATAAAATACAGTAATTAGAGCTTGAAATTTAGCTAAAACCGTAAATTTTTAACCTACCATTAATACCTCACACTTATACTATTGCTTGTCCTCGAGCAATTAAACTATACTTCAAATAAGGATGAACTTTTTAGACAACTCTCCTAACTCATTATGCCAAAACAGACTAAACAACCTATCATAACATTCCAACCTCAAAACTCGACTCAAAAGCACCAATTATTTTTCAAAACTCGCTTACTTACTCTAACACAAATATCAAAGACATTACCTTTCCTTCGTAAGTCATGTGCTGTCAAATAAATAATAGAGAGTAGTCCCACATATAATAACGTTCAAGAATAATTGGGAGCAAAAAAAAAAGAAGTATCACTCACTCTCAAAAAAAAATTCATGTAGCATAAAAGATATATCATAGGCTTTTCTATAGTATAGTACTATAATAATTCGAGCTTACTCAGTCAAAGATCAAGAATGGCTTTATTTTGGTTATAATGTAGGTTATGAGACGGGTAGAAAACAATTGGATATAGTGACTACACCTTCTTAAACACTTTAATACATATATATTAACATTTCAAATCTCACACTTGTATTCAATCAAACTTCCCCACCCTTCACAAAATAATAACATGAAGCTCCCACTTTCTTTAAGCACAAATATAGAAAGAGTTACCACTAATAAGGAATATTTTTTTTTTCTTTTTTTCCTTTTTTTTAAGTTCTGATTTATCTTGTCAAGCATATTTTCATGATTTTTTTGTTTCCCTTTTTCTAATTCCCTACACGTGGCTCTCACAATTTTTTTTCAAACAGTTCACCTTTTTTCGAATTTTGAAGTTCCACTCAAAAATCCAACCATACCTCCACTTAGTTTTTAACAAGCTCATAATAATTTTAAGTGCTCATGAGAGGTAAACAGTTTAAGCAAATAGACAATTCTAGCAAAGGGTTTAGGCTTGTAATGTGGTTGCCAAAGAAATAGGATTACAGGCTCAAATAGGCTAATTAGAATACTTAATATTTGGTAGGAAATCAACGTATATCTGGCTCAATAAAGAAATACCTTTATTACTTCCTAGACTTATCTTGTTTCTACCTTTTGCTTTTATATTGTTCAAGGCTTTCATTGATCCTATGTTGTTTCTCCTTGTACTGTTACTCGATTTTTCGAGAGGGTGTTTAGTCTTACATACTAGTACTATTCCATATTTACTAACGTCCTTTTTTCGGGGCCGCTGCATCTTTAATAGATGTAGGTGGTTCCACAACAGGCGGCATTGATCAGTGATAGCAGTACACCCTCTTCTCAGCTGACTTGGTGAGCCCCACTTCATATCAGGGCCTTGTATATTTTGTTCTTTATTTATAGCATTTTGAGGTATTGTCGGGGCCTTGTTGCCGGAACCATCACATTACTCTTTTGTATATATTATAGGCTCCGTATACATGGTGTGGGTTGTATCTTGGTTTTGGAAAGTCAAACTAGAAATGTTGTATTTGTATCACATGTTCCACTTTAAACTATGCATGTGTAATGTATTTTTGGGAATTATAAATGAGGTGACTAAGGGTAATAGAATTGGTGTTGTTCATGAAATCCTCTCATGGTTTAATAAATAGAATGCACCTTCACTTTATTCATGGGTAAGGTCGGTAGAAAGCATCAAGAAGGCTTGCTTGACCGAGGTATCTCAGCTGAGCGTCGGTCGCGCTCCTTGAGGTCGAGGCATGACATAACTTTTATCGTTCAGGTTGGTTTTCTTTGGCATTATTTGATGTTTTTCAGTTGCTTTTGGCCAGTTTCGAGCCGTCCGAAGGTTAATTCGCGCAGGATGGCGTTTCTAGATTATTTGGCTTGCTCAGAATTTGATTTGACTTGTTCGAGTTAAGTAATATATCTAAACTTGGATTTGAGGGTAATTAACCCTGAGAACTATGTTATTTGTGATGTGCTGGGGTGACGTACATTCTAGGTGACGGGCATGCATGTGTGCACGGTTTATTCATAGTCCGGGTAGTTCTTAAGCTATTATGTGCCTTGTCTTGCTATCGTGCTTCTTTGATATTATATTTTCTCCATTTATGACTACGTGAGACATTATTTATGCTAGAAATCATGTCTAGGCTATATGCTTATTTGGTTGAGACATAATGGAGCAATTATTGTTGATTTGAGTTGTTTGCTTTAACTGTAGTTATATTCTCAATCATGATTCCTTATTTGCATACTATACCTCAGTCTTTGTGTACTATTTCTTTAATTCATCACATGATGTTGTTTTCCATATGTGATGTTGTTTGGGTTGAGTTCTATGAGATTGTGATCCTTTAAGACTTGAGATATTTTTGACTGATGTGGGTCGTAGAGCCGTGTTGTGAGTGATATTTGGATCGGGTTACACACTGCAACAAGACTTATTAGTTTTATCATTATTTGGATCGGGTTGTATGCCAAAACATGCCTTATTGGCTTTATTATTATTTGGATTAGTTTGCACACTGCAACATGCCTTATTAGCTTTACTATTATCATTCTAATCAGGTTGCACGCTGCGGCAGGCCATATTGGCTTATGACTAGCGCTTGGGCAGGATTCGCCCTTCCGAAGTCTGACATACCCGTGCACTGTTGAGTGATTGGGTGTGTGATTAAGCGGGGCTTGATCCAAGTACCTTGAGTGTGTTGAGAGTGGGTGTGCTTGATGATAGCTGATATTGGGCTAGATTTATGTCATTTGACGATTGTTTTGCCCTAGCTTGATTATGTTTCAATGCTCTAATATAATCAAATGATGAAAAATGAGCTCTAAATTGTGTTGCAGAAATGGGGAGCTTATATAAGGCCTTAAAGATGTGATTGGAGCTGCATTGAAGCAAGAAAGGCCCCTAGGAGCTGAGTAAGCGAGATGACAAGAAAAAGAATCGACCAAATGAAGGCCTGGATCTAGCGCGGCCATTAGCGCGTCCACTAGCGCGACCGCACTAGCCCAGATGGTCAAGGCAGAATGGTAAGGCTATTAGCGCGGCCATTAGCGCAACCATGCTAGCCCAGTTCCGGAAAATAATTCCTGGGGGTAAATTTGGAAGTCTGGGGGGTAAATTCACTTAACCTATAGAAGGTCAAGCTCACCCAAGAGGTGCGTGGGCAGCTTTTGATAGCTGAGAGCAAGAAAAGAAAAGGCAAGAGGCAAGGAGAAGTATTCTACATCAAGTTCTTCTCTTCTTCCTTTTGTTTTTATGATTTGTAATGAATTTAATTATTGTGATGAACATCATTGTTATGAGTAGCTAACTCTTTTAATCTAAGGTTTTGTGGTTCATTGTGGATGAACTTGTTGTTATATTAATATAGTTTGAATTGGTTGTTAATCTCTATTTGTTCAACTACGTTTTGATTTTGGTTAGTTGAAAGGATCCTCAATTAGCCGTTCCTATTTATTATGTATCTTCTTGAGAGAGAGTGCATATTTAGGTAATTGTTTGAACAACATCACTCCCGGAGTATAGGCGAGAGTCATAACCAAGAGTTTAGAGGTTGGAGTAGAGATAACGATACCTCGGGTGCGATCTAAGTGAACTGTAATGCGAATCTAGCCAGTGTAGCTTGAGAGAGTGCGTCTAGTAAATTATCATAATTATTTGAGAGAGAGTTATGATAGCTGGAGAGTTCATGATCAATAGAGACAACTAATTCATAACTATAAGAAACATACGACTAAGGACTTCAACAACGGGGGAAACCATTACCTTAGACCTTTATTCCAATTGACTACAACTGCGTAGTAGTTAATCTTCGTTTTATCGATTCTGTTAGTTGGAGTAGTGACCATAACACCACTTGTTATTTACAAAGTTTTAGAAGGTCGACTCATAAGAATTTAGTACTTTAAAGGCTTCCCTTGATACGTTAATTCCCTGTGGGATTCGACTCGGGGCATAATACCCCGGATTATATTTGCAACGCCCGCTTAGTCTTTTAATAGACACAGTTGAGCGTGATCAGTAGCACTGTGAAATCATTTACTTGACATGCATATTTGACATGTAGGTATAGAGATGTTTATTCTTCATACTAGATGGCAACATGTTGTTATTGACTTGACATATAGGCATAGAAATATATATTCCTCATGCTAGATGGAAACATGATTCTATTGACTTGACATGTATTTTTGATATGCAGGCATATAAATGTATATTTCACATGCTAGATGGCAACATGATGTTATTGACATGACATGTAGGTATAGAGATGGATTTTTCTCATCATAGTTGGTAAATAAAATGTCTTATCTGGTGTTGAAAATTTGGAAAAGTCATAGTTCTCTAATAAACTCATATTTTAGTGGTTTCGGTGAAAGATTTGGTTTAAATATTAAACTAGTAAAGCATGTCAAATTTTCCGTATTTGTGAATGAGTTGAGCATAATATGAAAATTCCTTTGAGTTATTTACTATTATTGTCATTATTATATCTTGTGGTGTTATTAATTATCGATGTTGGACTCTAACCATCTTCCAAGCTCGTCACTACTTTCAATGTGAGGTTAGGTTTGTTATTTATTGTGTTAAAAGTAAATTCTATGTTCTGAGGCCTTAAAACCCTCTTTCGGCATCATTTCAATTTGCGTGCGCAGTCCGGGCGCGTAGCCGGAAAGCTATTATGTGAAAATCTATGAAAATAATGAATTTTGACTTTAAAATGGATTTAAGTTGACTTCAGTCAATATTTTGGGTAAACGGACCCAGACCCGTGATTTAACAGTCCCGGAGGGTCCTTTAGAAAATATGGGACTTGGGCATATGCTCGGAATCGAATTCTGAGGTCCCAAGCCCGGGAAATGAATTTTTAAAGAAAATAATTTTCTAAAATTATTTCTGAGTTTTGGAAATGAAATGAGTTTAAAACTCGATGGTATCGGGCCCGTATTTTGGTTCTGATGCTTGGTAAATGTCTTATATGTGATTTAAGATAAGTCTGTGAAATTTGGTAAGAAATGGAGTTGAAACGACATGAATCGGATCATATTTGAGAAAAATGAAAAATTTGAAGTTCTTGAAAAATTTCATGATTTTGATGTTAAATTCATAGTTTTTGATGTTATTTTAGTGATTTGAAATCACGAGCGAGTCCGTATGATCTTTTTAGGTTGGTGTGCATGTTTGGTTTGGAGTCCCGAGGGCTCGGGTGAGTTTTGGATAGGCCAAAGGTGGATTTTGGATTTGAAAAATTGCAGACCTTCAGCTGTTGCATTGCAGGCCTGTAGGCTTCACATTTGCGGAGCCTGGCTCGCAAATGCGAAGGCCTTGTCGCAGATGCGAACAATGTCCAGGCCAGCTACCTCGCAATTGCGAGGGACCTATCGCAAATGCGATGCTTCCCCCTCTTAACCAGTCGTCGCAAATGCGACACAGTGTTCGCATTTCCCAACTTGCAAATGCAAGAACTCCCTTCGCAAATGCGAACATAGCAGAAGTCTGGGTTCGCAATAGCGAACCCTGGTCATAATTGCGACATCTGCAGAGGCCTGTAAATTCATAACTTAGACGCATTTCAACCATTTTTCACACTCATTCAAAACCAAAACACTCTTGGGCGATTTTTCAAAGACAACTCTTCTTCCAAATTGATTGTAAGTCAATTTTAACTCGTTTTCTTCAATCATTAACATCTTTTCACATGATTTCAACTCAAAATCAATGATTTTCATGAGGGAAATAAGGTGTTTTGGGTAGAACCTAGATTTTTCAAAAATTGGGGATTTGGATCTCGATTTGAGGTCCGATTTCAAAACAAATTATATATTTGGGTTCGTGGGGGAATAAGTGATCGGGTTTTGGTTCGAACCTCGGGTTTTGACCATGTGGGTCCAGGAGCGATTTTTGACTTTTTGGGCAAAACTTTAGAAAACTCATTTTCATGCATTAGAATTGATTCATTTAGCATTTATTGATGTAATTAAGTATCTTGTGGCCGGATACGAGCAAATTGGTGGTGGAATCAAAGGGTAAAGCAATAGTTGAGACTTGAATTGTGTTCGTGGCATCGAGGTAAGTGTTGGTCTAACCTTAGCTTGAGGGATTAGGAGTTGTGTCCTATTTGCTATGTGTTATTTGTTGAGTACGATGTATAGACATGGTGACGAGTATCTATACGTTGGTGTCAAGCATGCCCGTGAGTCTTATACTATGATTAATGTGACTCTGTTTCGTATTGTTCATGCTCTATATGATAATTTCTATTGAGGAATATGACTTGTGGAAATATTATTGTAATTGAACATGGTAGAGCATTGACTCAAGTTGAGAATTTAATTGTTGAACATGGTAGAGCGTTGGCTCAAGTTGAGAATTGAATTGTTGAACATTGTAGAGCATTGACTCAAGTTTTGAATTGAGTTGTGAAGTAAATGTGAGAGAAGAAAGGAGAAAGAGAATCATGATATTGTCTCCCTTATCGGGATGTTATTGTTTTGATATTGTTTCCCTTGCCGGAATTTGATTGTTGTACTATTGTTCCTTTGCCGGGATTTTATTGTGATTTCGTTTATTTCCTTTCCCTTATTTCTTGTGATTGTTGTTTGGGTGAGGAAGAGTGTTAAAGCACAAAGGGTGATGTCGTATATGATTTGTGAGAAAAGAGTGTAAAGCACGAAGGGTGATGCTGTGCCGCACGATGTACCATTCCGTGCCTATTATATTGATTTTATGGTGAGGATGAGAGTAAAAGCACAAATGGTGATACCGTGCAGTTTATATTAATTCTTATGGTGAGGATGAGAGTAAAAGCACGAAGGGTGATGCCATGCTCTTGTCCTTTGATTTTCCTGGTTCTTGCTGATAATTGAGTCATGTTGTCCTTTACGTTTATTTACTGATTTTCTGTTGTTACTTGATTTTATTTCGATGTTATAAATTCCCTTACCCTATTTGCCTTGTGTTTTTTTCTTGGGTGAGGAAGAATGTAAAGCACAAAGGGTGGTGTCGTGCATTTGTCTTTGAATTCCTGATTTTAATTGATAACTGAGTTGCAGTTTCTCTACATTTAATTGTTGGTTCCCTGTTGATACTTGTTGTACCCCGCAGCATAATACCCCCTTCCTATTTTCAATTGAACTGTGGTGATCCTCATGTTTATTTGTTGTTCTTCTGTTATTATTCGATGTCCCACAACATGTTACCCCCTCCCATACTTAACTGTACATTACTGTTCTTCTTTTCCGCTGTATATGATTTAACTACACAAGTTTATTTGGTAGTCTGGTCCTGGCCTCATCACTACTTCGCCAAGGTTAGGCTAGGCACTTACCAGCACATGGGGTCGGTTGTGTTGATACTACACTTTGCACTCTTTTGTGCAGATCCTAGTGCTATAGACCTCGGACCACACTGAGATTGTTGTTTCTTGTTCATCAGGCGACCCGAGGTAGTCCTGTAGGCGTCCGCAGGTCTTGGCATCTCCCTCTATCCCTTTACTCCTGTTTCATTTACTTAGTTCAGAAACAATGTATCTTTTATTTCTTTTAGACCTTTGTAGTACTCCTAGACAGTCTGTGAAGTTGTGACACCAGTCTTGGGTAAATTTGTTATGGATTGGCATTAGCAGTATTATTAAATCTTTACAATACAGTCTTTCGCTTATTCAATTCTGTTGTTATCTAATTATTGGCTCTAAACTGTTATCGGATTAAAAATGGAAATACGGTAAATAGTTCAGTTGGTTGGCTTGCCTAGCTTTCACTAGTAGGTGCCATCACGACTCCCGAGGGTGGGAAATCTGGGTCGTGACAATTGTACTCATACTACACTTTTTCACCTTGCGTGCAGATCTTGGAGCTGATGTTGCGGTGTATGGCGGCAGTTGGCATTAAAGATATACATGTTTTCTGAATATAGCTTCCACTTGTATTTTGTTGCTTTAGATTTGCAAATCTATTAATGTATACTTCGAACAGATGATGTATTTATTTTGTACCAGCTTTGTAAATTTTAAGTCTTAAAAGCTCATGTTTTGTACTACTAATCCTTGTTTGTATAGAATTCGGTTATTTTTACTCATTGATTACTATTATTCTTAGTTGAGTGGTGTTGAATGTTATTTGTCTTGCCCAGTGGGTTGAATTAGGTGTCATCGCGACTAGTTGGATCTTGGGTCATGATGGCAAAACTGTTCTCTTCGGATATATTAGTCAATACATGAAGTGCTTTATCTATATTGATGGATTCTCTCCCAAGTCATTGGGGTGATGTGTTGGCTTGCATTTATCATAATTTTTCGAATGAGAACCTTCGAGTATATACTCAGGCGCTTGAAACTGAGTGGGAAAAAAGGACATTCAAGCTAAAATTAAGAAATCTTGGCTTCAAAAGACATGTCTTAGGCCTCGATTTTATCAACCTTGTCCCATAGACAAGCTAGCTAAGACTGATATTATTGTAAATCATTGTCACCAGCGTACTGAGGAGGATGACATGTAAATATAAACAAATGTATATATGACTTGTAATTGTGTAAGTTCTAGTATGAATATTTAATTTTCTGTCTCTTTTGTTATATTTTTTGTTGTTCATTGGTATATATAACAGAGTGTTGTAAGAGAATAACACTTAAAGAATCTGTGTTATTCTAGTCATGGATATCAATATAATACACACTAAGAAATATTTTCCACTTTTGATTAAACGTTTGGACTGTAGATGATGATTGAAAACTATGTGACCTTTCGATTCTACACTAAATGTGAAGTCATTATAAGAACTTATTTTTTTGAGTGTATATATCACATGCAATATTGATGGATGAAACTTGCACGATTGTGTCTTATAAGTATAATAGGCTATGACTTCAAAAAGTATAATTGTTTATCTGAATAAGGGTGATAAATTAAACAACAATTATTATTCTACATTGAATCGTAAGATATGGTATGTATTGAAAGAGCAAGATGCTCTAGAGAATATAAATTATATGATGTGTCACCATGAGGAGGATAATACTGCCCAACATAGGAAAGATCTCAATGCTTATAAAGCATGGATAAAAAAAGATTCCACTCTCCATGGAACAATTATAAGTTATAATGGTGATGATCTCATCCATGAATATAAATAATATCCTACTGTTCATGCCACACGGGCACACTTATGAGAGACATATAGCAGTACAACTCTGACTCGCCTTAGATAGTTGAAAATCAATTTTGACAGATACAAGAAGCTAAATGATCATAGTGTCAAGCAACACCATAAGGTGATGTTTGAAATAATTTCTCAACTTAAAAGTGTTGGTAATGTTCACTCCGATGAGCAGCAAGCAGTGTTCTAGTCTCTTTCTAATAGTTGGGAACTTTTGAAGGTTAATATATTCCATAATGATAACATAAAAATCTTTTCGATGTTGCCCATCATGTGGAGCTTGAAGACGAGTGTCTTGGTGCTGCAAAAGCTAACCTAATGCCTATGTGGCAATCTCAAGTGATAAAAAGCTTTTAGACTTTAAACATAAGAAAATTTGATACAAGGCAAAATGATAAAAAGACTGGATAGAGATACTTCAAGAAAACTAAGTTTCCAAATTCCAAGAGAGAAAATGGCATAACAAGAAGAGAGATAAAAGTAAAATAAAGTGTTGCAACTTTTAGCATTTGTTCTTCTTATATAAGATTTCTTTTCGGCAGTAATATTGTCAAGAGTACTCTAGAGAATGTTTTTATGGTTCCGACACATATGATGGTTTATTTGTGCTAAATAGTCATTATTCCATGTATGACTATTATGTGGGTTAATGAATCATGGCATATTAGATTAGGCCACATATGATAAGATCGGATGAATAGATTGATTAAGGAGGGATATTTAGTTTTTTTCTCCAGAATAGACATGCCAATTATTTAATATTATCTTATCGGAAAGATTACACATAAACAATCAGGGAAGACTGAGAAAACTAACTTTCCATTGCAATTAATCTATTAAGATATTTGTGATCCAATAAATGTGAGGGCTAGATCTGTGTGATGACCCGACCAGTTGTCTCCTGAGTTACCGCTCCGTTTCCCCCATTTATGCTCCTTACTTCTTTGTTTATCGGTTCTATGGGTGATCGAGTTGGTTGGCTCTGGTTCGGAGAGGTTTTGAGAAGGTTTGAGACACTTAGTCTCTTTTGAGGAAGCTTAAGTTGGAAAAGTTAACCGGATGTTGACTTATGTACTAGAGGGCTCAGATGTGAGTTCATATGGTTCAGTTAGCTTCGGGAGGTGATTTGGGATTTATAAGCGTGATCGGAATGAGTTTTAGAGGTTCGTAGTAGATTCAGGTTTGAATTGGCGAAGTTGATATTTTGGCAATTTTCGGTTGGTAGGTGAGATCTTGATATAGGGGTCGAAATGGAATTCCGAGAGTTGCAGTAGTTCTGTTGTATGATTTGAGATGTGTGTGCAAAATTTCAGGTCATTCAGAAGTGGTTTGGTTGGGTTTTTGATCGAAAGCGTAATTTGGAAGATTTTAGGAAAATTTGGCCTGAATCCGATGTGTTTTGGTTGATTTGATGTTGCTTGAGGTGCTTTGATGATTGGAACAAGTTTGAATAAGGTATTGGGATATGTTTGTGCTTTTGGTTGAGGTCCCATGGGCCTCGGGGTGATTTCCGATGGTTGATGGAAAGGTTTGAGACTTGTGAAGTTGCAGAATCTCAGCTGCTTCTGGTACTTCCGCACCTGCGGATTGGGGACCATAGGTGTGATGCCGCATATGCGGGAGACGATTCGCAGAAGCAGATTTTTGAGGAGTTGTTAGGAACCGCAGACGCGGCTGCGGACCGCACCTACGAAGTCGCAGATGCGGGAAGAGTATCGCAGAAGAGAAAATGGCCTGGTGAGCAGCGACCGCAGAAGCAGGTTGATCCAAAGAAGATAGAGGCGGTTCAGAGTTGGCCCAGACTGTCCTCAGCCACAGAGATTCGCAGCTTTCTTGGTTTGGCGGGCTATTATCGCCGGTTTGTTCAGGGGTTCTCGTCTATCGCATTGCCCTTGACCAAGTTGACTTAGAAGGGTGCTTCATTTGTATGGTCGGATGAGTGTGAGGAGAGCTTTCAGAAGCTCAAGATAGCCATGACCACAACTCCAGTGTTAGTTTTTCCATTAGCTTCAGGTTCAGATATCATGTATTGTGATGCTTCAAGAGTTGGTATTGGGTGTGTATTGATGCAGAAGGGTAGAGTTATTGCTTATGATTCTCATCAGTTGAAGCCCCATGAGAAGAACTAACCTGTTCATGATTTGGAGTTGGCTGCCGTAGTTCACGCGTTGAAAATTTTGAGGCATTACTTTTATGGTGTGTCTTGTGAGGTGTTTACTGATCATCAGAGCCTCCAACACTTGTTCAAACAGAAGGATCTCAATTTGAGGCAGCGGAGATGGTTGGAGTTGCTTAAGGATTATGATATCACTATATTGTACCATCCGAGAAAGGCCAATGTGGTGGCCGATGCCTTGAATTGAAAGGCGGTGAGTATGGAGAGTTTGGCATATGTTCCAGCTGGGGAGAGGCCTCTTGAAGTTGATGTTCAGGCTTTGACCAATCGGTTCGTGAGATTAGATGTTTTGGAGCCCAGTCGGGTATTGGCTTGTATGGTTTCTCGGTCTTCCTTATATGATCGCATTAGAGAGCGCCAGTATGATGATCCACATTTGCTTGTCCTTAAGGACAGAGTTCAGCATAATGATGCCAGAGATGTGACCATTGGTGATGATGTGGTGTTGAGGATGCAAGGCCGTATTTGTGTGCCCAATGTAGATAGGCTTCGAGAGTTGATTCTGGAGGAGGCCCATAGCTCGCAGTATTCCATTCATCTGGGTGCCGCGAAGATGTATCAGGATCTGAGACAGTATTATTGGTGGAGGAGAATGAAGAAAGATATTGTGGGATTCGTAGCTCGGTGTCTCAATTTCCAGCAAGTGAAATATGAGCATCAGAGACCGGTGGCTTGCTTCAGCGGATAGATATTCTCGAGTGGAAGTGGGAGAGGATCACTATGGACTTTGTTGTTGGACTTCCACGGACTTTGAGAAAGTTCGATGCTATTTGGGTGATTGTGGATCAGCTGACCAAGTCCACGCACTTCATTCCTGTGTGTACTACCTACTCTTCAGAGTGGTTGGCAGAGATCTATATCTGGGAGATTGCTCGGTTGCATGGTGTCCCAATTTCCATCATTTTAGATAGGGGCACTCAGTTTACATCGCAGTTTTGAAGGTCTGTGCAGCGAGAGCTGGGTACTCAGGTTGAGTTGAGCACAACTTTTCACCCTTAGACGGACGGGCAGTCCGAGTGCACTATTCAAATATTAGAGGACATGCTGCGTGCTTGTGTCATTGATTTTGGAGGGTCATGGGATCAGTTTCTACCGCTTGCGGAGTTTGCTTATAACAACAGCTACCAGTCGAGTATTCAGATGGCTCCATATGAGGCTTTGTATGGGAGGCGGTATAGATCTCCAGTTAGTTGGTTTGAGCGGGGTGAGGCTAGGCTATTGGGGACAGACTTGGTGCAGGATGCTTTAGAAAAGGTGAAGGTAATTTAGGAGAAGCTTTGTACAGCGCAGTCAAGACAAAAGAGTTATGCTGACAGGAAGGTTCAGGATGTGTCCTACATGGTTGGTGAAAAGGTTCTGTTAAACGTTTCGCCCATGAAGGGTGTTATGAGATTCGGAAGAAAGGGAAATTGAGTCCGCGGTTTATTGGGCCTTTTGAGGTGCTTTGGAGGATTGGGGATGTGGCTTATGAGCTTGCCTTGCCAACCAGCTTGTCGAGTGTGCATCCGGTATTTCATGTTTCTATGCTCCGGAAGTATATTGGAGATCCGTATCATGTTCTGGATTTCAGCACGGTTCAGTTGGATGATGATTTGACCTATGATGTGGAGCCAGTAGCTATTTTGGGTCGTCAGATTTGAAAGTTGAGGTCGAAGGATATAGCTTCAGTGAAAGTACAGTGGAGAGGTCGGCCCATGGAGGAAGCTACCTGGGAGACCGAGTGGGAGATGCGAAGCAGATATCCTCACCTGTTTGAGACTTCAGGTATGTTTCTTGACTCATTCGAGGACGAACATTTGTTTAAGTTGGGGAGGATGTGACGACCCGGCCAATCGTCTCATGAGTTACCGCTCCATTTCCCCCATTTCTGCTTCTTAATGTTTTGTCTATCGGTTTTATGGATGATCCGGTTAGTTGGCTCGGGTTCGGAAAGGTTTTGAGAAGGTTTGAGACACTTAGTCTCTTTTGAGGAAGCTTAAGTTGGAAAAGTCAACTGGATGTTGACTTATGTGCTAGAGGGCTCGGATGTGAGTTAGATGGTTTGTTTAGCTTCGGGAGGTGATTTGGGACTTAGTAGCGTGATCAGAATGAGTTTTGGAGGTTCGTAGTAGATTTAGGCTTGAATTGACAAAATTGATATTTTGGCGATTTCCGGTTGGTAGGCGAGATCTTGATATAGGTTTAGGAATGGAATTCCAAGAGTTGCAGTAGTTCCGATGTGTGATTTGGGATATGTGTGCAAAATTTCAGGTCATTCGGATGTGGTTTGGTTGGGTTTTTGATCGGAAGCATAATTTGGAAGATTTTAGGAAAATTTGGCTTGAATCCGATGTGTTTTGGTTAATTTAATGTTGTTTGAGGTGCTTTGATGATTGGAACAAGTTTGAATAATGTATTGGGATATGTTTGTGCTTTTTCTTGAGATCCTGGGGGCCTCGGGGTGATTTCAGATGGTTGACGGAAAGGTTTGAGACTTGTGAAGTTGCAGAATCTTAGCTGCTTCTGGTACTTCCGCACCTGCGGATTAGGGACCGCAGGTGCAACGCCATATATACGGGAGACGAGTGGCAGAAGTGGATTTTTGAGGAGTTGTCAGGAACTGCAGATGCGGCTGGGGACCGTACCTGTGAAGTCGCAGATGCGGGAAAAGTATCGCAGAAGCGAAAATGGCCTTGTGAGCAGCGACTGCAGAAGCAGTTAGTGTGACCGCATCTACGATGTCGCAAATGCGGGAATGCGATCGCAGATGCAAGTTTTGTCGTTAAGTGATTTTCGTAGAAGCGGAGGAATGAACTGCAAATTTGGTACCACAGAAGCAGGTGTTGGGCCGCAGATGTGAAAAGTTCTGGGCAGAAAGTATAAATTGTGGCCTTCACGAATTTTAGCTAATTTCACCATTTTCAACTCAGCTTGGGAGCTTTTTTGGGCGATTTGAAAGAGGGATTTCAAGGGAACTTCATTGAGGTAAGGAATTTGGACCTAAAACTCGTTTCTATGCTATTATTTCATGGATTAGAGCTAGAAATTATGGAAATTAAGAGTGAAAATTGGGGAAACTAGGGCTTGGAAACTTAGACCTTTGCTTGAGGATTTGAAGGACCATTTGATGTCGGATTTTTGATATTTTGATATGTATGAACTCGTGGGAAGATAAGGAATCTATTGATGTAAGAATTAGTGAATCCGAGATGTGGGCCCGAGGTCGGGTTTTTGGTAATTTCGGGATTTATGTTGTAAATTAATTATTTTCGCTTGGGCTTCGTTCCCTTAGCATATTTTGACGTCCTCGTTCTGATTTTGGATAGATTCAATGTGAGTGAAGGCCGATTCAAGGGGCAAAGGCGTCGCGATCTAGAGATTTGACCGGTTCGAGGTGAGTAATGATTGTAAATGATGTTCTGACGGTATGAAACCCCGGACTTGCACATCGTTGCGCTATATTGAGGTGACGCACACGCTTGATGACGAGCTTGGGGTCGTGCACTGTTGGGGATTATGACTTGGTCCGTCCCGAATGACTATTTTACCACGTATTTGACTGAAATCTATTTGCTATCATCATGATTTAGGCTGAATGCCATATTTGTGCCAACTATTTGAACCCCTCGAGGATTTTTACTGGTATTTCCTCACTATTTTGACTTTATACTTGAACTTAGTCATGTTATATTTCACTGTTTCGTACTCAGCCATGTTTACTATGTTTTAACAATTACTTGATCTTTTAAATGATATTTTGGGTTGAGAAACATATTTTACTACTGCCCGAGTGGCTTGTGAGGATTTTTGACTGAGTAAGGCCAAGGGACTATATTGTGAGGAAACATTTGATACTGATTATGAGGCCGATGGCTTGAGATATGTACGCCACGAGGTGACTTGATTGATATGAGGCCGTGAGCCTAGTGATGATGCCACAAGGTGGCTTGATATTGCGCTTGGGCCATAAGGGGCCCCTCCAGGAGTCTGCACACCCCCAGTGAGCGCGGGTACCCATTGTGATGTGAGATTCCGATGGGCTGGTATTATTCTGAGATGTTGCCCGAGGGGCGGATTTGTTGATACTGTGCCCGAGGGGCAAACTTCTATTTGTTTACTTTACCTTAACTACCTGTCAATTACCTGTTTACTTGTTGAAAAGGGATTTTACTTACTTCACTGGTTTATTGCTTTTAAATCATTTTGTTGCTTCATTATAGAATGCCTTGTGCCTTACATATTTTCTTACTTTCAGTTGTTATTTACATTTGTTACTCACTGAGTTAAAGTACTCACTTTACACCCTGCACCCTGTGTGCAGATTCAGGCGTAGCTGGTCCCGCTCTCGAGCGCTGATTCATTCCAGCTTCACGTGGATCTCGAGGAGTCTTTAGGTAGCTATTGGCGTTCTCAGCCCGGAGCTCCTCCCATCTCTTTTCCTTTATGTCCTTATTCAGTATTAAACTCTATAGTTACATTTGAGTATTTAGTGTTGTTAGACGCTTATGACTTGTGATACCCCGGTTAAGGTTGTGTTGGGTTGTTCTTCTGCGTATTTATGATGTTATCTGCTATCTATTGTTTCTTAATGCTTAATTGTTAATAAATTGGAAAAATGGGAAGTATCGGCTGGCCTTGTCTTCACGAGAGGCACCATCATGACCGAGTCCGGGTTTAGGGTCGTGGCAGTCTGATGCTTTATATTTCATTATGTTCATTGATGATTTCATGCGCTTCGATTATGTCTATTTGATTTCTCATAATTCTGTAGCTCTTGAATGCTTTAAGAAATATTTTAATGAAGTTGAGAATCAATTAGACAAAAGGATTAAGACCTTAAGAACCAATAGAAGGTGTGAATATCTATCAAATAATTTGAAGAATTGTGTAATCAAAAGGGCATCACCAGACGGTTAACTATTCCTTACACATCTCAACAAAATAGTGTAGTGGAAAGGATGAATAGAACACTATTGGACATGATAAGGTCCATGACAACACATTCAAATTTACCTATTTCCTTTTAGGGAGATGCGTTATTGACTGCAGCCTACATATTGAACAAAGGGCCTTCTAAATCAATTTCTTCTTCTCCTTATGAGCTTTGACTGGTCAGAAACAAAACTAAAATAATTTACGACCTTAGGGTTGTGCTGCATATGTAAAAGATTCTTTTAGCAAATTTGGTAAATTAGGTCCAAAAGGCAAAAAAAATATCTTTTTAAGATATTCAGAACACTCCAAAGGGTATGCATTCATTGGTGAATTAGAGGATGAAAGTGTTATTGATATTGAATCACGAGATGTCACATTTTTGGTAAATAATTTTTCTAAGAAGAGCAGGGTAAAGAATGGAGAGACACTTTATGAAATATTCAACTCATACAGTTAGCAAATGTCTTTTGACACGGTTGGTAATTAAAGTAATCAAGATCTTGTTCTTGATTCAAGTGGGAGTGGGAATTTTCAATCCCAAAATGCTTCTAACGACTCTAAATTTCAACTATGAAGAAGTACCAGGAAAGATATATCCAAACATACTTATGAGATTGAAGATTACTTTTTTGGTATCTCCTACGTAAATGGATGAGACAAAGTGTGTGACTGAATCTTTATCGAGCCCTGAAAAGATATGTGGATGAAAACAGTGAAAGAAAAATTAGAGTCTATGAAAACAAACAAATTCTGGATCTATTTGACTTCCGCATGGGCGTAGAGCTATTGGTAACAAATGGGTTCTCAAAGTTAAATACAAAGCGGATGGGTCAATAGAAATATATAAGGCACAATTGGTGGCAAAAAGCTTTAATTAAGGAGTTGGAATAGATTATGAAGAAACATATTCACCAGTTGTGAAATTTATCTCAATTCGCTTACTTTTGGCTATTGTTGCACGTTTGGATTTGGAATTACACCAAATGGATGTGAAGACAACTTTTATAAATGGAGAACTAAACGAGAAAATCTACATGGAACAACCTGTAGGTTTCATCGTTAAAGGCCAAGAAAAGAAGGTTTGTAAATTGAAAAGATCTATTTATAGCCTGAAGCAATCTTCAAGGAAATGATAGTTGAGATTCACAATGAGGTGATCTCGTATGATTTCACCATGATCAATGAAGACCATTGCATTTATGTGAAGAATGCCAATGGGATGTTTCTAGTTCTTTCTCTTTACGTGGACAATATTTTTAGCTGGAAATAATCTGAAGTATTTGAAAACTATCAAGTCATGACTTTCAAAGTCATTTGACATGAAAAATATAGGTAAGACAGATATATCCTCGGAGTTAAGATCCAAAGAAACCATTCTAAAAAGTTATTGAGTCTCTCTCAATAAACTTGTATAAAGAAAATTTTGGAACGCTTCCGAATGAATAATTGCAAACTCATGGATACTCCTATAGCGAGAGGTGAAATTTTAAGCTTTGAAATGTGTTCGAAATACTAAAAATGAAAAGGAAGACATATCTTGAGTTTTATATTCAAGTGATGTAGGGCACTTAATGGACGCTATGATGTGTACCCAAATATTTATTATGCCATAGGTTTATTAGAAGGTATCAATCCAATCCCCGAAGAGATCATTGGTAAGAAATGATGAGGATCTTCGATACCTAAAGGAAATTGTAGATTATTCGTTATGTTATAGTGGAAATAATTTACTCTTAAGAGAGTATACAGATGTGAGAGACACCATGGCAAGTAAATAAATAATATTACAATACATACCTACGCAAAAATGATAGTTGATCCTCTTACAAAATTAATATTTAAGACATGTTTGAGAAATATTTTGTGGCTCTAGGTTTGAGAATGATATGATAATGTTTATGTATTGTAAATATTTTGGTTATAATAATATACTCATCAAAGATATGTTATTGAAATTGTGTTTGTATTCTGAATGCATATGATAATATCCATGTGATGTATATAAGTGTGTCGAACAAGTCACGAGATCGGCTTTCTCACACGGGCAATTGCCTCTGACGTTGAGGAACGTGCAGAGATGAGACTATTAGAACCTTGATTAGCGCAATGTCATATATATTTTTGAATAAAATGGCCGGTCTTGACTGTGAGCACGTAATTTTTGCCTTACATGAATTACACCTACAGAATTTCAAAAATTAGATTTTTCTTTTTAATTATTTGTTATTTTAGGAACTATTGTAGAATTTTACTGATTGTTTGCCTTTTGTGTGCATGTTTAATTTTATTTTAATTCACAAAAAATACAAAAACAAGTGTTGCATTTGCATTTAGGACTTAATTTTACATTTTTTTTGATTAATTAGTAAATTAGTGTTTTACAAAAATTGGAAAATCACAAAATAACTCATTTTTGCATTTTAATTTTGAGTTTCGAATTTTGGTAGTTTTTCTTTTAATTTGGTATTTAATTATTTGTGGTAGTTGTTATTTAGATTTAATTAATTTAATTTGGTAGGATAATTTGTATTAGGAATTAATTTAGATTCTATTTATAATTTTGAAAAAAAAGAAAAATAGTTTTTAAAATAAATGGAAAAAAAAGAAGTGAAAAGAATTAGATTTTTGGGCTAATTTCATTAAATCCCAAGCCTAATTGATTTATTCCCCATTAACCCTTCCAAACCCGGTCAAAATCAGCCCATGCCCGCGATTTTTACCCGGTCCAATCCCACTCAAAACCAAACAACCCCGTTTTTGTGGTCCCTAATTTGAGCCGTTTGATCTCGTTCAAATCAACGGATGGGAATTGGTTACATGACAATATAAAACTGTCTAAAGGTTGACCCCCCCAAACCCGTCTCTCTCAATTCTTCATCTACAGAGATCCGAACACAAACCCTAGCGCCGCCTCATTTTCCACCGTATTCGCCCAGTGGCGCCACCCCCAAATATCCCTAAATCCACACCACAGAATCCCCTTCACCTCCTCTTCCCCAATCCCTAACTCCTTTCCCTCGAATCACCCCAAAACTTCTCGAATCTCAAATCACAGCTCGAACCCTAAAATTCCAAAATCCCAAATCGGCGAGTCTATTTGAAGATTTGAGATTGAAATAGACTTTATTCGCGTGTTTTCATATGAGAACACACGATTAAAGTCTATTCCGGTCAGAAATCGAAGATTTCCTTTGAAAGTTGTCAAAATTTCATTCGTTTGGTTTTAGGTACTTTCAACTTCTCTTCCTCTTCTTGCATGTATTTCTTTTTATTCGTTTAAGTTCTTTTTTTTCTGCCTCCTCTATTCTTCTTTGTTATGTGTTCATTTTAATTTTTATTCTATTGCATAATTAGATTAATAACCAAGTATAGTTTACTTTTGTTTTGGTTTTTTTTGTTTGTTTAAAATTAATTAATTCATTTCCTTTTTCTTTTGATTTTGGGTTTCATCTTAAAGGTTTCTGGTTTCTTTTAGCCCGTTCAATTGTGATTTTGGGATTATGGCTCGAATTGGGTTTTGAAAATCAGAAAGCCCAAAAGGGGATTCAACCTGGGTTATAAAGACCCATAACAAATTTTGGGTCAGTTTGACCCATGTTCTGTCTGGCTTCAAGGGTAATAACAGGGTATTTAAGGGGTAATTTGTGAAATTTTTAGGTTATGACTTGAACTTTTGTGGATATGAGTTGAACTATCACGACCCGGCCCACACTGTGCATATATTGTCCGCTTTGGGCTTCACCCTCACGGTTTTGTTCTCCCCCAATCGAACATGGGGAAAAGGCCTATGCACATGTAGGTCCAAGTCCTACTAATATAGCCCAGGACTCCCCCTCTCTTTTCCGATGTGGGATTCCTGCGAGCTACAGGAGTGCTACAGCACCTGTACTGTACTCACCCCACCAACAAGAACACAACGTCCTCGTTGTGGGTACCCACCCATCGTACCTATGTAACCTAGGCTCTGATACCAACTTGTCACAACCCAAACCCCGCTCCGGTCGTGATGGCGCCTCTCGTGAAGACAAGGCCAGCCAACAAACCCATATCGCCTTTTCAAAAATAGTTAAACATTAATAAACAGTTTAAATATGATTTAATGATATAATTAACGGAAGCACAACCCGACACAGCCCTAACCGGGATGTCACAAGTCACGAGCATCTACTAAGGTATAAATACACATGAAATCCTGGAGTGTACAAATACAGACTAATGAAATGAGGAGAGAGAAAAGCAGTGTTGCGGACGCTGACAGCTACCTTGCTAAACCCTGATGACTCTGCCTCCGATCAGCCAAAACATACCTGAATCTTCACACAAGGTGCAGAGAATAATGTGAGTACTCCGACTCAGTGAGTAATAATAATAAATAAAGACTGAAGGCAAGAAATCACACAAAAACACAAGGTATTTCATACTGAAGCAGTAAAATCACTTTAAACAGTAAAGTAGTGAGAAATCAAGTGAAAATCCCTTTTTTTTCCAACAAGTAAAGCAAGTAGTTTACAAGTGAGTAACAAAAATGATAGAAATGTAAACAGCCCCTTGGGAAAAACATGTACAACAAACCGCCCCTCGGGCATAATATCAACAGAACCAGCCCCTCGGGCTCAATATCAGAACATTGCCAGCCCTTCGGACTCAATATCAGAATAGTACCAGCCCCTCGGGCTCAATATTAGAACAGTAACAGCCCTCGGGCTCAATATTAGATCAGTAACAGCCCCTCGGGCTCACTCTCAGGATAGTACCAGCCCCTCAGGCTACCTCACAATCACTCATATCAGCCCATCGAGCATAGTATCAATCACTCAGAACAATGGGTACCCGCGCTCACTGTGGGTGTGCAGACTCTGGAGGGGCCTTTTACGGCCTAAGCACTATATCAAGCCACCTCATGGCATCATCACTCAGCATATCCTCACATCACTCAAGCCACCGCGTGGAATATAAAGTATCTCAGGCCCTCGACCTCATATCACTCGGCCTCATATCACTCAAGCCACCTCGTGGCATAAATAGTAAATCAGGCCCTCGACCTCACATCACTCAAGCCACCTCGTGGCATAAATAGTATCTCAGGCCCTCGGCCTCATATCACTCAGCATATCCTCATATATGACCCTCGGACTCACTCAGTCCGGAAATCATCATAAGCCCCTTGGGCATTTGTAAAACAATAGTTCTCAGCCCAAAAATACCATTTAGAAATATCATTTGAGTTTTCAAATCTGCATAAAAGCGGCTGAGTTTGTAAAACAATAATTATCAACAGGACTGAGTTTAAATATAAGTCAAAACAGTGAGAAAATAGTGATAAAAATTCCCAAAGAATTCAAATAATTGGCACGAAGCCCAAGTATGGCAATCAGCCCAAATCATGATGATAACAAATAAGTTTCAATCAAATATGCGGTAAAATCATCAATCGGGATGGACCAAGTCACAATCCCCGGTAGTAAAATGACCTCCGAATGCCTCGAATCTAGCCACAATAATTCGATTCAGTTAATAAAAATTATAGGAATTAATTCCATATGAAATTCTATATTTTCCATTAAAAATTCGAAATTGCACTCAAAATTCGTCCGTGGGGCCCACGTCTCGAAACCCAACAAAAATTACGGAATATGAAACCTCATCCAACCACGAGTCCAACCATACCAATTTTACTAAAATCCAACATCAACTCGACCCTCAAATCTTCAAATTAAACCAAGAGGGTTTTCAAGATTTTCCCAACTAAAATCACCAATTAAATGCCAAAACTAGTAATATATTTGGGTAATCTAACCAAAATTAAGTTAAGAACATTTACCCCGTTGTTTTCTTTGAAAATCTCCCGAAAATCGCCTCTCCCCGAGCTCCAATTTGGTAAAAATGAAAAATGGGACGAGTCCCATTTTCAGAGCTTGAATCTGTCCAGAAAATGTCGTGGGCACTGTTCACGCGTACGGTACTGTTCACGGGGTACTTTACACGGTACTGTATATGGTACTGTTCATGGGGTACTGTACACGGTACTGTTTCTGCAATTTTCTGCAATTTTTCCTAAGTCCGAAATCACTCCGAGACACCTCCGAAACACTCCCAAGCCCTCGGGGCTCCTAACCAAACACATACACTAACTCAACAACATCTTACGAACTTAACCGTGCGATCAAATCGCCAAAATAATGTCATATACCATGAATTAAGCTTTAAAATCCAAGAATTCTTTCAAATTTCATAAAACATCAATTTTTCCATTTTGAGTCCGAAACACATCAAACGACGTCCGTTTTCAACCAAACTTTACAGAAAGTGCTTAAACCATATATAAGACTTGTACCGGGCATCGGAACCAAAATACGATCCCAATATCATCACTTTCTAATCAAATTTTATTTCCATTTTCCTTAAATATTTTCAGAAAATAATTTTACTCAAAAATTCATTTCTCGGGCCTGGGACCTCAGAATTCGATGATTCTTGTTCCCATGAGTCACAAATAATGATATGAACATATCCCTTTAGTAGAAACTCAATTCGGAGCTCATTTGCTCAGTTCAATACCCATTTCACTCGTTAAACAATTAGCTCATGTTTCGTGTCAAAAACCCAATCGCGACTTGATGAAATTAGACCAAACTTTCCAGATCGGTCCTATAATTCATTATCAAAATTTTGGAAGTCCCGAAATCAAATTTCGATCTCTAAAACTAAAAATGGACCTTTGGAACATTACATGCTTATGCTCAAAACGGAAAAATCTTCCAAAACTTATCCGAGCCTCATGGACCCCGACAAAAAATGCCAACATAATTCATAACATCATTCAAACCTGATCAAATCATCAAAACACCTCAAACAACATCAAATTACCCAAAACTCATCGAATTCAAGCCTAAGTTTTCAAAAACTTCCGAAATACTTTTTCGATCAAAAACCCGACCAAACGATGTCCGAATAACCTGAAATTTCTCACACACATCAAAAATGACATAATGAAGCTACAAAAACTCTCAGAATTCGATTCTGACTACTATATCAAAATCTCGCCTATCAACCGGAATTCGCCGAAATACTAACTTCGCCAATTCAAGCCTAATTCTATACCGGACCTCCAAAACAAATTCAGATCACAATCCTAAGTCAAAAATCACCTAACGGAGCTAACCAAATCATAAAAATTCCAATCCGAAATCAAATACACATAAGTCAAATTTTGGTTAAACCTTTCAAATTTCAAGCTTCAACTGAGAACTGTTCTTCCAAATTCATTCTGATTAACCTGAAACCCAACACCAATGATTTACATAAGTCATAATACACCACATGGGGCAAGTAGTGCCCAAGAACTGGCGAGCAAAGTGCAAAAGCTCAAAACGACCGGTCGGGTCGTTACAAAGGTGCTTTTAGGACTAGATTGAAAATCTGATTTTTAAGCTAAGGGTATTTGAGCAAAAATGAAAATATCAAAAGGTTTAAGTGCAAATCTGAATCCCTTTTATGTTGCCCTAAGACTTGCCTATAAAGGCATCTTTTCTTCTTTAGCAAGTCAGATTTTAGAGACATAAAATCCTGAAAAATCTAAAACGACTGGAGCCTGGGGAAAAACCTTGAAAAAGCATTGAAATCCTTGCATTTCTTTGTTACAAACTACCAAAATTCTGTTTGTTTTGGGTTTCTGATTCTCTTCTTTAGCTAAAACCCTTGAAAAATTCCATAGTTATACTTCTGGTTTGAGAAATGGCTTGAGTTTTGGTTTGAAGTTGGGTTTTGAGTTGTTGTTCCTCCACTGTTTTATCGACTGTTTTTGAGCTGTTTCTACTGTTTCACTGGCTGAATCTGGGCTCTGTTCTGCTACTGTTGGTTACTGTTTCTTCACTTCTTTGTTTTCCTTTTATTTCTAGGTATTTCCTTCAAACCATGAATTGAAATGAAGTTTATTATGGCTGTTAAGTGAAGCCATGTAGTTCAAGTTGAAGAAATTGATAATTGTCACTTCTTTGTTGTATTACCATCTTTTAAGTTTGTTATATTTGGTTTTATGTTTCTTCTAGCCAAACTCTCTCATGTGTAGCCAATCATGTCATCAAATGCTACATGTTTATCTTAAGATTTAAGTATGGGTTTGTTTGAGTGTAATCGACTCAGAAACATCTTGGATTTTATGTAATATGCTAATTGAATCAATAGTCAGTTGTTTTGCATTCAACCATGCTAAATAGTACTATGTAGACTGCCTTTGAATTCTGTTTACCTTGTGTTTCAGTTAAATTATTATCAACATGTTTGTAGGGCACAAATGACCATTTACCTCATGGATGATTTCCAGGCTTATAGTTGGCAGATCTAGGCAGTACTTACTTTTAAAATCCATGTTCTATGGTTTATGTTTGAATGTTAGGTGTTTAAAATCACGGTCTCATAATATCAATCTCTCTAGGATTTATGAGTTTAATTGAGGTTCAAGTCCTCACGCTTTGATTGTAAAATAGTTTGAGCTTTTAAATTAAAGTGGCATACTGTGCAATTGGAGTCATTAGAGTAATTGCATTTAAGAAATAATTTTCTTTTAAAATGGCGTTCTGGCTTAGTGATTGTTTCACCCTTTACTCTGTTACTTTATTTGGTTAAAATTTGACATGGATTAGTCTGTAGTTCTAAATCCCAACGTATGCTGTTTTGTGCTATTCAAGGGACTCGATCATGAGTCCCAGCTTTGGGACGATAGTATGTCCTCAGAGTTGGGTTCCCTTTTGGGCTTAGCTTAAGCTATTGTGGAATCAGCCACTTGGTAGCCTTGCAATTTTCGATAGGCTATTAGGCTTCACTTCAAGCCCAGGCTTTGAATAGACTAGACTTCATTTAATATTGGTCCGTCTGTTTAAATGAATCAAGTCCTGGTTTTAGTTTAGAATAATTATAATTCCTTTAAACCGTCCTGAATTAATTATTTGGGCTTTTAAAAGTAGATTGTAGGCATGCCATATTAGGTAAGGCATAGTTTATGGCCCTCCAAGGTTTAGTTCAAGTTCCCTTTAAAAAATTGGAATCGAGGTGTGCCGTGCCAAACAAAACCTCAAAATGCATAGCCCTCGCTTAATTAATATTTTAATCCTTAGAAATTAAGGCATGCCATTTTGTTGAATTTTCCATGGCCCTCGCTATTGTGAAAAAGCGTAGTTGCTTTAGGCGCGCTATTTAAAAATTACTCTCCTAAACTCGGGTGTGCATTTATGTGACCCAAATCCAAACCTCAACAACGTTAGATAAATGTGTTGTGGACCATGGGTGCATTTATGTGACGTGGTTCAAGACGTGTTTTAGATGACGTTGAATCTTTCTTAAAAGAAATAATTAATTAAAAGCGGTTATAAAGCTAAAAATGCACAATAGGTTAAAAGATGTAGTAAATCAGATAATAGGCCAATTATTAATAGTTTAAGCGACCGTGCTAGAACCACGGAACCCGGGAATGCCTAAAACCTTCTCCCAGGTTAATAGAATTCCTTATCCAGAATTTCTGTTTCGCAGAATTATAAAGTAAAGTCGAAATTTCCTCAATTTGGGATTTTAAAATAAACCGGTGACTTGGGACACCAAATAAACTATCCCAAGTGGTGACTATGATAATTTAAATAAATAATCTCATTTCGAATAATGTCACTTTAATCAGAAAAACTCCCTTATATCGCCCTCGGGGTGGTAAAAAGGAGGTGTGACAGCTCTGGCGACTCTGCTGGGGATCATAACCTAGAATCTCTGGTTCAGGGTTCAAGAATTCGAGCTTAAAATAACTGTTATATTTGGCTTTATTTTATTATCTGATTTTTATATGTTTGGGCCTGATGTGCTAAATGCAGCTTTTTACCGCTTTAATATTATTTGAACTGTATATAAAGTGTTACGAAACCCTTCTCTTCTCATCTTCGGGAATGTGCACGCTGGCGTGACTCCTCTTTCTATTAGTGTCATACCTTGAAATAAGAGAGAAAATGTTTCAAAAGTTTCATGTCTTTTCTCTATTTTATTTTTTTCAAAGCTGACCGAACTACGCAAGTTTGATTCTCACCGGATGTGGGGTACGTAGGCAACCCCCATCGGGTCCAACTCCATTTTTGCAAAAATAACCCAAAAAATGAATTGTTGTTTATTTTGTCTTAAATAAAATTAGGTAGTGTCGTTCTTGTCTAAATAGCCTAAAATGTCCCCAAAAGGACGCCGAAAGGCCGTTTTTGCAAGAATAACCACCTACAACCCTTTTTTAAAATTTTGGCTACCGAGCAAGCACAACCTAAAATCTTCCCCTTTCGAAGTGCTGAAGGGCCGTATTTGCAAAAGTAGCTGTGTTATTTAAATGTTTGCGAAATTGACCTCTTTTGTAAAAAAAATTGAATAAATCAATCAAATTTAAATGTGCAGAATGAGCACGGGTCAAAATTTGCAAATAACAGTCATGACCAAGATTCCTTTGGAGCTGTATATGTGGTGGGAAGATCTAGGTGAATCAGGACAAGATAGGGTCAATCTCTACTTGGGAGGTCTCACCGGGTTATTGAAGATCAGGCCTAGAGGAGACATAATAAAGGCACTGATTACGTTTTGGGATCCAGCTCACAACGTATTTCACTTCTCGGATTTTAAACTCACACCCACTGTGGAGGAAATAGCCGGATATATTGGGATTACTGAAGCTCCTCTGAGACACAAGTATTTGGTCGCTCTAAGAGTCGTCGCTGCACACAAGTTTCTAGATTTGCTAAAGATAAGCAGGGGGTCCACTCCCCAGATTTGGCAGCTGGTTTTTCCACTTCATAGTTCATATACCAGCGATACAGACACATAGAGGGGTTCAACAATCCAAAAAGCAAAATTTGCAGCAAAGGGAATCGCCTAAAATTGGAAGAACACAGGTGCTTCGCTTTTATGGTGGTATTTTTGGGTCTTCTAGTGTTTCCCAGGAAAGATGGGAATATCGATATACGGATAGCTGGGGTCATCAGCACTTTGCTTACTCAGGCCAAAAGCACCCTCGCACCCATGATAGAGTCTAAAATCTTCCGAGCTCTCACAGCCTGCAAAGCCGGAGGAGACTTTGTTGAAGGTTGCAACTTGTTGCTACAAATGTGGATGATTGAACATCTATGTCATCGTCCTCAATACATGAACTATGGGTAGACATGGAAAAGCTACATAAAGGAGTTTTATACAAGGGTCGATGGGTTTAGCATGCCAGAAGGGGTCACAGAATGGATATCACATCTCCGCTCTGTCACTGCAAATCAAATAGAATAGACGTTCGGGTGGCTTCTTGTGGATGAAATCATATACATGCGAGCCACCGGGCCTCACTTCCGCCTGATGGGTCTCAGAAGTATCCAGCCTTATGCCTCATACCGGGTTTTGAGATAGTTAGGGAGATGTCAAATAGTGCCCAAGGATGAAGACCTTAGCTGCCATGTGGTCGAGATCAGTCCTGATGGACAGTTTCATGAAAAAGTAGTTCACCAGATTTGGAGTGAATGCCAATATCTAACAGCAAATACTCGAGTGCGCGATTTATCCCGAAGTGATGTCTCGCTCGGCTACCTCGCTTGGTACAAAAGGGAAGTTGAGTTTGGAAGGCCAATTAAAAGACCCCACCTCCAGGAGTTTGTCGAAGCATCACATGAACAGTGGGAGTGGTTGGCAAAAGAAAATGAATATCGGGCCACCATAAGCATGTTAGAAGGATAGATCAGAGACCTCATGTTCTCTAGTAATGTGCAAGCCGCTGCAGATGAGGGTGAGAATAAAAAGTTAGCCCAAGAAAATGAAGCCCTCAAAGCTCAAATCCAGAAAATGAGAATAGCTGCTAGAAACTCGAAAAGAAGCTGAGCAGATGAAAGGCTTATAGGCAGTCTGAGAAAGAAAGTACTCGAGTGTCAAGATGACTTAGAGAAATCTAAAGCCAATCTAGCAAGAGTCCGAGCACAACTGGCAAAGAATGCAGAAGGGTGGGCACAGTTCGTGCAACAAATGAAAAGAAAATATGAGGGGACAATCACCAATAAGAAGAGAAAGCTAACCACCCTTGAAAATGAGGCGGACAAACAGGCTAGGAACTTTAAAGCCGATATGGAACATTGCTATGCTTCGATGGACCAGATGGAGGAAGATATGCAACAGTTGCAAAATCAAAGCCATCATAACACTCAGGTGCTAGAAACCCGGAATCAGCAAATCGGGCGTTTGCTCCAGGAAAAAGGTATTGTCCAAGAGAGGGTTAGAGCCATTGCCGACTACATTGTCATGAAATGCCACGCATGTGAGGACATGACTCAAACCACTTTTTTCGCTGCAGTAATCAAATAATGAGTGATTTGGAGCGGCTTCAGGGTGATCTCGCACGTAGGCCCGTGGCAAGAACGAATGATGTCCCACGGGCCCCAGGAGTCGAAGCACTTATGTACTCCTGATTTTCACTTATTGAGTCTGTATTTTAGTTTTTTTTAGTTTAAACGTTGTTTTGAGTCTGTTTGCAGTTTTTAAAATTCTAAGAAATGAGTAGTCTTTTGTAATAGAAAAGTTTAGCAGTTTTATTAATGAAAATTGAAAATCCCAAAAAATTGTTTCTTTATTTTTCGCTTTATTTTTCTTAAACTACGCAATGATCTGATTCACGTGGCATCGTGATACGTAGGCAATCCTCATCGGATCCGGTCATGATTTTTGTAAATAAATCAAATAAGAGAGATGTGAAAAGAAAGAACCGAAAGAAAAACCAAAAAGAAAGAAAAAGAGAGCCAAAGAAAAAATCAAAAGAAAAACAAAAAAGAGAGCAAGGAAAGAGAGGAAAGAAAAGAGCGGAAAATGAGAATAGAAGCATAAAAAGCCCAAGTGGAAAGAAAAGAAATTGGGGAAGGTAAGGAAAGCCAGGATGAAACATGCAACCATTGCGAAACACGTAGAAACACATTTAACTGTATAGGTGCATCACGTCCCGACGTGTAATTACCTATGTGTTATTTGCTTCAAACTGATTGGTTTGTTGTCTACTGTTAAGTCCAGGTTTTATAGTAAGGTGGTTGGTTTTGTGGTAGTCTGGCTTCACATCCATACTTCACGAGGTCAAAAAGGAAGCTTTGAAATGTCTTCAGAAATCCCTCTGCCTACAGTTCCGATTCCGGAGGATAGTCCGATCTTGGCCATCCCAACTTCTGAGTCAGCAACTGCTGAGGAAAATAGAATTCTGCATCTCCGTATGATAAAAATGTGGGACGCCTTGGCAAATGGAAAAGAACCACCCAGTGCAATCCCTGGATTTCTCGAGCTTTTTTCCAGGGCAAGTGGGACCTCCAACACCCTTATCCAAATACCCCACTGGGATATCCTACCATTTCTTCCCATTATGTGGGAACACATTTTGAGGCTCGCCCCCAGATGTTAACTTCAGGTGCGGCTTCAAACATATTCACTGCACCACCTTGTTCAGCTATGGCACTACCTGCTTTACCTAGGCCTAGCTTCGAGCTATCTTCCTTCACATTTCAAGCTCCATCTTTCCCTCTGGAACATACCCAGTTTACTACCAGTTCTTACCCTCAGCCGCTTCGGTACGAGTTTACTGCAGGGCAGGAGAAAACCGCAAAAACCCCTGAACAAGAGGAGATTGCTAGAAAGATGAGAAGCATGGAGCAAAGTCTCAAAAATATACAGGGTCTGAGTGGGCAAACGAGTGTATCTTACGCTGACCTGTGCATGTTACCGCACGTACATCTACCCTTGGGTTTCAAAACCCCGAAGTTTGAAAAATATGACGGGCATGTGGATCCCATTGCCCACCTCAAAAGGTATTGTAACCAATTACGGGGAGCGGGCGGAAAAGAAGAACTGCTCATAGCTTACTTTGGAGAAAGTTTGGTCGGTATTGCTTTAGAATGGTATATGGATCAGGATATATCTCGCTGGCATATCTGGGATGACCTGGCTCGAGACTTTGTCAGGCAGTTTCAATATAACATCGACATCACCCCTGACAGAAATTCATTGTCAAATATAAAGAAGAAGTCCTCGGAGAGCTTCCGAGAGTATACTGTCAAGTGGCGCGAACAAGCTGCCAGAGGTAAACCTCCAATGGACGAAATAGAGATGGTCAGTGTCTTCCTTCAAGCCCAAGACGCCTATTATTGTCAAAACATGATGTCTGCGATGGGTAAGCCGTTTGCCGAAGCTATCAAAATTGGTGAAATGGTTGAAAATGGGTTGAAAATAGGGCGAATCTTGAGTCAGTCTGCTATAAGGGCTACTTCCCAAGCAATCCAAGGTGGGTCTGGAGGAGTAGCAAATCGAAAAAAGAAGGAAGAAGCAGCAATGGCAACTTTAGGTGCAAGAAAACCCCCTTCACCCAGACCTCTTTTCTCTGAAAGAACCCCACAACATTACTATCCCCACCAAGATGTGGCTTATGCTCCTCAGCCATACACAGTGATGAATGCCCAACCCTACGTCAGGCCCCAACAACAATTTAATCAGAACAGAGCTCCATTTCCCAGAAATCAACCTCCTTACCAAGCTCACTACAATCCCTGGCCTCCACGAAACAACTTCAATGCCCGTGCACGGGAGCCGCCAAGGAAAACAAACTTCACACCTATTGGTGAGTCCTATTCTAGCCTATTCCCCAAATTGGTCCAAATGGGTTTGTTGCAACCCGTACCCCTGAATAGGCAAAACCCAGAGTCACCCTCTTACCAACCTGGCACCCGGTGTTCCTATCATTCAGGGGCAGAAGGGCATGATACAGATAATTGTTGGACCTTGAGGGCTATGGAAGATCTGATAGAACAAAAGAGAATAGTGCTAAGGGACAAAAACGTTCCTAATATAACCAACAATCCACTACCGGCTCATGACAATGGGCCATTTATTGGAATGATCTATGAAGATAGAGAATTTGATCCAGCTCTAAAAGCCATCATTGCCATAGCCTATGTGGAAAAGAAGCCAAAAGCTATCGTAAAACAAGACAAGGGGGAGAAAAAGAGTAAAACCACCCCTCAGAAGACTGAAAAGAAAGTGGAAGTTGAAACTGGGGCAGTGCCCTCCAAAGATGTCGTTCTCTATATCCCTCAAGGCCGCAAGAAAGAATAGATGTCGTTGAGCCCTCCCAGAAGGTTTGAGTTAAACAAGGGAGCTCAAATGTATGTGCCCAAGGTAACCTACGTGATGCAAGGGCCAATAATTCCACCAAGGTTGAGTGAGCCCGTGGTTATTGGCCGCGCGCCACAAAAGCCTATGACGGATTCCACCATTGTGCCATGGAACTATAACAAATCAGTAGTGACTTACAAACGTAAAGCGATCTCGGGAGAAGTTAAGGAAAATAACCCTGCTGAGAGGTACCTCAATCTGGAGGAAGTAAATAATGCCACAAAGAAGCATTTCCCACTTAAGAAGCCAGTGAGTGTTGAAGAAGCAGAATCGTTCTTCTAGAATGAAAATAGCAGACTACGAGATAATCGACCAGCTCCGAAAGTCTCCTGCCCAAGTCTCCTTTTTGTCTTTGCTAATGAATTCAACTGAACATCAAAAAGTGTTGATTAAAACTCTCAACGAAGCATATGTACCCATTGAAACCACTGTAGAACAGTTGGAGAGGATGACAGAAAGGTTTTTTTGCAGTCAATCAAATCTCTTTCAGCAAGAATGATTTGCCCCCAGAAGGGGCCGCACACAACAAGGCTCTTTACCTGACAATTAAATATGAAGGGTATTATGTGAAAAGGGTCATGCTCGATGGTGGTTCTGGGGTAGATATTTTCCCACTCTCAACCCTGCAATGTATGGAAATCGGTACTGAGAGAATCAGACCCAACAACATCTGTGTACGTCCTTTTAACAACATAAAGAGGGATACAATAGGCGAGGTTGATCTAATTATGACTATCGGCCCGGTGGACTTCGAAGTGACCTTCCAGGTCTTGGACATGGATACTTCCTATAATTTCCTCTTGGGAAGGCCGTGGATTCACACAGCAGGGGTTGTGCCTCCTACTCTCCACTAGATGGTAAAATTTGAACATGAGGATCAGGAGATTGTAGTTCACGGGGAGGATGAGCAATCGATTTATCGGGACCCATCAGTCCCTTGTCTTGAAGCTAGAGAAGGAAGTGAACATATAGTCTATCAAGCTTTCGAGATTATGGTCGCGGACCAGTGTAAAGAGGGAAACCCTTGCCCTCAACCCTTTCTTTCAAATACATCAATTATGGTGGCCAAAGAAATAATCAGACATGGCTACAAACCCGAGAAGGGACTCGGGAAATCATTGCAAGGAATCGCTGAACCCATCACCGTGATTGCTAGTGAGAAGTTCTTTGGGGTATGTTTCTAACCCACATCAGCTGATGGAAAATGGGCGGATGAAAGAAAGAACAATGGTTGGGTCTTGCCTCAACCAATTCCGCATCTTTATAGAACATTTGTCAAGCCTAAATACAATGAGGAAGAGGAAGATGAAGCCTTTACGACTGAGGAAATTGAAGAATCTGTGGGGCCATGAGGCAGATGCTGTATAAAACCCACATGGTCCAACCAGGGGAAGGCTCAAGCACCGCTGAGGTGCTATACATGGGACCCGGTGCCAAACTGCAAAATTGGAAGGCTACTCCACTCCCAATCAGGCGGGAATCTCGATAGTCCAATCCTGCCACTTTTTCTGCATCGCGAGTTATTTCAGGGTGTAACTCAGATGTTTTCTTTAGTTTCTTGTCTTTAAATTTCCAATGTAAACCCTGTTATCTTCAAATTCAAAGAAATGAAATCAATATTTCATCGTTCATCTCTCCACTCTTTCTGATTGTTGTTATTTTTCTCTTTTATTTTTCTTCTTTCAGTTCTAATAATGTGGCTTTAAATAACATGACATGCTTGCGGACTTCATGCCCAGATTCAAACACACTGTCTAACTGTGAAATAATGAACCAAGAACTGGAATATGATGAAGAAGAGGCTTTTAGGGAAATAAATCGAGAATTAAAACAATTTGAGAATAAACCTAAGCGGAACTTAAATGATACTGAGCCGGACAATTTGGGTAGTTCCGAAGAAGTCAGGGAAACCAAGATAAGCATTCGCAGAGATGAGAAAACCCAGGACGCATTGATCCAACTCTTGTTTGAATTCAAAGATGTGTTTTCTTGGTCATAGGATGACATGCCAGGGCTGAGTGTCGATTTGGTGGTTCACAAATTGCCAACTTATCCCCGATTATCCCCCTGTTCAGCAAAAGCAAAGAAAGTTTAAAACTGATATCAGTGACAAGATTAAAGAAGAGGTCACAAAATAGTTGAAAACGGGGGTTATCCGAGTAGTTTGGTACACCACATGGTTAGCCAATGTCGTTCCAGTGACAAAGAAAGACGGGAAAACCCAAGTGTGTGTGGATTATAGAGATCTGAACAAAGGAAGTCCTAAGGACAACTTCCCTTTGCCGAATATTCATATCATTGTTGATAACTGCGCAAACATGAGATACAGTCTTTTGTGGATTGTTATGCAGGATATCACCAGGTGCTGATGGATGAAGAAGATGCAGAAAAGAAAGCTTTCACCATACCTTGGGGCACATACTGTTACAGGGTCATGCCATTTGGTCTGAAGAACACCGAGGCAACTTATATGAGAGCCATGACTGCCATTTTACATGACATGATACTCCAAGAAATTGAGGTGTATGTGGACGACGCGATCATCAAGTCCAGGACCCAAGATGATCATGTTCGGGATTTGAGAAAATTCTTTGAGTGGCAACACAAATATGATTTGAAGTTAAACCCAGTCAAATGTGCATTTAGGGTCCCCTCTGGCAAACTCTTGGGATTCATAGTCAGTCGGAGGGGCATCGAGCTAGATCCAACAAAGATAAAGTCTATTCGGGATTTGCCTCCTCCGAGAACCAAGAAGGATGTGATGAGCTTATTAGGCAGATTGAACTACATAAGCCGATTCATTGCTCAGTTGACATCCATGTGTGAACCCATATTCAAGTTGTTGAAGAAATATGCGGCAATCAAATGGACATACGAATGTCAAGAAGCTTTTGACAAAATCAAAGAATATCTGTCGAATCCGCTAGTCTTGGTCCCACCTGAGCTAGGGAGGCCTCTATTCTTGTATCTGACAGTCTTGGAAAATTCTTTCGGCTGTGTCCTCAGCAACATGATGTGACCGGAAAGAGAGAGCAGGCCATTTACTATCTGAGCAAGAAGTTTACCAGTTATGAAGCCAAGTACACTTTATTGGAAAGAACTTGTTGCGCCTTAACTTGGGTTGCTCAGAAGCTGATGCATTATCTGCAAGCCTACACCACTTACCTCATAACCAGGTTGGATCCTTTAAAATATATATTCCAGAAGTCAATGCCCACTGGGAGGTTAGCAAAGTGGCAGATCCTGCTCACTGAATTTGACATAGTCTACGTCACTCGCATGATAATGAAAGCCCAGGCGTTAGCAGATCACTTGTCCGAAAACCCGGTTGATGATGAATACCAACCTTTGAGCACCTACTTCCCAGATGAATAGGTAAACTCGGTAGAGGCAATATCCGAAGATACCAATGCTTGGAAAATGTTCTTTGATGAAGCGATAAACACAAAAGGTGTTAAAATTGGAGCAATTTTGATCTCACCCACTGGTCAGCATTATCCAACCACAACCCGACTTCGATTTTTCTGCATAAATAATACTACCGAGTATGAAGCCTGCATTATGGGTATGAACATGGCAATTGACCAAGATGTCAAGGAATTGATAATCATGGGAGATTCGGATCTGATTATCAGACAAGCTCAAGGAGAATGGGAGACCCGAGATGTCAAACTTATTCCCTACAGGCAACATCTGGAAGATCTTAGCAGCCGATTCAAATCAATAGAGTTCAGGTACACCCCCCATTGTCATAATGAACTAGCTGATGCACTTGCCACTTTAGCTTCGATGCTGCCGTACTCAGGCAATGCTCACATTGATCCCTTGGAAATCCAAATCCGGGAAAGGCATGGGTACTGCAATACGGTTGAGGCAAAACCAAATATTCAGCCATGGTATCATGACATCAAAAGATTTCTGAAAACTAAAGAATACCCCAAGCAAGCCAGTGGAGACCAAAAGAGAATCATTAGACGACACACAAGTGGTTTTTTCTTGAGCGGTGATGTCTTGTACAAAAGGACTCCGGATCTCAACTTGTTAAGATGAGTTGACGCCGAAGAAGCTGGAAGGATCATGTATGAAGTACACACAGGAGTTTGCGGGCCCCACATGAACGTGTATGTTTTAGAAAAGAAAATCCTTCGAGCGGGCTATTACTGGATGACTATGGAAAAGGACTGCTTCAATTTCGTCCGGAAATGTCATCAATGTCAGGTGCACAGTGATCTGATTCATGTGCCGCCTACAGAACTACATCCCATGTTAGCACCTTGGCCATTTGTTGCCTTGGTCATGGACGTCATTTGGCCGATTGAGCCAAAAGCTTCAAATGGACACAGATTCATATTGGTCGCTATCGACTACTTCACAAAGTGGGTGGAAGCAATTACTCTCAAATCTATCACCAAGAAAGCTGTAGTGGACTTCGTGCATTCCAACCTCATCTGCCGTTTTGGTATTCCTGCAACCATTATTACGGATAATGCTACAAATTTGAATAGTCATTTGATGAGGGAGATATGCGAACAATTCAAGATAACGCATCAGAACTCTACTCCTTATCGTCCCAAAGACAATGGTGCCGTTGAAGCAGCAAACAAGAACATCAAAAAGATTTTGATAAAGATGATTCAAAGTTCCAGGCAGTGGCATGAAAAGTCGCCTTTTGCATTGTTGGGGTATCGCACTACTGTGCTCAGGTCGGTCAGAGCAACCCCGTACCTTTTGGTTTATGGCACTGAAGCCGTGATACCCGCGGAAGTTCAAATCCCTTCTCTCCGAATCATTGTTGAAGCTGAAATTGAAGACAGTGAGTGGGTCAAAACCCGTTTGGAACAGTTAACCATAATCGATTAAAAGCGAATGACCGCAGTCTGCCACGGGCAGTTGTACCATTAAAGAATGGCTCGTGCCTACAACAAGAAAGTGCGGCCTAGAAACTTTGAAGTGGGGCAACTCGTCTTAAGGCATATTCTTCCTCATCATCAGGAAGCAAAAGGAAAATTTGCTCCTAACTAGAAAGGCCCATACATCATCAGAAAATCGTTGCCAAAAAGGGCATTATATTTGGGAGACATTGAAGGAAATGACCCTGAAACAGCTGTGAATGCAGATGCAGTCAAAATGTATTATGTCTAATCGTTCTGCAGCAATAGCATTGTCCGATTGGTATGACGAGGGCTTTCATTCTCGCTACCCCAAACACTCCAATCTTTTTCTAACTCTTTGAGCCGGTTACCTTTCTTTCATTACCCTCTTTGGAACTCGAAGGCGCTTGTAAAAATATGATGAAAACAAAAACAAAAACAAAAACAAAATATTTTCCCTGAACTACATTCGACTTGATTCCGAAAGGATACGTAGTCAGCCTCTCTCTGGGGTTCAGTCACACCAAAACAAAAATCCAATTTCCCCCAAAAAGTGAAACTGGGGCAGATGTTATAATAGTTCGGCGTCGATACCGCCTGAATAGTTCCAAAGTTGTAATTTGATCCAAATTCTTTCTGCCTAAACCTTGTTCAAGTCCTTCCGATAAATCGGTGAAAGGTTTTCCAAATCGGAGAATGCAACCGCTTGGATTCGATACAATCAAGATGAGAGAAATAAAATGAGAGAGTCTTATTGGTGAAAACCCACGGGCACTATAAGTCGACGGTGAGTAGAGAAACTGAAAAACGAGAGAGTCTTGTTAGTGAAAACTCGTAAAGAGCATTATAAGGCGATGGTGAGAAGAGAAATAAGAGAGGTCGATTGGCAAAAACCCGCAAAGGGCGTCGTTGATCGAAAAGAAGAAACCCCTCACCACCATCGGTATTGAAAGCGTCCTGGCAAGGTTTCTCGTTTTTAAAACACGGGTCGCAATGAGTTTATGAGAAGTTGGATGGTTGTGCAGATCAGGCATCTAGTCCAAGAAACATGTCATGTCCATTGAATTCTGCATGCACTCCAGATGAATCCTTTCCTCCCAGAAAGGGACACTCTTAAATTTATTTTTTTGTCCTTTGTTTACTTTTCTTTGAATCCCTTTCGGTCGAACTCTGTTTCTGAAACTAATACAAAGAAAAAGTGGCAAGATTGGTTTTACAGGTTTCTTCTTAATAAAAGTCAAGTACAAAGAAAATTGCCCAGCCTCACCGGGTGCATCAAGTCGATCCCGACTGGCCATGATGGCCGATGCTCCGAATCAGAATTATTGAAAATAAAAAGAAATCCAAAGTCAAATGCCCATAAAGGCAGAATAAGATGAAAAGGCCAAAGCCTCACACGGGTGAGCCATCATGTGAAATTCTAGTAGAAGCCAAGTTACCTAGTTTTAGAAGAGAAGTCAGTCTCTAGAAAACCAGCAAGCAGTAAAAGATTTCAGCAAAAGGGTTGGGCCGAGATCAAGTGATCAAAGCAATCAAGGCCCAAACTGACAAATTGTTCTTTGATTTGAAAACAGGTGCAATCCAAAATAACCTCGCAAGGAGCAGGTACAATAAAAGCAGGGCACATATAGACCAAATTGTCATGCAGTAGAAACTAACCCAAAAGGGGAAGTTCCTCTCATACTCTCCATGCATTCTCTTGAATAAAGCATTAAGAGTAAAATGAAAAGAAGAAGAAGAAGAAGAATCCCAAAATCATGGTAGCATAGGGTCTCCAATCTCTAGCTGTGTCCTTTATAACATAGGGTCTTATTCTCTAGTTGTCCCCAGCATAACCCGATGACCTCCCTGGCATAACCGGAGGACCTTTTTCTTTTTCCAGCATAACCCGATAACCTCCCCGGCATAACCCGATGATCTTTTTCTTTTTCCGGCATAACACGATGACCTTTTCTTTTTCCGGCATAATCGGATGACCTCCCCGGCATAACCCGAGGACTTTTTCTTTTCCGACATAACCCGATGACCTCCCCGGCATAACCCGAGGACCTTTTTCTTTTTCCGGCATAACCGAATGACCTCCCCGGCATAACCTGAGGACCTTTTTCTTTTTTCGGCATAACCCGATGACCTCCCCGGCATAACCCGAGGACCTTTTCCTTTTTCCGGCATAACTCGATGACCTCCCCGGCATAACCCGAGGACCCTTTCTCTTCCCCAGCATAACCCGAGGACCTTTTTTTTCCGACATAACCTGATGACCTCTCCGGCATAACCCGAGGACCTTTTCCTTTTTCCGGCATAACCCGATGACCTCCCCGGCATAACCCGAGGACCTTTTATCTTCCCCGACATAACCCGAGGACCTTCTTATTTTCCGGCATAACCCAAGGACCCTTTCTTTTTCGGCATAACCCGATGACCTCCTCGGCATAAACCGAGGACCTTTTCCTTATTCCGGCATAACTCGATGACTTCCCCGTCATAACCCGAGGACCTTTTCTTTTCTGGCATAACCCGGTCATCTTTCTAGCATAACCTGGAAATCTTCCTAGTTTAGGGCTTTACTCCCTACTCCCAAGGATACACAATCTTGATTTTTATTGCTTTCAATAGAGAAAAGTTTAGATTTTAGTTACAAATAACTCGCGAAATTTTCCTAGTAAAACTGAGGCAGAAAAATTTCGTTTGTTTGTTTATTTTGGTGTCTGAGTAGGTTGTACCTCGAGGCACAGGGTTCGAGACAACCAAAAGAATGAGTCTCAATCCAAAATAAAGAAAAGAAGAAAAAGAGCAAAAAGAAATGAACTCAAAGTGCTTGAAGTAGAGAAGGATGCAGACTATTCAAGATATGATTGAAGTCGCAAGCTCCGCATATCCCGCCTTGATCCAAAGTTGAAGAAAGAACCAACACCTACAGCTGACAAGCATCAAGATTCAGATCGGAGTCCACATCAAGAACCAGCTAAGACTCAAGATCAAGCTTCAAGAGATTTATAGATAGGAATCTTGTAACTCTTAGTTGATAGGCTTAGCTAGTTTAGCTTTTTATTTTCCATTTTGGTGTAATAAGGAGCTCAGCAAGTAGCAGCAGCATCAACAGTGAAATCACAGCTTCCTGGTAGTCCTAGCTACCAAAACTTCCAGAACTACACTGACCTGATTCCTTTATAGCCAAGGATATGTAGGCAACTTTTGAAGCAAGGTTCAGTCAGGCTCTTTTCAAAAATGCTTCTTATGGAGTGTCTAACGGGCAAAAATCCCTCATGATTGCTCATTTATCTTTGACCGAAAACCTTTCGTGTCTCCAAGCAAAGAGGGGCAGCTGTGAGCACGTGATTTTTGCTTTACATGAATTACTCCTACAAAATTCCAAAAATTAGATTTTTCCTTTTAATTATTTGTTATTTTAGGAATTATTGTAGAATTTTCCTGATTGTTTGCATTTTGTGTGCATGTTTAATTTTATTTTAATTCACAAAAAATATTAAAAAAATGTGTTGAATTTTCATTTAGGACTTAATTTTAAATTTTTCTTGATTAATTAGTAAATTAGTGTTTTACAAAAAATAACTCATTTTTGCATTTAATTTTGAGTTTTGAATTTTGGTAGTTTTTCTTTTAATTTGGTATTTAATTATTTGTGGTAGTTGTTATTTAGAGTTAATTAATTTAATTTGGTAGGATAATTTGTATTAGGAATTTATTTAGATTCTATTTTTAATTTTAAAAAAAGAAAAAGAGTTTCTAAAATAAATGGAAAAAAAAGAAGTGAAAAGAATCAGATTTTTGGGCTAATTTCATTAAATCTCAAGCCCAATTGATTTATTCCCCATTAACCCGTCCAAACCCGGTCAAAATCAGCCCATGCTCGCGATTTTTACCCGGTCCAATCCCACTCAAAACCAAATGACCCCGTTTTTGTGGTCCCAAATTTGAGCCGTTTGATCTCGTTCAAATCAACGGCTGGGAATTGGTTACATGACAATATAAAACTGTCTGAAGGTTGACCCCCCCAAACTCGTTTCTCTTAATTCTTCATCATCAGAGATTCGAACACAAACCCTAGCACCGCCTCATTTTCCACCGTATCCGCCCGGCGGTGCCACCCCCAAATGACCCTAAATCCACACCACAGAACCCCCTTCACCTCCTCTTCCCCAATCCCTAACTCCTTTCCCTCTAATCACCACAGAACTTCTCGAATCTCAAATCACAGCTCGAACCCTAAAATTCCAACACCCCAAATCGGCGAGACTATTTGAAGATTTGAGATTGAAATAGACTTTATTCGCGTGTTTTCATACGAGAACACAAGATTAAAGTCTATTCCAGTCAGAAATCGAAGATTTCCTTTGAAAGTTTTCAAGATTTCATTCGTTTGGTTTTAGATACTTTCAGCTTCTCTTCCTCTTCTTGCATGTGTTTCTTTTTATTCGTTTAAATTCATTTTTTTCATCTTTTTCTGCCTCCTCTGTTCTTCTTTGTTATGCGTTCGTTTTAATTTTTATTCTGTTGCATAATTAGATTAATAACCAAGTATAGTTTACTTTTGTTTTGTTTTTTTTTGTATAAAATTAATTAATTCATTTCCTTTTTCTTTTGGTTTTGGGTTTCATCTTAAAGGTTTCTGGTTTCTTTTAGCCCGTTCAATTATGATTTTGGGATTATGGCTCAAATTGGGTTTTGAAAATCAGAAAGCCCAAAAGGGGATTCAACCTGAGTTATACAGACCTATAACAAATTGATTTGGGCCTGTTTGACCCATGTTCTGTCTGGCTTCAGGGGTAATAACAGGGTGTTTAAGGGGTAATTTGGGGATTTAAGCTAGGGAATATATCTGTTAACTGAATAGGAAGCTTCCTAGAAGGTGCCTTTAGGACTAGATTGAAAATCTTATTTTTAAGCTAAGGGTATTTGAGCAAAAATAAAAATATCAAAATGTTTAAAGTGCAAATCTGAATCCCTTTTATGCTGCCCTAAGACTTGCCTATAAAGACATTTTTTCTTCTTTAGCAAGTCAGATTTTAGAGACATAAAATACTGAAAAATTTGAAACGACTGGAGCCTGGGGAAAAACCCTGAAAAAGCATTGAAATCCCTGCATTTCTTTGTTACAAGCTACCAAAATTCTGTTTGTTTTGGGTTTCTGATTCTCTTCTTTAGCTAAAACCCTTGAAAATTCCATAGTTATACTTATGGTTTGAGAAATGGCTTGAGCTTTGGTTTGAAGTTGGGTTTTGAGTTGTTGTTCCTCCACTGTTCTATCGACTGTTTTGAGCTGTTTCTACTGTTTCATTGACTGAATCTGGGCTCTGTTCTACTTCTACTGGTTACTGTTTCTTCACTTTTTTGTTTCCCTTTTATTTCCAGGTATTTCCTTCAATCCATGAATGGAAATGAATTTTATTATGGCTGTTATGTGAAGCCATGTAGTTCAAGTTGAAGAAATTGATAATTGTCACTTCTCTGTTGCATTACCAGCTTTTAAGTTTGTTATATTTAGTTTTATCTTTCTTCTAGCCAAGCTCTCTCATGTGTAGCCAATCATGTCATCAAATGCTACATGTTTATCTTAAGATTTAAGTATGGGTTTGTTTGAGTGTAATCGACTTAGAAATATCTTGGATTTTATGTAATATGTGCTAATTGAATCAGTAGTCAGATTTTTTGCATTCAACCATGCTAAATAGTACTATGTAGACTGCCTTTGAATTCTGTTTACCTTGTGTTTCAGTTAAATTATTATCAGCATGTTTGTAGGGCACAAATGACCCTTTACCTCATGGATGATTTCCAAGCTAATAGTTGGCAGATCTAGGCAGTACTTCCTTTTGAAATCCATGTTCTATGGTTTATGTTTGAATGTTAGGTGTTTAAAATCATGGTCACATAATATCAATCTCTCTAGGATTTATGAGTTTAATTGAGGTTCAAGTCCTCACGCTTTGGTTGTAAAATAGTTTGAGCTTTTAAATGAAAGTGGCATACGGTGCAATTGGTGTCATTAGAGTAATTACATTCAAGAAATAATTTCTTTTAAAATGGCGTTCTGGCTTAGTGATTGTTTCACCCTTTACTCTGTTGCGTTATTTGGTTAAAATCTGATATGGATCAGTCTGTAGTTCTAAAGCCCAATGTATGCTGTTTTGTGCTATTGAAGGGACTCGATCCTTAGTCCCAGCTTTGGGATGATGGTATGTCCTCAGAGTTGGGTTCCCTTTTGGGCTTAGCTTAAGCTATTGTGGAATCAGCCACTTGGTAGCCTTGTAATTTTCGATAGGCTATTGGGCTTCACTTCAAGCCCAGGCTTTGAATAGATTGGACTTCGTTTAATATTGGTCCGTCTATTTAAGTGAATCAAGTCCTGGTTTTAGTTTAGAATAATTATAGTTCCTTTAAATCGTCCTTAATTAATTAGTTGGGCTTTTAAAAGCAGATTGGAGGCATGCCATATTAGGTAAGACATAGTTTATGGCCCTCCAAGGTTTAGTTCAAGTTCCCTTTAAAAAATTGGAATCGAGGTGTGCCGTGCCAAACAAAATCTCAAAATGCATGGCCCTCGCATAATTAGTATTTTAATCCTTAGAAATCGAGGCGTGCCATTTAGATGAATTTTCCATGGCCATCGCTAATGTGAAAGAGCGTAGTTGCTTTAGACGCGCTATTTAAAAGTTACTCTCCTAAACTCGGGTGTGCATTTATGTGACCCAAATCCAAACCTCAACAACGTTAGATAAATGTGTTGTGGACCGCGGGTGCATTTATGTGACGTGGTTCAAGACGTGTTTTAGATGACGTTGAATCTTTCCTAAAAAAATAATTAATTAAAAGCGGTTATAAAGCTAAAAATGCACAATAGGTTAAAACATGTAGTAAATCAGATAATATGCCAATTATTAATAGTTTAAGCGACCGTGCTAGAACCACGGAACCCGAAAATACCTAACACCTTCTCCCGGGTTAACAGAATTTCTTATCCAGAATTTCTAGTTCGCAGACTTATAAAGTAAAGTCGAAATTTCCTCGATTTGGGATTTTAAAATAAACTGGTGACTTGGGACACCAAATAAACTATCCCAAGTGGCGACTCTGATAATTTAAATAAATAATCCCATTTTGTATAATGTCACTTTAATTGGAAAAACTCCCTTATATCGCCCTCGGGTGGTAAAAAGGAGGTGTGACATTGACTAGAGTTCAAACATATGGATTTCACAATCCTTAACAACTTGTTTAATAAGCCAGATACAAGTTTCTCTAAGAAATTGGAGTTGAGTATAGCTGAAGTGAGAAACTTGGGTTAGACATTTAGAAGTGTTTAGACCAAGATCTGTACGATGTTGAATGAGACACACACACTAATATCAAGTGAGAACATCGTAGCACGTGTTTCATACCACGTGTGCAATCGACCATTGAGATAATGGAAGAATGGATCCCTGCTTCTTCATTTTGTGAGATCCCGAAATGGTTACATTAACTTTTAATGGAAATACCCTTTGACCTTTTACTGTCTCTTGAAGTACCTATCAGTATTACTACTTTAGCATGTCAGTAATAGCCATGAGGGATTCGGCAATACAGTGCATGTCTAGGAAAGCAAATGATTTGGAATTAATAGATTCGAGTAGAAAGGGAAGACAACTAAAATAAGTATTTAACTTATATTCACAAGTCGAGCATTACAGTTACCATGAGGGTATCAAGCGTAATTATGGGTACGATGTTATAAACATGAACTTGATTTCAACTCTTTCGAGGATGAAGGATCAGATAACTAGCTATTGGAGTAGCAAATGATAGTCTAGGATATTGCGAGCAACAAGATCCTCATGTTATTACTGAATCCTTTCCGCATGTGATTGGATTTCTACGTAGAACTTTTGTACAACCTTAATGGCTTTGGATTATTATAGCTCTTGAGACTCGCAGATCGCACAAACTATGTCTCTATGAAAACCTGTGTTGTCAGTATGATACTTGCTTGGGTCTAGCCCACCATGAGCGAAGTGGGAGATGTTGGAGTATTGGGTTTGGGTCGCTCCATGTGGGTTGATCCGACCCGGTTAGATAGAAAAAGTAAAAGAAGTTAGATGGGAGTCACAATACCAAAAAACTACAACATAGAAGCAGTACGCTTAAATGAGGAATTAGATTCCACAACTTGGTAACTTCTCTTTATGAGGAATTAGATTCCACAACTTGGTAACTTCTCTTTCAACCGTCTTCTTCCTTTTCTTCTTCAACAGAGAACAAATACTCTGTGATTTTTCCATCAAAAACACACAAGAGAGGAAAGACAACTTGTTTGTGGATATAAACTTCCTTTCCTAGTGAATTGAAGTTTGACTTAAGAACAACTTTTTGATGGTGAGTTCAACGATTCTTTCGTTGTATATAAAAAGGTACACAACTTATTGTTCTCGCCCCTCGGTTTAATCTAACAAGAATGATACAAAGTAAAACGGAAGTGAGAAACCAAATTATTACGATCAAGTGCATAAGATGAGCACAAGATAAATAGGGCACAGCAAAGAATGTTCAAATATAATAATTAACAACATGAACCATCCTGATCTCTCTGATGCATGTGATAAACCTAAAAATTGAATACACAGTGCCCGTATTTTTCGTCTCTACCCATCATGTAGTGTCCGATTTCATCCTGCAAAACAGCAAAAGCTACGTCTTAATCATAAAATACCCTTTTGCCAAAATTGGTGGTAATCCAAGTACTTAGAAGGAAAGAAAAAGAAAACTTAATGCCTGCAGTTTCTCATGCAGTGGCAGATTGTCATAGTAATAATATAATCCACTTTGCTAATAAGTAGTATTATATTGGCATGACGTTTGTGAAGGTACAGATTAAGCTGTTAGCTACATTAGTAATTTTGTGTACATATATGCTTGATAATCTGTGAGAATAACCAGTTATTAAGTGAAAAGGGAAATTATATCAAACACTTGAAGAAAGCAAACTTTGAGACGTACGCTGCAAATTCCTCGTCTGGTGATCAAAAAGTTCTCACCCAACATTTCTTTAAACCATTCATCAGAGAATATATGGATTATAGAGCATCTAAGAGAAGCTGGTACTCTGTTATCATCATTGTCATCATTATGATCGAAGACATCAGCTTCTGGCTCTGTTACAAACGAAAACAGAAGTTGAATATCAGATAAAAAGTGCACGAATGTCTCACCTATGGACAGAGAAAATGAGTATCTACTTTTATATAACCTGCTTCAGATAGCTAAATATTTAATTAGACTTGTTTTGGTGATCACATAGAATTGATACAATGACACTAAGGTATAAATTCACATGGTTTCCGCTTTCAAATCTCATCTGCTTTAAATTAGAAGGCATGTACAAAAATACATCCTGAGTACCGAAAGACAGCAATAATGGTAGAGCAATACTTACTGGAAGATCATCTAGCTTACCTACTGGATCTGGAATTGGTAAATTTCTCCGCAAGCCGTCGATCCCAGCAATAATTATACAGGCAAGACCAAGGTGTGGGTTTGCAGATCGATCAAATGTTTTAATTTCAAAATTGGTTACTACGCCATCTGGAGCTCCAGGAGGGCAACAAGCTCTTATAGTTAACTCTTTGCATTCCACCCCCCAGCAAAGGTATGATGAATTCCACGACTTAGGCATTAAGCGCTCATAACTGTACATAATTAACATATAAAATTCATTAAAATAAAGAGACTATAATTTTCAATTATCTCTACCCAGTTAAGTCCAATCGCACAAACACAATTATCTTCTTTGTCATTTAATTTATTTTTTAGGAAATATGTAGAGCATAATAATCCAAGAAATCCAAAGGAAAGATGGAAAGGGAATTTGATTTGAGATCAAAATATTCTTTTGATGTACTCGTGTGGGGGCCAAAAGCACGAGGTAAAGAGAAATATCCATTAACCATACATATAATGATGATGATGATGAAGGTCTGACAAAGAGGTAAAATAGGCTTTTCAAAGAGTCTTTGGTCTGCTTTTCGATGCACTATACCACCCAAACCTACCCATCAAGGTGTCTTCGTTTACAAGGGTAAAGTTTTGTGACTTTGCTGTTATATAGTGGGGAAAAGTTTAGTTACCATTTGACAAAAATAACTATGTGACATTATTGTTATAGTGGGTAGAATTTAGTAACTTATTGTGATAAGAGAGAGTTTTGTGACTAGCAATAGTGAGTAAAATTCAATGACTTGCATGAAAATAAACCTACAACGGGATATTTCTATCAGATAAATCTGCTCATATTGAACAATTGGCACTCTAGAAGAAGTGTATGCCAATGATCAACATATTTAAAGGAAGCAGTACATTAAGAGTAACAGAGAATATGCTTACCTGTTTTCAATAGGCATTGTAAATAAACATATGGAACGAAGATGATCTAACACCCCAGCCATGAACGATTCTCCAATCTTGGTCATCCCATACCGATTTGGTTCAATAGATGCCATAGAAACGTTTTCCCCATTCTTAGACAAACTGATGTGCAAATGTGATCCAGAGCCAACATCGTCTTTTGAATATTCATCATACCAGGGATAGACATTATCGTAATAATACCTAGACAGTAAAGTAAAGAAACATCAATTATAACTTGAATTGACCTTTCATCTTATCAATGTTAATGACATTGATAAGAAACAACGGAAGAAATTGCACAAGTGTACGCAGAATATGTTAATGATTCTGAGCATAAGGGTTCAATCTAATAAAGATGAAAAAAATATCCAGATAAACAAGTAAAAAGAAAAATGCACATGAAAATGCTGTGGTAAAATCTGCTACCAACCTTGGCATAAAACTTGCTAGCAGCCCATGTTTCCTTGCAATTCCTTTGATGATTTCATGTGTAATTATTAAGTTATTAGCTGCTCTATGACAATCTGTGTATTCCAGGACAATTTCGAACTGGCCTTTCCCAGCTTCTGAATGTAGCTGCATACTAAAAGGAGGAAACATCAAATGGGGCAGTATAGTAGGCCACACTGTAAAATATATGAGCTATCTTGTTCTCATTCTAGGTAAAAGTGAAAATTATGTAGAGATTGTTGATGGTGTTCATAAAGAAATGATCCACGTAAACCATAACAGCAAATAGACGAGTTATTCTTTTAGGTAAAGACTATCCATGGTCAACAGTAAATTAGTATAAATGGATCAGACTTTCTCTAGTTCTTCTTTGCAAGGTTCAACCAGGATTACACAACACAGATAGTTACAAGTCATATTCTTCGACCGAAAATTACTTTCTTGTCTATTCCAAATTAAGACACATTTTGACTCGGCACAGACAAAACAAAATACTTTTGAAACTCGTAGTCTTTAAAGCATAGAGGGTAAAATATTTGTGTGGCAGTAAAACCTTCTCATTAAGAGTAAATAGAAAACTTAAAGTTAAATTGTTTCCAAATATATAAATGTGTCATTCTTTTTCGAACAGATGAATAAGAAAAATGTGTCACATAAATTGAAACAGAAGGCGTACTAATTAAAGAACTAAAAAAATGCAAGAGTGTGAAAATATGGTGACAAAATATATGAGCTAAGAAAAAAAATTCTTGTCTTTATAACCAGAGGAGGCTCAACAATACTTGAGGCCCAAAGCCAAAGTTTAATTGGAGACCCTTAAATAATAATTTTAATAGATATTTTTATTTATGATCTACAGTAATTTTTCACTTTTTAAAATGCAAAGTAGTTAATTATTTTTCTTTGTTTAATTAATATTATTTGATCTACACACACACACACACACACACACACACACACATATATATATATATATATATATACACACACACACACACACACACACATATATTGTTACACCCCATATTTTCGTAAGTGAAAGTACGCCATAAGTAAATTGATGGAAGCTCCAAAATGAGATATTAGGAACGGAGGAGGAACTTCGCTTTTGGATTTCGCTAAAGCTTTTGAGCTGCTGATTGCGAACTCTAGCTTTCCGAAAAGGGAGGAGCATTTGGTTACATTCCAAAGTACAGGGACAAAGACTCAAATTGACTACCTCTTCCTCAGGAGGTGTGATAGAGGGTTGTGTAAGGATTGCAAGGTGATCCCGGGGGAGATCCTCGCGACACAACATAGGCTCTTGGTGATGGACGTTGGTATCATGATAAAGAGGAAGAAGAGGTCTATTCGAGGACAACCGAGGATCAGGTGGGGAGCCTTGACAAAGGATAAAGCTCAGGAGTTGGAGGGGAGGTTATCGGCTATGGGAGCTTGGAGGAGTAGTGGGGACGTGGCCGCTATGTGGACGACGATGGCGAACTATATAAGGGAGGTGGCGAGAGAGGTATTAGGGATCTCGAGGAGTTACTCTAACGGGCACAAAGGTGACTGGTGGTGAAATGAAGTGGTCCAAGATAAAGTGAAAGCGAAGAAGGCTGCGTACTTGAAGTTAGTAGGGAGCACAAGAGAGAAAGAGAGGAGAGCGAACAGAGAGAGGTATAAAGTAGCTAGGAAGGAGGCGAAGTTGGCAGTCACAGAGGCTAAGACTACAACGTTTGGTCGTCTGTACGAGGAATTGGGGGACAAAGGCGGGGATAAGAAGTTATTCCAGCTGGCCAAGGTGAGGAAGGCTTGGGATCTGGACCAAGTGAGGTACATCAGAGACGAGGACGGTAGAGTATTGATGGGAGAGGCACAGATTAAGCGAGATGGCGGACTTACTTTCATAAACTTCTGAATGAAGAAGGGGACAAGGATATTGTGCTAGGTGAATTGGGGCATTTTGAGAGTCTCCGAGATTTTGGGTAACTGTAGACGCATCGAGTTTGAGGAGGTCGTGGGGGCTATGCGTAAAATGAGCAGGGGCAAAGCAACCGGGCCAGAGGAAATTTTAACAATAACGTCATACATGCAAAAAGTATGATACTGGTCAATGTACTTCTACATATATTCTTATCCTTGAATTCAACTTTCGTTTTCCGAAACTAGGGAATATCCTTTTAAATTTGTGTGAAAATAATTTTCAGTATATTTATGTTTTGCAAATATAATAAATAAAGCACAAGGACAAACATCCTAAATATTAGACTATATATACTGCAATATATTTTCTTGCACAAACAACTGTATGTTGCACCTTCAAGAGGGATATCAAGATCGACAACAAGAATTCTGGTTAAGGTAGAGCAACCAAAGCAATAGGAGAAAACATACACAAAACAAAATCCACAAAGAAGTGTCCGTTAAGATACCATCATATTAAATACTTTTAAACTATAATACATTATTATCTAACTAACATGACAAAATTGATCATTTGTGCAAGTTTTGATGATGTTCTTTATTTTAAATTCATGTATTATGCTAATGTAATAATCTTTTTCGGCATTTAGATGATTGTTATATTATTAAACATAAAATTTCTCTCAGTGGTTAAATTTTATTGTTCCTTCATATAAATAATATTTAAATCATCACGTGCCATTATTAACGTGCAACGCACATTCGTAGATACTAGTTATTATAAAAGCACGAATGTTTTACACTAACACATTATTTTATTTGGTAATAATGATAATATGAGTTGAGCTTAAAAGAAGAAATGAGAATTCGTATCGTCAACCCCAATTTGTTTGGAACTAGGGCGTAATAGCAGTAGTTGTATGTTTCAAAGCAAGCAAGTGGTACATATGAGTCCATTTGTCAAGCTCAAGTAATATAATATCCTCAGACAAGTGATATTAGTTATGTGACATATAAAACAAAATTCCTCGTCATTTCGTAAATGAAAATTGCAAAATTCAACTAGCAATGAAAAATAGATTTTTCGCACTTTTTTCCCGGTATTTATAACATTGCTTCGTCATAAATGTCTTCTAAACGCAAGAATAATTCGGTAATGAACGTTAATTGTTGCGGAAGATCGTGGGTTAACTAACACACAATCACACACAAAGCAAATAGAGAAGAAAAAACAACACAAGGATATAACGAGGTTCGGCTTAGCCTAATCCCCGAGGCAGAAGCAGAGAGAGTTTTCCACTATGAATGAGAAGAAAAACACAATACAATCTATAGAATCTCAAACTACAACCCCTATATATAGATCCCAAATAGTCTCAAACCTACGAAAGAAAGGTTTTCCAATTTGACAAGGACAACAGATTTTCCTTTCCCAAATCTATTAGGACAATGAGTTTTCCCAAACCTATAGGGATTATGGGTTTCCTAAAAAATACAAGGAAATAATTCAAGCCACCAATAACAAATTTTCCCCTTTGGCTTGAATTCTCATCAAGAGGAACAACATCTCTCTACCTTGTCCTTAGCCCTCGCAAGGGCTCTACCCATTTTCACACACATCAACCAAGTCTAGGTAACGCCTAAACTTGTTAAGAGACTCAATCTCCTCAGTTATAGCACTAATCTCATCGAGTTGGTTCTGTACTCGGAATAACTTCTGGATAGCTATAACACTCAAACTCATTAACGGTTTCGGCAACTGCCAAAGCAAATCCCACAGGATTCGTATATCCAAGAAGATTCTCATCAACCTCGTTTGCAAACCTTTGCAGTCGATTGATCACTCTCTTCTCTCTGCTTGTTGCAATGTTATATGGTTGATGTTGCACATGTGCATTAATATTATCATTTTGATCAATATTTTGCACCTCATCCACTTCCTTTACTTTAGAATTACTGGGCTAGGCTAGTAGAGATTCAATTTCTAGCTCTAAGCGCTCACTGACACCACGATCTGTTTCTGCAATTGCCTTTTCCCTCTGACTGTCCAGTGAGGCAGATTCATTGAATGTTACACCCCTATTGATAATTAGCTCTGGAGTATTTTGATCTGTGCACCACAACCTATAATCTTTCACTCCAGTTGCATACCCTAGAAATATGCACTTCGTTGCTCTCGACTCAAGTTTTCCACCCCTCACACGAGCATAAGCAGGACAACCAAATATCCTTAAATTTGAATAATCAGCAGGCGAATAGGACTATACCTCAAAAGGACTTTTGAACTCAATAGTGTTAGATGGAGATCTGTTGACCAAATAACAAGTTGTATTGGTTGTTTCAGCCCAAAAATCCTTGCCAATACATGAGTGTGAAAGCATGCTCCGTGCCCTATCACAAAGCGTTCTGTTCATACATTCTGCAACACCATTATGTTGTGTTGTTCCGACACAAGTGAGGTGTCTCACTATGCCCTCTCTTTAGCGAACTCATAATTGCAAAATTCCAACCTATTGTCAGTTCGAAAACGCTTCACTTTTCTTTCATCTGCCTCTCAACCATCGTCTTTCATTTAACAAATGTCGGAAATGCCTCATCTTTTATTTTGAGAAAATACACCCACACCATCCTTGAGTAATCATCAATCAAAGTCATAAAATACATGGCACCACTCTTGGAGGGAACTCTGTTTGGACCCCACAAGTCTGAATGTATATAATCTAACTTGTCCCTAGTCATGTGCTCGGCTTCTTGCTGAACTTTACCCTTGTCTGTTTATCAAACACACAATGCTCACAAAAATACAAAACTTGATTTTTGTACCCGTTCAACAAATTCTGCTTACTCAACAAAGACAATCCCTTATCACTCATATGACCAAGTCGCAAGTGCCACAACTGAGACAGATTCATATCACTTTTCCCAGAAGCTACAGCACTTTCCTCTTCAACTATACTGGTCTGAAGATGATACTATTTAGAATGCAGTTTACTCTTCATGAGTACCATAGAGCCTTTACACACTTTAAGTATTCTATTTTCGGAGTGAAACTTACACCCTTGATCATCTAATGTCGAAAGAGAAATCAAATTTTTCTTTATCAGAGGAATATGCCAACACTCAATGTTTCTGACAATTCCATAGAACGTTCCCAAACTAATGTTACCAATCCCCTCTACTGGTAATGGATTATCATCTCCCATGTAGACAATCTCACTCATTTGCTTGTAAGTTGCAAACTAATTCTTGTGTGGACACATGTAGAAAGTAGCACAAGAATCAAGAACCCAAGAATTTTGCCCATGACTAGAACACACATCACAGACTTCCCCTACATAGTCACAATCATCAGAAGTATTGCTCTCTATTTCCTCCTTCCCTCTTTTCTCTTTTAGCTTGGGACAATCTCTCTTGTATTGACCTTACTCCCCCACTCATAACAATTATGCTTCGTTGCTCTAGACTTCGATCTGGCGGTGGACTTTTTCCTGTTAAAGTCTTTTTGTTGTGTTCTTCCTCTACTCACAAGGTTCTCGCCCTCAATTCTGCTGTCTAGAAAGCTCTTTTTCAACTCTTTAGATTTTAGCGCATTACTAACATCTTCCAATGAAATATTGTCTTTCCCATATAACAGCGTATCAGCAAAAGTATCATAAGACGGTGGTAAAGAACATAACACAATCAAGGCTTGATCCTCGCTCTCAATTTTGATATCCACGTTCTTCAGGTCCATTATAATTGAATCAAACTCATCAAGGTGAGTTTTAACGGGTGTACCTTCATTCATACGGAGATTGTATAATCTCTTTTTCAGGTAGAGACGGTTTGTCAGCGATTTCTTAGAATACAGATCTTCCAGCTTCTTCCATGTCGTTGCTCTAGAAGTTTCTTCAGCAATTTCCCGAAGAATGCTATCTGTAAGCTCATGAAGATTGCACTCAAATCCCTCTCCTTCAGGTTTGCCTTCTCTATCTCTTTCATCTCTTCAGGAAAATCCTCATCAATTGCCTTCCATAACCCTTGTAACACCAGGGACGATTTCATCCTAATCTTCCATAGACTGAAACTGGAACCCCGTCAAATTTCTCTACTTTGTATTTCGTTGAAGATGATGAAGACATCTTAGCCCTAGATTATATGTAGAAACTCGAACCTTGCTCTGACACCAATTGTTACAGAAGATCGTGGGTTAACTAGTGCACAATCACATACAAAACAAATAGAGAAGAAAAACAACACAAGGATTTAACGAGGTTCGGCTAAGCCTAATCTCCGGGGCAAGAGCAGAGAGAGTTTTCCACTATGAATGAGAAGAAAAGCACAATACAATCTATAGACTCCCCAACTACAACCCCTAAATATAGATCCCAAATAGTCTCAAACTTATAAGAGAAAGGTTTCTCGATTAGACAAGGACAATAGTTTTTCCTTTCCAAAATCTATTAGGACAATGAGTTTTCCCAAATCTATAGGGATTATGGGTTTTCTAAAAAAATACAAGGAAATAATTTTAAGTCACAAATAACAAATATTACTGAAAACAAAGAATAATCTCGTAAGGTCCCTCGTACCTACTGCAAAGCTTTACTTTGAGTAAAAGGAAAACATGTACTAGTAGTTTGTTCTGTTGGTCCGTTGCATGAAGTCCTTATTTAGGTATACTCTTTTAGTATGCAGTCATTTTTCCATGGAACTATAAAGAAAAGTACTGTAAAATATAGTAATAGTTGTAGCACTCTAAAAGTTCCTAATATAGTTTGCAGTTCTCTATATAAAATCAATTTCGCAAACTAAGAATCAAGGAAATGCAAACTAACCTGCTCGACAATAATATTCAAGGACTGCAATGAAACGAAAACCTCTTCAAGAACTGATGATGCAACATCTATTGCTGCTGTAGAGCAGTAAGAGGACCTGTCAATTGCGGCCCATGTTTCTTTTCCATCCCTGTAGTATTTCTTTTCACGTTTAGTGTTAAAAGTTATAATAAGAAACTCCAAACACATCATATATCATAGAAGGGAAACTCCAAAAACAAAATATAAGAGGGAACTTCCCTGACATACTTTATTACACTCTTCAAAAGGTAAAATTCAACTTCAATCCCTACATTCATGACCTGAAAATATAGATATGCATTAGATCAATAATATCTTTCAGCTCCTGTACAAAAGATCTTAAAACATACCAAGCCAAATTCATCTTCTAAAATTGTTGAAAATCTACGAAGCACATCCCTCGGACAGTACTGCCATGCTTTACCAGGTTCAGTTAACATGTCAACCAAAACCATTTCTTGGTTTCTTGCCCTGTATCAAAAGGTGCACATAAACATGCATGATTGCATATGTGTAAACTCTGGAATAGTATCAGTCCAAGTTATAGAGAAACTTGATAAGTTAATTGAACAGTTGCCAAGCCAAGGTCCATATCTTCTCGTTGACAAGACAAAACAATGAAATAATTAGACATGAGTTTGTCCACAACTTCAAACTATTCAACTAAAAATTATTTAGTTTGATGCTATATTCTGCCCATTTCCTAGTTTGATGCCATATTCTGCCCATTTCCTATAAGTTGTCAAAGTAGCCGTATATCACATAGTATAATGAGAATTTAAAAACCTTCATCAATAGAGCGCTCTCTCTCTCTCTCTCTCTCTCTCTCTTTCACACACACACACAAAACCAAAAATACCTAAAAAGAGATCACATTTATTTTATTTATGAATTGATAGGTTGTTAACCCTGATTTAGCGTCAGTTAATTGGTCATTTGGAAATAAGTTTATAGTTGTTGGCTCGAAAGTTAAAGGGATGGCTTAATTCGCAACCTGTTTTCCTAACATTAGATGTTTAGAGAAAATTATGCACAAGTTGCTTCGAGATTTTAGAACTTTCATGATAAATGTCTCTTAAGTTGTTTTCGTGTTCGTTTAGACTTATCAGTGTGCTTATTGTGTTAGCGTGATTAAGGTCGGGTAGTTGCAACTTATCTTATTACTTATTAGCCTTTAGTATATCGTAGGTTACTGTGGTTGTGGGGGAAGATGGTGGATTAAGGACATGTCCTCGGGTAGGTAAGGGAGTGGGGCAGAGGGAAGGAGGTGGGTTAGGGGCCAAGGGTGGTAAGGGGAATAAGGGAGCTATTAGGTTGAGAATTGGATCTTGGAACATAGGAACTTTAACAGGGAAGTCTATAGAATTAGCTAAGATTCTTCAGAAGAGAAAGATTAATATAGCTTGTGTTTAGGAGACTAGGTGGGTAGGGTCTAAGGCGCGGGAGGTGGACGGGTTTAAACTGTGGCACTCAGCAGGTAAGAGGGGTAAGAACGGAGTAGGCATCTTGGTGGACAAGGATCTCAGGGAGCTAGCGGTAGAGGTTGGGCAGGTGAATGATAGGCTGATGGCTATTAAATTAGTAGTTGAAGGGCGTACTTTGAATGTTATAAGCGCTTACGCGCCCCAAGTGGGCCTGGATGAGGAGGTTAAAAGGCGCTTTTGGGAAGGTTTGGATGGGGTGTGCGTGGTATTCCGCCCATTGAAAGGATATTCACAGGAGAGGATTTTAATGGGTATATTGGGAGGTCTGTTGGGGGCTATGATGAGGTGCATGGCGGCTCTGGCTTTGGGGTCAGAGACGGAGGAGGTAAGTCGTTGTTGGATTTTGCTAAGGCGTTTAATTTGGTGATAGCAAACTCGAGTTTTCAAAAGAGGGAAGAGCACTTGGTTACCTTCAAGAGCACGGCAGCCAAGACCCAAATCGACTATCTCCTTCTCCGGAGGTGTGGTAAAGGTCTATGTACTGATTGTAAGGTTATTCTGAGTGAGAACCTCACGACGCAGCATAAGATTTTAGTGATGGACTTAGACATCATGCTAAAGAGGAAGAAGTGGGTTGGGTGTGGTCGACCGAAGATCAGGTGGGGAGCTCTAACTAAGGACAAGGCCCAGGAGTTGCAAGAGAAATTGTTGGTTATAGGGGCTTAGGGGAGTAGTGGGGAAGCGAGTAGTATATTGACGAGGATGGCAGATTGCATTAGGGAGGCCGCGAGAGAGGTGTTAAGGGTCTCTAAAGGTTACGCTAGAAGCCACAAAGGAGACTGGTGGTGGAATGAGGAGGTCCAAAGAAAAGTAAAAACCAAGAAAGTAGCATATTTAAAGTTAGTAGAGAGCACGAACGAGGAGGAGAAGGGTATAAGAAGGCTAAGAAGGAGGCGAAGTTAGCGGTCATGGAGGCTAAGACTGCAGTGTTTGCTCGTTTGTACGAAGAACTGTGGGACAAAGGCGGGGGCATAAAGTTGTTTCGGCTGGCTAAGGAGGGGGAGAGGAAGGCGAGGGATCTGGACCAAGTGAGGTACATCAAAGATGAGGACGCCCGAGTTTTAATGGAGGAGGCATAGATCAAGCGAAGGTGGCACACTTACTTCTATGAACTGCTAAATGAAGAGGGGGATATGAGCATTGTGATGGTCGATTTGGAGAACTCTGAGAGCCAGTGTGATCTTAGATACTGTAGGCGCTTTAGTTTCGAGGAGGTCGCAGGGGCGGTACGTAAGATAAGCAGGGGCAAAGCGACTGGTCCAAAAGATATCTAGTTGAATTCTGCAAGTATGCGAATAGGGCTGGATTGGAGTGGCTAACTGGATTATTTAACTCTATTTTTAGGAAGAAGAAGATTCCCGAGGATTGGAGGTGGAGTACGATGATCTCGTTGTACAAAAACAAAGGAGATATCCAAAATTGCAATAATTATAGAGGTATCAAGTTGCTTAGTTACACAATAAAAGTGTGGGAAAGGGTGGTAGAAGCGAGGGTTAAAAGTCTATTTTGAGAACCAATTCGGTTTCATGCTGGGGAGTTCGACTATGGACGCCATCCATCTTGTTGGGAGGATGGTGGAACAGTACAGGGATAGGAAGAAAGATTTGCATATAGTGTTTATTGACCTAGAGAAAGCGTACGACAAGGTACCTGGGGAGGTCCTTTAGAGATGCTTGGAGGTTAGAGGTGTTCCTAGGAATGTATGATGGAGCTAAGACTCGGGTGGGGATAGTGGGAGGAGACTCGGAACATTTTCCGATTGGGATGGGTTACATCAAGGATCTGCGCTCAGCCCGTTCTTATTTACTTTGGCGATGGATACTTGACACGTCATATCCAAGGGGAGGTGCCATGGATACTTGTGACTCACTCTTCGTCTTTACATGTATTACAAATACAGGTATGGATCCCGCACCTCAGTAGTGAGTTGAGATATTGAGCAGTTACAGTCAGAGTATTCTAATGAGTACTACCTTGTCTGTTGGAGCCTTAATTTATTCCAACATATTGTTTCTATTACAATTTTCTGCTGAGTTCTAAAGGATAACCCTAGTGTTTGCTCCATGAACTCATTGAAGTGTCTTCATTATGTTGGGATTTTCTATTTGAAGTTTAAGCCAGTATAGTAGAATTTTGAGACTGATTTTATTGCTTTTAGCTATCTGAAAACCTTGTGGTTACAAACATTATTGATGCATTTATGAATTATTTGAATGGAGTTTGGTACATTGATACAAATTTGAAGATGTCTTTTGATTTCAGGTCAAAATGTCTAATTCAGTAAATGCATGTGAAAACAACAACCTTGAAGACCATGGAGAAAATGGTGTGGATAACAGGTTTACTAGGCGAGTCTAAATCACCTAGTACCAGTCACGGCCCTAGTTTGAGTGTTGATTAGCATGATTTCAGCTGATTTGATTATATTTTAGAGATCTGATTTTATTTAATTTGATTTGACAGCTAGATTGATTGTATAGATTTATTTTATTTCCTTAATTAGTATTAGGGGCTTTGTATAAATTCACTTGCTCATGGGATGTAAACAAACACAGAAATACAAGAAGCCTTTTCTTCTTCTCAAAAATCTATAGTTGCTCAAGGGGAGTCTAGATTAGTTTGTCGAGTTCGTCAATCTCTTTATAGTCTCAAGCAGTCTCCCAAGGCATGGTTTGGCCGTTTTCGAACGTTGTCTAACAATTTGGAATGACCCGAACAAATTCTATAGGCATTTATCTAATGACAAATGTATCTTTCTAATTGTTTATGTTGATGATATTGTTATCACAGGTGATGATCATGAAGGTATTGCCAACTTAAGTAGCATCTTTCAAGTCAATTTCAAACTAAGGATTTGGGCATACTAAAATATTTTCTAGGCGTTGAGGTGGCACAATTTGGCAACGACATTGTCATCTCACAAAGGAAGTATGCCTTAGATATTTTGGAAGACATTGACATGTTGAACTGCAAACCTACGGAGACTCTATGGATCCAAATACTAAACTTGTTTCAGGATAAGGGGAGCCTCTAAAAGATCCAGCTAGATATCAGAGACTTGTTCGCAAACTCAACTATGTTATGATTCACAACACCTGACATCTCATTTGTTGTGAGTGTGGTTAGTCGGTTTCTCCCGTCACCTTGTGATAGTCTTTGGAATGCAATAATTCGCCTCCTAATATATGTCAAAGGTTCTCCGGGATAAGGTTTATTGAGTGAAAACAAGGGGCATACACACATTGTTGTGTATTCTATGCAAATTGAGCAAGTTCTTCCTCTAATAGACGGTCCACTTCAGGTTATTGTATTTTAATTGGATGCAATCTAATATCCAAGAAAAGTGAAAAGCAAGATGTGGTGGCTAGGTCAACCACAAGGCAGAATATTGGGGTATGGCATTGGCTACTTACGAGCTTATATGGCTAAGGCAACTTTTACGGGAGATAAGGTTGGAGGGGACAAGCTGACGAAATTGATTTGTGATAATCAAGCCGCATTATACATCGCTTCGAATCCAGTATTTCATGAAACAACGAAGCATATTGAAATAGATTGTCACTTCATTCGACAAAAGATTGAGTCCAGGTACATGATATGAGTTTTGTCAACTCAAAAGACGTTGCAGCTGCCCTCACAAAATCACTCTAAGCAATCAGAATTGGCAATATCTGTAGTAAGCTAGGAGCATACAACATGCACGCTCCAGCTTGAGGGGAAGTATTAAATATGGTAAGAATTGATACTATGTAAAGACAGAAAGATACACAAAATTGTAATTACACAAATCCCTGTAATTAAGTGATTAAGAGATTTTGTAGGCTTGTAATTGTAGTTTTTCCTTATTTGTATTTTTGTCAAAGTTTATTTAAACCAGAGCAGCTTGAGGGAATAATTAAGCACTCTATTCCCCATCTTTCTCGGAAATAATTGCTGAAAGTATATCCTTCAACATGAAGTTAGAAAGCCAAAGATGGATTATTTCTTGGGAAACAAAACATTCAAAGGACCTATCAGAAAAAGATAGAACGTTAGCTAGCAAATCAACCTTTACAGTGAAGGATATTCGAAGCTGTATTATGAAGAAGGAAAAGACTTAGTATCGGACAATGTACTGATGTAATAACCCAAGCTTAGTTGACTTCTATTTGCTCTGTTGATATGGATGAAGGCTCAATTTCATATATACTTTGAGTGTTTGAAATGATCAGGAACTGATTCCCTTTTGTTGGAAGTCGATTGAGACATGTTTAATAGGTTTAAATGTAGCACCCAAACCCTCCATATAGGTCTTAGAGGTCATTTGAACTCTCTTCATGTCAAAATATCACGTGTAAATGTTGTTTTAAGAGTTTAATAGGCTAGAAATTCACACAAGTGAACCCAACATAGATTTTTGAGATTGAGTTATTTTTCACAGCTAAATTGTATGGGCTTTCATATTTAGAGGTTGGATAAAGCAACTAGAAGTTTAGTTGGTAGAATCATGGGAGAACCTAGAAAACTAAAACCCTAGAATTTGAGATATGAGAAAATTGGAATACTGGTGGTTGATAATAGATTCAGCAAGCTACTATGTGGGTGACCTTAGTTGAAGCTTGGCGTCATATTAGAGGTTGCAAGTGAGTGGGGACCCTCTCCTTGGCTTGATTTCAAGGCTTGTACTTTAAAACAACGTGATTCTTACTTGTGGTGTCAGGACTCGGGACATGCTTATATGTTTACTTGTGTTTTAATGGAACTATAGGCTATACATGTACCATACATGCGATGAATGTATTAAAGAATTGTTATTTTATATTGTGAATCATGTTGTACTTGCATATAAGTGATTTATTTTATATGTGATGGAATATAAGCATATACTTGAGATAACTTATCCGACTGCTTAGATAACTTACTAGAAGCATTGAGCATTGTAATAATGCTATGAGGGTCTGTATTTGTTAAGATATGAAGGTACATACTTGAACTACTATACAAACAAACATAATATACTCACCCATGTCGTGGAGCTTACTTATAATCAAACTAATATACAAGACATATATAATGTGCCTACTCCTATGTTGAAGCTTATTTATACCCAACCCACCTAGACGTGGAGTTGACTGCATACCAGGTCCCTAGTTGCTCGGGGAATTGGAGAGCAGTCACCTGGTTAAAAGATATTTCATAAACCTTATTGCTATATTACAAATAACTAGTATTGGAAGTATGGTACTTCTATTTGTATTAGCTAGTATGAATTAGAAGTAGCATACTTGTAGTCGTATTAGCTTGTATATGGAATATGTGCTCTACATGTTTTCAAACTTTATGTTCCCAGCCTGCCTTGATTGGACAACCATTCATTGAGTCTGTAAACTCTACTGTATTGACATTTTGGCACAAACATCTGCTAGGGACTGGCCATCACCAGAGAAAGACATCAGTTGGTGAGCTCCACAGTGCTACATGGAGACTCCAATATTTATTGACTTGTTGCTTTGACTGCTTTATAAAGACACTGTTCGAAATAACATGACGGGTTAATTCGACCCGTCATGTTCGAACTATGACGGGCTAATATTTCGACAAGTTCGAAATAACACCCTTTAAGGCCAAAGGCCTTCGCCAAAAAGAAGAGTTTGACCTCGATCGAATGACGATGGGTCTGTATTTAAACAAGTTCGAAAACACCCTTTAAGGCCAAGGGCCTTCGCCAAAAAAAAGAGTTCGACCTTGATCGAATGACGACGGGTCAATTTTTCGATAAGTTCGAAATAACACATTTTAAGGCCAAGGGCCTTCGCCGATAAGAAGAGTTCAACCTTGATCGAACGACGACAGGTTAATATTTTGACAAGTTCAAAATAACACCCTTTAAGGCCAATGACATTCGCCAAAAAGAAGAGTTAGACCTCGATCGAATGACGACGGGTCAGTATTTCGACAAGTTTGAAATAACACCCTTTAAGGCCAAGGGCCTTTGCCAAAAAGAAGAGTTCGACCTTAATCGAATGACGAAGGGTTAATATTTCGACAAGTTCGAAATAACACCCTTTAAGGCCAAGGGCCCTCGCCTAAAAGAAGAGTTCGACCTCGATCAAACGACGACTGGTCAATATTTCGACAAGTTCGAAATAACACCCTTTAAGGCCAAGGGCCTTCGCCAAGATGAAGAGTTCGACCTTGATCGAACACCAACGGGTTCATATTTCGACAAGTTCGAAATAACAACCTTTAAGGCCAAGAGTATTCGCCAAAAAGAAGAGTTCGACTTTGATCGAACGCCGACGGGTTAATATTTCGACAAGCTCAAAATAACACCCTTTAAGGCCAAGGGCTTTCGCCAAAAATAAGAATTCAACCTTGATCGAATGACGGCGAGTTGGGTTAATATTTCGATAAGTTCAAAATAACACCCTTTAAGGCCAAGGGCCTTCACCAATAAGAAGCGTTCGACCTTGATCGAACGACGACGGGTTAATATTTTGACAAGTTCAAAATAACATCATTTAAGGCCAAGGGCATTCGCTAAAAAGAAGAGTTCGACCTCGATTGAATGACGACGGGTTAGTATTTCGACAAGTTTGAAATAACACCCTTTAAGGACAAGGGCCTTCGCCAAAAAGAAGAGTTCGACCTCGATCAAACGAGAATTGGTCAGTGTTTCGACAAGTTCGAAATAATACCCTTTAAGGCCAAGGGCTTTTGCCAAGATGAAAAGTTTGAACTTGATCGAACGACGAGGGGTTAATATCTCTACAAGTTTGAAATAACACCCTTTAAGGCCAAGGGCCTTCGCCAAAAAGAAGAATTTGACCTTGATCGAACGATGACGGGTTAATATTTCGGCAAGTTCGAAATAATACCCTTTAAGGCCAAAGGCCTTCGCCAAAAAGAAGAGTTCGACCTCGATCGAATAATGATGGGTCTGTATTTAAACAAGTTTGAAATAACACGCTTTAAGGCCAAGGGCTTCACCAAAAAAAAGAGTTCGACCTTGATCGAATGACGACGGGTCAGTATTTCGACAAGTTTGAAATAACACCCTTTAAGGCCAAGGGCCTTTGCCAAAAAGAAGAGTTCGACCTTAATTGAATGACGAAGGGTTAATATTTCGAGAAGTTCGAAATAACACCCTTTAAGGCCAAGGGCCTTCGTAAAAAAAAGAGTTCGACCTTGATCGAACGATGACGAGTTGGGTTAATATTTCGACAAGTTCGAAATAATACCCTTTAAGGCCAAGGGCCCTTGCCAAAAAGAAGAGTTCAACCTCGATCAAACGGCGACGGGTTAGTATTTCGACAAGTTCAAAATAACACCCTTTTAGGCCAAGAGCCTTCGCCAATAAAAAGAGTTCGATCTGGATCGAACGATGATGGGTCAGTATTTCGACAAGTTCAGAATAACACCCTTTAAGGCCAAGAGCATTCGCCAAAAAAGAAGAGTTCGACCTCGAGCGAACGATGACGGGTCAATATTTCGAAAAGTTCGAAATAACACCCTTTAAGGCCATGGGCCTTCGCCAAGATGAAGAGTTTGACCTTGATCGAAAGCCGACGGGTTCAAATTTCGACAAGTTCGAAATAACAACCTTTAAGGCCAAGGGCCTTCGCCAAAAAGAAGAGTTCGACTTTGATCGAACGCCGACAGGTTAATATTTCGACAAGCTCGAAATAACACCCTTTAAGGCCAAGGGCCTTCGCCAAAAATAAGAGTTCGACCTTGACAGCACGACGGCGAGTTGGGTTAATATTTCGACAAGTTCGAAATAACACCCTTTAAGGCCAAGGGCTTTCGCCGATAAGAAGCGTTCGACCTTGATTGAACGACGACGGGTTAATATTTTGACAAGTTCAAAATAACACCCTTTAAGGCCAAGGGCATTCGCCAAAAATAAGAGTTCGACCTCGATCGAATAACGACGGGTTAGTTTTTCGACAAGTTCGAAATAACATCCTTTAAGGCGAAGGGCCTTCGTCAAAAAGAAGAGTTCGACCTTGATCGAACGAAAACGGGTTGGGTTAATATTTCGACAAGTTCGAAATAACACCCTTTAAGGCCAAGGGCCATCGCCAAAAGGAAGAGTTCGACCTCGATCAAACGACGACGGGTTAGTATTTCGACAAGTTTGAAATGACACCCTTTTAGGCCAAGAGCCTTCGCCAAAAAAAAGAGTTCGACCTCGATCGAACGATGATGGGTCAGTATTTCGACAAGTTCAGAATAAAACCCTTTAAGGCCAAGAGCATTCACCAAAAAGAAGAGTTCGACCTCGATCAAACGACGACGGTTTAATATTTCGATAAGTTCGAAATAACACCCTTTAAGGCCAAAGTCCTTCTCCAAAAAGAAGAGTTCGACCTTGATCGAAGGACGACCGGTCAGTTTTTCGACAAGTTTGAAATAACACCCTTTAAGGCCAAGGGCCTTCGCCAAAAAGAAGAGTTCGACCTCGATCAAACGAGAATTGGTCAGTGTTTCGACAAGTTCGAAATAATACCCTTTAAGGCCAAGGGCTTTTGCCAAGATGAAAAGTTTGAACTTGATCGAACGACGAGGGGTTAATATCTCTACAAGTTTGAAATAACACCCATTAAGGCCAAGGGCCTTCGCCAAAAAGAAGAATTTGACCTTGATCGAACGATGACGGGTTAATATTTCGGCAAGTTCGAAATAATACCCTTTAAGGCCAAAGGCCTTCGCCAAAAAGAAGAGTTCGACCTCGATCGAATAATGATGGGTCTGTATTTAAACAAGTTTGAAATAACACGCTTTAAGGCCAAGGGCTTCACCAAAAAAAAGAGTTCGACCTTGATCGAATGACGACGGGTCAGTATTTCGACAAGTTTGAAATAACACCCTTTAAGGCCAAGGGCCTTTGCCAAAAAGAAGAGTTCGACCTTAATTGAATGACGAAGGGTTAATATTTCGAGAAGTTCGAAATAACACCCTTTAAGGCCAAGGGCCTTCGTAAAAAAAAGAGTTCGACCTTGATCGAACGACGACGAGTTGGGTTAATATTTCGACAAGTTCGAAATAATACCCTTTAAGGCCAAGGGCCCTTGCCAAAAAGAAGAGTTCAACCTCGATCAAACGGCGACGGGTTAGTATTTCGACAAGTTCAAAATAACACCCTTTTAGGCCAAGAGCCTTCGCCAATAAAAAGAGTTCGACCTGGATCGAACGATGATGGGTCAGTATTTCGACAAGTTCAGAATAACACCCTTTAAGGCCAAGAGCATTCGCCAAAAAAGAAGAGTTCGACCTCGAGCGAACGATGACGGGTCAATATTTCGAAAAGTTCGAAATAACACCCTTTAAGGCCATGGGCCTTCGCCAAGATGAAGAGTTCGACCTTGATCGAAAGCCGACGGGTTCAAATTTCGACAAGTTCGAAATAACAACCTTTAAGGCCAAGGGCCTTCGCCAAAAAGAAGAGTTCGACTTTGATCGAACGCCGACAGGTTAATATTTCGACAAGCTCGAAATAACACCCTTTAAGGCCAAGGGCCTTCGCCAAAAATAAGAGTTCGACCTTGACAGCACGACGGCGAGTTGGGTTAATATTTCGACAAGTTCGAAATAACACCCTTTAAGGCCAAGGGCTTTCGCCGATAAGAAGCGTTCGACCTTGATTGAACGACGACGGGTTAATATTTTGACAAGTTCAAAATAACACCCTTTAAGGCCAAGGGCATTCGCCAAAAATAAGAGTTCGACCTCGATCGAATAACGACGGGTTAGTTTTTCGACAAGTTCGAAATAACATCCTTTAAGGCGTAGGGCCTTCGTCAAAAAGAAGAGTTCGACCTTGATCGAACGAAAACGGGTTGGGTTAATATTTCGACACGTTCGAAATAACACCCTTTAAGGCCAAGGGCCATCGCCAAAAGGAAGAGTTCGACCTCGATCAAACGACGACGGGTTAGTATTTCGACAAGTTTGAAATGACACCCTTTTAGGCCAAGAGCCTTCGCCAAAAAAAAGAGTTCGACCTCGATCGAACGATGATGGGTCAGTATTTCGACAAGTTCAGAATAAAACCCTTTAAGGCCAAGAGCATTCACCAAAAAGAAGAGTTCGACCTCGATCAAACGACGACGGGTTAATATTTCGATAAGTTCGAAATAACACCCTTTAAGGCCAAAGTCCTTCTCCAAAAAGAAGAGTTCGACCTTGATCGAAGGACGACCGGTCAGTTTTTCGACAAGTTTGAAATAACACCCTTTAAGGACAAGGGCCTTCGCCGATAAGAAGCTTTCGACCTTGATCGAACGAAGACGGGTTAATATTTTGACAAGTTCAAAATAACACCCTTTAAGGCCAAGGGCATTCGCCCAAAAGAATAGTTCGACCTCGATCGAATGACGATGGGTTAGTATTTCGAAAAGTTTGAAATAACACCCTTTAAGGCCAAGGGCCTTCGCCAAAAAAAGAGTTCGACCTCTATCGAACGACAACGGGTCAGTGTTTCGACAAGTTCGAAATATTACCCTTTAAGGCCATGGGCTTCTGCCGAGATGAAAAGTTCGAACTTGATCGAACGACGATGGGTTAATATTTTGACAAGTTTGAAATAACACCCTTTAAGGCCAAGGGCCTTAGCCAAAAAGAAAAATTCGACCTTGTTCGAACGATGACGGGTTAATATTTCGACAATTTCGAAATAACACCCTTTAAGGCCAAAGGCCTTCGCCAAAAAGAAGAGTTTGACCTCGATCGAATGACGATGGGTCTGTATTTAAACAAGTTCGAAACAACACCCTTTAAGGCCAAAGGCCTTCGCCAAAAAAAAGAGTTCGACCTTGATCGAATGACGACGGGTCAATTTTTCGATAAGTTCGAAATAACACATTTTAAGGCCAAGGGCCTTCGCCGATAAGAAGAGCTCAACCTTGATCGAACGACGACAGGTTAATATTTTGACAAGTTCAAAATAACACCCTTTAAGGCCAATGGCATTTGCCAAAAAGAAGAGTTAGACCTCGATCGAATGACGACGGGTCAGTATTTCGACTAGTTTGAAATAACACCCTTTAAGGCCAAGGGACTTTGCCAAAAAGAACAGTTCGACCTTAATCGAATGACGAAGGGTTAATATTTCGACAAGTTCGAAATAACACCCTTTAAGGCCAAGGGCCTTCATCAAAAAGAAGAGTTCGACCTTGATCGAATGACGACGGGTTGGGTTAATATTTCGACAAGTTCGAAATAACACCCTTTAAGGCCAAGGGCCCTCACCTAAAAGAAGAGTTCGACCTCGATCAAACGACGACTGGTCAATATTTCGACAAGTTCGAAATAACACCCTTTAAGGCCAAGGGCCTTCGCCAAGATGAAGAGTTCGACCTTGATCGAACGCCGACGGGTTCATATTTCGACAAGTTCGAAATAACAACCTTTAAGGCCAAGAGTATTCGCCAAAAAGAAGAGTTCGACTTTGATCGAACGCCGACGGGTTAATATTTCGACAAGCTCGAAATAACACCCTTTAAGGCCAAGGGCCTTCGCCAAAAATAAGAGTTCAACCTTGATCGAATGACGGCGAGTTGGGTTAATATTTCGACAAGTTCAAAATAACACCCTTTAAGGCCAAGTGCCTTCACCGATAAGAAGCGTTCGACCTGGATCGAACGACGACGGGTTAATATTTTGACAAGTTCAAAATAACACCCTTTAAGGCCAAGGGCCTTCGCCAAAAAGAAGAGTTCGACCTTGTTCGAACGACGACGAGTTAATATTTCGACAAAATCGAAATAACACCCTTTAAGGCCAAGAGCCTTTTCCAAAAAGAAGAGTTCGACCTCTATCAAACGACGATGGGTCAGTGTTTTGACAAGTTCGAAATAACACCCTTAAAGGCCAAGGGCCTTCGCCAAAAAGAAGAGTTCGACCTTGATCGAACGATGACGGGTTAATATTTTGACAAACTCAAAATAACACTCTTTAAGGCCAAGGGCCTTCGCCAAAAAGAAGAGTTCGTCCTTGATCGAATGACGACGGGTTAATATTTCGTCAAGTTCAGAATAACACCCTTTAAGGCCATGAGCATTCGCCAAAAAGAAGAGTTCGACCTCGATCAAACGACGACGGGTTAATATTTCGATAAGTTCGAAATAACACCCTTTAAGGCCAAGGGCCTTCTCCAAAAAGAAGAGTTCGACCTTGATCGAAGGACGACCGGTTAATATTTTGACAAGTTTGAAATAACACCCTTTTAGGCCAAGAGCCTTCTCTAAAAAGAAGTGTTTGACCTCTATCGAACAACGATGGGTCAGTATTTCGACAAGTTCAGAATAACACCCTTTAAGGCCAAGAGCATTCGCCAAAAAGAAGAGTTCGACCTCGATCGAACGATGACGGGTCAATATTTCGACAAGTTCGAAATAACACCCTTTAAGGCCAAGGGCCTTCGCTAAGATGAAGAGTTCGACCTTGATCGAACGCCGACGGGTTCATATTTCGACAGGTTCGAAATAACAGCCTTTAAGGCCAAGGGCCTTCGCCAAAAAGAAGAGTTCGACTTTGATCGAACGCCGACGGGTTAATATTTCGACAAGCTCAAAATAACACCCTTTAAGGCCAAGGACCTTCGCCAAAAAAGAAGAGTTCAACCTTGATCGAACGACGACCAGATGGCTTGATCGAACGACAAGTTCGAAATAACACCCTTTAAGGCCAAGGGCCCTCGCGAAAAAGAAGAGTTCGACCTCGATCAAACAACGACGAGTTAGTATTTCAGCAAGTTTGAAATAACTCCCTTTAAGGCCAAGGAACTTCTCCAAAAAGAAGAGTTCGACCTTGTTCGAACGACGACGAGTTAATATTTCGACAAAATTGAAATAACACCCTTTAAGGCCAAGAGCCTTCGCCTAAAAGAAGAGTTCGACCTAGATCGAACGATGATAGGTCAGTGTTTTGACAAGTTCGAAATAGCACCCTTTAAGGCCAAGGGCCTTCGCCAAAAAGAAGAGTTCGACCTTGATCGAACAATGATGGGTTAATATTTTGACAAGCTCGAAATAACACTCTTTAAGGCCAAGGGCCTTCGTCAAAAAGAAGAGTTCGTCCTTGATCGAACGACAATGGGTTAATATTTCATCAAGTTCGAAATAACACCCTTTAAGGCCAAGGGCCTTCGCTAATAAGAAGAGTTCGACCTTGATCGAATGACGATGAGTTAATATTTCGACAATTTTGAAATAACACCCTTTTAGGCCAAGAGCCTTCGCCAAAAAGAAGAGTTCGACCTCGATCGAACGACGACGGATCCGTGTTTCAACAAGTTTGAAATAACACCCTTTAAGGCCAAGGGCCTTCGACAAGATGAAGAGTTCGACCTCGATCGAACGACGATGGGTTAATATTTCGACAAGTTTGAAATAACACCCTTTAAGGCCTAGGGCCTTCACCAAGAAGAAGAGTTCGACCTTGATCGAACGACGACGGGTTAATATTTTCATAAGTTCGAAATAACACCCTTTAAGGCCAAGGGCCTTCGCCAAAAAGAAGAGTTCGACCTTGATCGAACGATGACAGGTTAATATTTCGACAAGTTCGAAATAATACCTTTTAAGACCAAGGGCCTTTGCCAAAAAGTAGAGTTCGACCTCGATCGAACGACGACGGGTCAGTTTTTTGACAAGTTCGAATTAACACCCTATAAGACCAAGAGCCTTCGCCAAAAAGAAGAGTTTGACATTGATCGAACGAGGACGGGTTAATATTACGACAAGTTCGAAATAATAACCTTTAAGGCCAATGGCATTTGCCAAAAAAAGGAGTTCGACATTGATCGAACAACGATGGGTTAATATTTCGAAAAGTTCGAAATAACACCCTTTAAGGCCAATGACCTTCTCCAAAAAGAATAGTTCGACCTTGATCGAACGACGACAGGTTAATATTTTGACAAGTTCGAAATAACACCCTGTAAGGCCAAGGGACTTCGCCAAAAAGAAGAGTTTGACCTCGATCGAACGATGACGGGTCAGTGTTTCGATAAGTTCGAAATAAAACCCTTTAAGGCCAAGGGCCTTCGCCAAAAAAAAGAGTTCGACCTTGATCGAACGACGACGGATCAGTGTTTCAACAAGTTCGAAATAACACCCTTTAAGGACAAAGGCCTTCGCCAAAAAGAAGAGTTCGACCTCGATCGAACAACGATGGGTTAGTGTTTTGACAAGTTCGAAATAACACCCTTTAAGGCCAAGGGCCTTCGCAAAAAAGAAGAGTTCGACCTTGATCGAGCGATGATGGGTTAATACTTTGACAAGCTCGAAATAACACCCTTTAAGGCCAAGGGCCTTCGCCAAAAAGAAGAGTTTGACCTTAATCGAATGACGAAGGGTTAATATTTCGATATGTCTGAAATAACACCTTTTATTGCCAAGAGCCTTGGCCAAAAAGAAGAGTTCGACCTCGATCAAACGACGACGGGACAGAGTTTCGACAAATTCAAAATAACACCGTTTATGGCCTAGGGCTTTCGCCAAAAAGAAGAGTTCAACCTTGATCGAGCGATGACGGGTTAATCTTTTGACAAGCTCGAAATAACACTCTTTAAGGCCAAGGGCCTTCGCCAAAAAGAAGAGTTCGACCTCGATCGAACGACGATGGGTCAATATTTTGATAAGTTTGAAATAACACCCTTTAAGGCCAAGGGCCTTCGCCAAAAAGAAGAGTTCGACCTTAATCGAATGACGAAGGGTTAATATTTCGATAAGTCTGAAATAACACCCTTTATTGCCAAAAGCCTTGGCCAAAAAGAAGAGTTCGACCTCGATCAAACGACGACGGGTCAGAGCTTCGACAAATTCGAAATAACACCCTTTATGGCCTAGGGCTTTTGCCAAAAAGAAGAGTTCGACCTTGATCGAGCGATGACGGGTTAATCTTTTGAAGAGCTCGAAATAACACTCTTTAAGGCCAAGGTCCTTCGCCAATCAGAAGAGTTCGGCCTTGATCCAACGACGACGAGTTAATATTTCGACAAGTTTGAAATAACACCCTTTAAGGCCTAAGGCCTTCGCAAAAAAGAAGAGTTCGACCTTAATCGAATGACGAAGGGTTAATATTTCGATAAGTTCGAAATAACACCCTTTAAGGCCAAGGGCCTTCGCCAAAAAGAAGAGTGCGACCTTGATAGAACGACGACGGGTTAATATTTCAACAAGTTCGAAATAACATCCTTTAAGGCCAAGGGCCTTCGCCAAAAAGAAAAGTTCGACCTCGATCGAACGCCGACGGGTCAATGTTTCAACCAGTTCAAAATAACACACTTTAAGGCCAAGGGCCTTCGCCAATATGAATAATTCGACCGTGATCCAACGACGACAGGTTGATATTTCGACAAGTTTGAAATAACATCCTTTAAGGCTAAGGGCCTTCGCCAAAAAGAAAAATCGACCTTGATCGAACGACGACGGGTTAATATTTCGACAAGTTCGAAATAACACCCTATAAGCCAAGGGCCTTCTCCAAAAAGAATAGTTTGACCTTGATCGAACGACGACGGGTTAATATTTTGACAAGTTCGAAATAACACCCTTTTAGGCCAAGGGCCTTCGCCAAAAAGAAGAGTTCGACCTCGATCGATCGATGACGGGTCAGTGTTTCAACATGTTCGAAATAACACTCTTTAATGCCAAGGGCCTCCGCCAAAAGAAGAGTTTGACCTCGATCGAACGATGACGGGTCAGTGTTTCGATAAGTTCGAAATAAAACCCTTTAAGGCCAAGGGCCTTCGCCAAAAAAAGAGTTCGACCTTGATCGAATGCAGATGAGTTTTTCGAAAAGCTCTAAATAAAACCCTTTAAGGCCAAGGGCCTTCACCAAAAAGAAGAGTTCGACCTTGATCGAATAACAACGGGTTAATATTTTGACAAGTTCGAAATAACACCCTTTAAGGCCAAAGGCATTCGCCAAAAATAACAGTTCGACCTCGATCGAACGACGATGGGTCAGTATTTCGACAAGTTTGAAATAACACCCTTTAAGGCCAAGGGCCTTCGCCAAAAAGAAGAGTTCGACCTTAATAGAATGACGAAGGGATATTTCGATAAGTTCGAAATAAACCCCTTTATTGCCAAGAGCCTTGGCCAAAAAGAAGAGTTCAACCTCGATCGAACGACGACGGGTCAGTGTTTCGACAAGTTTGAAATAACACCCTTTAAGGCCAAGGGCTTTCGCCAAAAAGAAGAGTTCGACCTTGATAGAGTGATGACGGGTTAATATTTTGACAAGCTCGAAATAACACTCTTTAAGGCCAAGGGCCTTCCCCAATCAGATGAGTTGGACCTTGATCGAACGACGATGAATTAATATTTCGACAAGTTCGATATAACACCCTTTAAATCCTAGGGCCTTTGCCAAAAAGAAGAGTTCGACCTCAATTGAACAATGATAGGTTAGTATTTCGACAAGTTCGAAATAACACCCTTTAAAGCCAAGGGCTTTCGCCAAAAAGAAGAGTTCGACCTTGATCGAGCGATGACGGGTTAATATTTTGACAAGCTCAAAATAACACTCTTTAAGGCCAAGGGCCTTCCCCAATCAGATGAGTTGGACCTTGATAGAACGACGATGAGTTAATATTTCGACAAGTTCGATATAACACCCTTTAAGGCCTAGGTCCTTCGCTAAAAAGAAGAGTTCGACCTCGATTGAACGATGTCAGGTCAGTATTTCAACAAGTTAGAAATAACACCCTTTAAGGCCAAGGGCTTTCGCCAAAAAGAAGTGTTCGACCTCGATTGAACGATGATGGGTCAATATTTCGACAAGTTCAAAATAACACCCTTCAAGGACAAAGGCATTCGCAAAAATGAAGAGTTCGACCTTGATCAAACGACGACGGGTTAATATTTCGACAAGTTTGAAATAACACCCTTTAAGGCCAACGGCCTTCGCCAAAAAGAAGAGTTCGACCTCAATCGAACGGTGACAGGTCAGTGTTTCAACAATTTCGAAATAACACCCTTTCAGGCCAAGGGCCTTTGCCAAGATGAAGAGTTCAGCCTCGATCGAACGACGATGGGTTAATATTTCGACAAGTTCGAAATAACACCCTTTAAGGCCTAGGGCCTTCGCCAAGAAGAAGAGTTCGACCTTGATCTAACGTAGACGGGTTAATATTTCGACAAGCTAGAAATAACACCCTTTAAGGCCAAGGGCCTTCGCCAAAAAGAAGAGTTCGACCTCGATCGAACGACGACGGGTCAGTGTTTCAACAAGTTCGAAATAACACCCTTTAAGGCCAAGGGCCTTTGCCAAGATGAAGAGTTCGGCCTCGATCGAACGACGATGGGTTAATATTTCGACAAGTTCGAAATAACACCCTTAAAGGCCAACGGCCTTCGCCAAAAAGAAGATTTCGACCTCGATTGAACGGTGACAGGTCAGTGTTTCAACAATTTCGAAATAACACCCTTTCAGGCAAAGGGCCTTTGCCAAGATGAAGAGTTCAGACTCGATCGAACGACGATGGGTTAATATTTCGACAAGTTCGAAATAACACCCTTTAAGGCCTAGGGCCTTCGCCAACAAGAAGAGTTCGACCTTGATCGAACGGTGACAGGTCAGTGTTTCAACAATTTCGAAATAACACCCTTTCAGGCCAATGGCCTTTGCCAAGATGAAGAGTTCAGCCTCGATCCAACGACGATGGGTTAATATTTCGACAAATTTGAAATAACACCCTTTAAGGCCTAGGGCCTTCGCTAAGAAGAAGAGTTCGACCTTGACCGAACGACGACGGGTTAATATTTCGATAAGTTCGAAATAACACCCTTTAAGGTCAAGGGCCTTCTCCAAAAAGAAGAGTTCGACTTTGATCGAACGATGACGGGTTAATATTTCGACAGGTTCGAAATAACACCCTTTAAGGCCATGGGCCTTTGCCAAAAAGTAGAGTTCGACCTCGATCGAACGACGACGTGTCAGTTTTTCGACAGGTTCGAATTAAAACCCTATAAGACCAAGGGCCTTCGGCAAAAGAAGAGTCCGACCTTGATCGAACGACGACGGGTTAATATTTCGACAAGTTCGAAATAACACCCTTTAAGGCCAAGGGCCTTTGCCAAAAAGAAGAGTTCGATCTTGATCGTACCACGACGGGTTAATATTTCGACAATTTCAAAATAACACCCTTTAAGGCCAACGGCCTTCTCCAAAAAGAAAATTTCGACCTTGATCGAACGACGATGGGTTAATATTTTGACAAGTTAAAAATAACACCCTTTAAGGCCAAGGGCCTTCGCCAAAAAGAAACGTTTGACCTTGATCGAACAATGACGGGTCAGTGTTTCGATAAGTTTGAAAGAAAACCCTTTAAGGTCAAGGGCCTTCGCCAAAAAAAAGAGTTCGACCTTGGTCGAATGCAGATGGGTTAATATTTCGACAAGCTCAAAATAACACCCTTTAAGGCCATGGGCCTTCGCCAAAAAGAAGAGTTCGACCTTGATCGAATGACGACAGGTTAATATTTCGAAAAAGTTCAAAATAACACCCTTTATGGCCAAGAGCCTTCGCCAAAAAGAAGCTTTTGACATTGATCAAATGACGACGGGTTTATATTTCGACAAGTTCGAAATAACACCCTTTAAAGCCAAGAGCCTTCGCCAAGAGGAAGAGTTCGACCTCGATCGAACGACGACGGGTCAGTATTTCGACAAGTTCGAAATAACACCCTTTAAGGCCAAGGTCCTTCCCCAAAAAGAAGAGTTCGACCTTGATCGAGTGATGACGGTTTAATATTTTGACAAGCTTGAAATAACACTCTTTAAGGCTAAGGGCCTTCGCCAAAAAGATGAGTTCGACCTTGATTGAACGATGACACGTTAGTATTTCGACAAGTTCGAAATAACACCATTTATAGCCAAGGGCCTTTACCAAAAAGTTGAGTTTTACCTCGATCGAATGATGACGGCTCAGTTTTTCGACAAGTTCGAATTAACACCCTATAAGACGAAGGGTCTTCGCCAAAAAGAAGAGTTCGACCTCGATCAAATGACAATAGGTCAGTGTTTCGACAAATTTGAAATAACACCCTTTAAGGCCAAGGGCCTTCGCAAAAAAGAAGAGTTCGACCTTGATCGAACGACAACGGGTTAATATTTCGACAATTTTGAAATAACACCCTTTAAGGCCAAGGGCATTCGCCAAAAAGAAGAGTTCGACATCGATCGAATGACGAAGGATCAGTATTTCGACAAGTTTGAAATAACACCCTTTTAGGCCAAGGGCCTTCGCCAAAAAGAAGAGTGCGACCTTGATCGAATGACGACAGGTTAATATTTCGATAAGTTCAAAATAACACCCTTTATGGCCAAGAGCCTTCGCCAAAAAGAAGAGTTTGACATCGATCGAATGACGACGGGTCAGTGTTTCGACAAGTTCGAAATAACACCCTTTAAGGCCTAGGGACTTCGCCAAGAAGAAAAGTTCGACCTTGATCGAACGACGACGGGTTAATATTTCGATAAGTTCGAAATAACACCCTTTAAGGCCAAAGGCATTCTCCAAAACGAAGAGTTCCACTTTGATCGAACGATGACGGGTTAATATTTCGACAAGTTCAAAATAACACCCTTTAAGGCCAAGTGCCTTTGCCAAAAAGTAGAGTTCGACCTCGATCGAACGACGACAAGTCAGTTTTTCGACAAGTTCGAATTAACACCCTATAATACCAAGGGCCTTCGCCAAAAGAAGAGTTCGACCTTGATCGAACGACGACAGATTAATATTTTGACAAGTTAGAAATAACACCCTTTAAGGCCAAGGGCCTTCGCCAAAAAGAAGAGTTCGACCTTGATCGAACGACGACGGGTTAATATTTCGACAAGTTCGAAATAACACCCTTTAAGGCCAAGGGCATTCACCAAAAAGAAGAGTTCGACCACGATCGAATGACGAAGGGTCAGTATTTCGACAAGTTTGAAATAACACCCTTTAAGGCCAAGGGCCTTCGCCAAAAAGAAGATTTCGACCTTGATCGAATGACGACGGATTAATATTTCGATAAGTTCGAAATAACACCCTTTGTGGCTAAGAACCTTCGGTAAAAAGAAGAGTTTGACCTCGATCGAACGACGACGGGTCAGTGTTTCAACAAGTTCGAAATAACACCCTTTAAGGCCAAGGTCCTTCGCCAAAAAGAAGAGTTCGAACTTGATTGAGTGATGACAGTTTAATATTTTGACAAGCTCGAAATAACACTCTTTAAGGCCAAGGGCCTTCGCCAAAAAGAAGATTTCGACCTTGATCGAACGATGACGGGTTAATATTTCTACAAGTTCGAAATAAAACCCTTTAAGGCCAAGGGCCTTTGCAAAAAAGTAGAGTTCGACCTCGATCGAACGATGACAGGTCAGTTTTTCGACAAGTTCGAATTAACATCCTATAAGACCAAGGGCTTTCGCCAAGATAAAGAGTTCGACCTCGATCGAACGACAATGGGTTAATATTTCGAAAAGTTCGAAATAACACCCTTTAAGGCCAAGGTCCTTCGCCAAGAAGAAGAGTTTGACCTTGATCGAACGACGCCGGGTTAATATTTCGACAAGTTCGAAATAACACCCTTTAAGGACAAGGGCCTTAACCAAAAGAAGAGTTCGACCTCGATCGAATGGTGACGGATCAGTGTTTCGACAAGTTCAAAATAACATCCTTTAAGGCCAAGGGGCTTCGCTAAGATGAAGAGTTCGTCCTTAATCCAACGACGATGGGTTGATATTTCGACAAGTTCGAAATAACACCCTTTAGGGCCAAGGGACTTCGCCAAAAAGTACAGATCAACCTTGATCGATCTACGACAGGTTAATATTTCTACATGTTCAAAATAACACCCTTTAAGGACAAGGTCCTTCGCCAAAAAGAAGAGTTCGACCTTGATAGAACGACAACGAGTTAATATTTCGACAAGTTCGAAATAACACCCTTTAAGGCCAAGATCCTTCACAAAAGAAGAGTTCAACCTTGATCGAACGATGACGGGTTAATATTTCGACAAGATCGAAATAACACCCTTTAAGGCCAAGATCCTTCGCCAAAAAGAAGAGTTCGACCTTGATCGAACGACGACGGGTTAATATACCGACAAGTTCGAAATAACACCCTTTAAGGCCAAGGGCCATCGCAAAAAAGAAGAGTTTGACCTTGATCGAACCCAAACGGGTTAATATTTCGACAAGCTCGAAATAACACCCTTTAAGTCCAAGGGCCTTCGCCAAAAAGAAGAGTTCGACCTTGATCGAACGACTACGGGTTAATATTTCGACAAGTTCGAAATAACACCTTTTAAGGCCAAGGGCATTCGCCAAAAAGAAGATTTCAACCTTGATCGAACGACGAAGGGTCAGTATTTCGACAAGTTTGAAATAACACCCTTTAAGGCCAAAGGCCTTCTCCAAAACGAAGAGTTCCACTTTGATCGAACGATGACGGGTTAATATTTCGACAAGTTCGAAATAACACCCTTTAAGGCCAAGTGCCTTTGCCAAAAAGTAGAGTTCGACCTCGATCGAACGACGACAAGTCAGTTTTTCGACAAGTTCGAATTAACACCCTATAATACCAAGGGCCTTCGCCAAAAGAAGAGTTCGACCTTGATCGAACGACGACAGATTAATATTTTGACAAGTTCGAAATAACACCCTTTAAGGCCAAGGGCCTTCGCCAAAAAGAAGAGTTCGACCTTGATCGAACGACGACGAGTTAATATTTCGACAAGTTCGAAATAACACCCTTTAAGGCCAAGGGCATTCACCAAAAAGAAGAGTTCGACCACGATCGAATGACGAAGGGTCAGTATTTCGACAAGTTTGAAATAACACCCTTTAAGGCCAAGGGCCTTCGCCAAAAAGAAGATTTCGACCTTGATCGAATGACGACGGATTAATATTTCGATAAGTTCGAAATAACACCCTTTATGGCTAAGAACCTTCGGCAAAAAGAAGAGTTTGACCTCGATCGAACGACGACGGGTCAGTGTTTCAACAAGTTCGAAATAACACCCTTTAAGGCCAAGGTCCTTCGCCAAAAAGAAGAGTTCGAACTTGATTGAGTGATGACGGTTTAATATTTTGACAAGCTCGAAATAACACTCTTTAAGGCCAAGGGCCTTCGCCAAAAAGAAGATTTCGACCTTGATCGAACGATGACGGGTTAATATTTCTACAAGTTCGAAATAAAACCCTTTAAGGCCAAGGGCCTTTGCAAAAAAGTAGAGTTCGACCTCGATCGAACGATGACGGGTCAGTTTTTCGACAAGTTCGAATTAACACCCTATAAGACCAAGGGCTTTCGCCAAGATAAAGAGTTCGACCTCGATCGAACGACGATGGGTTAATATTTTGAAAAGTTCGAAATAACACCCTTTAAGGCCAAGGTCCTTCGCCAAGAAAAAGAGTTTGACCTTGATCGAACGACGCCGGGTTAATATTTCGACAAGTTCGAAATAACACCCTTTAAGGCCAAGGGCCTTAACCAAAAGAAGAGTTCGACCTCGATCGAATGGTGACGGGTCAGTGTTTCGACAAGTTCAAAATAACATCCTTTAAGGCCAAGGGGCTTCGCTAAGATGAAGAGTTCGTCCTTAATCCAACGATGATGGGTTGATATTTCGACAAGTTCGAAATAACACCCTTTAGGGCCAAGGGACTTCGCCAAAAAGTACAGATCAACCTTGATCGATCTACGACAGGTTAATATTTCTACATGTTTAAAATAACACCCTTTAAGGACAAGGTCCTTCGCCAAAAAGAAGAGTTCGACCTTGATAGAACGACAACGAGTTAATATTTCGACAAGTTCGAAATAACACCCTTTAAGGCCAAGATCCTTCACAAAAAGAAGAGTTCGACCTTGATCGAACGATGACGGGTTAATATTTCGACAAGATCGAAATAACACCCTTTAAGGCCAAGATCCTTCGCCAAAAAGAAGAGTTCGACCTTGATCGAACGACGGCGGGTTAATATATCGACAAGTTCGAAATAACACCCTTTAAGGCCAAGGGCCTTCGCAAAAAAGAAGAGTTTGACCTTGATCGAACCCAAACGGGTTAATATTTCGACAAGCTCGAAATAACACCCTTTAAGTCCAAGGGCCTTCGCCAAAAAGAAGAGTTCGACCTTGATCGAACGACTACGGGTTAATATTTCGACAAGTTCGAAATAACACCTTTTAAGGCCAAGGGCATTCGCCAAAAAGAAGATTTCGACCTTGATCGAACGACGACGGGACAGAGTTTCGACAAATTCAAAATAACACCGTTTATGGCCTAGGGCTTTCGCCAAAAAGAAGAGTTCGACCTTGTTCGAACGACGATGGGTTAATACTTCGATAAGTTCGAAATAACACCCTTTAAGGCCAAGGTCCTTCGCCAAAAAAAGAGTTTGACCTTGATCGAACGACGACGGGTTAATATTTCGACAAGTTCGAAATAACACCCTTTTAGGCCAAGGGCCTTCGCCAAAAAGAAGAGTTCGACCTCGATCGAACGATGACGGGTCAGTGTTTCGCTAAGTTCGAAATAACACCCTTTAAGCCCAAGGGCCTTCGCCATAAAGAAGAGTTCGACCTTGATCGAACATAGACGGGTTAATATTTCGACAAGCTCAAAATAATACCCTTTAAGGCCAAGGGCCTTCGCTAAAAAGAAGAGTTCGACCTTGATCGAATGACGAAGGGTCAGTATTTCTTCAAGTTTGAAATAACACCCTTTAAGGCCAAGGGCCTTTTCCAAAAAGAAGAGTTCGACCTCGATCGAACGACGACGGGTCAGTGTTTCGACAAATTCAAAATAACACCCTTTAAGGCCAAGGGCCTTCGCCAAAAAGAAGAGTTCGACCTTGATCGAGCGATGACGGGTTAATATTTTGACAAGCTCGAAATAACACTCTTTAAGTGCAAGGGCCATCGCCAATCAGAAGAGTTCGACCTTGATCGGACGACAGGTTAATATTTCGACAAATGCGAAATAACAACCTTTAAGGCCAAAGGCCTTCGCTTAAAAGAAGAGTTTGACCTTGATCGAATAACGACGGGTTAATATTTCAACAAGTTCAAAATAACACCCTTTAAGGCCAAGGGCCTTCGCAAAAAAGAAGAGATCGACCTTGATCAAACGATGATGGGTTAGTGTTTCAACAAGTTCAAATTAACACCCTTTAAGTTTGACCTTGATCGAACGACGACGGGTTAATATTTTGATAAGTTCGAAATAACACCCTTTAAGGCCAAGGGCCTTCGCCAAAAAGAAGAGTTCGACCTTGATCAAACGATGACGGGTTAATATTTCGACAAGTTCGAAATAACACTCTTCAAGGCCAAGGGCTTTTGCCAAAAAGTAGAATTCGACTTTGATCGAGCGATGACGGGTTAATATTTCAACATGTTCGTAATAACACCCTTTAAGGCCTAGGGTCTTCGCCAAAAAGAAGAGTTCGACCTTGATCGGACGACGACGGGTTAATATTTCGACAAGTTCGAAATAACACCCTTTAAGTCCAAGGTCCTTCTCCAAATAGAATAGTTCGACCTTGATCGAACGACGACGGGTTAATATTTTGACAAGTTCGAAATAACACCCTTTAAGGCCAAGGGCCTTTGCCAAAAAGTAGAGTTCGACCTCGATCGAACGACGACGGGTCAGTTTTTCGACAAGTTCGAATTAACACCCGATAAGACCAAGGGCCTTCGCCAAAAAGAAGAGTTCGACCTTGATCGAACGACAATGGGTTAATATTTCGACAAGTTCGAAATAATACCCTTTAAGGCGAACGACCTTCGCCAAAAAGAAGAGTTCGACCTTGATCGAACGACGACGGGTTAATATTTCGACAAGTTTGAAATAACACCCTTTAAGTCCAAGGTCCTTCTCCAAAAAGAATAGTTCGGCCTTGATCGAACGACGACGGGTTAATATTTTGACAAGTTCGAATTAACACCCTTTAAGGCCAAGAGCCTTCGCCAAAAAGAAGAGTTTGACCTCGATCGAATGATGACGGGTTAGTGTTTTGACAAGTTCGAAATAAAACCCTTTAAGGCCAAGGGCCTTCGCCAAAAAAAAAAACGAGTTCGACCTTGATGGAATGCAAACGTGTTTTTCGACATGCTCGAAATAACACCTTTTAAGGCCAAGGGCCTTCGCCAAAAAGAAGAGTTCGACCTTGATCTAATGACGACGGGTTAATATTTCGACAAGTTCAAAATAACACCCTTTAAGGCCAAGGGCATTCGCCAAAAAGAAGAGTTCGACCTTGATCGAATGACGATGGGTTAATACTTCGATAAGTTCGAAATAACACCCTTTATGGCCAAGAGCCTTCGCCAAAAAGAAGAGTTCGACCTCGATCGAACGATGACGGGTCAGTGTTTCGACAAGTTCGAAATAACACACTTTAAGGCCAAGGGCCTTCGCCAAAAAGAAGAGTTCGGTCTTGATCGAGTGATGACGGTTTAATATTTTGTCAAACTCGAAATAACACTCTTTAAGTCCAAGGGCGTTCGCCAAAAAGAAGAGTTCGACCTTGATCGAACGATGACGGGTTAATATTTTGACAAGTTCAAAATAACACCCTTTAAGGCCAAGGGCCTTTGCCAAAAAGTAGAGTTCGACCTCGATCGAACGACGACGGGTCAATTTTACGACAAGTTCGAATTAACACCCTATAAGACCAAGGGCCTTCGCCAAAAAGAAGAGTTCGACCTTGATCGAATGACAACGGGTTAATATTTCGACAAGTTCGAAATAATACCCTTTAAGGCGAAGGGCCTTCGCCAAAAAGAAGAGTTCGACCTTGATCGGACGACGACAGGTTAATATTTCGTCAAGTTTGAAATAACACCCTTTAAGTCCAAGGTTCTTCTCCAAATAGAATAGTTCGACCTTGATCGAACGACGACGGGTTAATATTTTGACAAGTTCGAATTAACACCCTTTAAGGCCAAGGGCCTTCTCCAAAAAGAAGAGTTTGACCTCGATCGAATGACGATGGGTCAGTGTTTCGATAAGTTCGAAATAAAACCCTTTAAGGCCAAGGGCCTTCGCAAAAAAAAAAGAGTTCGACCTTGATCGAATGCAGACGAGTTTTTTGACATGCTCAAAATAACACCCTTTAAGGCAAAGGGCCTTCGCCAAAAAGAAGAGTTCGACCTAGATCGAATGATGACGGGTTAATATTTCGACAAGTTCGAAATAACACCCTTTAAGGCCAAGGGCATTCGCCAAAAAGAAGAGTTCGACCTCCATCGAACGGCGATGGGTCAGTATTTCGACAAGTTTGAAATAACACCCTTTAAGGTCAAGGGCCTTCGCCAAAAATAAGAGTTCGACCTTAATCGAATGACGAAGGGTTAATATTTCGATAAGCCCGAAATAACACCCTTTATTGCCAAGAGCCTTGGCCAAAAAGAAGAGTTCGACCTCGATCGAACGACGACGGGTCAGTGTTTTCACAAGTTCGAAATAACACCCTTTAAGGCCAAGGGCTTTTGCCAAAAAGTAGAATTCGACTTTGATCGAGCGATGACGGGTTAATATTTCAACATGTTCGTAATAACACCCTTTAAGGCCTAGGGTCTTCGCCAAAAAGAAGAGTTCGACCTTGATCGGACGACGACGGGTTAATATTTCGACAAGTTCGAAATAAGTCCAAGGTCCTTCTCCAAATAGAATAGTTCGACCTTGATCGAACGATGACGGGTTAATATTTTGACAAGTTCGAAATAACACCCTTTAAGGCCAAGGGCCTTTGCCAAAAAGTAGAGTTCGACCTCGATCGAACGACGACGGGTCAGTTTTTCGACAAGTTCGAATTAACACCCGATAAGACCAAGGGCCTTCGCCAAAAAGAAGAGTTCGACCTTGATCGAACGACAATGGGTTAATATTTCGACAAGTTCGAAATAATACCCTTTAAGGCGAAGGGCCTTCGCCAAAAACAAGAGTTCGACCTTGATCGAACGACGACGGGTTAATATTTCGACAAGTTCGAAATAACACCCTTTAAGTCCAAGGTCCTTCTCCAAAAAGAATAGTTCGGCCTTGATCGAACGACGACGGGTTAATATTTTGACAAGTTCGAATTAACACCCTTTAAGGCCAAGGGCCTTCGCCAAAAAGAAGAGTTTGACCTCGATCGAATGATGACGGGTTAGTGTTTTGACAAGTTTGAAATAAAACCCTTTAAGGCCAAGGGCCTTCGCCAAAAAAAAAACGAGTTCGACCTTGTGGAATGCAGACGTGTTTTTCGACATGCTCGAAATAACACCTTTTAAGGCCAAGGGCCTTCGCCAAAAAGAAGAGTTCGACCTAGATCGAACAACGACGGGTTAATATTTCGACAAGTTCAAAATAACACCCTTTATGGCCAAAGGCATTCGCCAAAAAGAAGAGTTCGACCTCCATCGAACGACGATTGGGTTAATATTTCGACAAGTTCGAAATAACACCTTTTAAGGCCAAGGGCATTCTCCAAAAAGAAGAGTTCAACCTTGATCGAACGACGAAGGGTCAGTATTTCGACAAATTTGAAATAACACCCTTTAAGGCCAAGGTCCTTCGCCAAAAAGAAGAGTTCGACCTTGATCGAACGACGATGGTTTAATACTTTGATAAGTTCGAAATAACACCCTTTAAGGCCAAGGTCCTTCGGCAAAAAGAATAGTTTGACCTTGATCGAACGACAACGGGTTAATATTTCGACAAGATCGAAATAACACCCTTTTAGGCCAAGGGCCTTCGCCAAAAGAAGAGTTTGACCTCGATCGAATGATGACGGGTCAGTGTTTCGCTAAGTTCGAAATAACACCCTTTATGGCCAAGGGCCTTCGTCAAAAAGAAGAGTTCGACCTTGATCGAACGTAGACGGGTTAATATTTCGACAAGCTCGAAATTATACCCTTTAATGTCAAGGGCCTTCGCCAAAAAGAAGAGTTCGACCTTGATCGAGCGAGGAAGGGTCAGTATTTCGACAAGTTTGAAATAACACCCTTTAAGGCCAAGGTCCTTCGCCAAAAAGAAGAGTTCGACCTTGATCGAATGATGATGGGTTAATACTTCGATAAGTTCGAAATAACACCCTTTATGTCCAAGAGCCTTCGCCAAAAGAAGAGTTCGACCTCGATCGAACGATGACGGGTCAGTGTTTCGACAAGTTCAAAATAACACCCTTTAAGGCCAAGGGCTTTCGGCAAAAAGACGAGTTCAACCTTGATCGAGTGATGACGGTTTAATATTTTGACAAGCTCGAAATAACACTCTTCAAGTCCAAGGGCCTTCGCCAAAAAGAAGAGTTCGACCTTGATCGAACGATGATGAGTTAATATTTTGACAAGTTCAAAATAACACCCTTTAAGGCCAAGGGCCTTTGCCAAAAAGTAGAGTTCGACCTCGATCGAACGACGACGGGTCAGTTTTACGACAAGTTCGAATTAACACCCTATAAGACCAAGGGCTTTCACCAAAAAGAAGAGTTCGACCTTGATCGAACGACAACGGGTTAATATTTCGACAAGTTCGAAATAATACCCTTTAAGGCGAAGGGCCTTCACCAAAATGAAGAGTTCGACCTTGATCGAACAACAACGGGTTAATATTTCGACAAGTTCAAAATAACACCCTTTAAGTCCAAGGTCCTTCTCCAAAAAGAATAGTTCGACCTTGATCTAACGACGACGGATTAATATTTTGACAAGTTCGAATTAACACCCTTTAAGGCCAAGGGCCTTCGCCAAAAAGAAGAGTTTGACCTCGATCGAATGATGACGGGTCAGTGTTTCGATAAGTTCGAAATAAAACCCTTTAAAGCCAAGGGCCTTCGCAAAAAAAAAAGAGTTCGACCTTGATTGAATGCAGACGGGTTTTTCGACATGCTCGAAATAACACCCTTTAAGGCAAAGGGCCTTCGCCAAAAAGAAGAGTTCGACCTAGATCGAATGACGACGGGTTAATATTTCGACAACTTCAAAATAACACCCTTTAAGGCCAAGGGCATTCGCCAAAAAGAAGAGTTCGACCTCCATCGAACGGCGATGGGTCAGTATTTCGACAAGTTTGAAATAACACCCTTTAAGGCCTAGGGCCTTCGCCAAAAAGAAGAGTTCGACCTTGATCGAATGACGATGGGTTAATACTTCGATAAGTTCGAAATAACACCCTTTACGGCCAAGAGACTTCGCCAAAAAGAAGAGTTCGACCTCGATCGAACGATGACGGGTCAGTGTTTCGACAAGTTCGAAATAACACACTTTAAGGCCAAGGGCCTTCGCCAAAAAGAAGAGTTCGACCTTGATCGAGTGATGACAGTTTTATATTTTGTCAAGCTCGAAATAACACTCTTTAAGTCCAAGGGCGTTCGCCAAAAAGAAGAGTTCGACCTTGATCGAACGATGACGGGTTAATATTTTGACAAGTTCAAAATAACACACTTTAAGGCCAAGGGCCTTTGCCAAAAAGTAGAGTTCGACCTCGATCGAACGACGACGGGTCAGTTTTACGACAAGTTCGAATTAACACCCTATAAGACCAAGGGCCTTCGCCAAAAAGAAGAGTTCGACCTTGATCGAATGACAACGGGTTAATATTTCGACAAGTTCGAAATAATACCCTTTAAGGCGAAGGGCCTTCACCAAAAAGAAGAGTTCGACCTTGATCGGACGACGACGGGTTAATATTTCGACAAGTTCGAAATAACACCCTTTAAGTCCAAGGTCCTTCTCCAAATAGAATAGTTCGACCTTGATCGAACGACGACTGGTTAATATTTTGACAAGTTCGAATTAACACCCTTTAAGGCCAAGGGCCTTCGCCAAAAAGAAGAGTTTGACCTCGATTGAATGATGACGGGTCAGTGTTTCGATAAGTTCGAAATAAAACCCTTTAAGGCCAAGGGCCTTCGCCAAAAAAAAGAGTTCAACCTTGATCGAATGCAGACGAGTTTTTCGACATGCTCGAAATAACACCCTTTAAGGCAAAGGGCCTTCGCCAAAAAGAAGAGTTCGACCTAGATCGAATGATGACGGGTTAATATTTCGACAAGTTCGAAATAACACCCTTTAAGGCCAAGGGCATTCGCCAAAAAGAAGAGTTCGACCTCCATTGAACGGCGATGGGTCAGTATTTCGACAAGTTTGAAATAACACCCTTTAAGGCCAAGGGCCTTCGCCAAAAAGAAGAGTTCGACCTTAATCGAATGACGAAGGGTTAATATTTCGATAAGCTCGAAATAACACCCTTTATTGCCAAGACCCTTGGCCAAAAAGAAGAGTTCGACCTCGATCGAACGACGACGGGTCAGTGTTTTGACAAGTTCGAAATAACACTCTTTAAGGCCAAGGGCTTTTGCCAAAAAGTAGAATTCGACTTTGATCGAGCGATGACGAGTTAATATTTCAACATGTTCGTAATAACACCCTTTAAGGCCTAGGGTCTCCGCCAAAAAGAAGAGTTCGACCTCGATTGAACGATGACAGGTCAGTATTTCGATAAGTTCAAAATAACACCCTTTAAGGACAAGTGCCTTCGCCAAAAAGAAGAGTTCGATCTTGATCGAATGACGACGGGTTAATATTTCAGCAAGTTCAAAATAACACCCTTTAAGTCCAAGGGCCTTCGCCAAAAAGAAGAGTTCTACCTCGATCGAACGATGATGGGTCAGTATTTCGACAAGTTCAAAATAACACCCTTTAAGGCCAAGGGCCTTCGCAAAAAAGAAGAGTTTGACCTCGATCGAACGACGACGGGTTAATATTTCGACAAGTTCGAAATAACACCCTTTAAGGCCAAGGGCCTTCGGCAAAAAGAATAGTTCGACCTTAATCGAACGGTGACGGCTTAGTGTTTCGACAAGTTCAAAATAATACCCTTTAAGGCCAAGGGCCTTCGCCAAAAAGAAGAGTTCGACCTTGATAGAAAGACGAAAGGTTAATATTTCGACAAGTTCGAAATAACACCCTTTAAGGCCAAGGTCCTTCTCTAAAAGGAATAGTTCAACCTTGATCGAACGATGACGGGTTAATATTTTGACAAGTTCGAATTAACACCCTTTAAGGCCAAGGGCCTTCGCCAAAAAGAAGAGTTCGATCTTGATCGAATGACGACAGGTTAATATTTCAACAAGTTCGAAATAACACCCTTTAAGGCCAAGGGCATTCGCAAAAAAAGAAGAGTTCGACCTCCATCGAACGACGATGGGTCAGTATTTCGACAAGTTTGAAATAACATCCTTTAAGGCCAAGGGCCTTCGCCAAAAAGAAGAGTTCGACCTTAATCGAATGATGAAGGGTTAATATTTCGATAAGCTCGAAATAACACCAAAAAGAAGAGTTCGACCTCGATCGAACGACGACGGGTCAGTGTTTTGACAAGTTCGAAATAACACCCTTTAAGGCCAAGGGTATTTGCCAAAAAGTAGAATTCGACTTTGATCGAGCGATGACGGGTTAATAATTCGACATGTTCGTAATAACACCCTTTAAGGCCTAGGGTCTTCGCCAAAAAGAAGAGTTCGACCTCGATTGAACGATGACAGGTCAGTATTTCGATAAGTTCGAAATAACACCCTTTAAGGACAAGGGCCTTCGCCAAAAAGAAGAGTTCGATCTTGATCGAATGACGACGGGTTAATATTTCAGCAAGTTCAAAATAACACCCTTTAAGTCCAAGGTCCTTCGCCAAAAAGAAGAGTTCGACCTCGATCGAACGATGATGGGTCAGTATTTCGACAAGTTCAAAATAACACCCTTTAAGGCCAAGGGCCTTCGCAAAAAAGAAGAGTTCGACCTAGATCGAACGACGACGGGTTAATATTTCGACAAGTTTGAAATAACACCCTTTAAGGCCAAGGGCCTTCGGCAAAAAGAATAGTTCGACCTTAATCGAACGGTGACGGGTTAGTGTTTCGACAAGTTCAAAATAATACCCTTTAAGGCCAAGGGCCTTCGCCAAAAAGAAGAGTTCGACCTTGATAGAAAGACGACGAGTTAATATTTCGACAAGTTCGAAATAACACCCTTTAAGGCCAAGGTCCTTCTCCAAAAGGAATAATTCAACCTTGATCGAACGACGACGGGTTAATATTTTGACAAGTTCGAATTAACACCCTTTAAGGCCAAGGGCCTTCGACAAAAAGACGAGTTTGACCTCGATCGAATGATGACATTTCAGTGTTTCGATTAGTTTACAATAAAACCCTTTAAGGCCAAGGGCCTTCGCCAAAAAAAAGAGTTCGACCTTGATCGAATGACGAAGGGTTAATATTCGATAAGTTCGAAATAACACCCTTTATTGCCAAGATCCTTGGCCAAAAAGAAGAGTTCGACCTCGATCGAACGACGACGGGTCAGTGTTTTGACAAGTTCGAAATAACACCCTTTAAGGCCAAGGGCTTTTGCCAAAAAGTAGAATTCGACTTTGATCGAGCGATGACGGGTTAATATTTCGACATGTTCGAAATAACACCCTTTAAGACCTAGGGTCTTCGCCAAAAAGAAGAGTTCGACCTCGATGGAACGATGACAGGTCAGTATTTCGACAAGTTCGAAATAACACCCTTTAAGGACGCCTTCGCCAAAAAGAAGAGTTCGATCTTGATCGAATGACGACGGGTTAATATTTCAACAAGTTCAAAATAACACCCTTTAAGGCCAAGGGCCTTCGCCAAAAAGAAGAGTTCGACCTCGATCGAACGATGATGGGTCAGTATTTCGACAAGTTCAAAATAACACCCTTTAAGGCCAAGGGCATTCGCAAAAAAGAAGAGTTCGACCTTGATCGAACGACGACAGGTTAATATTTCGACAAGTTCGAAATAACACCATTTAAGGCCAAGGGCCTTCGGCAAAAAGAATAGTTCGACCTTAATCGAACGGTGATGGGTCAGTGTTTCGACAAGTTCAAAATAACACCCTTTAAGGCCAAGGGCCTTCGCCAAGATGAAGAGTTCGACCTTAATCCAACGACGATGGGTTAATATTTCGACAAGTTCGAAATAATACAATTTAAGGCCAAGGGCCTTCGCCAAAAAGAAGAGTTCGACCTTGATAGAAAGATGAAAGGTTAATATTTCGACAAGTTCGAAATAACACCCTTTAAGGCCAAGGTCCTTCTCTAAAAGGAATAGTTCAACCTTGATCGAACGACGACGAGTTAATATTTTGACAAGTTCGAATTAACACCCTTTAAGGCCAAGGGCCTTCGCCAAAAAGAAGAGTTCGATCTTGATCGAATGACGACAGGTTAATATTTTAACAAGTTCAAAATAACACTCTTTAAGGCCAAAGGCCTTCGCCAAAAAGAAGAGTTCGACCTCGATCGAACGATGATGGGTCAGTATTTCGACAAGTTCAAAATAACACCCTTTAAGGCCAAGGGCCTTCGCAAAAAAGAAGAGTTCGACCTTGATCGAACAACGACGGGTTAATATTTCGACAAGTTCGAAATAACACCCTTTAAGGACAAGGGCATTCGCCAAAAAGAAGAGTTCGACCTTAATCGAACGGTGACGGGTCAGTGTTTCGACAAGTTCAAAATAACACCGTTTAAGGCCAAGGGCCTTCGCCAAGATGAAGAGTTCGACCTTAATGCAACGACGATGGGTTTATATTTCGACAAGTTCGAAATAACACCCTTTAAGGCCAAGGGACTTCGCCAAAATGTACAGATCAACCTTGATCGTTCTACGACGGGTTAATATTTCTACATGTTCAAAATAACACCCTTTAAGGACAAGGGCCTTCTCCAAAAAGAACACTTCGACCTTGATCGAACGACGACGAGTTAATATTTCGACAAGTTCGAAATAACACCCTTTAAGGCCAAGATCCTTCGCCAAAATGAATAGTTCGACCTTGATCGAACGATGACGGGTTAATATTTCGACAAGTTCGAAATAACACCCTTTAAGGCCAAGGTCCTTCGCCAAAAAGAAGAGTTCGACCTTGATCGAACGACGACGGGTTAATATTTCGACAAGTTCGAAATAACACCCTTTAAGGCCAAGGGCCTTCGCCAAAAAGAAGAGTTGACCTTGATCGAACGCAAACGGGTTAATATTTCGACAAGCTCGAAATAACACCCTATAAGGGCAAGGGCCTTCGCCAAAAAGAAGAGTTCGACCTTGATCGAACGACGACGGGTTAATATTTCGACAAGTTCGAAATAACACCCTTTAAGGACAAGGGCATTCGCCAAAATAAGAGTTCGACCTTGATCGAACGACGAAGGGTCAGTATTTCGACAAGTTTGAAATAACACCCTTTAAGGCCAAGGGCCTTCGCCAAAAAGAAGAGTTCGACCTTGATCGAATGATGATAGGTTAATACTATGATAAGTTCGAAATAACACCCTTTATGGCCAAGAGCCTTTGCCAAAAAGAAGTGTTCGACCTCGATCGAACGACGACGGGTCAGTGTTTCGGCAAGTTCGAAATAACACCCTTTAAGGCCAAGGGCCTTCGCCAAAAAGAAGAGTTCGACCTTGATCGAGTGACGATGGGTTAATATTTCGACAAGTTCGAAATAACACCCTTTAGGCCAAGGGCATTCGCCAAAAAGAAGAGTTCGACCTTGATCGAACGACGAAGGGTCAGTATTTCGACATGTTTGAAATAACACCCGTTAAGGCCAAGGGCCTTTGCCAAAAAGAAGAGTTCGACCTTGATCGAATGACGATGGGTTAATAATTCGATAAGTTTGAAATAACACCCTTATGGCCAAGAGCCTTCATCAAAAAGAAGAGTTCGACCTTGATCGAACAACGACGGGTCAGTGTTTCGACAAGTTCGAAATAACACCCTTTAAGGCCAAGGGCCTTCGCCAAAAAGAATATTTCGGCCTTGATCGAGTGATGACAGTTTAATATTTTGACAAGCTCGAAATAACACTCTTTAAGGCCAAGGGCCTTCGCCAAAAAGAATAGTTTGACCTTGATCGAACGATGACGGGTTAATATTTCGACAAGTTCGAAATAACACCCTTTAAGGCCAAGGGCCTTTGCCAAAAAGTAGAGTTCGACCTCGATCGAACGGCGACGGGTCAGTTTTTCGACAAGTTCAAATTAACACCCAATATCACCAAGGGCCTTCATCAAAAAGTAGAGTTCGTCTTTGATCGAACGACGACGGGTTAATATTTCGACAAGTTCGAAATAATACCCTTTAAGGCCAAGGGCCTTAGCCAAAAAGAAGAGTTCGACCTTGATCGAAAGACGACGAGTTAATATTTCGACAAGTTCGAAATAACACCCTTTAAGGCGAAGGTCCTTCTCCAAAAAGAATAGTTCGACCTTAATCGAACGACGACGGGTTAATATTTTGACAAGTTCGAATTAACACCCTTTAAGGCCAAGGGCCTTCGCCAAAAAGACGAGTTTGACCTCGATCGAACGATGACGGGTCAGTGTTTCGACAAGTTCAAAATAAAACCCTTTAAGGTCAAGGGCCTTCGCCAAAAAAAGAGTTCGACCTCGATCGAACGACGACGGGTCAGTTTTTCGACAAGTTCGAATTAACACTCTATAAGACCAAGGGCCATCGCCAAAAAGAAGAGTTTGACCTAGATAGAACGACGACGGGTTAATATTTTGACAAGTTCGAAATAACACCCTTTATGGCCAAGGGCATTCGCCAAAAAGAAGAGTTCGACCTCCATCGAACGACGATGGGTCAGTATTTTGACAAGTTTGAAATAACACCCTTTAAGGCCAAGGGTCTTCACCAAAAAGAAGAGTTCGACCTTAATCGAATGACAAAGGGTTAATATTTCGATGAGTTTGAAATAACACCCTTTATTGCCAAGAGCCTTGGCCAAAATGAAGAGTCCGACCTGGATCGAACGATGACGAGTTAATATTTCAACAAGTTCGAAATAACACCCTTTAAGGCCAAGGGCATTCGCCAAAAGAAGAGTTTAACCTCGATCGAACGACGACGGGTCAGTGTTCCGATAAGTTCGAAATAACAACCTTTAAGGCCAAGGGCCTTCGCCCAAATGAAGAGTTCGACCTTGATCGAATGACAACAAGTTGATATTTCAACACGTTTGAAATAACACCCTTTAAGGCCAAGGTCCTTCGCCAAAAAGAAGAGTTCGACCTTAATCGAATGATGAAGGGTTAATATTTCGATAAGCTCAAAATAACACCCTTTATTGCCAAGAGCCATGGCCAAAAAGAAGAGTTCGACCTCGATCGAACGACGACGGGTCAGTGTTTTGACAAGTTCGAAATAACACCCTTTAAGGCCAAGGGCTTTTGCCAAAAAGTAGAATTCGACTTTGATCGAGCGATGACGGGTTAATATTTCGACATGTTCGTAATAACACCCTTTAAGGCCTAGGTCTTCGCCAAAAAGAAGAGTTCGACCTCGATTGAACGATGACAGGTCAGTATTTCGACAAGTTCGAAATAACACCCATTAAGGACAAGGGCCTTCGCCAAAAAGAAGAGTTCGATCTTGATCGAATGACGACGGGTTAATATTTCAGCAAGTTCAAAATAACACCCTTTAAGTCCAAGGGCCTTCGCCAAAAAGAAGAGTTCGACCTCAATCGAACGATGATGGGTCAATATTTCGACATGTTCAAAATAACAGCCTTTAAGGCCAAGGGCCTTCGCAAAAAAGAAGAGTTCGACCTCGATCGAACGACGACGGGTTAATATTTCGACAAGTTCGAAATAACACCCTTTAAGTCCAAGGGCCTTCGGCAAAAAGAATAGTTCGACCTTAATCGAACGGTGACGGGTCAGTGTTTCGACAAGTTCAAAATAATACCCTTTAAGGCCAAGGGCCTTCGCCAAAAAGAAGAGTTCGACCTTGATAGAAAGACAACGAGTTAATATTTCGACAAGTTCGAAATAACACCCTTTAAGGCCAAGGTCCTTCTCCAAAAGGAATAATTCAAACTTGATCGAACGACGACGGGTTAATATTTTGACAAGTTCGAATTAACACCCTTTAAGGCCGAGGGCCTTCGACAAAAAGATGAGTTTGACCTCGATCGAACGATGACAGGTCAGTGTTTCGATTAGTTTAAAATAAAACCCTTTAAGGCCAAGGGCATTCGCCAAAAAGAAGAGTTCGACCTTAATTGAATGACGAAGGGTTAATATTTCGATAAGCTCGAAATAACACCCTTTATTGCCAAGAGACTTGGCCAAAAAGAAGAGTTCGACCTCGATCGAACGACGACGGGTCAGTGTTTTGACAAGTTCAAAATAACACCCTTTAAGGCCAAGAGCTTTTGCCAAAAAGTAGAATTCGACTTTGATCGAGCGATGACGGGTTAATATTTCGACATGTTCGAAATAACACCCTTTAAGACCTAGGGTCTTCGCCAAAAAGAAGAGTTCGACCTCGATTGAACGATGATAGGTCAGTATTTCGACAAGTTCGAAATAACACCCTTTAAGGACAAGGGCCTTCGCCAAAAAGAAGAGTTCGATCTTGATCGAATGACGACGGGTTAATATTTCAGCAAGTTCAAATAACACTCTTTAAGGCCAAGGGCCTTCGCCAAAAAGAAGAACGATGATAGGTCAGTATTTCGACAAGTTCAAAATAACACCCTTTAAGGCCAAGGGCCTTCGCAAAAAAGAAGAGTTCGACCTTGATCGAACGACGACGGGTTAATATTTCGACAAGTTCGAAAAAACACCCTTTAAGGCCAAGGGCCTTCGGCAAAAAGAATAGTTCGACCTTAATCGAACGGTGACGGGTCAGTGTTTCGACAAGTTCAAAATAACACCCTTTAAGGCCAAGGGACTTCGCCAACATGAAGAGTTCGACCTTAATCCAACGACGATGGGTTAATATTTCGACAAGTTCGAAATAATACCCTTTAAGGCCAAGGGCCTTCGCCAAAAAAGAAGAGTTCGACCTTGATAGAAAGACGACGGGTTAATATTTCGACAAGTTCGAAATAACACCCTTTAAGGCCAAGGTCCTTCTCCAAAAGGAATAGTTCAACCTTGATCGAACGACGACGGGTTAATATTTTGACAAGTTCGAATTAACACCCTTTAAGGCCAAGGGCCTTCGCCAAAAAGAAGAGTTCGATCTTGATCGAATGACGACAGGTTAATATTTCAACAAGTTCAAAATAACACCCTTTAAGGCCAAGGGCCTTCGCCAAAAAGAAGAGTTCGACCTCGATCGAACGATGATGGGTCAGTATTTCGACAAGTTCAAAATAACACCCTTTAAGGCCAAGGGCCTTCGCAAAAAAGAAGAGTTCGACCTTGATCGAACAACGACGGATTAATATTTCGACAAGTTCGAAATAACACCCTTTAAGGACAAGGGTATTCGCCAACAAGAAGAGTTCGACCTTAATCGAACGGTGACGGGTCAGTGTTTCGACAAGTTCAAAATAACACCGTTTAAGGCCAAGGGCCTTCGCCAAGATGAAGAGTTCGACCTTAATCCAACGACGATGGGTTTATATTTCGACAAGTTCGAAATAACACCCTTTAAGGCCAAGGGACTACGCCAAAATGTACAGATCAACCTTGATCGATCTACGACGGGTTAATATTTCTACATGTTCAAAATAACACCCTTTAAGGACAAGGGCCTTCTCCAAAAAGAACAGTTCGACCTTGATCGAGTGATGACAGTTTAATATTTTGACAAGCTCGAAATAACACTCTTTAAGGCCAAGGGCCTTCGCCAAAAAGAATAGTTCGACCTTGATCAAATGATGACGGGTTAATATTTCGACAAGTTCGAAATAACACCCTTTAAGGCCAAGGGCCTTTGCCAAAAAGTAGAGTTCGACCTCGATCGAACGGCGACGGGTCAGTTTTTCGACAAGTTCAAATTAACACCCAATATCACCAAGGGCCTTCGTCAAAAAGTAGAGTTCGACCTTGATCGAACGACGACGGGTTAATATCTCGACAAGTTCGAAATAATACCCTTTAAGTCCAAGGGCCTTAGCCAAAAAGAAGAGTTCGACCTTGATCGAAAGACGACGGGTTAATATTTCGACAAGTTCGAAATAACACCCTTTAAGGCGAAGGTCCTTCTCCAAAAAGAATAGTTCGACCTTAATCGAACGATGACGGGTTAATATTTTGACAAGTTCGAATTAACACCCTTTAAGGCCAAGGGCCTTCGCCAAAAAGACGAGTTTGACCTCGATCGAACGATGACGGGTCAGTGTTTCGACAAGTTCAAAATAAAACACTTTAAGGCCAAGGGCCTTCGCCAAAAAAAAGAGTTCGACCTCGATCGAACGACGACGGGTCAGTTTTTCGACAAGTTCGAATTAACACTCTATAAGACCAAGGGCCTTCGCCAAAAAGAAGAGTTCGACCTAGATCGAACGACGACGGATTAATATTTTGACAAGTTCGAAATAACACCCTTTATGGCCAAGGGCATTCGCCTAAAAGAAGAGTTCGACCTCCATCGAACGACGATGGGTCATTTTGACAAGTTTGAAATAACACCCTTTAAGGCCAAGGGCCTCCGCCAAAAAGAAGAGTTCGACCTTAATCGAATGACAAAGGGTTAATATTTTGATGAGTTTGAAATAACACCCTTTATTGCCAAAAACCTTGGCCAAAAAGAAGAGTCCGACCTGGATCGAACGACGACGAGTTAATATTTCAACAAGTTCGAAATAACACCCTTTAAGGTCAAGGTTCTTTGCCAAAAAGAAGAGTTTGGCCTTGATCGAACGACGACGGGTTAATATTTCGACAAGTACGAAATAACACCCTTTTAGGCCAAGGGCCTTTGCCAAAAGAAGAGTTTGACCTCGATCGAACGACGACGGGTCAGTGTTTCGATAAGTTCGAAATAACAACCTTTAAGGCCAAGGGCCTTCGCCATAAAGAAGAGTTCGACCTTGATCGAATGACGACAGGTTGATATTTCAACAAGTTCGAAATAACACCCTTTATGGCCAAGTTCCTTCGCCAAAAAGAAGAGTTCGACCTTAATCGAACGATGATGGGTCAGTATTTTGACAAGTTCATAATAACACCTTTTAAGGCCAAGGGCCTTCGCAAAAAAATGAGTTCGACCTTGATCGAACGACATAGGGTTAATAGGGTGTTAATTCGAACTTGTCGAAAAACTAATCCGTCGTCGTTCGATCGAGGTCGAACTCTACTTTTTGGCAAAGGCCCTTGGCCTTAAAGGGTGTTATTTCGAACTTGTCAAAATAATAACCCGTCATCGTTTGATCAAGGTCGAACTATTCCTTTTGGAGAAGGCCCTTGGCCTTAAAGGTAGTTATTTCGAGCTTGTCAAAATATTAACCCGTCATCACTCGATCAAGGTCGAACTCTTCTATGAGATTGGTTAACTCGTCTATGAGATTGGTCATGTTTATTGGTCATCCACTGATACTCCAATTAAATTCATCTATTAGATTGGTCATCCACTAATAGTTATTCGGATAGTGAAAATGAACTTATCAATGTGGCATATGATTCAGACAGTAGCAGCTCAATAGAAGACATCTGTAACTGTACTGGCGCAATTTGCGTGTGTAGCCAAAACTCACTTAGAGTAATATCAGAAGACTCCAAGGAAGTCTTATTCGACATCATCGAACACATTGATGACGATAACTTAAAGAAAAAGTATCTAATTGAATTAAAAAACATTATGGTTAAACAAAAGGGAAATCGACCACAAATAGAACCTTTTGATATGAAGAAAGTGATGGATAGATTTTCCGTTAAAATAGAAGAACCCACTATAGTCCAACATCTTCAGACTTAACTTAAATCAGTAAAAGAAGAATTAAAAGATATTAAGCTTAGACTTAAAAAAATCGAAATGGAAAATATTACTGATAAAATATTATCCCAAGTGAATAAGGGAAAAACGATTAATCAAGAATTCTTCAACGAAGAAGAAGATGGTAATAATTCTGACAACACTTCAAAATTAAATGATTCAATTATAGAAGAATCAAAAGATGATTCAGCAGCCTTAGTTAAACTTACTAAAGTAAAGGCTAAAAGTTATCATCTCCCCATAACCTTAAAGGTGCAAGATATAACTTTTAATAAGTTAGCATTATTAGACTCAGGTGCAGATAAGAACTACATAATGGAAGGAATAATACCATTAAAGTATTTAGAGAAAACTACACAAAGATTATACTCTGCAACAGGAGAATTATTAAAGATAAATTACAAAGTTTAGCCTCTCATAGATTTGGTTAACATAGCTCTGATACCAAGTGGAAAGATCGTAAGTACAGATAAAAATATGCGGAATTTAAAGTAAATAAAAACAGGTTTAAGAAACTTACTTTTATTTAGAACATAGGAAACTGCAGTACAAGGAACTTTTGCAGAGAGGGAAGGGAAAACATATATGAAAAGAGAAGGGCAATTTTCGGTCTGCCTTCTATATTACATTTGAAGGCTTTATATAGACTTCTAAGAAATAGCTGAGTTGATCTTGATCGTCCATAATGGATGGTCAGATCTTTGTCTCGAAAGGTCATTTGTTCTTTGCTTTTTTGAAGAGGCAATTGTCCCTTGCTTTTTCTAAAGGGCATATGTCGCTTTCTTCGTCCTTTGTTTTTCTGAAAGGGCAAGATGCTATTTAGCGATTAGACTGAGTATAGGCTAGGGCTATCTTTCCGTCTATGTCTTCCATGTCTCCGTTTTGTCTGCTTTCTGCGGAGGATGAATTTGAGATTGCATCTATCATTGCTTGTATTTGAGTTGGATCCGTTGATTCTATGTTTGCAAGCATGCTGAGTAGTTTCTTTTTTAACTCATTTTTTGAGTTACCTGATTCCGTTGTTGAGTTTGTCTGAGCCGGTCTGGATTTCCTAGTTTCTTTAATTCTGGAATCCATCCTTTGATTTTGGGTATTTTTACCAAATATTTGACTTTGTCAATCTGTTCTATTTCAAATGACCAATTAATTATAAAAGAGATTCGTTTCGCAAAATAATATTTGCATAGTTTTATGTGGTCAGGAAGGTTAGAGATTTCGTGTTCTAGTAGGAATCTCTCATAGTACTTATGGAAGCTACGAGGCATTGTTTGCTCTGTTCCTCCAAAGATTTTCCACCAGTCGTAGAACCACCTGGGTAATATAGATTTCTGGGCTTGCTCACTGTATTTAACGAACCAAGTATGGGTCTTTGGTCGTAGGTAGAGAAAGTTAAACCAGGCATCTACGTAATCTCTGTAATTATAGGTTTGGGGCCTATACTGGACTGATAAAGCTATAGGTGTGTGCAAATGATCCATATTCCATTCAAATGGGCTTAAAATTTTGTTGATGGTCATTTTTGAAATCCTAATACTAGTAGGATCTCTTTCATCATAGAGAGTGTGTTCAAAAGTAACAGACTTAGTATCTATAAGAATTAATTCGTAGTATCACCTTGTTTTTAGGGGATCACATGTATCAACATAGTTTTTGTCTGTGTAATAGGGACGAATTAGGTCTGCTAGGTCAAGGTTTTCATAGCCTTTATCTAGGGCTAAAACTTTAACTGGTTCTTTTGCAATTAACTCAAACGTTTCCTTCTTTGAGGAAACCGGTCTTTTATCTTCCGCTTTTGAGGGGGTGTGAGGATTAACTGCTTGGGCGAAGGTTTCTGGAACCTTCATTTCGTAATCAACACTTGTCAAGGTTTTTACCGCTTGGCTGGTAGAGGCTTTTGAGGAAGCCTGTTGAAATGTACCTGTTCTTTGTGGGATAGATCCAAGAACTGTCATGGCAGAGGTTTTATCAGTAGTGGGTACTCTCGGAGGGGTAACCATTATATCTAGCAGTGATCTCACGGGTGGTCTCACCGGTGGTAGTAACATTGGTCTCACTGGTAATTATGGGAATTCTGCAAGAGCAGAATACTTATTCTCCCTTTTCGGAGAGGCCCTGAAGGGATCCTTTTGTGGTCTCATTTTTTCCCTGTAAGAATTCTCTGGTTAGAAAATCAGGCAAAGAGTTTTGTTCCCCTTTTATAAATTCCATTTCAAAATCAAAACTAGACAGTAAAGCTTGCCATCTAGCAAAAATTTGTTTTGAAATAAGGTTTTTAACATCCTTTTGTAAAATCTCTTTAGCTGACTTACAATCAACTCTTAATAAAAATTCTTTGTTTATTAAATCGTCTTGAAACTTTGTAATACATAATACTATAGACAAAATTTCTTTTTTGACTGTACTATAATTCTTTTGAGCCGGATTCCAAATACCAGAAGTGAAATGAACTAACTGTTCGGGAGATTCTGAAGAAATTCATTGTTTTAGAATACCACCGTACCCTTCATCAGAAGCGTCGGTTTCGACTATCATAAATGCTTCAGGATTTGGAATACCTAGACATGGGAGTTTTTGAACAATGGACTTGACCCTTTCGACTGTGTTGGTTTGTTCTAGACTCCAGGGGACCGGGTTTTTTCTAAGGCGCTTGTAGAGGGGTTCACAAATTTTTCTAATGTTAGGAATAAAATCTGCTACGTAGTTAAGGCTTCCTAAGAACCTCTGTAATTGTGTTTTATCTGTGATTTCGTCGGGAAACTTATAGGAGAACTCAATGGCTCTGCAAATTGGTTTATAAGTACCTTGATATAAGTCGTGCCCTAAGAATCTAATGGTTGTTTGGAATAACTTAATCTTCTTAGTACTGACTACCAAACCATTGTGTTTTATTATTTTGAAAAAAATATTAAGGTGTTTAAAGTGAGAATCTATGTCCTCTGAGAATACTAATACATCGTCAATATAAACTATTGACATGTTACTATAAGGGTTAAATATATTATTCATCACATTTTGGAATTCAGATGGGGCATTTTTTAACCCAAAAGGCATTACGTTCCATTCATATTGTCCAAATGGGACATTAAAGGCAGTTTTATATTTATCTTCTTCAGCAATTTGAATTTGCGAAAATCCTGATTTCATATCGAATTTGCTATAAATATTAGCTTTATAAGTTCTTTTTAATAAATCTCTTTTATTAGGTATCGGGTACCTAATCCATTGTAATACCTTATTTAAAAGTTTATAGTTAATTACTAACCTAGGAGCTCCTCTTTCCTTTTCTGCGTTGTTGTTAACGTAGAAAGCTGCACAGCTCCAAGGGGATTTAGAAGGCCTAATAATCTTCTTTTGGAGAAGATCACCTATTTCCGTTTTACAGACTTCCATTAAGTCATGATTCATCTGAATAGGTCTTGCCTTAGTAGGTATATTTTGTTCATTAAATTCTTTTACATAAGGTAGGTGGATTATGTGCCTTTTTCTTTCCCAAAAGGCTGTAGGTAAATCGGAACAAACTTCTAGCTCGAGTTTTTGCTGAAACAGTTTAATCTTATCTTCTACTTCGGGGGTTTTTAAAGTTTGTTCAATTTTTTAAATAATTAACCTGTTGAGATAATAGGTTTATTTTAAAAATTGTTTGTGATTTAGTGTAATCACTTTCTTCTTTAGAGATTGGATTTAGGTAAGGAAATCGTATTTCTTTTCCTAATACATTAGTGTAGAGGGCACTTAAGTCGTCGTAGTGCGATTTTATTTGAGTCAGGAAAAGAAATACCAAGAATTATTTCTTCATTTATATCTCTAGTTATTATAAAATCATTAATAAAACGTATTCTGTCATTACAGATATGTGCTTTAGATAATTTGTAATTTATCTTTAATAATTCTCCTGTTGCAGAGTATAATCTTTGTGTAGTTTTCTCTAAATACTTTAATGGTATTATTCCTTCCATTATGTAGTTCTTATCTGCACCTGAGTCTAATAATGCTAACTTATTAAAAGTTATATCTTGCACCTTTAAGGTTATGGGGAGATGATAACTTTTAGCCTTTACTTTAGTAAGTTTAACTAAGGCTGCTGAATCATCTTTTGATTCTTCTATAATTGAATCATTTAATTTTGAAGTGTTGTCAGAATTATTACCATCTTCTTCTTCGTTGAAGAATTCTTGATTAATCGTTTTTCCCTTATTCACTTGGGATAATGTTTTATCAGTAATATTTTCCATTTCGATTTTATTAAGTCTAAGCTTAATATCTTTTGATTCTTCTTTTACTGATTTAAGTTCAGTCTGAAGATGTTGGACTGTAGTGGGTTCTTCTGTTTTAACGGAAAATCTATCCATCACATTCTTCATATCAAAAGGTTCTATCTGTGGTCGATTTCCCTTTTGTTTAACCATAATGTTTTTTAATTCAATTAGATACTTTTTCTTTAAGTCATCGTCATCAATGTGTTCGATGATGTCGAATAAGACTTCCTTGGAGTCTTCTGATATTACTCTAAGTGAGTTTTGGCTACACACGCAAATTGCGCCAGTACAGTTACAGCTGTCTTCTATTGAGCTTCTACTGTCTGAATCATATGCGACATTGATAAGTTCATTGTCACTATCCGAATAACTATCAGTGGATGAGGATGATGAAGATGATGAACTGTTATCATTATCTCCTAGAATAGCGTAAAGTTTTTCTTTAGTATTTTCGTCAATTTCTAAAGAATTAACTTTATTCCTTTTCTTTTTCGTGACTTTACAGTCACTGGCTCTATGCCCTGTTTTTCCACATGACCAGCATTTATCACCATAATTTTTCTTCCTTTTAAACCTTTTCTTTTTAGAAGTTTCGCCTTCTTTCTTTTCTTTACGCTTATGGCGTCTTCTAGGTTTATCAGAAAATTTATGTTTGTATTTATTTGATGCTCTTTTTGAAGGAGATGCAATTGTTTTGTAACCGAAGTCTTGGCAGAAACTACCAAGTTCAGCTTTGGATTGTAGCCTGTCCTTTTTAATAAGGCTTTTTAGCTTTAGGTCTGTACATAGTTCTAAACCTGTAACATTTATAAAGCTTATTAAATCTCCATACGTTAGGTTATCATATGGAATTGAGCCATTAAATCTATCTTTAATTTTATTTCTTACCTTTTCGGCAAACAGCCTGGGTAATCCACTAATGAATCTTTCTTTCCAGAAAGGTTTATTACAGTCTTCTCTGACCATTACCTTTTCTATAAACATATCTTTATACCACCTAAAATCTGTTAATTTTGGGCAGCTAAGATTATTAAGAAGTTCAAGACTTCTATCTTGGAATAGTTTTGGTCCACCGATAAAATGTTTGGCTATACAGTAGATTAAAGTTGTTGTGGCATCTTCTTTAGCTACTTGTTCAGTTGTTTGATTATTATTTTCAGTTTTTACTATAGTTGCTATGGTCGTAGCATTAAGAATTTGATTTCTGTCGTCTTCTGAAAGGTAATTATCCCACCAATTTTTTAATGTACCGGTAAAACCTGATACGTTCTAAGGTTGCAGCGTGTTTATCTGACACATTTTTCATTTAATAGGCTGTTACCGCAATTCCTATTTCGTGGAGTTTTTTGTAGATTTGGCCTTATGCTAGGCCATCAATATTCCATTCAGAAATTCCAGTTCCGTCATGACTGGAGTAGGATAGATAGACGTCTTCTTCAAATTGAACATCTGGGAATGTTGGTCTTCCATAATAATTTTTCTTATTAGGATGTCGAGGATTTCCCATTATTCTACTTACTTCAGGAGTATTAGCAAAGATAGTCTTTAATGTTACTAGAGGTTTTATCTTATTAATAGAGTCTGAGCATTCGTTAGAAGCTTTTTCTATTATTATTAATTTTGCTTCTCTATCCGGGATGGATTCATCCTTTAGTATTGTTTCATATGTTTTATTTAATGAAGTTAACTGTTTTTGTAATTTATGAAGTTCTATAGTCTTATCTATACTATTACTAGTTTGTTCTGTATGGATTTTTGATACACTCAGTTTTGTTTTAAGTTGTTCTTCTATTTTTTCTAGAAGTTCATTTGTAAAATCAGTTTTATCTTTTTGATACACTCAGACTTGGAACTTTAATCCAATTATTTCTGAAAGACTTTCTTTGATCTAAAGAATAGGCATTTATATACCATTTTCTTTTAATGTTGTTATCAGGGTGTTTCCACTGAGCATTTAGACTTTTCCAATCTATTTCGAAGTTACTTTCTTCTTTAAGAGTTCCAAGTCTATCTATTGTTTCTGCGGATGAACTTTTATGAATAAAAGGACCCTTTTATAGATTACTTTAGGAACAGTTTTATTAAAATCTACTCCTTTTATTTTCCTATCAAGTTCTTCAATTAGTTCTTCATCGCTTTTATCGCTTTTATACCTTTCCTCCGGGGGTTTAGAAGAAGAAGGTCCACTGAAGGACATTCTTTTACTGGAAGAAGCATCGCTTATTGAGTTAGATCTTAAAAATTTTAAGTCTACTGCACCATTTGGGTATTGAATTACTTGTTCGATGTGTGAACTTTCTTGTTCATATTTAGGTTGAGTTATGGCTTCAAAACGCCATTCATCTTTGGATAATATTTCATCCCATCGAATTATTCTAGGGATGAAGGTATTACTATGCTCTTGATTTGCTTCCATGAGCATTGTAACTCCCTTATTACTTTCAATTTTAGCCTTCGGGGATAAAGTAGTTTTCATTAGCCTATAATATACTCGGTATATTACAGCTATCTCTCTGGTATTAATTTTACTATTCATATTTTTTGTTTTAATATTAAGAGTCAAGGTATCTAAAATATTCTGGTCGTTTATGTCAACCGAATAATTTGGATAACAATTAAAGTAGACCGGGCCTTGAGCTAGGTTACTTTGTAGGACTCCTAGTAATGAATCGTCAAAATTTAATAATTTGTCATCTCTTAACAAGAGACAAAGGGGTGTGTCTAAACCTAATCTGTATAAAGGTTTGACAGCTACTTGTACTAGTCCAATATGTAGGAAATTATATTTTTTCCTATATTGTTGTATGTCATGTGCTGCTAACAACTTAAATGTTTCGATTGAGTTATTAATAGCGATCGTTGATTCATAAGTTTTGATATTATAACTTTTAATAAAATCAAACTTGCCTGTATGAGATATAGTACTAAAGGATTCTCTAGGAATGCTCCAATTTTGTAAATCATTTTCTATTTTGGCAATATTTGCTACTGCCGAAATATTAACACTATTTAGCGTATTATTTCTTTCTGAATTATTCATATTAATATTGACAGGTGTACCAGCTAATACAGGTTTTTAGCATACCCAAATTGTCAAGATAGGTATTTTTTAGTGATTCACAATTTTTTAAATTGTTGTTATAATAATTAATCTCTTTTATTATGTTTAATAGAGGTAATTTGCTAATATTCTTATTTGAAGCAAGGGTTTTACAAACTCTTAGATTGTGTTTAGCACAATCTATTTTTCTGTTTACCTTTCTTAATTCTTTTAAAAGTATCCATCTTTCATAATTTATATTTCTAATATATTGAAAAGAAGGTTGTTGCTTCATTTAAGATTTTATTTTAATATTGAGATGAGCATCTGCTAATAGAGCGATTAATACTACGTATATTGCTCAGTATCATTTGCCTTTGCTCAAGATACCTGTTGATATTTCTTTTATTAAAATCTATTTCATCTTTTAATACCCATAAGTCTACGTTCTTTATTTTATTTTCTCTAATGATAGATCTTGTTGATCTAATGTTGAGTCGGGAATCACTAATTCTTTTATTCGTATCTCGAAGGTGTTTCAATAATTTCCACCTCAATTTATTATAAGATTCTATGATGCTAAAGGTTCTGTGTTTCATATCCTAGTGATAATGAGATTAAAGGTTTCTTCGAAGTTAAGGAGAGGGGTATTGTCCTTAAGGTTTCTTCTTTCTCTGTTATCTTTTTTCAGTACTATTTTTCTTAATAGTTTTGTACTATTCTTAGCAATATATTGTTTACTTTTTATCCTGTTTAAGTTATCTTAGCTCTAAGTTTTCTTGGGGGTTGGAAGTTGAACGTGTTTACTGTGTCCTGTTGTGTCCTGTCTAACTGCGTCTCTTCCTGGCCTATAACGACGACGGCAACTGACGGCAGCTAATAAGGTTCAGCTAACTCTCTTTTAGAGACCCTCACACTATGAACTTGACACTAGATAACAGGATTGAACGATAAACATATACTGGAATGAATAGTATATAACAATTAAGATCTAGAGCATGAAACAGATAACAGGATTTCAATAAACCTTAAAGACAATTGAGAGTTTAGCCTCTCATAGATTTGGTTAACATAGCTCTGATACCAAGTGGAAAGATCGTAAGTACAGATAAAAATATGCGGAATTTAAAGTAAATAAAAACAGGTTTAAGAAACTTACTTTTATTTAGAACATAGGAAACTGCAGTACAAGGAACTTTTGCAGAGAGGGAAGGGAAAACATATATGAAAAGAGAAGGGCAATTTTCGGTCTGCCTTCTATATTACATTTGAAGGCTTTATATAGACTTCTAAGAAATAGCTGAGTTGATCTTGATCGTCCATAATGGATGGTCAGATCTTTGTCTCGAAAGGTCATTTGTTCTTTGCTTTTTTGAAGAAGCAATTGTCCCTTGCTTTTTCTGAAGGGCAGATGTCGCTTTCTTCGTCCTTTGTTTTTCTGAAAGGGCAAGATGCTATTTAGCGATTAGACTGAGTATAGGCTAGGGCTATCTTTCCGTCTAAGTCTTCCATGTCTCCGTTTTGTCTGCTTTCTGCGGAGGATGAATTTGAGATTGTATCTATCATTGCCTGTATTTGAGTTGGATCCGTTGATTCTATGTTTGCAAGCATGCTGAGTAGTTTCTTTTTTACCTCATTTTTTGAGTTACGTGATTCTGATGTTGAGTTTATCTGAGCCGGTCTGGATTTCCTAGTTTCTTTAACTTCTGGAATCTATCCTTTGATTTTGGGTATTTTTACCAAATATTTAACTTTGTCAATCTGTTCTATTTCGAATGACCAATTATTTATAAAAGAGATTCGTTTCATAAAATAATATTTGCATAGTTTTATGTGGTCAGGAAGGGTAGAGATTTCGTGTTCTAGTAGGAATCTCTCATAGTACTTGTGGAAGCTACGAGGCATTGTTTGCTCTGTTCCTCCAAAGATTTTCTACCAGTTGTAGAACCACCTGGGTAATATAGATTTCTGGGCTTGCTCACTGTATTTAACGAACCAAGTATGGGTCTTTGGTCGTAGGTAGAGAAAGTTAAACCAGGCATCTACGTAATCTCTGTAATTATAGGTTTGGGGCCTATACTGGACTGATAAAGCTATAGGTGTGTGCAAATGATCCATATTCCATTCAAATGGGCTTAAAATTTTGTTGATGGTCATTTTTGAAATCCTAATACTAGTAGGATCTCTTTCATCATAGAGAGTGTGTTCAAAAGTAACAGACTTAGTATCTGTAAGAATTAATTCGTAGTATCTCCTTGTTTTTAGGGGATCACATGTATCAACATAGTTTCTGTCTGTGTAACATGGACGAATTAGGTCTTCTAGGTCAAGGTTTTCATAGCCTTTATCTAGGGCTAAAACTTTAACTGGTTCTTTTGCAATTAACTCAAACGTTTCCTTCTCTGAGGAAACCAGTCTTTTATCTTCTGCTTTTGAGGGGGTGTGAGGATTAACTGCTTGGGCGAAGGTTTCTGGAACCTTCATTTCGTAATCAGCACTTGTCAAGGTTTTTACCGCTTGGCTGGTGGAGGCTTTTGAGGAATCCTGTTGAAATGGACCTGTTCTTTGTGGGATAGATCCAAGAACTGTCATGGCAGAGGTTTTATCAGTAGTGGGTACTCTCGGAGGGGTAACCATTATATCTAGCAGTGATCTCACGGGTGGTCTCACCGGTGGTAGTAACATTGGTCTCACTGGTAATTGTGGGAATTCTGCAAGAGCAGAATACTTATTCTCCCTTTTCGGAGAGGCCCTGAAGGGACCCTTTTGCGGTCTCATTTTTTCCCTGTAAGAATTCTCTGGTTAGAAAATCAGGCAAAGAGTTTTGTTCCCCTTTTATAAATTCAATTTCAAAATCAAAACTAGACAGTAAAGCTTGCCATCTAGAAAAAAATTTGTTTTGAAATAAGGTTTTTAACATCCTTTTGTAAAATCTCTTTAGCTGACTTACAATCAACTCTTAATAAAAATTCTTTGTTTATTAAATCGTCTTGAAACTTTGTAATACATAGTACTATAGACAAAATTTCTTTTTTGACTGTACTATAATTCTTTTGAGCCGGATTCCATATACCAGAAGTGAAACGAACTAACTGTTCGGGAGATTCTGAAGAAACTCGTTGTTTTAGAATACCACCTTACCCTTCATCAGAAGCGTCGGTTTCGACTATCATAAATGCTTCAGGATTTGGAATCCCTAGACACGGGAGTTTTTGCTGAAAAGGTAAGAAATAAGATTAAAAATAGATTTAATGGCTCAATTCCATATGATAACCTAACGTATGGAGATTTAATAAGCTTTATAAATGTTACAGGTTTAGAACTATGTACAGACCTAAAGCTAAAAAGCCTTATTAAAAAGGACAGGCTACAATCCAAAGCTGAACTTGGTAGTTTCTGCCAAGACTTCGGTTACAAAACAATTGCAGCTCCTTCAAAAAGAGCATCAAAGAAATACAAACATAAATTTTCTGATAAACCTAGAAGACGCCATAAGCGTAAAGAAAAGAAAGAAGGCGAAACTTCTAAAAAGAAAAGGTTTAAAAAGAAGAAAAATTATGGTGATAAATGCTGGTCATGTGGAAAAACAGGGCATAGAGCCAGTGACTGTAAGGTCACGAAAAAGAAAAGGAATAAAGTTAATTCTTTAGAAATTGACGAAAATACTAAAGAAAAACTTTACGCTATTCTAGGAGATAATGATAACAGTTCATCGTCTTCATCATCCTCATCCACTGATAGTTATTCGGATAGTGACAATGAACTTATCAATGTCGCATATGATTCAGACAGTAGCAGCTCAATAGAAGACAGCTGTAACTGTACTGGCGCAATTTGCGTGTGTAGCCAAAACTCACTTAGAGTAATATCAGAAGACTCCAAGGAAGTCTTATTCGACATCATCGAACACATTGATGACGATGACTTAAAGAAAAAGTATATAATTGAATTAAAAAACATTATGGTTAAACAAAAGGGAAATCGACCACAGATAGAACCTTTTGATATGAAGAAAGTGATGGATAGATTTTTCGTTAAAACAGAAGAACCGACTACAGTCCAACATCTTCAGACTGAACTTAAATCAGTAAAAGAAGAATTAAAAGATATTAAGCTTAGACTTAATAAAATTGAAATGGAAAATATTACTGATAAAATATTATCCCAAGTGAATAAGGGAAAAACGATTAATCAAGAATTCTTCAACGAAGAAGAAGATGGTAATAATTCTGACAACACTTCAAAATTAAATGATTCAATTATAGAAGAATCAAAAGATGATTCAGCAACCTTAGTTAAACTTACTAAAGTAAAGGCTAAAAGTTATCATCTCCCCATAACCTTAAAGGTGCAAGATATGACTTTTAATAAGTTAGCATTATTAGACTCAGGTGCAGATAAGAATTGCATAATGGAAGGAATAATACCATTAAAGTATTTAGAGAAAACTACACAAAGATTATACTCTGCAACAGGAGAATTATTAAAGATAAATTACAAATTATCTAAAGCACATATCTGTAATGGCGGAATATGTTTTATTAATGATTTTATAATAACTAGAGATATAAACGAAGAAATAATTCTTGGTATTCCTTTCCTGACTCAAATAAAACCGCACTACGACGACTTAAGTGCCCTCTACACTAATGTATTAGGAAAAGAAATACGATTTCCTTACCTAAATCCAATCTCTAAAGAAGAAAGTGATTACATTAAATCACAAACAATTTTTAAAATAAACCTATTATCTCAACAGGTTAATTATTTAAAAAATTATATTAAAGTTCGCAAAATTGAACAAACTTTAAAAACCCCCGAAGTAGAAGATAAGATTAAACTGTTTCAGCAAAAACTCGAGCTAGAAGTTTGTTCCGATTTACCTACAGCCTTTTGGGAAAGAAAAAGGCACATAATCCACCTACCTTACATAAAAGAATTTAATGAACAAAATATACCTACTAAGGCAAGACCTATTCAGATGAATCATGACTTAATGGAAGTCTGTAAAACAGAAATAGGTGATCTTCTCCAAAAGAAGATTATTAGGCCTTCTAAATCCCCTTGGAGTTGTGCAGCTTTCTACGTTAACAACAATGCAGAAAAGGAAAGAGGAGCTCCTTGGTTAGTAATTAACTATAAACCTTTAAATAAGGTATTACAATGGATTAGGTACCCGATACCTAATAAAAGAGATTTATTAAAAAGAACTTATAAAGCTAATATTTATAGCAAATTCGATATGAAATCAGGATTTTGGCAAATTCAAATTGCTGAAGAAGATAAATATAAAATTGCCTTTAATGTCCCATTTGGACAATATGAATGGAACGTAATGCCTTTCGGGTTAAAAAATGCCCCATCTGAATTCCAAAATGTGATGAATAATATATTTAACCCTTATAGTAACATGTCAATAGTTTATACTGACGATGTATTAGTATTCTCAGAGGACATAGATTCTCACTTTAAACACCTTAATATTTTTTTCAAAATAATAAAACACAATGGTTTGGTAGTCAGTGCTAAGAAGATTAAGTTATTCCAAACAACCATTAGATTCTTAGGGCACGACTTATATCAAGGTACTTATAAACCAATTTGCAGAGCCATTGAGTTCTCCTCTAAGTTTCCCGACGAAATCACAGATAAAACACAATTACAGAGGTTCTTAGGAAGCCTTAACTACGTAGCAGATTTTATTCCTAACATTAGAAAAATCTGTGAACCCCTCTACAAGCGCCTTAGAAAAAACCCGGTCCCCTGGAGTCTAGAACAAACCAACACAGTCAAAAGGGTCAAGTCCATTGTTCAAAAACTCCCGTGTCTAGGGATTCCAAATCCTGAAGCATTTATGATAGTCGAAACCGACGCTTCTGATGAAGGGTACGGTGGTATTCTAAAACAAAGAATTTCTTCAGAATCTCCCGAACAGTTAGTTCGTTTCACTTCTGGTATCTGGAATCCGGCTCAAAAGAATTATAGTACAGTCAAAAAAGAAATTTTGTCTATAGTACTATGTATTACAAAGTTTCAAGACGATTTAATAAACAAAGAATTTTTATTAAGAGTTGATTGTAAGTCAGCTAAAGAGATTTTACAAAAGGATGTTAAAAACCTTATTTCTAAACAAATTTTTGCTAGATGGCAAGCTTTACTGTCTAGTTTTGATTTTGAAAGGGGAACAAAACTCTTTGCCTGATTTTCTAACCAGAGAATTCTTACAAGAAAAAAATGAGACCACAAAAGGGTCCCTTCAGGGCTTTTCCGAAAAGGGAGAATAAGTATTCTGCTCTTGCAGAATTCCCACAATTACCAGTGAGACCAATGTTACTACCACCGGTGAGACCACCCGTGAGATCACTGCTAGATATAATGGTTACCCCTCTGAGAGTACCCACTACTGATAAAACCTCTGCCATGACAGTTCTTGGATCTATCCCACAAAGAACAGGTCCATTTCAACAGGCTTCCTCAAAAGCCTCCACCAGCCAAGCGGTAAAAACCTTGACAAGTGCTGATTATGAAATGAAGGTTCCAGAAACCTTCGCCCAAGCAGTTAATCCTCACACCCCCTCAAAAGCGGAAGATAAAAGACCGGTTTCCTTAGAGAAGGAAACATTTGAGTTAATTGCAAAAGAACCAGTTAAAGTTTTAGCCCTAGATAAAGGCTATGAAAACCTTGACCTAGCAGACCTAATTCGTCCCTGTTACACAGACAGAAACTATGTTGATACATGTGATCCCCTAAAAACAAGGAGATACTACGAATTAATTCTTACATATACTAAGTCTATTACTTTTGAACACACTCTCTATGATGAAAGAGATCCTACTAGTATTAGGATTTCAAAAATGACCATCAACAAAATTTTAAGCCCATTTGAATGGAATATGGATCATTTGCACACACCTATAGCTTTATCAGTCCAGTATAGGCCCCAAACCTATAATTACAGAGATTACGTAGATGCCTGGTTTAACTTTCTCTACCTACGACCAAAGACCCATACTTGGTTTGTTAAATATAGTGAGCAAGCCCAGAAATCTATATTACCCCGGTGGTTCTACGACTGGTGGAAAATCTTTGGAGGAACAGAGCAAACAATGCCTCGTAGCTTCCACAAGTACTATGAGAGATTCCTACTAGAACACGAAATCTCTACCCTTCCTGACCACATAAAACTATGTAAATATTATTTTGCGAAACGAATCTCTTTTATAATTAATTGGTCATTCGAAATAGAACAGATTGACAAAGTCAAATATTTGGTAAAAATACCCAAAATCAAAGGATGGATTCTAGAAGTTAAAGAAACTAGGAAATCCAGACCGGCTCAGACAAACTCAACAACGGAATCAGGTAACTAAAAAAATAAGTTAGAAAAGAAACAACTCAGCATGCTTGCAAACATAGAATCAACGGATCCAACTCAAATACAGGCAATGATAGATACAATCTCAAATTCATCCTCCGCAGAAAGCAGACAAAACGGAGACATGGAAGACTTAGACGGAAAGATAGCCCTAGCCTATACTCAGTCTAATCGCTAAATAGCATCTTGCCCTTTCAGAAAAACAAAGGACGAAGAAAGCGACATCTGCCCTTCAGAAAAAGCAAGGGACAATTGCCTCTTCAAAAAAGCAAAGAACAAATGACCTTTCGAGACAAAGATCTGACCATCCATTATGGACGATCAAGATCAACTCAGCTATTTCTTAGAAGTCTATATAAAGCCTTCAAATGTAATATAGAAGGCAAACCGAAAATTGCCCTTCTCTTTTCATATATGTTTTCCCTTCCCTATCTGTAAAAGTTCCTTGTACTGCAGTTTCCTATGTTATAAATTAAAGTAAGTTTCTTAAACCTGTTTTTATTTACTTTAAATTCCGCATATTTTTATCTGTACTTACGATCTTTCCACTTGGTATCAGAGCCATGAAAACTTAGATCTAAGATAACTTAAACAGGATAAACAGTAAACAATATATTGCTAAGAATAGTACAAAACTATTAAGAAAAGTAGTACTGAAAAAAGATAACAGAGAAAGAAGAAACTTTAAGGACAATACCCCTCTCCTTAACTTCGAAGAAACCTTTAATCTCATTATCACTAGGATATGAAACACAGAACCTTTAGCATCATAGAATCTTATAATAAATTGAGGTGGAAATTCTTGAAACACCTTCGAGATACGAATAAAAGAATTAGTGATTCCCGACTCAACATTAGATCAACAAGATCTATCATTAGAGAAAATAAAATAAAGAACATAGCCTTATGGTTATTAAAAGATGAAATAGATTTTAATAAAAGAAATATCAACAGGTATCTTGAGCAAAGGCAAATGATACTGAGCAATATACGTAGTATTAATCGCTCTATTAGCAGATGCTCATCTCAATATTAAAATAAAATCTTAAATGAAGCAACAACCTTCTTTTCAATATATTAGAAATATAAATTATGAAAGATGGATACTTTTAAAAGAATTAAGAAAGGTAAACAGAAAAATAGATTGTGCTAAACACAATCTAAGAGTTTGTAAAACCCTTGCTTCAAATAAGAATATTAGCAAATTACCTCTATTAAACATAATAAAAGAGATTAATTATTATAACAACAATTTAAAAAATTGTGAATCACTAAAAAATACCTATCTTGACAATTTGGGTATGCTAAAAACCTGTATTAGCTGGTACACCTGTCAATATTAATATGAATAATTCAGAAAGAAATAATACGCTAAATAGTGTTAATATTTCGGCAGTAGCAAATATTGCCAAAATAGAAAATGATTTACAAAATTGGAGTATTCCTAGAGAATCCTTTAGCACTATATATCATACAGGCAAGTTAATTTTATTAAAAGTTATAATATCAAAACTTGTGAATCAACGATCGCTATTAATAACTCAATCGAAACAATTAAGTTATTAGCAACACATGACATACAACAATATAGGAAAAAATATAATTTCCTACATATTGGACTAGTACAAGTAGCTGTCAAACCTTTATACAGATTGGGTTTAGACACACCCCTTTGTCTCTTGTTAAGAGATGACAGATTATTAAATTTTGACGATTCATTACTAGGAGTCCTACAAAGTAACCTAGCTCAAGGCCCGGTCTACTTTAATTGTTATCCAAATTATTCGGTTGACATAAACGACCAGAATATTTTAGATACATTGACTCTTAATATTAAAACAAAAAATATGAATAGTAAAATTAATACCAGAGAGATAGCTGTAATATACCGAGTATATTATAGGCTAATGAAAACTACTTTAACCCCGAAGGCTAAAATTGAAAGTAATAAGAGAGTTACAATGCTCATGGAAGCAAACCAAGAGCATAGTAATACCTTCGTCCCTAGAATGATTCGATGGGATGAAATATTATCCAAAGATGAATGGCGTTTTGAAGCCATAACTCAACCTAAATATGAACAAGAAAGTTCACACATCGAACAAGTAATTCAACACCCAACTGGTGCAGTAGACTTAAAATTTTTAAGATCTAACTCAATAAGCGATACTTCTTCCAGTAAAAGAATGTCCTTCAGTGGACATTCTTCTTCTAAACCCCCGGAGGAAAGGTATAAAAGCGATAAAAGCGATGAAGAACTAATTGAAGAACTTGATAGGAAAATAATAGGAGTAGATTTTAATAAAACTGTTCCTAAAGTAATCTATCAAAAGGGTCCTTTTATTCATAAAAGTTCATCCGCAGAAACAATAGATAGACTTGGAACTCTTAAAGAAGAAAGTAACTTCGAAATAGATTGGAAAAGTTTAAATGCTCAGTGGAAACACCCTGATAACAACATTAAAAGAAAATGGTATATAAATGCCTATTCTTTAGATCAAAGAAAGTCTTTCAGAAATAATTGGATTAAAGATCTAAAAAGACTTAAATGTGATATAGAATTCTTTAGATGGTTCAAATTAACAGGGCAGATTCCAAATCAAAAGGAATCTTTACAAATGATTATTAACAAATGGTATACTAAAAATAAAGGTACAATAGAAGCCACTATTCCGCCTTTAGATGAAATAGTAATACCAGTTCAAAGTGAGGTCATAACAGCTTCCCCCTTCAAAAGAGAAAGCATTCACCTCGATAAAGAACCAATAAATAAAGATTTGAACAAAATAATTGTTCAAAATAACTACACGAACAATCTTTTACATGTTGTAGCTAATCAATTAAAAGACACTAACAGATTAGGGATCCCAACAAAATCAACAGTAGCACCTACTATAGAAACACATCCTACTATCAAAATCCTTGAATTTTCAAAAGAAAAGTTCCCGCAATTAAAAGATAAATTTCATTTTACAAATGAACTTCTAGAAAAAATAGAAGAACAACTTAAAACAAAACTGAGTGTATCAAAAATCTATACAGAACAAACTAGTAATAGTATAGATAAGACTATAGAACTTCATAAATTACAAAAACAGTTAACTTCATTAAATAAAACATATGAAACAATACTAAAGGATGAATCCATCCCGGATAGAGAAGCAAAATTAATAATAATAGAGAAAGCTTTTAACGAATGCTCAGACTCTATTAATAAGATAAAACCTCTAGTAACATTAAAGACTATCTCTGCTAATACTCCTGAAGTAAGTAGAATAATGGGAAATCCTCGACATCCTAATAACAAAATTTTTTATGGAAGACCAACATTCCCAGATGTTCAATTTGAAGAAGACGTCTATCTATCCTACTACTCCAGTCATGACGGAATTGGAATTTCTGATTGGAATATTGATGGCCTAGCAGAAGGCCAAATCTACAAAAAACTCCACGAAATAGGAATTGCGGTAACAGCCTATAAAATGATAAATGCGTCAGATAAACACGCTGCAACCTTAGTAGTATCAGGTTTTACCGGTACATTAAAAAATTGGTGGGATAATTACCTTTTAGAAGACGACAGAAATCAAATTCTTAATGCTACGACCATAGCAACTAAAGTAAAAACTGAAAATAATAATCAAACAACTGAACAAGTAGCTAAAGAAGATGCCACAACAACTTTATTCTACTGTATAGCCAAACATTTTATCGGTGAACCAAAACTATTCCAAGATAGAAGTCTTGAACTTCTTAATAATCTTAGCTGCCCAAAATTAACAGATTTTAGGTGGTATAAAGATATGTTTATAGAAAAGGTAATGGTCAGAGAAGACTGTAATAAACCTTTCTGGAAAGAAAGATTCATTAGTGGATTACCCAGGCTGTTTGCCGAAAAGGTAAGAAATAAAATAAGAACGTGGCCTTATGGTTATTAAAAGTCCAGACAAAATGAACAACGTTACAAACCTACTCTCATTCACTGATCCATCGGATAGGGGTAAGGAAAGTATCATTTTGACTCACTTTCTGCTCTTTGCTCAAGCAGAGACACAAGTATCGTGCGGTCGAGCGAGCAAAGAAACATCTCAATCAAAGAATGGGAAACTACTACAAAAAAACCGAAATATTGCCCACCGATGACATCTCTAGATCGGAAATCAGGAATCGGACAAGGAAACTCCAATATGTGCGCAAAACGAACATAAGCGAAACAACAACGTTTCGTACTCTCCGACATTACACTCTCCGATGCAAGCAATATCAAGCGAACTGGGAATCCCCTAGAGGATACCTGATGTGAGCACGTGATTTTTGCTTTAATGAAAACTACTCCAAAACAAATCAAAAAACAAAATAAATTTCTTTTACTGTGTAATTTTTTGAGTTTGAGTGATGCTAAATACTTGTGTTATATCCGTAAGTGTTTACTTTGTCATAATAAATGAAAAAATAAAATAAAATACATGTTGCATGCATATAGGATTTGATTATGCATTTAAAAGATAATTTAAATAAAATCACAAAAAATGTGCAATAATTCTATTTTAAATATTCCACTGTGTGATTGATGTCTTGTCTATGTGTTAAATAATTGTTATAGAGTAATTAATATATTTTTGTAAAGTTAAAATTGTTTTATAATTAAAATTAGAAATTTAAATTAGAAAAAATGAAATAGTTGAAAAAGAAATAAAAAAATAATAATTGGACCTGGATTTAAATCCAGGCCCAAACCAAATTACCCCCTTTAGCCCAGGTCCGGTCCAGTCCGAAAAGAATCAAAACAACAGCGTTTAGTCGTGGTTCATCATGGACCATTCGATCAAATCCAATCAACGGATGAGATCTCATCACCCTAACTCACTCAAACCCGATCCATTTCAACCCCGGGTTGACCCTTTCCCCAACTTAAATCAAACGATGTCGTTTTGATAAGTGGATTGATCCTGGCCCTTCCTCTTACTTGATCGGACGGATAGCATCAATCCACCCCACCCCTATATAAGTCCCAAGCCCCTACCCCGGCCCCTAACTGAACACCCCCCCTCCTCTCACTGTTCATCATCTTCCTCAGACCCTCCCCCTAACCCTAGCCGCCCTAGGATCCCACCGCCTGAAACCTGGCGGCATCAACGCCGCCGGTCATCAAAATAACACCCTAGAACCCCCTGAACATCCTCTACACGAATCTCACCTTAGTTTCCTTCGAATCAGGCCCCAACTCTTCGAATCTTAAATCGAAGGTTGGCCTAAAGAACCAACTGTCTCCGATGACCTCCAAAATAACACCAGAGCCTCCCCTGTCCATCCTCATCACGAATCTGTTAGTTGCATGGTTCGAATCATACTGGAACTACTCGAATCTTCATTTGAAGATTCCAGTACAACCTGACCTTATCCCAACCTACTTCAAACCCACACCAGTTACCCCCCTGACCTCCCTCGTGCCTAGAACATCTTTGGTTTCCCTCGAATCTAACCAGAAATGAGTAAATCCCAAATCGAACATTCAAGAACCCTAAAATACCAGACTTTTTGATTCTGTCCAGATTGAATAAAGATTGAGGTTTAATCGACCTTAGTCGAAGTATTTTCAGTGGAAAATACTTCGACTAAGGTCTGTTTGATTTCAAACAAAGTCCAAATCCAAGTCGAGTTGAGTTCAGTTGAATTTAAAGGTTCAGAGGTAATTTCTGTTTCTTATGAGCATTCTATGAGTATTCTATGTTTGTTTTCATTAGTCTGTTTAATTTTTCATATTTTTTTAGTCAATTCTGTTATACTGTCACATACTCGTCTATTGGATCAGAATCATACTATTGTTTCTGTTGTTTACGAGTGGTCATAATATGTGTAATCGACTTGATTAAGTTCGTCGATTAGTTGTTTTGTAAATTCTTATTGCCATTAATGCTGTTTGTAATACCCTGTTTATCCGTTTGGAATTGTTTATTGTCATTGAACTCAGTCAATTAGTTCTTCCCAATTAATTGATTCTCTTTTAATAATTCAGAAAGTTTGTCAATGGTATGTATATATTGTTTTCTGAACAGGGCATTGTCAGTATATTGACAATGCTCCTGTATTTGTTTGCTTTTAGTTCAGTTTTGAATTTAAGTTGAAATAATCCTGCATGTTCTGTGTAATGTTAAGGGTGTTTTATTCAGTGTTCAGTTGAGAATCCCCTGTTTAAATTCAGTTCTTGTCAATCAGTTATTAGAAATGTGATATACTGTCTCAAAATCATAGGATTGGTTATAGCTGTAAATCAGAAGGATAATTAAGTTTATACAGATTATAGAATCTGTTTTACAGTGGGTTCTGATTTTTCAGTAATAACAGTAGGTTTTCAGGGGTACTACTGGTAATGAAACAGTAAGGTAATATGATATAATAGAGGGCTGAAAGTGGTATGTTAATGGCTATTAGTTAATGATACTAATGGGGAACAAGGGATAATGGGCTGCCAGAAATCAGGAAAAAGTTAACTTGATGGGATTTAAAGTAGTAAAGGCAGATTTTAATGGAATTTTTTCTGTTTTTAAAAGATAAAAGGGGGTCCGGGCAGCACTTAAAAAGGGGGGACAGACCTGTATAAGATAGAGGGAATGGGGACTGATTTAGGAGAGTTTTTCAGAAAACTTGAAGGGAGTTTAAGAGTTTTTTTTTGGAGAGATTTCAGAACAGAATTTAGACAGACTTTAAGAGTTTTCAGAGAGAGAGAAATCAGTTTTCAGACAGAAATTTTAAAATTCAGTTTTCAGAGAGATTAGAACAAGGAAAACTGAGATTTTGGGTAGATTTTAAGAGGAGGAACAATCTGATTTAGAAAGGCAGTTTTTGTTTTTCTTCAGGTTATCTGTTTAAGAAAGGCTGATTTCCAAAACATTAGGAAATACACACAGAAATACATACACATTTGTGAAAAAATAGAAAGAAAGAAATGTGAAATAGGAATCTGAAATAGGAAGAGGAAAGAAACTGAAATCTGAAATGTTATCTTTCTAGAATCTGTCCGTTGTTTGCTTGTGAATATTGTTCAGTCCAAATCTGAAATTTTTCTCAAGTCTCTGTCACTGTTCATTTGGGTTAACGGGTCTTGTTCAGACTTGCTGTGTTATTGGTATATTCTGCTGATTTTGTTACTGCTGCTACTGCTGAAATTTACTCCTTCTACCTTCATTTTCAGGTACATGTCTTTTAAATTTTAAGTTGGAAAGAGATTCAACATGACTCATCAATGAAGCTTGAATTGAAATTCTGTTTTTCCATTTGTCCAAGTTCATCAGTTTAAATTTCATTTTTTCGTTTCATGTTAGTTAATTAGTAGTGAATTCAATTTGATAGCTATGAGCTAATTGTCTTACTTTGAAAGTTCGTATAAAGCTTTGTAATAATGTTAGTCCTTCATCTCATTAGTTTAATCATATTTGAACTGTCAAGGCAAGAAACATGACATAAAGATTGGCTATTTACTAGGCCTTATGGCGTTGTTAGAATGGAGTGAAAATATCAAAACTATATTGCTAGTTTATTCTTATACTTGATTTAGTTATGGATGGAATGATATAAGTTGTACGTTCTTATGTGGTATGATAACAGGTATTTATAGAACCATTAGTGGATAGTGAGTTGAGTTGTTATGGCTCATTACGATGTTAAAGTGCTACGAATGTTTCAAGACATACAAATAGGTGGCATGTAAAGCAATGTTGTTAATTAATTTGTACAATAATTCCCTTTATTATCAATTTGATGCCTATTTACCATCCTAAATAAATAATTAGGCCTATTAGATTAAAAGCAAGTATATGAGAATAAGATGAGATATACAAATTGCAACACTTTTTATCAACGACAATTAGAAATAGGACTTGCACTAAATAGAAATAATAAAAGTTCTTAAAAAAATATTCTTCCCTTTATAAATCATTTTTAGTTTCATATACAATTCATTATTGGGCATGTAGATATATATGTTGTATTTGTGAAGAATAGTATTAATCATGTTTTTATTCTTTATTTAGAATTTGAATAGTCTTGGATGAACATGTTATATGCGGAAATTATAATCAACGGGCAACATTCAACAAATTGTAAATTCTTTTTCAAGAATTAAAGGGTATCTTAAATGAAGATTTCTCATAATATAATAAATAATTTGTGGAAAAAATCCCTAATATCATTACAAATATTTTGCGCAATTAGGGATACGTTCGCGTACCCTGATTATATTTTTAAAAAAGCAAAAAATTCGGATTATGCGTACGCGCAATTTCGAGCGAATATTTATATAAAGGATTTTTCCAAAGGCGTTAAATCAATTTCATAAAAACTCGAGATGTATGGTTCACTATTTAAGAAAAACAAATATTCTTGATTCGACACAATTTCGAAAAAAATGATTGTTTAATAAATATATTACCAAAAGTTATCGTGTACACGTACGCGTGACATAATTCCGCATTTTTAAATTTATAACACGAATATACGTACGCGTAATTCGATTCAAAGAAGGGTCCTCAATCACAATAAGTATAAGCGGTAGTAAAGTCATGTAACATCAATATATTTAATAAAATCAAGACAATTAAGCCAATAATAAAAACAGTTAAGCGACCGTGCTAGAACCACGGAATTCGGAAATGCCTAACACCTTCTTCCGGATTAACAGAATTCCTTACTCAGGATTTCTGGTTCGCAGAATAATAAACAGAGTCATATTTTCCTCGATTCAGGGATTGAAATTGGTGACTTGGGACGCCTTAAAATTCCCAGGTGGCGACTCTTAAATAATTAAATAAATCTCGTTTCGACTGTCCTTTAATTGGAGAAAACTCCCCACGCGCCCCGCAGGCGCGGTAAAAAGGAGGTGCGACAGCTCTGGCGACCCTGCTGGGGATAAAAGTGTTATTATAACCCAGAACCATTGGTTCAGGGTTTAAAGAATTCGAGCTTAAAATATCTGTTTTTATTGGCTTTATTTACTATATGATTTTCAACTGTTTATAAGCTAATATGCTAAATGTTTTTTTTACCGCTTTAATATTATTTGAATTGTGAATATATACAACTGCTACGAAACCCCCTTCTTTCTGAGTCTTCTGAATTTATGGTGTACACGTGCGCGTGACCCACCTTTCTGTTAGAGTCATACCAAATAAGACGTAGTTGGGACAAGTAACTAGGCCGGGCAGACTTTCGTGCTCCCGGTACGTTGCCCCCGCTTCGGCTCAAACTGTCCGTTTGGGTAAGCCAGGTTTAGAACAATCAACCTAAGGTTTTACACTTAGAATAACTCAGCCATGTACCGGATCCCTAATAGGAACGTCTATTTGCATCATACACATTTTGCCTTGGAGACTCAACACAGGGGTTGGGTCTGTCTAGGACAGGTGAACCCAAAATAAAAAGACCATCATGATGCATCCTACTTGTTACTTGTGCATTCATTTGCCTCGAACATGCTTGTTCACCAGCTTAAATAAAATCATGGTGAGAAGAAAGGAATAAAATGGGTTGTTTTAAAAATTTCGAAAAAAATAGTTTTAAATTTTGAAATAAAGGTATTTAATAAAAAAAAAATTTCGAAAATGATTTTTTTTTAGTATAAATTTTCAAAATAAATTTTGACTTTATCAAAATTAAATTTCAGATACAAAATGAGCACCACACAAAGCCCCTCATCCACAAGTACGGAAGAATTTCTATGTCAGCTTCAAATGTGGTGGTATGATTTAGGCGAAGACGGTCAAAAATGGGTCGTCAAGCATTTGGGAAATCTTACGGACATTATGAAAGTTAAACCCCGTGATGATCTGATTGCGGCGTTAGTAACTTTCTGGGACCCTGTTCACAATGTTTTTCGTTTCTCTGACTTCGAGCTTACTCCTACATTAGAGGAGATAGCTAGATATGCTGGTTTTGACGGAAGTTAAAGAAATCAAAGCTTGATATTCACAAAGGCTCCTTCGGTACATCGATTCTTCGGTCTTCTGAACATCAGCAGTCAAATCAGGAAAAGCAATGTCATCAATGGATGTTGTTCCTTCAACTTCTTGTATTCAAGGTTCGGAAAATCAGATGGGTTCGAAATTCATGAAAAAGGCCTTACTAATAAGCAAAACAAAGACACTTGGCAGATGCACCGTCGATTTGCTTTCATGGTGGCTTTTCTAGGAGTCATGGTTTTCCCAAATAAAGAGCGAACAATTGATATTCGCACCGCAAAAGTTGTGCAAATCCTCACCACTAAAGAAAATCACACCCTTGTCCCCATCATTCTATCAGATATTAATCGGGCTTTGACTTTATGCAAATCAGGAGCAAAAGTCTTCGAAGGGTGCAAAATTTTGTTGAAAATGTGGGTGATTGAACATCTCCAACAACAGCCCAAGATCATACAGTATGGGTCAAACAATGATAATTGCATCGAAAGCTATGAGGAAAGAACAAAAAATTATCAGGTTCCAGAAGGGATAGAAGCATGGGTATCTCATCTAAAGGCTTTAACAGCAAATCAAATTGAATGGACCCTAGGATGACTCCCGATGAGGGAAGTAATACATATGTCAACCTCAAATAGTTATCTACTACTATTGGGATTAAGAAGCATTCAGCCGTATGCGCCACTAAGAATCCTAAGGCAACTAGGGAGATATCAAATAGTTCCTGATGATGAAGATTTGAGTAGGCAAGTAATCGAATTACACCCAGAAGCCACTATTCCCGAAGCTCTACTTCAGCAGATGTGGAATGGGTGCCGATACTTGAAAAGTGATACTCAAGTCCTAGACGCTACAAAGGGTGAGATAAATCCTGGATATGCAAGGTGGTTCGAAAAACGGTCTCGCGTGGATGATGTACCAGAACCTGAGCTAAAAAGGCCAACAAAAAGACCCCATGTTCAAAACTTCAATGATAAAATCCAAGAGCGGTTGATCTGGGGAGAAAAAGAAAAAGGGTACAAAGCAACTATCCATGCCCTAAAAGAAAATCTAAGAAGCCTCAGTTTGGAGAAAGATTTGCAAGCACAAGAAGCCGAAGGCGAGAAAAAGAGTCTAGCTTGTGAGAATGAAAATCTTCATGCTCGATTCCAAAAAATGAAAAGAGTTTCTGAAACGCCAAAGAGGAGCTGGAAGGATCAAAAAACCATCGCCAATCTCTTTGAAAGAATGCAAGATTATGATTCCATTCTTGCGGAAAACGAAAGGGCATTGAGCAAAGCAAAAGAAAGGATCCAACAATTAAACGAATAAGCCAGATCTAACAAGGAACACCAAGATAGGCAATCCGAAAAAGACAAGGCACAATTCAAGAAGGAAAAAGACTATTGGATGCGATCAGAAGACCAGCTTCGTGCACAACTAGAAGAGGCAAGAAGATGCAACAGAGAACATCAACAAGCAGACCTCGACAGAGAAAGATCGCAAGCAAGATTAGAGCAGGCCAGACTCCAAGCTCTGCTAGAATCAGCTCTAGATCGTGAAAACCGTGTCAGAGATATAGCCACCACTCGTCAGCAGCAATTGCAAGACCAAGACCAACGTCTCCAAGGTTTCAGGGCACAAATCCACGACCTGGAAGTCTTCACATCTCAAAGTTATGTAAACTGCCAAGGAATGGATTATGAAAGGTTTACAGAGCATGCACCCACTTTTGCTCGTCATCTAGCAATGGAGTTGGAAAGGATGTATCGTACGCTGGGAGGCCATCCAGGTCAAGCCCCACATTGAGCAGATGATCCAATATTTGACAACAAAAGTGGAAAGTGGGGCACGTTGTGAGATGTTAGGAATTGTATCTTTTATTTTGATTTAAGTGTGTGTTTTCAAGCCATTTTCTTAAAAAGTTTTCAAATGTAATTCCATCTTTTAGTAATGAATAAAAGTGATTGCCTTTGGTCCGAACTACGCAAGGTCTGATTCATGTGAGGCATGATATGTAGGCAATCTCTCTCAGATTCGACCACCACGATAAAAGATATATATATTAAATAAAAGTGAATGACAATTTTCAATTTCAAGAAAGCTGGGACGACACAAGCAGCCGAGCAAATGCATAATAGAAAGGGATTATTTGTCTAGGAGCATTGCATCTCAACGTGTAATTATATATGTGTTAAACTCTCAGAACTAACAAGTTTGTTCATTTTCAGAATTCAAGCAGTTAGTTTCTCTAAAGAATATACTGGCATATTATCACTATCACACAAGATCAAAAGGACCAATACCCGAAAGTATGTCTATCCCAGATGTAGACACAGGTATGGAGATAGAGGAGATAGATGTCGGGAAAATGAAAGAAGAGATGTTTAAGCTCAAGCTGCAAATGGCTGAGATGTACCAAGCTTGGTCTACAGGACAGTTACCCCCATCTTACCCAAATAACCCTGCTCCATCAATGACCCAAGCTCACGATAATATCATCACTGAATTATCCCCAAACTTCCCAATTTACCAACACTACCGAGGCACCACCTCCCAAACACCACAGTCTCCACCTCTAAAACCTGTTCCATATTTTCCTCCACCTATGACTCCTGTTTTTGTAGCACCTCCCCCGGCTACATTCCACAAATCTCCTAGTGAGCCTACATTCCAGGCCCAGGACAACCAATATTACCCCCCGGAGCCCACCCTCAAAGCCTCCAACATTCATTCAACCACTCCTCGTTTTGATCTCCCAACCGAAATTGACAAGCCAGCCAAAAATGCTGAGCAAGAAGAGATGTTCAGGAAGGTCAAGAGTCTAGAACAATCATTCAGATACATGCGAGGATTAGGTGGGCAAGTCAGTGTAGCCTACAAAGATTTGTGCTTGTTCCCAAATGTACAATTACCAGTTGGCTTCAAGATGCCCAAATTTGACTTATACAGCGGGCACGGCGACCCAGTAGCCCACTTAAGGGGTTTCTGTAGCAAGATGCGAGGAGCTGGGGGAAAGGATGAATTATTGATGGCTTACTTCAGTCAAAGTCTAAGCGGATCAGCTTTGGAGTGGTATACACGCCAGGACCATGGAAGATGGTACACCTGGGATGACCTGGCACAGGCATTCGCATACCATTTCCAATACAATCTGGAAATCATCCCAGATCGATTATCTTTGACCAAATTTGAGAAGAAGCACAATGAAAGCTTCAGAGAGTATTGTTTTCGGTGGAGAGAACAGGCAGCAAGAGTGGATCCTCCTATGAAGGAGAGCGAAATGGTAGACTACTTCCTCCAAGCCTTGGAACCAACTTACTATGCCCACTTGGTTTCAGCGGTTGGGAAATCATTCAACGAAGTAGTGAAGATGGGAGGTATGGTGGAAGAAGGCCTCAAGACAAATAACATCATGAGCTATTCAGCAATTAAGGCAACTACTCAAGCTATTTAAGGCGGGGTAGGAGGAATAGGAAGAAAGAAGAGGGAGGAAGCAGTCGTAGTTGATTCAGGAATTTGGTCGGGACCCAGAGGTTCACCACTTTACTATAATCAACCACGACCTCGCCAATCAGCTTACCATCATGATTCATCCCAACATTACTATCACCCTTCAGAGCCCCATTTTTCCATTAACCATGCTCAAGCATACAATCAGCCACCTGTTCACACCAATTGGCGTGCTCCTGTCACACCAAATACTTACCCACGAGCCTATCCCGGACCAGGTTTCAGGCCTAGGCCAGCATTCAGGGGAGAAAGGGAAAAGAAAAAGAAAACTTACACTCTATTGGGATAATCTTACACTAGTCTGTTCCACAGGCTGAGACAGCTAGACATGTTGAGACCAATACAATCCAAGCTACCCAATCCTCCTCCAAAGAATCTGGATTACACCATTAGCTGTGAATATTGCTCCGGTGCACCAGGCCATGATACAGAGAAATGTTGGCATTTGAAAAATGCAATACAAGAGCTGATTGATACTAATAAAATCGAGGTTCAAACCCCCGAAGCCCCAAATATCAATAGAAATCCAATGCCAGCCCATCAAGAGGCTAATATGATAGAAATCATACAAGCTGATGGGAAGACAAAGAAGCCGTCACAAACTGTCATGATGATCAAGTCTCATGAAACCAAGCCAGATAAGCAGTTAATGGAGGAGAAGCCAGTGTCTAAGCAGAACAAAAATGGTGATGAACCGTCTATGATAGTCAATGAGGGATCATCGAGCAAAGTTGCCGCAAAACAAGAAAAGCCGAAAGTGATAGTACCAGGGGTTGTTAACAAACCCATTATATTCGTGGAAGGGGCCCGTACAGATCGGGTTATTATTGCACCTGTAATCCAGCTACCGGTCATCAACAACAAATCCATCCCATGGAGCTATGAACGGGCGACTGTAATGTATAAAGACAAAGAAATCAAGGAAGAAGTGTGTGAGGTGCAAGGCTTGACTCGTTCGGGAAGATGTTTTACTCCCGAAGAGCTGAGAAAAACTAAAAACAATCTAATGCCAACAAAGAGAGCTGTGACGGAAGAAGAGGCGGAGGAGTTTTTAAGAAAAATGAAACTCCATGATTATTCTATTGTGGATCAATTAAAGAAGACCCCCGCTGAAATTTCACTGTTGTCATTACTGATCCATTCAGAGGAACACCGTTTGGCGTTGATGAAAATCCTGAATGAAGCTCATGTTCCTGAAAAGATCTCTGTAAATCATTTGGGAAAAATAGCCAACAGAATCTTTGAGACAAACAGAATTACATTTGCTGATGATGAATTACCTGTGGAAGGTACCGAGCACAACAGAGCTCTTTACCTCACCGTGAAATGTGAAAACTCCATAGTAACCCGGGTATTGGTTGACAATGGGTCAAGTGCAAACATATGCCCTCTCTCCACTTTAAGCAAATTAAAAATTAAAGAGGAGAGGATCCAGAAAAATAGTATCTGCGTACGGGGGTTTGACGGTGGAAGCAGAGATTCATTTGGCGACATAGTGTTGGAACTAACAATAGGGCCAGTTGAATTCACAATGGAATTCCAAGTGTTGGACATAACTGTTTCTTACAACTTGTTGTTGGGTCGACCATGGATCCATGCTGCTAAAGCAGTCCCGTCAACACTACATCAGGCTGTCAAGTTTGAATGGGATCATCAAGAAATAGTCGTGCATGGAGAAGAAAGTTTAAATGCTCACAACAGTACCATTGTACCGGTCGAGGGAACAGAAATTGACCAAGGACCATGGGTATACCAAGTGTCCGACACGGTGTCAGTAGAGAAAATTCCAGAAGGGAAATACCTTCCGAATCCAAGGATATCCTCTGCATCAGTCATGGTAGCTTATGAAATGTTAAAGAATGGCTTTATACCCGGCAAAGGTCTGGGCTTATCTCTGCAAGGAATTGTACAACCAGTATCTCTCCCCGAGAACTGAGGAACATTCGGTTTAGGGTTCATACCCACCGCCAATGACGTGATAAGGGCCAGGAAGTTGAAACACCGAGCATGGGTTCTTCCAAAACTAGTACCACATCTGTCAAAGTCTTTTGTCAAGACCAGTGCTAAAAATCGCCCGATAACAACAATCCTAAATCCCGGGTCAATCCTGAAGAGGAATTAATTGAAAGGTTTGAGAAATTGTTTAGTGATGTGAATATGTTGGAAAGCGGAGAAGGGTGTAGCAACGCAGAAGTTCAATTCGTTGGGCCAGAAACAAAGCTCAATAATTGGAAAGCCACTCCTCTCCCAATTCGAAAGGAGTCTTGGTAGTTTATTTTGATTTTCTTTCAATTTGTTTGGGTTATTTCAAGGTTGTAATCCCAAAGTTTATCTTACAGTTGGTTTGAAGTGTGCAAAACCTTGTTATCTTTCATCATCCAATAAAAAGCAGTTTCCTTTTTATTATCATTCCTAATAGCTTTCTTTTCTTTTTCTTCTTTCCTGTACAGTTCCTTTTACGCTGGCTCTAATGATATGGCATGCATGAGGAATCTTCAGCCCAGTCTTAAAAATCAATCTGGTTCCGAAATATTAATTCAAGAAATATATTGTGATTATGAATCAGAATATGATGAAGATGAGGTTTTTGAAGAGATTAGTAAAGAGTTAATTCACTTTGAGGAAAAAATCAAACCTAACTTGAGTGATACCGAGGACGTCAATATAGGGGACATGAGTAATGTCCGGGAAACTAAAATAAGCGTCCATCTCGAACCAAAGATCCGAGAGAAGTTAATTAAAGCACTCATAGAATTCAAAGATGTTTTTGCATGGTCGTATGACGACATGCTGGGCTTGAGCACTGATTTAGTGGTCCACAAATTGCCCACCGATCCAACGGTGCCTCCTGTAAAGCAGAGGCTGAGAAAATTCAAGCCTGATATGAGTGTGAGAATTAAGGAAGAGATCACCAAACAATTGGAAGCAAAGGTCATTCGAGTCACTCGATATCCTGTTTGGTTAGCTAATGTCGTTCCTGTGCCAAAGAAAGATGGAAAAATTAGAGTATGCGTCGACTATCGCAATCTCAACAAACCAAGTCCAAAGGATAATTTCCCATTACCCAATATCCATATTTTGATCGACAATTGTGCCAAGCATGATATAGGGTCTTTCGTGGATTGTTATGCCGGGTATCATCAAATTCTAATGGATGAAGAAGATGCAGAAAACACGGCATTCATCACACCATGGGGAACTTATTGCTACCAGGTAATGCCATTCGGTCTAAAGAACGCCGGAGCAACCTATATGAGAGCAATGACCACAGTGTTTCATGATATGATACACAAGGAAATTGAGGTATACGTAGATGATGTGATCATAAAATCAAAGCATCAGGCCAACCACGTTGGGGATTTGAGGAAGTTCTTCTTAAGACTTCGCATGTACGACCTCAAGCTTAACCCAGCCAAATGCGCATTTGGAGTTCCATCCGGAAAGTTGCTGGGATTCATATTCAGTCGACGAGGCATTGAGCTAGATCCGTCAAAGATTAAAGCCATCCAAGAACTGCCACCTCCAAGAAACAAAACTGAAGTAATGAGTTTGTTGGGGAGGTTAAATTACATCAGCAGGTTTATTGCTCAGCTCACATCAACCTGTGAGCCAATTTTCAAATTGTTAAAAAAGGATGCTGCGGTCAAATGGACCGATGAGTGTCAAGAAGCGTTCGATAAAATAAAAGGGTACTTGTCGAACCCACCCGTGTTGGTCCCGCCAGAGCCAGGAAGACCTTTGATTCTTTACTTAACAGTTTTGGAAAATTCATTTGGTTGCGTATTGGGGCAACATGACCTCACTGGCAGAAAAGAAAAGGCCATCTACTACCTTAGCAAGAAGTTCACAGCTTATGAGGTTAAGTATACTCATCTGGAAAAGACATGTTGCGCCCTAACATGGGTAGCTCAAAAATTGAAACACTATTTGTCATCCTACAGTACTTACCTCATTTCTCGGTTGGATCCATTGAAATACATTTTTCAAAAGCCTATGCCAATGGGAAGACTTGCAAAGTGGCAGATATTGCTCACAGAATTTGACATCATCTATGTGACTCGAACTGCAATGAAGGCTCAAGCGCTGGCCGATCATTTGGCCGAAAACCCGGTCGATGAGGAATATGAGCCGTTGAAAACTTATTTTCCTGACGAAGAAACAATGCATATCGACGAGGTAGAGCGAATTGAAAAGCCTGGTTGGAAACTTTTCTTTGATGGAGCCGCTAACATGAAAGGAGTCGGAATAGGAGCTGTAATCATTTCTGAAACAGGGCATCACTATCCTGTGACGGCTCAGTTGCGATTTTATTGCACCAATAATATGGCTGAATATGAAGCTTGTATTTTGGGGTTAAGGCTAGCCGCAGACATGGGTATCCGAGAAATCTTAGTTATGGGAGATTCGGATCTGTTAGTACATCAAATTCAAGGAGAATGGGAAACCCGAGACTTGAAGCTCATCCCATACTGACAATGTCTACATGATCTTTGTCAGCGGTTTCAATCAGTGGAATTCCAACATATTCCAAGAATCCATAATGAGGTTGCCGATGCATTGGCTACCCTGGCATCAATGTTGCACCATCCGGACAAAGCTTATGTAGATCCAATACATATTCAAGTCCACGATCAGCACGCTTATTGCAATATGGTTGAGGAAGAATTTGATGGTGAACCATGGTTCCACGACATCAAGGAGTATATCAGAATGGGGATATATCCCACACAAGCCACAGGGGATCAAAAGAGGACCATTAGGCGATTGGCAAATGGATTCTTCTTAAGTGGAGGAATTTTGTATAAAAGAACACCAAATCTTGGATTATTAAGATGCATAGATGCCAGACAAGCTACAACTGTCATGTCTGAAGTACATTCAGGAGTTTGCGGACCCCACATGAGTGGATATGTGTTGGAAAAGAAAATCCTCCGAGCTGGTTACTATTGGCTTACCATGGAGCGAGATTGTATCAGTTTTGTGCGCAAGTGTCATCAATGCCAAATACACGGAGATTTGATTCATTCTCCACCATCCGAGTTGCACACAATGTCGGCATCATGGCCCTTCGTTGCCTGGGGCATGGATGTAATTGGACCAATTGAGCCGGCAGCATCCAATGGGCACAGGTTCATTCTGGTAGCTATTGATTATTTTACCAAATGGGTTGAGTCCAAGACATTCAAATCAGTGACCAAGAAAGCTGTGGTCGATTTTGTCAACTCAAATATCATATGTCGATTCGGAATCCCGAAGGTGATCATCACAGATAACGGTGCTAATCTTAACAGCAACTTAATGAAGGAAGTATGTCAATAGTTTAAGATTACACATCGCAACTCTACCCCATATCGGCCCAAGGCGAATGGAGCAGTAGAAGCAGCCAACAAAAACATAAAGAAGATACTTCGGAAAATGGTAGAAGGTTCAAAACAATGGCATGAAAAATTACCATTTGCATTATTGGGATACCGCACTACTGTTCGCACTTCAGTAGGAGCAACTCCTTATTTGTTGGTATATGGCACTGAAGCAGTAATTCCTACAGAAGTTGAGATTCCTTCCCTTCGGATCATCGCCGAAGCAAAGATTGATGATGATGAATGGGTCAAAACCCGTCTAGAACAGTTAAACTTGATTGATGAAAAACGATTGACCGCAGTATGCCATAGTCAATTATATCAAAGAATAATAGAAAGAGCATACAACAAAAAGGTGCGTCCTTGGAAATTTGAAGTAGGTCAGCATGTGCTGAAACGTATTCTTCCACATCAGGTTGAAGCAAAAGGCAAATTTGCCCCGAATTGGCAAGGGCCATTCATTGTGACCAGAGTATTATCGAATGGTGCACTATGTTTAACAGATATTGAAGGCAAATGCATAGATATGGCGATCAATTCTGACGCGGTAAAGAGATATTATGCATAACTTTTTGAATGTTTGTATTTAGCACTATTTCGAAGATTGGAATGACAAAGACAATTTATTATGCTATCCAAACACTATACCATTTGCTTTCCCTTTGAGCCATACTTGTTTCTTTCTTACTCCCCCTCTTGGAAGCAATGAAATTCAAAAAAAAAAAAAAAAACATCACTATTATTAGGTGAACTACTTTTGACCTGATTCCTCAAAGAAGGATACGTAGGCGCTTAACGGCTCGGTCATAGGGTGCACAATATACCTAAAATGTGCACAAAAAGAAACATCAAGCGACCCCAATCAAGGAACTGGGGCAAGAATTGTATTGGAAATAAGAAAAAGATTCCAAGAGTTGTAATTTTAAACACATACCAAAACTGTTTAGCTTTTAATACCTTTTCCATTTCTAACCCCATACCAGAAAGACCTTTCGACCAATCTTAGAAAAATGCTGAGTCAAGCAAATGAAGATGGTTCATAATACTCTGGTACAAACAAGAAAAGAAAGTAAAAATGAGAGAGTCTTATAGGTGAAAACCCACACGGGCACCATAAGGCGACGGAAGTTGAGAGAAAAGTAAAAGGAGAGAGTCTTATAGGTGAAAACCCACACGGGCACCATAAGGCGACGGAAGTTGAGAGAAAAGTAAAAGGAGAGAGTCTTATTGGTGAAAACCTTCATAGGCACCCTAAGGCGAAAAGGAAGTGAGAAATGAACAAATGAGGAAAGTTTATCGGTAAAAACTCTTTGAGACGTTGCAAGTCCAACAGGTCTGTGAAATGAAAAATGAAGTTGGGTTATAGAAATTTTGGCAAAAACAAAAATGAGACAATTGAAAGGAGATTGATTAAAAGACTGGGTTGATTAATCCAAAATGCATACCCTGATCATTGGTGCCAGTAATTCCAATCAGATAAGTCCTTTATTCCTTTTCCAACAGTCATCCAAATTTGGATTTTTCTTTTCATTCTATGATTGTCGAAATCAGCGTATTTCGTTACTAATAATCTTACTTTCTAAAAGCTTTGAGATAAGTTTATTTCCAAACAAATAAGAAAGAATGTCAAGGTATACTACCAAGATTCAAGGTTACAAAATACAGCCACGAAAGGTAGGAGATAAAAGATATGGGTGTAAGAAAGGTGAAATCAAAAGTGGATCAGCAAAGTCAGAAGGGACATATGATTACAGTTAAAAGGGTTCGAAGGAAAACATACAGAGGAGAATCCTATAGTCAAGAATCAATTACAAGGACAAAACAGTCTTTTCAACCATTCCAAGGCAACAAAGAGAAACGAAGAGAAGCATCACCATCGGCAAGAATACCCCAGTCAACCACCCTGCTTTAAACTAACGAAGTTTTCTTTGATTTAAAACAGGGGCAAATACAACATTTGTGTCAGGAAATACCTGGTAAAGTTAAGAAGAAGTCAGGCGTCCACCTAGAGAATGAGGATGAGAATTAAAGAAGTCAGGCGTCCACTTGGAGAATGAGGATGAGAAAAGAAGAAGTCAGGCGTCCACCTGGAGAATGAGGATGAGAAAAGAAGAAGTCAGGCGTCCACATGGAGAATGAGGATGAGAAAAGAAGAAGTCAGGCGTCCACCTGGAGAATGAGGATGAAGAATTAAAGAAGTCAGGCGTCCACCTGGATAATGAGGATGAGAAAAAGAAGAAGTCAGGCGTCCACCTGGAGAATGAGGATGAGAATTAAAGAAGTCAGGCGTCCACCAGGAAATACCTGGTAAAGAAAAGAAGAAGTCAGGCGTCCACCTGGAGAATGAGGATCAGAAAAGAAGAAGTCAGGCGTCCACCTGGAGAATGAGGATGAGAATTAAAGAAGTCAGGCGTCCACCTGGAGAATGAGGATAAAGAAATTGAAGAAGTCAGGCGTCCACCTGGAGAATGAGGATGAGAAAAGAAGAAGTCAGGCGTCCACCTGGAGAATGAGGATAAAGAAATTAAAGAAGTCAGGCGTCCACCTGGAGAATGAGGATAAAGAAATTGAAGAAGTCAGGCGTCCACCTGGAGAATGAAGATGAGAATTAAAGAAGTCAGGCGTCCACCTGGAGAATGAGGATGAGAATTGAAGAAGTCAGGCGTCCACCTGTAGAATGAGGATGAAGAAGTTAAGAAGAAGTCAGGCGTCCACCTGGAGAATGAGGATGAGAATTAAAGAAGTCAGGCATCCACCTGGAGAATGAGGATGAGAAAAGAAGAAGTCAGGCGTCCACCTGGAGAATGAGGATAAGAAAAGAAGAAGTCAGGCGTCCACCTGGAGAATGAGGATGAGAAAAGAAGAAGTCAGGCGGCCACCTGGAGAATGAGGATGAGAAAAGAAGAAGTCAGGCGTCCACCTGGAGAATGAGGATGAGAATTTAAAAAGCAGTCAGGCGTCCACCTGGAGAATGAGGATGAGAAAAGAAGAAGTCAGGCGTCCACCTGTAGAATGAGGATGAGAATTAAAGAAGTCAGGCGTCCACCTGGAGAATGAGGATGAGAAAAGAAGAAGTCAGGCGTCCACCTGGAGAATGAGGATGAAGAATTAAAGAAGTCAGGCGTCCACCTGGAGAATGAGGATGAAGAATTGAAGAAGTCAGGCGTCCACCTGGAGAATGAGGATGAGAAAAGAAGAAGTCAGGCGTCCACCTGGAGAATGAGGATGAGAATTAAAAAAGCAGTCAGGCGTCCACCTGGAGAATGAGGATGAAGAATTGAAGAAGTCATGCGTCCACCTGGAGAATGAGGATGAGAAAAGAAGAAGTCAGGCGTCCACCTGGAAAATGAGGATAAAGAATTGAAGAAGTCAGGCGTCCACCTAGAGAATGAGGATGAAGAAAGAAAAGAAGCAGTCAAAGCACCCACCTGAAGAACGAGGGAATGAAATTGAAATGTTGAAATCAAAAGCCCACTCATATGAAAAAGGAGCACACTTAGAATCAATAAAGCAGAGGAGTCCAACAGAATCCCCAGCAAGAAACAACAAGAGTCCCAAAAGAAAATACGGGACACAATGAAAAGGAATACAAAATAAGCCAAATGCCCAAGAGTCACCAAAATATCAAGACAACAAGAAACGCAAGGGCATGATCTAGATATGATTTTTATAATTCCTGTACCATAATCTAGTTTAATTTTTGTATTTCCTTTAAAGTAAGGTGTAATAAGGAGGTCAGAAAGCAGTAAAAACAGCACGAAGCAGCAGTAACATCACAGTCCCACGGTAGTCCCAGCTACCCAAAACTTCCCGAACTACATTGACCTGATTCCTTTATAGCCAAGGATATGTAGGAAACCTTTGAAGCAGAGGTTCGGTCAAATCTTTCAAAAATGCTTCCCACGGAGTATTCGAACAGGCAAAAATCGCTCGTATCCGCTCACTTTATCTTTGCACGAAAACTCTTCGAGTTTCCGCACAAAGAGGGGCAGCTGTGAGCACGTGATTTTTGCTTTAATGAAAACTACTCCAAAACAAATCAAAAAATAAAATAAATTTCTTTTACTGTGTAATTTTTGGAGTTTGAGTGATGCTAAATACTTGTGTTATATCCGTAAGTGTTTACTTTGTCATAATAAATGAAAAAATAAAATAAAATACATGTTGCATGCATATAGGATTTGATTATGCATTTAAAAGATAATTTAAATAAAATCACAAAAAATGTGCAATAATTCTATTTTAATATTCCACTGTGTGATTGATGTCTTGTCTATGTGTTAACTAATTGTTATAGAGTAATTAATATATTTTTGTAAAGTTAAAATTGTTTTATAATTAAAATTGGAAATTTAAATTAGAAAAAATGAAATAGTTGAAAAAGAAATAAAAAAAATAATTGGACCTGGATTTAAATCCAGGCCCAAACCAAATTACCCCCTTTAGCCCAGGTCCGGTCCAGTCCGAAAAGAATCAAAACGACAGCGTTTAGTCGTGGTTCATCATGGACCGTTCGATCAAATCCAATCAACGGATGAGATCTCATCAAGCTAACTCACTCAAACCCGATCCATTTCAACCCCGGGTTGACCCTTTCCCCAACTTAAATCAAACGATGTCGTTTTGATAAGTGGATTGATCCTGGCCCTTCATCTTACTTGATCGGACGGATAGCATCAATCCACCCCACCCCTATATAAGTCCCAAGCCCCTACCCCGACCCCTAACTGAACACCCCCCTCCTCTCACTGTTCATCATCTTCCCCAGACCCCCCCTAACCCTAGCCGCCCTAGGATCCCACCGCCTGAAACCCGGCGGCATCAACGCCGCCGATCACCAAAATAACACCCTAGAACCCCCTGAACATCCTCTAAACGAATCTGACCTTAGTTTCCTTCGAATCAGGCCCCAACTCTTCGAATCTTAAATCGAAGGTTGGCCTAAAGAACCAACTGTCTCCGATGACCTCCAAAATAACACCAGAGCCTCCACTGTCCATCCTCATCACGAATCTGTTAGTTGCATGGTTCGAATCATACTGGAACTACTCGAATCTTCATTTGAAGATTCCAGTACAACCTGACCTTATCCCAACCTACTTCAAACCCACACCAGTTACCCCCTGACCTCCCTCGTGCCTAGAACATCTTTGGTTTCCCTCGAATCTAACCAGAAATGAGTAAATCCCAAATCGAACATTCAAGAACCCTAAAATACCAGACTTTTTGATTCTGTCCAGATTGAATAAAGATTGAGGTTTAATCGACCTTAGTCGAAGTATTTTCAGTGGAAAATACTTCGACTAAGGTCTGTTTGATTTCAAACAAAGTCCAAATCCAAGTCGAGTTGAGTTCAGTTGAATTTAAAGGTTCAGAGGTAATTTCTGTTTCTTATGAGCATTCTATGAGTATTCTATGTTTGTTTTCATTAGTCTGTTTAATTTTTCATATTTTTTTAGTCAATTCTGTTATACTGTCTCATACTCGTCTATTGGATCAGAATCATACTATTGTTTCTGTTGTTTACGAGTGGTCATAATATGTGTAATCGACTCGATTAAGTTCGTCGATTAGTTGTTTTGTAAATTCTTATTGCCATTAATGCTGTTTGTAATACCCTGTTTATCCGTTTGGAATTGTTTATTGTCATTGAACTCAGTCAATTAGTTCTTCCCAATTAATTGATTCTCTTTTAATAATTCAAAAAGTTTGTCAATGGTATGTATATATTGTTTTCTGAACAGGGCATTGTCAGTATATTGACAATGCTCCTGTATTTGTTTGCTTTTAGTTCAGTTTTGAATTTAAGTTGAAATAATCCTGCATGTTCTGTGTAATGTTAAGGGTGTTTTATTCAGTGTTCAGTTGAGAATCCCCTGTTTAAATTCAGTTCTTGTCAATCAGTTATTAGAAATGTGATATACTGTCTCAAAATCATAGGATTGGTTATAGCTGTAAATCAGAAGGATAATTAAGTTTATACAGATTATAGAATCTGTTTTACAGTGGGTTCTGATTTTTCAGTAATAATAGTAGGTTTTCAGGGGTACTACTGGTAATGAAACAGTGAGGTAATATGATATAATAGAGGGCTGAAAGTGGTATGTTAATGGCTATTAGTTAATGATACTAATGGGGAACAAGGGATAATGGGCTGCTAGAAATCAGGAAAAAGTTAACTTGATGGGATTTAAAGTAGTAAAGGCAGATTTTAATGGAATTTTTTCTGTTTTTAAAAGATAAAAGGGGGTCCGGGCAGCACTTAAAAAGGGGGGACAGACCTGTATAAGATAGAGAGAATGGGGACTGATTTAGGAGAGTTTTTCAGAAAACTTGAAGGGAGTATAAGAGTTTTTTTTGGAGAGATTTCAGAACAGAATTTAGACAGACTTTAAGAGTTTTCAGAGAGAGAGAAATCAGTTTTCAGACAGAAATTTTAAAATTCAGTTTTCAGAGAGATTAGAACAAGGAAAACTGAGATTTTGGGTAGATTTTAAGAGGAGGAACAATCTGATTTAGAAAGGCAGTTTTTGTTTTTCTTCAGGTTATCTGTTTAAGAGAGGCTGATTTCCAAAACATTAGGAAATACACACAGAAATACATACACATTTGTGAAAAACAGAAAGAAAGAAATGTGAAATAGGAATCTGAAACAGGAAGAGGAAAGAAACTGAAATCTGAAATGTTATCTTTCTAGAATCTGTCCGTTGTTTGCTTGTGAATATTGTTCAGTCCAAATCTGAAATTTTTCTCAAGTCTCTGTCACTGTTCATCTGGGTTAACGGGTCTTGTTCAGACTTGCTGTGTTATTGGTATATTCTGCTGATTTTGTTACTGCTGCTACTGCTGAAATTTACTCCTTCTACCTTCATTTTCAGGTACATGTCTTTTAAATTTTAAGTTGGAAAGAGATTCAACATGACTCATCAATGAAGCTTGAATTGAAATTCTGTTTTTCCATTTGTCCAAGTTCATCAGTTTAAATTTCATTTTTTCGTTTCATGTTAGTTAATTAGTAGTGAATTCAATTTGATAGCTATGAGCTAATTGTCTTACTTTGAAAGTTCGTATAAAGCTTTGTAATAATGTTAGTCCTTCATCTCATTAGTTTAATCATATTTGAACTGTCAAGGCAAGAAACATGACATAAAGATTGGCTATTTACTAGGCCTTATGGCGTTGTTAGAATGGAGTGAAAATATCAAAACTATATTGCTAGTTTATTCTTATACTTGATTTAGTTATGGATGGAATGATATAAGTTGTACGTTCTTATGTGGTATGATAACAGGTATTTATAGAACCATTAGTGGATAGTGAGTTGAGTTGTTATGGCTCATTACGATGTTAAAGTGCTACGAATGTTTCAAGACATACAAATAGGTGGCATGTAAAGCAATGTTGTTAATTAATTTGTACAATAATTCCCTTTATTATCAATTTGATGCCTATTTACCATCCTAAATAAATAATTAGGCCTATTAGATTAAAAGCAAGTATATGAGAATAAGATGAGATATACAAATTGCAACACTTTTTATCAACGACAATTAGAAATAGGACTTGCACTAAATAGAAATAATAAAAGTTCTTAAAAAAAATATTCTTCCCTTTATAAATCATTTTTAGTTTCATATACAATTCATTATTGGGCATGTAGATATATATGTTGTATTTGTGAAGAATAGTATTAATCATGTTTTTATTCTTTATTTAGAATTTGAATAGTCTTGGATGAACATGTTATATGCGGAAATTATAATCAACGGGCAACACTCAACAAATTGTAAATTCTTTTTCAAGAATTAAAGGGTATCTTAAATGAAGATTTCTCATAATATAATAAACAATTTGTGGAAAAAATCCCTAATATCATTACAAATATTTTGCGCAATTAGGGATACGTTCGCGTACCCTGATTATATTTTTAAAAAAGCAAAAAATTCGGATTATGCGTACGCACAATTTCGAGCGAATATTTAATAAAAGGATTTTTCCAAAGGCGTTAAATCAATTTCATAAAAACCCGAGATGTATGGTTCACTATTTAAGAAAAACAAATATTCTTGATTCGACACAATTTCGAAAAAAATGATTGTTTAATAAATATATTACCAAAAGTTATCGTGTACACGTACGCGTGACACAATTCCGCATTTTTAAATTTATAACACGAATATACGTACGCGTAATTCGATTCAAAGAAGGGTCCTCAATCACAATAAGTATAAGCGGTAGTAAAATCATGTAACATCAATATATTTAATAAAATCAAGATAATTAAGCCAATAATAAAAACAGTTAAGCGACCGTGCTAGAACCACGGAATTCGGAAATGCCTAACACCTTCTTCCGGATTAACAGAATTCCTTACTCAGGATTTCTGGTTCGCAGAATAATAAACAGAGTCATATTTTCCTCGATTCAGGGATTGAAATTGGTGACTTGGGACGCCTTAAAATTCCCAGGTGGCGACTCTTAAATAATTAAATAAATCCCGTTTCGACTGTCCTTTAATTGGAGAAAACTCCCCACGCGCCCCGCGGGCGTGGTAAAAAGGAGGTGCGACACCTGATTCTCCAAAAACTAGGACTGACGACAAGCTAATATTTCGACAAGTTCGAAATAACACCTTTTATGGCCAAGGGCCTTCACCAAAAAGAAGAGTTCGACCTCGATCGAACCACGACGGGTCAGTGTTTCGACAATTTCGAAATAACATTCTTTAAGGCCAAGGGCCTTCGCCAAAAAGAAGAGTTCGACCTTGATCGAACGACGATGAGTCAATATTTCGACAAGTTCGAAATAACACCCTTTAAGGCCAAGGGCTTCGCAAAAAAAAGAGTTCGACCTTGATCGAACGAAGACGGGTTAATATTTCAATAAGTTTGTAATAACACCCTTTAAGGCCAAGGGACTTCGCTAAAAAGAAGAGTTCGACCTCGATCGAACAACGACGGGCCAGTGTTTCGACAAGTTTGAAATAACACCCTTTAAGGCAAAGGACCTTCGCCAAAAAGAAGAGTTCGACCTTGATCGAATGACGATGGGTTATTATTTCGACAAGTTCGAAATAACACCCTTTTAAGGCAAAGGGCCTTCGCCAAAAAGAAGAGTTCGACCTTGATCGAACGAAGACGGGTTAATATTTCTACAAGTTCGAAATAACACCCTTTAAGGCCAAGGACCTTCGCCAAAAAGAAGAGTTCGACCTCGATCGAACGACGACGGGTTAGTATTTCGACAAGTTCGAAATAACACCCATTAAGGCCAAGGGCCTTCGCAAAAAGAAGAGTTCGACCTCGATCGAACAACGACGGGTCAGTGTTTCGACAAGTTCGAAATAATACCCTTTAAGGCCAAGGGCCTTCGCCAAAAAAAGAGTTTGACCTTGATCGAACGACGACGGGTTAATATTTCTACAAGTTCGAAATAACACCCATTAAGGCCAAGGGGGCCTTCGCCAAAAAGAAGAGTTCGACCTAGATCGAACAACGACGGGTCAGTATTTCGACAAGTTCGAAATAACACCCATTAGGGCCAAGGGCCTTCGCCAAAAAGAAGAGTTCGACCTCGATCGAACAACGACAGGTTAGAGTTTCGACAAGTTCGAAATAACACCGTTTAAATCCAAGGGCCTTCGCCAAAAAGAAGAGTTCGACCTTGATCGAATGATGACGGGTTAATATTTTGACAAGCTCGAAATAACACTCTTTAAGGCCAAGGGCCTTCGCCAAAAAGAAGAGTTCGACATTAATCGAACGATGACGGGTTAATATTTCGACAAGTTCGAAATAACACCCTTTAAAGCCAAGGGCCTTCGCCAAAAAGAAGAGTTCTACCTCAATCAAACGAAAACGGGTCAGTGTTTCAAAAAGTTCGAAATAATACCCTTTAAGGCCAAGGGCTTTCGCCAAGATGAAAAGTTTGAACTTGATCGAACGGCGGTGGGTTAATATCTCGACAAGTTTGAAATAACACCCTTTAAGGCCAAGGGTCTTCTCCAAAAAGAAGAATTCGACCTTGATCGAACGATGACGGGTTAATATTTCGGCAAGTTCGAAATAACACCCTTTAAGGCCAAAGGCCTTCGCCAAAAAGAAGAGTTCGACCTCGATCGAATAACGATGGGTCTGTATTTAAACAAGTTTGATATAACACCCTTTAAGGCCAAGGGCCTTCGCCAAAAAAAAGAGTTCGACCTTGATCGAATGACGACGGGTCAGTATTTCGACAAGTTTGAAATAACACCCTTTAAGGCCAAGGGCCTTTGCCAAAAAGAAGAGTTCGACCTTAATCGAATGATGAAGGGTTAATATTTCGACATGTTCGAAATAACACCCTTTAAGGCCAAGGGCCTTCGTAAAAAAAAGAGTTCGACCTTGATCGAATGACGACGAGTTTGGTTAATATTTCGACAAGTTCGAAATAATACCCTGTAAGGCCAAGGGCCCTTGCCAAAAAGAAGAGTTCAACCTCGATCAAATGACGACGGGTTAGTATTTCGACAAGTTTGAAATAACACCATTTTAGGCCAAGAGCCTTCGCCAATAAAAAGAGTTCGACCTCGATCGAATGATGATGGGTCAGTATTTCGACAAGTTCAGAATAACAACCTTTAAGGCCAAGAGCATTCGCCAAAAAAGAAGAGTTCGACATCGATCGAACGATGACGGGTCAATATTTCGAAAAGTTCGAAATAACACCCATTAAGGCCATGGATCTTCGCCAAGATGAAGAGTTCGACCTTGATCGAAAGCCGACGGGTTCATATTTCGACAAGTTCGAAATAACAACCTTTAAGGCCAAGGGCCTTCGCCAAAAAGAAGAGTTGGACTTTGATCGAACGCCGACAGGTTAATATTTCGACAAGCTCGAAATAACACCCTTTAAGGCCAAGGGCCTTCGCCAAAAATAAGAGTTCGACCTTGATCGCACGATGGCGAGTTGGGTTAATATTTCGACAAGTTCGAAATAACACCCTTTAAGGCCAAGGGCCCTTGCCAAAAAACATAGTTTGACCTCGATCAAACGACGACGGGTTAGTATTTACACAAGTTTGAAATAACACCCTTTAAGGCCAAGGGCCTTCGCCAAAAAGAAGAGTTCGACCGTGTTTGAACGACGATGAGTTAATATTTTGACAAAATCGAAATAACACCCTTTAAGGCCAAGACCCTTTGCCAAAAATAAGAGTTCGACCTCGATCGAACGACGATGGGTCAATGTTTTGGCAAGTTCGAAATAACACCCTTTAAGGCCAAGGGCCTTCGCCAAAAAGAAGAGTTCGACCTTGATCGAACGATGATGGGTTAATATTTTGACAAACTCGAAATAACTCTCTTTAAGGCGAAGGGCCTTCGCCAAAAAGAAGAGTTCGTCCTTGATCGAACGACGACGGGTTCATATTTCGTCAAGTTCGAAATAACACCCTTTAAGGCCAAGGGCCTTCGCCAAAAAAAAGTGTTCGACCTTGATCGAACGACGACGGGTTAATATTTTGATAAGTTCGAAATAACACCCTTTAAGGCCAAGGGCCTTCTCCAAAAAGAAGAGTTCAACCTTGATCGAAGGACGACCGGTTAATATTTCGACAAGTTTGAAATAACACCCTTTTAAGCCAAGAGCCTTCGCCAAAAAGAAGAGTTCGACCTCCATCAAACGATGATGGGTCAGTATTTCGACATGTTCAGAATAACACCCTTTAAGGCCAAGAGCATTCGCCAAAAAGAAGATTTCGACCTCGATCGAACGATAACGGGTCAATATTTCGACAGGTTCGAAATAACACCCTTTAAGGCCAAGGGCCTTCGCCAAGATGAAGAGTTCGACCTTGATTGAACGCCGACAGGTTCATATTTTGACAAGTTCGAAATAACAGCCTTTAAGGCCAAAGGCCTTCGCCAAAAAGAAGAGTTCGACCTCGATCGAATAACGATGGGTCTGTATTTTAACAAGTTTGAAATAACACCCTTTAAGGCCAAGGGCCTTCGCCAAAAAAAAGAGTTCGACCTTGATCGAATGACGACGGGTCAGTATTTCGACAAGTTTGAAATAACACCCTTTAAGGCCAAGGGCCTTTGCCAAAAAGAAGAGTTCGACCTTAATCGAATGATGAAGGGTTAATATTTCGACATGTTCGAAATAACACCCTTTAAGGCCAAGGGCCTTCGTAAAAAAAAGAGTTCGACCTTGATCGAATGACGACGAGTTAGGTTAATATTTCGACAAGTTCGAAATAATACCCTTTAAGGCCAAGGGCCCTTGCCAAAAAGAAGAGTTCAACCTCGATCAAATGACGACGGGTTAGTATTTCGACAAGTTTGAAATAACACCCTTTTAGGCCAAGAGCCTTCGCCAATAAAAAGAGTTCGACCTCGATCGAACGATGATGGGTCAGTATTTCGACAAGTTCAGAATAACAACCTTTAAGGCCAAGAGCATTCGCCAAAAAAGAAGAGTTCGACATCGATCGAACGATGACGGGTCAATATTTCGAAAAGTTCGAAATAACACCCATTAAGGCCATGGATCTTCGCCAAGATGAAGAGTTCGACCTTGATCGAAAGCCGACGGGTTCATATTTCGACAAGTTCGAAATAACAACCTTTAAGGCCAAGGGCCTTCGCCAAAAAGAAGAGTTGGACTTTGATCGAACGCCGACAGGTTAATATTTCGACAAGCTCGAAATAACACCCTTTAAGGCCAAGGGCCTTCGCCAAAAATAAGAGTTCGACCTTGATCGCACGATGGCGAGTTGGGTTAATATTTCGACAAGTTCGAAATAACACCCTTTAAGGCCAAGGGCCCTTGCCAAAAAACATAGTTTGACCTCGATCAAACGACGACGGGTTAGTATTTACACAAGTTTGAAATAACACCCTTTAAGGCCAAGGGCCTTCGCCAAAAAGAAGAGTTCGACCGTGTTTGAACGACGATGAGTTAATATTTTGACAAAATCGAAATAACACCCTTTAAGGCCAAGACCCTTTGCCAAAAAGAAGAGTTCGACCTCGATCGAACGACGATGGGTCAATGTTTTGACAAGTTCGAAATAACACCCTTTAAGGCCAAGGGCCTTCGCCAAAAAGAAGAGTTCGACCTTGATCGAACGATGATGGGTTAATATTTTGACAAACTCGAAATAACTCTCTTTAAGGCGAAGGGCCTTCGCCAAAAAGAAGAGTTCGTCCTTGATCGAACGACGACGGGTTCATATTTCATCAAGTTCGAAATAACACCCTTTAAGGCCAAGGGCCTTCGCCAAAAAAAAGTGTTCGACCTTGATCGAACGACGACGGGTTAATATTTTGATAAGTTCGAAATAACACCCTTTAAGGCCAAGGGCCTTCTCCAAAAAGAAGAGTTCAACCTTGATCGAAGGACGACCGGTTAATATTTCGACAAGTTTGAAATAACACCCTTTTAAGCCAAGAGCCTTCGCCAAAAAGAAGAGTTCGACCTCCATCAAACGATGATGGGTCAGTATTTCGACATGTTCAGAATAACACCCTTTAAGGCCAAGAGCATTCGCCAAAAAGAAGATTTCGACCTCGATCGAACGATAACGGGTCAATATTTCGACAGGTTCGAAATAACACCCTTTAAGGCCAAGGGCCTTCGCCAAGATGAAGAGTTCGACCTTGATTGAACGCCGACGGGTTCATATTTTGACAAGTTCGAAATAACAGCCTTTAAGGCCAAGGGCCTTCGCCAAAAAGAAGAGTTCGACTTTGATCGAACACCGACGGGTTAATATTTCGACAAGCTCGAAATAACACCCTTTATGGCCAAAGGCATTCGCCAAATAGAAGAGTTCGACCTTGATCGAACGACGACGAGTTGGGTTAATATTTGACAAGTTCGAAATAACACCCTTTAAGGCAAAGGGCCCTCGCGAAAAAGAAGCGTTCGACCTCGATTGAACGACGACGGGTTAGTATTTCGGCAAGTTTGAAATAACTCCCTTTAAGTCCAAGGAACTTCGCCAAAAAGAAGAGTTCGACCTTGTTCGAACAATGACGAGTTAATATTTCGACAAAATCGAAATAACACCCTTTAAGGCCAAGAGCCTTCGCAAAAAAGAAGAGTTCGACCTCGATCGAACGATGATGGGTCAGTGTTTTGACAAGTTCGAAATAACACCCTTTAAGGCCAAGGGCCTTCGCCAAAAAGAAGAGTTCGACCTTGATCGAACGATGATGGGTTAATATTTTGACAAGCTCGAAATAACACTCTTTAAGGCCAAGGGCCTTCGCCAAAAAGAAGAGTTCGTCCTTGATCGAACGACGACGGGTTAATATTTTGTCAAGTTCGAAATAACACCCTTTAAGGCCAAGGGACTTCGCCAACAAAAAAAGTTCGACCTTGATCGAATAACGACGGGTTAATATTTCGACATGCTCGAAATAACACCCTTTAAGACCAAGGGCCTTCGCCAAAAAGAAGTGTTCGACCTTGTTCGAACGACGACGAGTTAATATTTCAACAAGTTCGAAATAACACCCTATATGGCCAAAAAGCCTTTGCCAAAATGAACAGTTCGACCTCGATCGAACGACGATTGGTCAGTGTTTTGACAAGTTCGAAATAACACCCTTTAAGGCCAAGGGCGTTCGCTAAAAAGAAGAGTTCGACCTTTATCGATTGATGACAGGTTAATATTCTGACAAGCTCGAAATAACACTCTTTAAGGCCAAGGGCCTTCGCCAAAAAGAAGAATTCGACCTTGATCGAATGATGACGGGTTAATAATCTGACAAGCTCGAAATAACACTCTTTAAGGCCAAGGGCCTTCGCCAAAAAGAAGAGTTCGACATTGATCGAACGATGACGGGTTAATATTTCGACAAGTTCGAAATAACACCCTTTAAAGCCAAGGGCCTTCGCCAAAAAGAAGAGTTCGACCTCAATCAAACGAAAATGGGTCAGTGTTTCGACAAGTTCGAAATAATACCCTTTAAGGCCAAGGGCTTTCGCCAAGATGAAAAGTTCGAACTTGATCGAACGGCGATGGGTTAATATCTCGACAAGTTTGAAATAACACCCTTTAAGGCCAAGGATTTTCTCCAAAAAGAAGAATTCGACCTTGATCGAACGATTACGGGTTAATATTTCGGCAAGTTCGAAATAACACCCTTTAAGGCCAAAGGACTTCGCCAAAAAGAAGAGTTCGACCTCGATCGAATAACGATGGGTCTGTATTTAAACATGTTTGAAATAACACCCTTTAAGGTCAAGGGCCATCGCCAAAAAAAATAGTTCGACCTTGATCGAATGACGACGGGTCAGTATTTCGACAAGTTTGAAATAACACCCTTTAAGGCCAAGGGCCTTTGCCAAAAAGAAGAGTTCGACCTCGATCGAACGACGATTGGTCAGTGTTTTGACAAGTTCGAAATAACACCCTTTAAGGCCAAGGGCCTTCGCCAAAAAGAAGAGTTCGACCTTTATCGATTGATGACGGGTTAATATTCTGACAAGCTCGAAATAACACTCTTTAAGGCCAAGGGCCTTCGCCAAAAAGAAGAATTCGACCTTGCTCGAATGATGACGGGTTAATATTCTGACAAGCTCGAAATAACACTCTTTAAGGCCAAGGGCCTTCGCCAAAAAGAAGAGTTCGACATTGATCGAACGATGACGGGTTAATATTTCTACAAGTTCGAAATAACACCCTTTAAAGCCAAGGGCCTTCGCCAAAAAGAAGAGTTCGACCTCAATCAAACGAAAACGGGTCAGTGTTTCGACAAGTTCGAAATAATACCCTTTAAGGCCAAGGGCTTTCGCCAAGATGAAAAGTTCGAACTTGATCGAACGGCGATGGGTTAATATCTCGACAAGTTTGAAATAACACCCTTTAAGGCCAAGGGTCTTCTCCAAAAAGAAGAATTCGACCTTGATCGAACGATGACGGGTTAATATTTCGGCAAGTTCGAAATAACTCTCTTTAAGGCCAAGGGCCTTCGCCAAAAAGAAGAGTTCGTCCTTGATTGAACGACGACGGGTTCATATTTCGTCAAGTTCGAAATAACACCCTTTAAGGCCAAGGGCCTTCGCCAAAAAAAAGAGTTTGACCTTGAACGAACGACGACGGGTTAATATTTTGATAAGTTCGAAATAACACCCTTTAAGGCCAAGGGCCTTTGCCAAAAAGAAGAGTTCGACCTTAATCGAATGATGAAGGGTTAATATTTCGACATGTTCGAAATAACACCCTTTAAGGACAAGGGCCTTCGTAAAAAAAAGAGTTTGACCTTTATCGAACGACGACGAGTTGGGTTAATATTTTTACAAGTTCAAAATAATACCCTTTAAGGCCAAGGGCCCTTGCCAAAAAGAAGATTCTAACCTCGATCAAACGACGACGGGTTAGTATTTCGACAAGTTTGAAATAACACCCTTTTAGGCCAAGAGCCTTCGCCAATAAAAAGAGTTCGACCTCGATCGAACGATGATGGGTCAGTATTTCGACAAGTTCAGAATAACACCCTTTAAGGCCAAGAGCATTCGCCAAAAAAGAAGAGTTCGACATCGATCGAACGATGACGGGTCAATATTTCGAAAAGTTCGAAATAACACCCTTTAAGGCCATGGATCTTCGCCAAGATGAAGAGTTCGACCTTGATCGAAAGCCGACGGGTTCAAATTTCGACAAGTTCGAAATAACAACCTTTAAGGCCAAGGGCCTTCGCCAAAAAGAAGAGTTCGACTTTGATCGAACGCCGACAAGTTAATATTTCGACAAGCTCGAAATAACACCCTTTAAGGCCAAGGGCCTTCGCCAAAAATAAGAGTTCGACCTCGATCGAACGACGGCGAGTTGGGTTAATATTTCGACAAGTTCGAAATAACACCCTTTAAGGCCAAGGGCCCTTGCCAAAAATCATAGTTTGACCTCGATCAAACGACGACGGGTTAGTATTTACACAAGTTTGAAATAACACCCTTTAAGGCCAAGGGCCTTCGCCAAAAAGAAGAGTTCGACCGTGTTTGAACGACGATGAGTTAATATTTTGACAAAATCGAAATAACACCCTTTAAGGCCAAGACCCTTTGCCAAAAAGAAGAGTTCGACCTCGATCGAACGACGATGGGTCAATGTTTTGACAAGTTCAAAATAACACCCTTTAAGGCCAAGGGCCTTCACCAAAAAGAAGAGTTCGACCTTGATCGAACGATGATGGGTTAATATTTTGACAAACTCGAAATAACTCTCTTTAAGGCCAAGGGCCTTCTCCAAAAAGAAGAGTTCGTCCTTGATCGAACGACGACGGGTTCATATTTCGTCAAGTTCGAAATAACACCCTTTTAGACCAAGGGCCTTCGCCAAAAAAAAGAGTTCGACCTTGATCGAACGACGACGGGTTAATATTTTGATAAGTTCGAAATAACACCCTTTAAGGCCAAGGGCCTTCTCCAAAAAGAAGAGTTCGACCTTGATCGAAGGACGACCGATTAATATTTCGACAAGTTTGAAATAACACCCTTTTAAGCCAAGAGCCTTCGCCAAAAAGAAGAGTTCGACCTCAATCGAACGATAACGGGTCAATATTTCGATAGGTTCGAAATAACACCCTTTAAGGCCAAGGGCCTTCGCCAAGATGAAGAGTTCGACCTTGATCGAACGCCGACGGGTTCATATTTCGACAAGTTCGAAATAACAGCCTTTAAGGCCTAGGGCCTTTGCCAAAAAGAAGAGTTCGACTTTGATCGAACACCGACGGGTTAATATTTCGACAAGCTCGAAATAACACCCTTTAAGGCCAAAGGCCTTCGCCAAAAAGAAGAGTTCGACCTTGATCGAATGACGACGAGTTGGGTTAATATTTGACAAGTTCGAAATAACACCCTTTACGGCCAAGGGCCCTCGCGAAAAAGAAGCGTTCGACCTCGATCGAACGACGATGGGTTAGTATTTCGGCAAGTTTGAAATAACTCCCTTTAAGTCCAAGGAACTTCGCCAAAAAGAAGAGTTCGACCTTGTTCGAACAACGACGAGTTAATATTTCGACAAAATCGAAATAACACTCTTTAAGGCCAAGAGCCTTCGCGAAAAAGAAGAGTTCGACCTCGATCGAATGATGATGGGTTAGTGTTTTGACAAGTTCGAAATAAAACCCCTTTAAGGCCAAGGGCCTTCGCCAAAAAGAAGAGTTCGACCTTTATCGATTGATGACGGGTTAATATTCTGACAAGCTCGAAATAACACTCTTTAAGGCCAAGGGCCTTCGCCAAAAAGAAGAATTCGACCTTGATCGAATGATGACGGGTTAATATTCTGACAAGCTTGAAATAACACTCTTTAAGGCCAAGGGCCTTCGCCAAAAAGAAGAGTTCGACATTGATCGAACGATGACGGGTTAATATTTCGACAAGTTCTAAATAACACCCTTTAAAGCCAAGGGCCTTCGCCAAAAAGAAGAGTTCGACCTCAATCAAACGAAAACGGGTCAGTGTTTCGACAAGTTCGAAATAATACCCTTTAAGGCCAAGGGCTTTCGCCAAGATGAAAAGTTCGAACTTGATCGAACGGCGATGGGTTAATATCTCGACAAGTTTGAAATAACACCCTTTAAGGCCAAGGGTCTTCTCCAAAAAGAAGAATTCGACCTTGATCGAACGATGACGGGTTAATATTTCGGCAAGTTCGAAATAACACCCTTTAAGGCCAAAGGCCTTCGCCAAAAAGAAGAGTTCGACCTCGATCGAATAACGATGGGTCTGTATTTAAACAAGTTTGAAATAACACCCTTTAAGCCCAAGGTTCTTCGCCAAAAAAAAGAGTTCGACCTTGATCGAATGACGACGGGTCAGTATTTCGACAAGTTTGAAATAACACCCTTTAAGGCCAAGGGCCTTTGCAAAAAAGAAGAGTTCGACCTTAATCGAATGATGAAGGGTTAATTTTTCGACATGTTCGAAATAACACCCTTTAAGGCCAAGGGCCTTCGTAAAAAAAAGAGTTCGACCTTGATCGAACGACGACGAGTTGGGTTAATATTTCGACAAGTTCGAAATAATACCCTTTAAGGCCAAGGGCCCTTGCCAAAAAGAAGATTCTAACCTCGATCAAACGACGACGGGTTAGTATTTCGACAAGTTTGAAATAACACCCTTTTAGGCCAAGAGCCTTCGCCAATAAAAAGAGTTCGACCTCGATCGAACGATGATGGGTCAGTATTTCGACAAGTTCAGAATAACACCCTTTAAGGCCAAGAGCATTCGCCAAAAAAGAAGAGTTCGACATCGATCGAACGATGACGGGTCAATATTTCGAAAAGTTCGAAATAACACCCTTTAAGGCCATGGATCTTCGCCAAGATGAAGAGTTCGACCTTGATCGAAAGTCGACGGGTTCAAATTTCGACAAGTTTGAAATAACAACCTTTAAGGCCAAGGGCCTTCGCCAAAAAAGAAGAGTTCGACTTTGATCGAACGCCGACAGGTTAATAATTCGACAAGCTCGAAATAACACCCTCTAAGGCCAAGGGCCTTCGCCAAAAATAAGAGTTCGACCTTGATCGCACGACGGCGAGTTGGGTTAATATTTCGACAAGTTCGAAATAACACCCTTTAAGGCCAAGGGCCCTTGCCAAAAAACATAGTTTGACCTCGATCAAACGACGACGGGTTAGTATTTACACAAGTTTGAAATAACACCCTTTAAGGCCAAGGGCCTTCGCCAAAAAGAAGAGTTCGACCTTGTTTGAACGACGATGAGTTAATATTTTGACAAAATCGAAATAACACCCTTTAAGGCCAAGAGCCTTTGCCAAAAAGAAGAGTTCGACCTCGATCGAACGACGATGGGTCAATGTTTTGACAAGTTCGAAATAACACCCTTTAAGGCCAAGGGCCTTCGCCAAAAAGAAGAGTTCGACCTTGATCGAACGATGATGGGTTAATATTTTGACAAAGTCGAAATAACTCTCTTTAAGGCCAAGGGCCTTCGCCAAAAAGAAGAGTCCGTCCTTGATCGAACGACGACGGGTTCATATTTCATCAAGTTCGAAATAACACCCTTTAAGGCCAAGGGCCTTCGCCAAAAAAAAGAGTTCGACCTTGATCGAACGACGACGGGTTAATATTTCGATAAGTTTGAAATAACACCCTTTAAGGCCAAGGGCCTTTTCAAAAAAGAAAAGTTCGACCTCGATCAAACGACGACGGGTTAGTATTTCGAAAAGTTTGAAATAACACCCTTTAAGGCTAAGGGCATTCGCCAAAAAAAAATAGTTCGACCTCTATCGAACGACAACGGGTCAGTGTTTCGACAAGTTCGAAATATTACCCTTTAAGGCCAAGGGCCTTTGCCAAAAACAAGAGTTCGACCTTAATCGAATGACGAAGGGTTAATATTTCGACAAGTTAGAAATAACACCCTTTAAGTCCAAGGGCCTTCATCAAAAAGAAGAGTTCGACCTTGATCGAATGACGACGGGTTGGGTTAATATTTCGACAAGTTCGAAATAACACCCTTTAAGGCCAAGGGCCCTCACCTAAAAGAAGAGTTCGACCTCGATCAAACGACGACTGGTCAATATTTCGACAAGTTCGAAATAACACCCTTTAAGGCCAAGGGCCTTCGCCAAGATGAAGAGTTCGACCTTGATCGAACGCCGACGGGTTCATATTTCGACAAGTTCGAAATAACAACCTTTAAGGCCAAGAGTATTCGCCAAAAAGAAGAGTTCGACTTTGATCGAACGCCGACGGGTTAATATTTCGACAAGCTCGAAATAACACCCTTTAAGGCCAAGGGCCTTCGCCAAAAATAAGAGTTCAACCTTGATCGAATGACGACGAGTTGGGTTAATATTTCGACAAGTTCAAAATAACACCCTTTAAGGCCAAGGGCCTTCACCGATAAGAAGCGTTCGACCTTGATCAAACTACGACAGGTTAATATTTTGACAAGTTGAAAATAACACCCTTTAAGGCCAAGGGTCTTCGCCAAAAAGAAGAGTTCGACCTTGTTCGAACGACAACGAGTTAATATTTCGACAAAATCGAAATAACACCCTTTAAGGCCAAGAGTCTTTGCCAAAAAGAAGAGTTCGACCTCGATCGAACGACGATGAGTCAGTGTTTTGACAAGTTCGAAATAACACCCTTTAAGGCCAAAGGCCTTCGCCAAAAAGAAGAGTTCGACCTTGATCGAACGATGACAGGTTAATATTTTAACAAACTCAAAATAACACTCTTTAAGGCCAAGGGTCTTCGCCAAAAAGAAGAGTTCGTCCTTGATCGAACGACGACGGGTTAATATTTCGTCAAGTTCGAAATAACACCCTTTAAAGCCAAGGGCCTTCACCAAAAAGAAGAGTTCGACCTCGATCAAACGACGACGGGTTAATATTTCGATAAGTTTGAAATAACAACCTTTAAGGCCAAGGGCCTTCTCCAAAAAGAATAGTTCGACCTTGATCGAAGGACGACCGGTTTATATTTTGACAAGTTTGAAATAACACCCTTTTAGGCCAAGAGCCTTCGCTAAAAAAAAGAGTTCGACCTCGATCGAACAACGATGGGTCAGTATTTCGACAAGTTTAGAATAACACCCTTTAAGGCCAAGTGCATTCGCCAAAAAGAAGAGTTCGACCTCGATCGAACGCCGACGGATTCATATTTCGACAGGTTCGAAATAACAGCCTTTAAGGCCAAGGGCCTTCGCCAAAAAGAAGAGTTCGACTTTGATCGAACGCTGACAGGTTAATATTTCGACAAGCTTGAAATACACCCTTTAAGGCCAAGGACCTTCGCCAAAAAGAAGAGTTCGGCCTTTATCGATTGATGACGGGTTAATATTCTGACAAGCTCGAAATAACACTCTTTAAGGCCAAGGGCCTTCGCCAAAAAGAAAAGTTTGACATTGATCGAACGATGACGGGTTAATATTTCGACAAGTTCGAAATAACACCCTTTAAAGCCCAGGGCCTTCTCAAAAAAGAAAAGTTCGACCTCGATCAAACGACGACGGGTTAGTATTTCGAAAAGTTTGAAATAACACCCTTTAAGGCTAAGGGCATTCGCCAAGAAAAATAGTTCGACCTCTATCGAACGACAACGGGTCAGTGTTTCGACAAGTTCGAAATATTACCCTTTAAGGCCAAGGGCTTTCGCCGAGATGAAAAGTTCGAACTTGATCGAACGACGATGGGTTAATATTTTGACAAGTTTGAAATAACACCCTTTAAGGCCAAGGGCCTTCGACAAAAAGAAGAATTCGACCTTATTCGAATGACGATGGGTCAATTTTTCGATAAGTTCGAAATAACACATTTTAAGGCCAAGGGCCTTCGCCGATAAGAAGAGTTCAACCTTGATCGAACGACGACAGGTTAATATTTTGACAAGTTTAAAATAACACCCTTTAAGGCCAATGGCATTCGCCAAAAAGAAGAGTTTGACCTCGATCGAATAACGATGGGTCTGTATTTAAACAAGTTCAAAATAACACCCTTTAAGGCCAAGGGCCTTCGCCAAAAACAAGAGTTCAACCTTAATCGAATGACGAAGGGTTAATATTTCGACAAGTTCGAAATAACACCCTTTAAGGCCAAGGGCCTTCATCAAAAAGAAGAGTTCGACCTTGATCGAATGACGACGGGTTGGGTTAATATTTCGACAAGTTCGAAATAACACCCTTTAAGGCCAAGGGCCCTCACCTAAAAGAAGAGTTCGACCTCGATCAAACGACGACTGGTCAATATTTCGACAAGTTCGAAATAACACCCTTTAAGGCCAAGGGCCTTCGCCAAGATGAAGAGTTCGACCTTGATCGAACGCCGACGGGTTCATATTTCGACAAGTTCGAAATAACAACCTTTAAGGCCAAGAGTATTCGCCAAAAAGAAGAGTTCGACTTTGATCGAACGCCGACGGGTTAATATTTCGACAAGCTCGAAATAACACCCTTTAAGGCCAAGGGCCTTCGCCAAAAATAAGAGTTCAACCTTGATCGAATGACGACGAGTTGGGTTAACATTTCGACAAGTTCAAAATAACACCCTTTAAGGCCAAGGGCCTTCACCGATATGAAGCGTTCGACCTTGATCAAACTACGACAGGTTAATATTTTGACAAGTTGAAAATAACACCCTTTAAGGCCAAGGGCCTTCGCCAAAAAGAAGAGTTCGACCTTGTTCGAACGACAACGAGTTAATATTTCGACAAAATCGAAATAACACCCTTTAAGGCCAAGAGCCTTTGCCAAAAAGAAGAGTTCGACCTCGATCGAACGACGATGGGTCAGTGTTTTGACAAGTTCGAAATAACACCCTTTAAGGCCAAAGGCCTTCGCCAAAAAGAAGAGTTCGACCTTGATCGAACGATGACGGGTTAATATTTTGAAAAGTTCGAAAAAAAAACACTCTTTAAGGCCAAGGGTCTTCGCCAAAAAGAAGAGTTCGTCCTTGATCGAACGACGACGGGTTAATATTTCGTCAAGTTCGAAATAACACCCTTTAAATGCAAGGGCCTTCACCAAAGAGAAGAGTTCGACCTCGATCAAACGACGACGGGTTAATATTTCGATAAGTTTGAAATAACACCCTTTAAGGCCAATGGCCTTCTCCAAAAAGAATAGTTCGACCTTGATCAAAGGACGACCGGTTAATATTTTGACAAGTTTGAAATAACACCCTTTTAGGCCAAGAGCCTTCGCTAAAAAAAAGAGTTCGACCTTGATCGAACAACGATGGGTCAGTATTTCGACAAGTTTAGAATAACACCCTTTAAGGCCAAGAGCATTCGCCAAAAAGAAGAGTTCGACCTCGATCGAACGCCGACGGATTCATATTTCGACAGGTTCGAAATAACAGCCTTTAAGGCCAAGGGCCTTCGCCAAAAAGAAGAGTTCGACTTTGATCGAACGCCGACGGGTTAATATTTCGACAAGCTTGAAATACATCCTTTAAGGCCAAGGACCTTCGCCAAAAAGAAGAGTTCGACCTTGATCGAACGACGGCCAGATGGCTTGATCGAACGACAAGTTCGAAATAACACCCTTTAAGGCCAAGGGCCCTCGCGAAAAAGAAGAGTTCGACCTCAATCAAACGACGACGGGTTAGTATTTCGGCAAGTTTGAAAAAACTCCCTTTAAGGACAAGGAACTTCTCCAAAAAGAAGAGTTCGACCTTGTTCGAACGACGACCAGTTAATATTTCGACAAAATCGAAATAACACCCTTTAAGGCCAAGAGCCTTCGCCAAAAAGAAGAGTTCGACCTCGATCGAACGACGATGGGTCAGTGTTTTGACAAGTTCAAAATAACACCCTTTAAGGCCAAGGGCCTTCACCAAAAAGAAGAGTTCGACCTTGATCGAATGATGATGGGTTAATATTTTGACAAGCTCGAAATAACACTCTTTAAGGCCAAGGGCCTTCGTCAAAAAGAAGAGTTTGTCCTTGATCGAACAACAATGGGTTAATATTTCATCAAGTTCGAAATAACACCCTTTAAGGCCAAGGGAATTCGCAAACAAAAAAAGAGTTCGACCTTGATCGAATGACGACGGGTTAATATTTCGACAAGCTCGAAATAACACCCTTTAAGGCCAAGGGCCTTCGTCAAAAAGAAGAGTTCGACCTTGTTCGAACGACAACGAGTTAATATTTCGACAAGCTCGAAATAACACCCTTTATGTCCAAAAGCCTTCGCCAAAAAGAAGAGTTCGACCTCGATCGAACGACGATTGGTCAGTGTTTTGACAAGTTCGAAATAACACCCTTTAAGGTCAAGGACCTTCGCCAAAAAGAAGAGTTCGACCTTGATCGATTGATGACGGGTTAATATTCTGACAAGCTTGAAATAACACTCTTTAAGGCCAAGGGACTTCGCCAAAAAGAAGAGTTCGACATTGATCGAACGATGACGGGCTAATATTTCGACAAGCTCGAAATAACACCCTTTAAGGCCAAGGGCCTTCGCCAAAAAGAAGAGTTTGACCTTGTTTAAACGACGACGAGTTAATATTTCGACAAGTTCGAAATAACACACTTTAAGGCCAAGTGCCTTTGCCAAAAAGTAGAGTTCGACCTCGATCGCACGACGACGGGTCAGTTTTTCGACAAGTTCGAATTAACACCCTATAATATCAAGGGCCTTCGCCAAAAGAAGAGTTCGACCTTGATCGAACAACGACAGATTAATATTTCGACAAGTTCGAAATAACACCCTTTAAGGCCAAGGGCCTTCGCCAAAAAGAAGAGTTCGACCTTGTTCGAACGACGACGAGTTAATATTTCGACAAGTTCGAAATAACACCCTATATGGCCAAAAGCCTTTGCCAAAATGAAGAGTTCGACCTCGATCGAACGACGATTGGTCAGTGTTTTGACAAGTTCGAAATAACACCATTTAAGGCCAAGGGCCTTCGCCAAAAAGAAGAGTTCGACCATTATCGATTGATGACGGGTTAATATTCTGACAAGCTCGAAATAACACTCTTTAAGGCCAAGGGCCTTCGCCAAAAGAAGAGTTCGTCCTTGATCGAACGACGACGGGTTAATATTTTGTCAAGTTCGAAATAACACCCTTTAAGGCCAAGGGAATTCGCAAACAAAAAGAGTTCGACCTTGATCGAATGACGACGGGTTAATATTTCGACAAGCTCGAAATAGCACCCTTTAAGGCCAAGGGCATTCGTCAAAAAGAAGATTTCGACCTTGTTCGAACGACGACGAGTTAATATTTCGACAAGCTCGAAATAACACCCTTTATGGCCAAAAGCCTTCGCCAAAAAGAAGAGTTCGACCTCGATCGAACGAAGATTGGTCAGTGTTTTGACAAGTTCGAAATAACACCCTTTAAGGTCAAGGACCTTCGCCAAAAAGAAGAGTTCGACCTTGATCGATTGATGACGGGTTAATATTCTGACAAGCTTGAAATAACACTCTTTAAGGCCAAGGGACTTCGCCAAAAAGAAGAGTTCGACATTGATCGAACGATGACGGGCTAATATTTCGACAAGCTCGAAATAACACCCTTTAAGGCCAAGGGCCTTCGCCAAAAAGAAGAGTTTGACCTTGTTTAAACGACGACGAGTTAATATTTCGACAAGTTCGAAATAACACACTTTAAGGCCAAGTGCCTTTGCCAAAAAGTAGAGTTCGACCTCGATCGCACGACGACGGGTCAGTTTTTCGACAAGTTCGAATTAACACCCTATAATATCAAGGGCCTTCGCCAAAAGAAGAGTTCGACCTTGATCGAACAACGACAGATTAATATTTCGACAAGTTCGAAATAACACCCTTTAAGGCCAAGGGCCTTCGCCAAAAAGAAGAGTTCGACCTTGTTCGAACGACGACGAGTTAATATTTCGACAAGTTCGAAATAACACCCTATATGGCCAAAAGCCTTTGCCAAAATGAAGAGTTCGACCTCGATCGAACGACGATTGGTCAGTGTTTTGACAAGTTCGAAATAACACCATTTAAGGCCAAGGGCCTTCGCCAAAAAGAAGAGTTCGACCATTATCGATTGATGACGGGTTAATATTCTGACAAGCTCGAAATAACACTCTTTAAGGCCAAGGGCCTTCGCCAAAAGAAGAGTTCGTCCTTGATCGAACGACGACGGGTTAATATTTTGTCAAGTTCGAAATAACACCCTTTAAGGCCAAGGGAATTCGCAAACAAAAAGAGTTCGACCTTGATCGAATGACGACGGGTTAATATTTCGACAAGCTCGAAATAGCACCCTTTAAGGCCAAGGGCATTCGTCAAAAAGAAGATTTCGACCTTGTTCGAACGACGACGAGTTAATATTTCGACAAGCTCGAAATAACACCCTTTATGGCCAAAAGCCTTCGCCAAAAAGAAGAGTTCGACCTCGATCGAACGAAGATTGGTCAGTGTTTTGACAAGTTCGAAATAACACCCTTTAAGGTCAAGGACCTTCGCCAAAAAGAAGAGTTCGGCCTTGATCGATTGATGACGGGTTAATATTCTGACAAGCTCGAAATAACACTCTTTAAGGCCAAGGGACTTCGCCAAAAAGAAGAGTTCGACATTGATCGAACGATGACGGGCTAATATTTCGACAAGCTCGAAATAACACCCTTTAAGGCCAAGGGCCTTCGCCAAAAAGAAGAGTTTGACCTTGTTTAAACGACGACGAGTTAATATTTCGACAAGTTCGAAATAACACACTTTAAGGCCAAGTGCCTTTGCCAAAAAGTAGAGTTCGACCTCGATCGAACGACGACGGGTCAGTTTTTCGACAAGTTCGAATTAACACCCTATAATATCAAGGGCCTTCGCCAAAAGAAGAGTTCGACCTTGATCGAACGACGACAAATTAATATTTCGACAAGTTCGAAATAACACCCCTTAAGGCCAAGGGCCTTCTCCAAAAAGAAGAGTTCGACCTTGATCGAACGACGACGGGTTAATATTTCGACAAGTTCGAAATAACACCCTTTAAGGCCAAGGGCATTCGCCAAAAAGAAGAGTTCGATCTCGATCGAATGACGAATGGTCAGTATTTTGACAAGTTTGAAATAGCACCCTTTAATGCCAAGGGCCTTCGCCAAAAATAAGAGTTCGACCTTGATCCAATGACGACGGGTTAATATTTCGATAAGTTCGAAATAACACCCTTTATCGCCAAGAACCTTTGCCAAAAAGAAGAGTTCGACCTTGATTGAGTGATGACGGTTTAATATTTTGACAAGCTCGAAATAACACTCTTTAAGGCCAAGGGCCTTCGCCAAAAAGAAGAGTTCGACCTTGATCGAACGATGACGGGTTAATATTTCTACAAGTTCGAAATAACACCCTTTAAGGCCAAGATCCTTCACAAAAAGAAGAGTTCGACCTCGGTCGAACGACGACGAGTCAGTTTTTCGACAAGTTCGAATTAACACCCTATAAGACCAAGGGCCTTCACCAAAAAGAAGAGTTCGATCTTGATCGAACGACAACGGGTTAGTATTTAGACAAGTTCGAAATAACACCCTTTAAGGACAAGGGCCTTCGCCAAAAAGAATAGTTCGACCTTGATCGAACGACGACGGGTTAATATTTTCATAAGTTCGAAATAACACCCTTTAAGGCCAAGGGCCTTAGCCAAAAAGAAGAGTTCGACCTTCATCGAACGATGACAGGTTAATATTTCGACAAGTTCGAAATAACACCCTTTAAGGCCAAGGGCCTTCGCCAAAAAGAAGAGTTCGACCTTGTTCGAACGACGACGAGTTAATATTTCGACAAGTTCGAAATAACACCCTATATGGCCAAAAGCCTTTGCCAAAATGAAGAGTTCGACCTCGATCGAACGACGATTGGTCAGTGTTTTGACAAGTTCGAAATAACACCATTTAAGGCCAAGGGCCTTCGCCAAAAAGAAGAGTTCGACCATTATCGATTGATGACGGGTTAATATTCTGACAAGCTCGAAATAACACTCTTTAAGGCCAAGGGCCTTCGCCAAAAGAAGAGTTCGTCCTTGATCGAACGACGACGGGTTAATATTTTGTCAAGTTCGAAATAACACCCTTTAAGGCCAAGGGAATTCGCAAACAAAAAGAGTTCGACCTTGATCGAATGACAACGGGTTAATATTTCGACAAGCTCGAAATAGCACCCTTTAAGGCCAAGGGCATTCGTCAAAAAGAAGAGTTCGACCTTGTTCGAACGACGACGAGTTAATATTTCGACAAGCTCGAAATAACACCCTTTATGGCCAAAAGCCTTCGCCAAAAAGAAGAGTTCGACCTCGATCGAACGAAGATTGGTCAGTGTTTTGACAAGTTCGAAATAACACCCTTTAAGGTCAAGGACCTTCGCCAAAAAGAAGAGTTCGGCCTTGATCGATTGATGACGGGTTAATATTCTGACAAGCTCGAAATAACACTCTTTAAGGCCAAGGGACTTCGCCAAAAAGAAGAGTTCGACATTGATCGAACGATGACGGGCTAATATTTCGACAAGCTCGAAATAACACCCTTTAAGGCCAAGGGCCTTCGCCAAAAAGAAGAGTTTGACCTTGTTTAAACGACGACGAGTTAATATTTCGACAAGTTCGAAATAACACACTTTAAGGCCAAGTGCCTTTGCCAAAAAGTAGAGTTCGACCTCGATCGAACGACGACGGGTCAGTTTTTCGACAAGTTCGAATTAACACCCTATAATATCAAGGGCCTTCGCCAAAAGAAGAGTTCGACCTTGATCGAACGACGACAAATTAATATTTCGACAAGTTCGAAATAACACCCCTTAAGGCTAAGGGCCTTCTCCAAAAAGAAGAGTTCGACCTTGATCGAACGACGACGGGTTAATATTTCGACAAGTTCGAAATAACACCCTTTAAGGCCAAGGGCATTCGCCAAAAAGAAGAGTTCGATCTCGATCGAATGACGAATGGTCAGTATTTTGACAAGTTTGAAATAGCACCCTTTAATGCCAAGGGCCTTCGCCAAAAATAAGAGTTCGACCTTGATCCAATGACGACGGGTTAATATTTCGATAAGTTCGAAATAACACCCTTTATCGCCAAGAACCTTTGCCAAAAAGAAGAGTTCGACCTTGATTGAGTGATGACGGTTTAATATTTTGACAAGCTCGAAATAACACTCTTTAAGGCCAAGGGCCTTCGCCAAAAAGAAGAGTTCGACCTTGATCGAACGATGACGGGTTAATATTTCTACAAGTTCGAAATAACACCCTTTAAGGCCAAGATCCTTCACAAAAAGAAGAGTTCGACCTCGGTCGAACGACGACGAGTCAGTTTTTCGACAAGTTCGAATTAACACCCTATAAGACCAAGGGCCTTCACCAAAAAGAAGAGTTCGATCTTGATCGAACGACAACGGGTTAGTATTTAGACAAGTTCGAAATAACACCCTTTAAGGACAAGGGCCTTCGCCAAAAAGAATAGTTCGACCTTGATCGAACGACGACGGGTTAATATTTTCATAAGTTCGAAATAACACCCTTTAAGGCCAAGGGCCTTAGCCAAAAAGAAGAGTTCGACCTTCATCGAACGATGACAGGTTAATATTTCGACAAGTTCGAAATAACACCTTTTAAGACCAAGGGCCTTTGCCAAAAAGTAGAGTTCGACCTCGATCGAACGACGACGGGTCAGTTTTTCGACAAGTTCGTATTAACACCCTATAAGACCAAGGGCCTTTGCCAAAAAGAAGAGTTTGACATTGATCGAACGAGGACGGGTTAATATTACGACAAGTTCGAAATAGTACCCTTTAAGGCCAATGGCCTTCGCCAAAAGAAGAGTTCGACCTTGATCGAACAACGATGGGTTAATATTTCGAAAAGTTCAAAATAACACCCTTTAAGGCAAAGGGCCTTCTCCAAAAAGAATAGTTCGACCTTGATCGAACGACGACGGGTTAATATTTCGATAAGTTCGAAATAACACCATTTAAGGCCAAGGGCCTTTGCCAAAAAGAAGAGTTCGACCTTGATCGAACGATGACGGGTTAATATTTCGACAAGTTCGAAATAACACCCTTTAAGGCCAAGGGCCTTTGCAAAAAAGTAGAGTTCGATATCGATCGAACGACGACGGGTCAGTTTTTCGACAAGTTCGAATTAACTCCCTATAAGACCAAGGGCGTTTGCAAAAAAGAAGAGTTCGACCTTGATCGAACAACGACGAGTTAATATTTCGACAAGTTCGAAATAACACCCTTTAAGGCCAAGGGCCTTCTCCAAAAAGAATAGTTCGACCTTGATCGGACGACGACGGGTTAATATTTTGACAAGTTTGAAATAACACCCTTTAAGGCCAAGGGCCTTCTCCAAAAAGAATAGTTCGACCTCGATCGAACGACGACAGGTCAGTATTTCGACAAGTTCGAAATAACACCTTTTAAGGCAAAGGGCCTTCGCAAAAAGAAGAGTTCGACCTCGATCGAACGACGACGGGTCAGCATTTCAACAAGTTCGAAATAACACCCTTTAAGGCCAAGATCCTTCGCCGAAAAGAAAAGTTTGACCTCAAGCTCGAAATAACACTCTTTAAGGCCAAGGGCCTTCGCCAATCAGAAGAGTTCGACCTCGATCGAACGACAATGGGTAAATATTTCGACAAGTTTGAAATAACACCCTTTAAGGCCAAGGGCCTTCGCCAAAAAGAAGAGTTCGGCCTTAATCGAATGACGAAGGGTTAATATTTCGATAAGTCTGAAATAACACCCTTTATTGCCAAGAGCCTTGGCCAAAAAGAAGAGTTCGACCTCGATCAAACGACGACGGGTCAGAGTTTCGACAAATTCGAAACAACACCCTTTATGACCTAGGGCATTCGCCAAAAAGAAGTGTTCGACCTTGATCGAGCGATGATGGGTTAATCTTTTGACAAGCTCGAAATAACACTCTTTAAGGCCAAGGGCCTTCGCCAATCAGAAGAGTTCGACCTTGATCGAACGACGACTTGTTAATATTTTGACAAGTTCGAAATAACACCCTTTAAGGCCTAGGGCCTTCGCCAAAAAGAAGAGTTCGACCTTAATCGAATGACGAAGGGTTAATATTTTGATAAGTTCGAAATAACACCCTTTAAGGCCAAGGGCCTTCGCCAAAAAGAAGAGTTCGACCTCGATCGAACGACGACGGGTCAGTATTTCGACAAGTTTGAAATAGCACCCTTTAAGGCCAAGGGCCTTCGCCAAAAAGAAGAGTTCGACCATGATCGAATGACGATGGGTTAATATTTTGACAAGTTTGAAATAACACCCTTTAAGGCTAAGGGCCTTGGCCAAAAAGAAAAATCGACCTTGATTGAACGACGACAGGTTAATATTTCGACATGTTCAAAATAACACCCTTTAAGGCCAAGGGCCTTCGCCAAAAAGAAGAGTTCGACCTTGATCGAACAACGACGGGTTAATATTTCGACAAGTTCTAAATAACACCTTTTAAGGCCAAGGGCCTTCGCCAAAAAGAAGCGTTCGACCTTGATCGAATGACGATGAGTTAATATTTCGACAAGTTTGAAATAACACCCTTTTAGGCCAAGAGCCTTCGCCAAAAAGAAGAGTTCGACTCGATCGAACGACGACGGATCCGTGTTTGAACAAGTTTGAAATAACACCCTTTAAGGCCAAGGGCCTTCGCCAAGATGAAGAGTTCGACCTTGATCGAACGACGACGGGTTAATATTTTCATAAGTTCGAAATAACACCCTTTAAGGCCAAGGGCCTTCGCCAAAAAGAAGAGTTCGACCTTGATCGAACGATGACATGTTAATATTTCGACATGTTCGAAATAACACCTTTTAAGACCAAGGGCCTTTGCCAAAAAGTAGAGTTCGACCTCCATCGAACGACGACGGGTCAGTGTTTTGACAAGTTCGAAATAACACCATTTAAGGCCAAGGGCCTTCGCCAAAAAGAAGAGTTCAACCATTATCGATTGATGACGGGTTAATATTCTGACAAGCTCGAAATAACACTCTTTAAGGCCAAGGGCCTTCGCCAAAAGAAGAGTTCGTCCTTGATCGAACGACGACGGGTTAATATTTCGTCAAGTTCGAAACAACACCCTTTATGACCTAGGGCTTTCGCCAAAATGAAGTGTTCGACCTTGATCGAGCGATGACGGGTTAATCTTTTGACAAGCTCGAAATAACACTCTTTAAGGCCAAGGGCCTTCGCCAATCAGAAGAGTTCGACCTTGATCGAACGACGACTTGTTAATATTTCGACAAGTTCGAAATAACACCCTTTAAGGCCTAGGGCCTTCGCCAAAAAGAAGAGTTCGACCTTAATCGAATGACGAAGGGTTAATATTTCGATAAGTTCGAAATAACACCCTTTAAGGCCAAGGGCCTTCGCCAAAAAGAAGAGTTCGACCTCGATCGAACGACGACGGGTCAGTATTTCGACAAGTTTGAAATAGCACCCTTTAAGGCCAAGGGCCTTCGCCAAAAGAAGAGTTCGACCATGATCGAATGACGATGGGTTAATATTTTGACAAGTTTGAAATAACACCCTTTAAGGCTAAGGGCCTTGGCCAAAAAGAAAAATCGACCTTGATTGAACGACGACAGGTTAATATTTCGACATGTTCAAAATAACACCCTTTAAGGCCAAGGGCCTTCGCCAAAAAGAAGAGTTCGACCTTGATCGAACAACGACGGGTTAATATTTCGACAAGTTCTAAATAACACCTTTTAATGCCAAGGGCCTTCGCCAAAAAGAAGCGTTCGACCTTGATCGAATAACGATGAGTTAATATTTCGACAAGTTTGAAATAACACCCTTTTAGGCCAAGAGCCTTCGCCAAAAAGAAGAGTTCGACTCGATCGAACGACGACGGATCCGTGTTTGAACAAGTTTGAAATAACACCCTTTAAGGCCAAGGGCCTTCGCCAAGATGAAGAGTTCGACCTTGATCGAACGACGACGGGTTAATATTTTCATAAGTTCGAAATAACACCCTTTAAGGCCAAGGGCCTTCGCCAAAAAGAAGAGTTCGACCTTGATCGAACGATGACAGGTTAATATTTCGACATGTTCGAAATAACACCTTTTAAGACCAAGAGCCTTTGCCAAAAAGTAGAGTTCGACCTCCATCGAACGACGACGGGTCAGTTTTTCGACAAGTTCGAATTAACACCCTATAAGACCAAGGGCCTTCGCCAAAAAGAAGAGTTTGACATTGATCGAACGAGGACGGGTTAATATTACGACGAGTTCGAAATAGTACCCTTTAAGGCCAATGGCCTTTGCCAAAAAGAAGAGTTCGACCTTGATCGAACAACGATGGGTTAATATTTCGAAAAGTTCGAAATAACACCCTTTAAGGCCAAGGGCCTTCGCCAAAAAGAATAGTTCGACCTTGATCGAACGACGACGTGTTAATATTTTGACAAGTTCGAAATAACACCCTGTAAGGCCAAGGGACATCGCCAAAAAGAAGAGTTTGACCTCGATCGAACGATGACAGGTCAGTGTTTCGATAAATTCGAAATAAAACCCTTTAAGGCCAAGGGCCTTCGTAAAAAAAAAGAGTTCGACCTTGATCGAACGACGACGGATCAGTGTTTCAACAAGTTCGAAATAACACCCTTTAAGGCCAAGGGCCTTCGCCAAAAAGAAGAGTTCGACCTCGATCGAACAACGATGGGTTAGTGTTTTGACAAGTTCGAAATAACACCCTTTAAGGCCAAGGGACTTCGCAAAAAAGAAGAGTTCGACCTTGATCGAACGATGATGGGTTAATACTTTGACAAGCTCGAAATAACACCGTTTAAGTCCAAGGGCCTTCGCCAAAAAGAAGAGTTTGACCTTAATCGAATGACGAAGGGTTAATATTTCGATATGTCTGAAATAACACCCTTTATTGCCAAGAGCCTTGGCCAAAAAGAAGAGTTCGACCTCGATCAAACGACGACGAGTCAGAGTTTCGACAAATTCAAAATAACACCGTTTATAGCCTAGGGCTTTCGCTAAAAAGAAGAGTAAAACCTTGATCGAGCGATGACGGGTTAATCTTTTGACAAGCTCGAAATAACACTCTTTAAGGCCAAGGGCCTTCGCCAAAAAGAAGAGTTCGACCTCGATCGAACGACGATGGGTCAATATTTTGATAAGTTTGAAATAACACCCTTTAAGGCCAAGGGCCTTCGCCAAAAAGAAGAGTTCGACCTTAATCGAATGACGAAGGGTTAATATTTCGATAAGTCTAAAATAACACCCTTTATTGCCAAGAGCCTTGGCCAAAAAGAAGAGTTCAACCTCGATCAAACGACGACGGGTCAGAGTTTCGACAAATTCGAAATAACATCCTTTATAGCATAGGGCTTTCGCCAAAAAGAAGAGTTCGACCTTGATCGAGCGATGACGGGTTAATCTTTTGTCAAACTCAAAATAACACTCTTTAAGGCCAAGGGTCTTCGCCAAAAAGAAGAGTTCGTCGTTGATCGAACGATGACTGGTTAATATTTCATCAAGTTCCAAATAACACCCTTTAAAGCCAAGGGCCTTCACCAAAAAGAAGAGTTCGACCTCGATCAAACGACGACGGGTTAATATTTCGATAAGTTTGAAATAACACCCTTTAAGGCCAAGGGCCTTCTCCAAAAAGAATAGTTCGACCTTGATCGAAGGACGACCGGTTTATATTTTGACAAGTTTGAAATAACACCCTTTTAGGCCAAGAGCCTTCGCTAAAAAGAAGAGTTCGACCTCGATCGAACAACGATGGGTCAGTATTTCGACAAGTTTTGAATAACACCCTTTAAGGCCAAGAGCATTCGCCAAAAAGAAGAGTTCGACCTCGATCGAACGATGACGGGTCAATATTTGGACAAGTTCAAAATAACACCCTTTAAGGCCAAGGGCCTTCGCTAAGATGAAGAGTTCGACCTTGATCGAATGTCGACAGGTTCATATTTCGACAGGTTCGAAATAACAGCCTTTAAGGCCAAGGGCCTTCGCTAAAAAGAAGAGTTCGACTTTGATCGAACGCCGACGGGTTAATATTTCGACAAGCTCGAAATACACCCTTTAAGGCCAAGGACCTTCGCCAAAAAGAAGAGTTCGACCTTGATCGAATGACGACCAGATGGCTTGATCGAACGACAAGTTCAAAATAACACCCTTTAAGGCCAAGGGCCCTCGCGAAAAAGAAGAGTTCGACCTCAATCAAACGACGACGGGTTAGTATTTTGGCAAGTTTGAAATAACTCCCTTTAAGGACAAGGAACATCTCCAAAAAGAAGAGTTCGACCATGTTCGAACGACGACGAGTTAATATTTCGACAAAATCGAAATAACACCCTTTAAGGCCAAGGGCCTTCGCCAAAAAGAAGAGTTCGACTTTGATCGAACGCCGACGGGTTAATATTTCGACAAGCTCGAAATACACCCTTTAAGGCCAAGGACCTTCGCCAAAAAGAAGAGTTCGACCTTGATCGAATGACGACCAGATGGCTTGATCGAACGACAAGTTCGAAATAACACCCTTTAAGGCCAAGGGCCCTCGCGAAAAAGAAGAGTTCGACCTCAATCAAACGACGACGGGTTAGTATTTCGACAAGTTTGAAATAACTCCCTTTAAGGACAAGGAACTTCTCCAAAAAGAAGAGTTCGACCATGTTCGAACGACGACGAGTTAATATTTCGACAAAATCGAAATAACACCCTTTAAGGCCAAGAGCCTTCGCCAAAAAGAATAGTTCGACCTCGATCGAACGACGATGGGTCAGTGTTTTGACAAGTTCAAAATAACACCCTTTAAGGCCAAGGGCCTTCACCAAAAAGAAGAGTTCGACCTTGATCGAACGATGATGGGTTAATATTTTGACAAACTCGAAATAACACTCTTTAAGGCCAAGAGCCTTCATCAAAAAGAAGAGTTCGTCCTTGATCGAACGACAATGGGTTAATATTTCATCAAGTTCAAAATAACACCCTTTAAGGCCAAGGGACTTCGCAAACAAAAAGAGTTCGACCTTGATCGAATGACGACGGGTTAATATTTCGACAAGCTCGAAATAACACCCTTTAAGGCGAAGGGCCTTCGTCAAAAAGAAGAGTTCGACCTTGTTCGAACGACAACGAGTTAATATTTCGACAAGCTCGAAATAACACCCTTTATGGCCAAAAGCCTTCGCCAAAAAGAAGAGTTCGACCTCGATCGAACGACGATTGGTCAGTGTTTTGACAAGTTCGAAATAACACCCTTTAAGGGCAAGGACCTTCACCAAAAAGAAGAGTTCGACCTTGATCGATTGATAACGGGTTAATATTCTGACAAGCTCGAAATAACACTCTTTAAGGCCAAGGGCCTTCGCCAAAAAGAAGAGTTCGACATTGATCGAACGATGACGGGTTAATATTTCGACAAGTTTGAAATAACACCCTTTAAAGCCAAGGGCCTTCGCCAAAAAGAAGAGTTCGACCTCGATCAAACGACGACGGGTCAGTTTTTCGACAAGTTCGAAATAACACCCTTTAAGGCCAAGGGCCTTCGCCGATAAGAAGCGTTCGACCTTGATCGAACGACGACGGGTTAGTTTTTCGACAAGTTCGAAATAATACCATTTAAGGCCAAGGGCCTTCGTCAAAAAGAAGAGTTCGACCTTGATCGAACGACGACAGGTTGGGTTAATATTTCGACAAGTTCAAAATAACACCCTTTAAGGCCAAGGGCCATCGCCAAAAGGAAGAGTTCGACCCCGATCAAACGACGACGGGTTAGTATTTCGACAAGTTTGAAATAACACCCTATTAGGCCAAGAGCCTTCGCCAAAAAAAGAGTTCGACCTCGATCGAACGATGATGGGTCAGTATTTCGACAAGTTCAGAATAACACCCTTTAAGGCCATGAGCATTCGCCAAAAAGAAGAGTTCGACCTCGATCAAACGACGACGGGTTAATATTTCGATAAGTTCGAAATAACACCCTTTAAGGCCAAGGGCCTTCTCCAAAAAGAAGAGTTCGACCTTGATCGAAGGACGACCGGTTAATATTTTAACAAGTTCGAAATAACACCCTTTAAGGCCAGGGGCCATCGCCAAAAAGAAGAGTTCGACCTTGATCGAACGATGATGGGTTAATATTTTGACAAGCTCGAGATAACACTCTTTAAGGCCAAGGGCCTTCGCCAATAACAAGAGTTCGTCCTTAATCGAAAGACGGGTTAATATTTCATCAAGTTCGAAATAACACCCATTAAGGCCAAGGGACTTCGCCAACAAAAAGAGTTCGACCTTGATCGAATGACGACGGGCTAATATTTCGACAAGCTCGAAATAACACCCTTTAAGGCCAAGGGCCTTCGCCAAAAAGAAGAGTTTAACCTTGTTTGAACGACGATGAGTTAATATTTCAACAAGTTCTAAATAACACACTTTAAAGCCAAGTGCCTTTGCCAAAAAGTAGAGTTCGACCTCTATCGAACGACGACAGGTCAATTTTTCGACAAGTTCGAATTAACACCCTATACTATCAAGGGCCTTCGCCAAAAGAAGAGTTCAACCATGATCGAACAACGACAGATTAATATTTCGACAAGTTCGAAATAACACCCTTTAAGGCCAAGGGCCTTCGCCAAAAAGAAGAGTTCGACCTTGATCGAACGACGACGGGTTAATATTTCGACAAGTTCGAAATAACACCCTTTAAGGCCAAGGGCATTCGCCAAAAAGAAGAGTTCGACCTCGATCGAATGACGAAGGGTCAGTATTTCGAAAAGTTTGAAATAGCACCCTTTAATGCCAAGGGCCTTCGCCAAAAAGAAGAGTTCGACCTTGATCGAATGACGACGGGTTAATATTTCGATAAGTTCGAAATAACACCCTTTATGGCCAAGAACCTTCGCCAAAAAGAAGAGTTCGACCTTGATTGAGTGATGACGGTTTAATATTTTGACAAGCTCGAAATAACACTCTTTAAGGCCAAGGGCCTTCACCAAAAAGAATAGTTCGACCTTGATCGAACGATGACGGGTTAATATTTCTACAAGTTCGAAATAACACCCTTTAAGGCCAAGGGCCTTTGCAAAAAAGTAGAGTTCAATCTCGATCGAACGATGACGGGTCAGTTTTTCGACAAGTTTGAATTAACACCCTATAAGACCAAGGGCCTTCGCCAAGATAAAGAGTTCGACCTCGATCAAACGACGATGGGCTAATATTTCGACAAGTTCAAAATAACACCCTTTAAGGCCTAGGGCTTTCGCCAAGAAGAAGAGTTCGACCTTGATCGAACGACGACGGGTTAATATTTTGATAAGTTCGAAATAACACCATTTAAGGCCAAGGGCCTTCGCCAAAAAGAAGAGTTCGACCTTGATCGAACGATGACGGGTTAATATTTCGACAAGTTCGAAATAACACCCTTTAAGGCCAAGGGCCTTTGCAAAAAAGAAGAGTTCGATATCGATCGAACGACGACGAGTCAGTTTTTCGACAAGTTCGAATTAACTCCCTATAAGACCAAGGGCCTACGCAAAAAAGAAGAGTTCGACCTTGATCGAACAAGGACGAGTTAATATTTCGACAAGTTCGAAATAACACCCTTTAAGGCCAAGGGCCTTCTCCAAAAAGAATAGTTCGACCTTGATCGGACGACGACGGGTTAATATTTTGACAAGTTCGAAATAACACCTTTTAAGGCAAAGGGCCTTCGCAAAGAGAAGAGTTCGACCTCGATCGAACGACGACGGGTCAGCGTTTCAACAAGTTCGAAATAACACCCTTTAAGGCCAAGATCCTTCGCCGAAAAGAAATATTTGACCTCAAGCTCGAAATAACACTCTTTAAGGCCAAGGGCCTTTGCCAATCAGAAGAGTTCGACCTCGATCGAACGACAATGGGTAAATATTTCGACAAGTTTGAAATAACACCCTTTAAGGCCAAGGGCCTTCGCCAAAAAGAAGAGTTCGACCTTAATCGAATGACGAAGGGTTAATATTTCGATAAGTCTGAAATAACACCCTTTATTGCCAAGAGCCTTGGCCAAAAAGAAGAGTTCGACCTCGATCAAACGACGACGGGTCAGAGTTTCGACAAATTCGAAACAACACCCTTTATGGCTTAGGGCTTTCGCCAAAAAGAAGTGTTTGACCTTGATCGAGCGATGACGGGTTAATATTTTGGACAAGCTCGAAATAACACCCTTTGAGGCCTAGGGCCTTCGCCAAAAATAAGAGTTCGACCTTAATCGAATGACGAAGGGTTAATATTTCGATAAGTTCGAAATAACACCCTTTAAGGCTAAGGGCCTTCGCCAAAAAGAAGAGTTCGACCTCGATCGAACGACGACGGGTCAGTATTTTGACAAGTTTGAAATAGCACCCTTTAAGGCCAAGGGCCTTCGCCAAAAAGAAGAGTTCGACCTTGATCGAATGACAACGGGTTGATATTTAGACAAGTTTGAAATAACACCCTTTAAGGCTAAGGGCCTTCGCCAAAAAGAAAAATCGACCTTGATTGAACGACGACAGGTTAATGATTCGACATGTTCAAAATAACACCCTTTAAGGCCAAGGGCCTTCGCAAAAAAGAAGAGTTCGACCTTGATCGAACAACGACGGGTTAATATTTCAACAAGTTCTAAATAACACCTTTTAAGGCCAAGGGCCTTCGCCAAAAAGAAGCGTTCGACCTTGATCGAATGACGATGAGTTACTATTTCAACAAGTTTGAAATAACACCCTTTAAGGCCAAGGGCCTTCGCCAAGATGAAGAGTTCGACCTTGATCGATCGACGATGGGTTAATATTTTCATAAGTTCGAAATAACACCCTTTAAGGCAAAGTGCCTTCGCCAAAAAGAAGAGTTCGACCTTGATCGAACGATGACAGGTTAATATTTCGACAAGTTCGAAATCACACCTTTTAAGACCAAGGGCCTTTGCTAAAAAGTAGAGTTCGACCTCGATCGAACGACGACGGGTCAGTTTTTCGACAAGTTCGAATTAACACCCTATAAGACCAAGGGCCTTCGCCAAAAAGAAGAGTTTGACATTGATCGAACGAGGACGGGTTAATATTATGACAAGTTCGAAATAATACCCTTTAAGGCCAATGGCCTTCGCCAAAAAGAGGAGTTCAACCTTGATCGAACAACGATGGGTTAATATTTTGAAAAGTTCGAAATAACACCCTTTAAGGCCAAGGGCCTTCTCCAAAAAGAATAGTTCGACCTTGATCGAACGACGACGGGTTAATATTTTGACAAGTTCGAAATAACACCCTGTAAGGCCAAGGGACTTCACCAAAAAGAAGAGTTTGACCTCGATCGAACGATGACGGGTCTGTGTTTCGATAAGTTCGAAATAAAACCCTTTAAGGCCAAGGGCCTTCGCCAAAACAAAAGAGTTCGACCTTGATCGAACGACGACGGATCAGTGTTTCAACAAGTTCGAAATAACACCCTTTAAGGCCAAGGGCCTTCGCCAAAAAGAAGAGTTCGACCTCGATCGAACGATGATGGGTTAATACTTTGACAAGCTCGAAAAAACACCCTTTAAGTCCAAGGGCCTTCGCCAAAAAGAAGAGTTTGACCTTAATCGAATGACGAAGGGTTAATATTTCGATATGTCTGAAATAACACCCTTTATTGCCAAGAGCCTTGGCCAAAAAGAAGAGTTCGACCTCGATCAAACGACGACGGGTCAGAATTTCGACAAATTCAAAATAACATCGTTTATAGCCTAGGGCTTTCGCTAAAAAGAAGAGTTCAACCTTGATCGAGCGATGACGGGTTAATCTTTTGACAAGCTCGAAATAACACTCTTTAAGGCCAAGGGCCTTCGCCAAAAAGAAGAGTTCGACCTCGATCGAACGACGATGGGTCAATATTTCGATAAGTTTGAAATAACACCATTTAAGGCTAAGGGCCTTCGCCAAAAAGAAGAGTTCGACCTTAATCGAATGACGAAGGGTTAATATTTCGATAAGTCTAAAATAACACCCTTTATTGCCAAGAGCCTTGGCCAAAAAGAAGAGTTCAACCTCGATCAAATGACGACGGGTCAGAGTTTCGACAAATTCAAAATAACACCCTTTATGGCCTAGGGCTTTCGCCAAAAAGAAGAGTTCGACCTTGATCGAACGATGATGGGTTAATCTTTTGACAAGCTCGAAATAACACTCTTTAAGGCCAAGGGTTTTCGCCAATCAGAAGAGTTCGACCTTGATCAAACGACGACGAGTTAATATTTCGACAAGTTCGAAATAACACCCTTTAAGGCCTAGGGCCTTCGCCAAAAAGAAGAGTTCGGCCTTAATCGAATGACGAAGGGTTAATATTTAGATAAGTTCAAAATAACACCCTTTAAGTCCAAGGGCCTTCGCCAAAAAGAAGAGTTCGACCTTGATAGAACGACGATGGGTTAATATTTCAACAAATTCGAAATAACACCCTTTAAGGCCAAGGGCCTTCGCCAAAAAGAAGAGTTCGACCTCGATCGAACGACGACGGGTCAACGTTTCAACAAGTTCAAAATAACACACTTTAAGGCCAAGGGCCTTCGCCAATATGAATAGTTCGACCGAGATCCAACGACGACAGGTTGATATTTCGACAAGTATGAAATAACATCCTTTACGGCTAAGGGCCTTCGCCAAAAATAAAAATTGACATTGATCGAACGACGACGGGTTAATATTTTGACATGTTCAAAATAACACCCTATAAGCCAAGGGCCTTCTCCCAAAAGAATAGTTTGACCTTGATCGAACGACGACGAGTTAATATTTTGACAAGTTCGAAATAACACCCTTTAAGGCCAATGTCCTTCGCCAAAAAGAAGAGTTCGACCTTAATCGAACGATGATGGGTCAGTATTTTGACAAGTTCATAATAACACCCTTTAAGGCCTAGGGCCTTCGCAAAAAAGAAGAGTTCGACCTTGATCGAAAGACGACGGGTTAATATTTCGACAAGTTCGAAATAACAACCTTTTAGGCCAAGGTCCTTCTCCAAAAAGAATAGTTCGACCTTAATCGAACGATGACGGGTTAATATTTTGACAAGTTCGAAATAACACCCTTTTAGTCCAAGGACCTTCGCCAAAAAGAAGAGTTCGACCTCGATCGATCGATGACGGGTCAGTGTTTCAACATGTTCGAAATAACATTCTTTAATGCCAAAGGCCTTCGCCAAAAAGAAGAGTTTGACCTCGATCGAACGATGACGGGTCAGTGTTTCGATAAGTTCGAAATAAAACCCTTTAAGGACAAGGGCCTTCGCCAAAAAAAAGAGTTCGACCTTGATCGAATGCAGACGAGTTTTTCGACAAGCTCGAAATAACACCCTTTAAGGCCAAGGGCCTTCGCCAAAAAGAAGAGTTCGACCTTGATCGAACTACGATGGGTTAATATTTTAACAAGTTCGAAATAACACCCTTTAAGGCCAAAGACATTCGCCAAAAATAAGAGTTCGACCTCGATCGAACGACGATGGGTCAGTATTTTGACAAGTTTGAAATAACACCCTTTAAGGCAAAGGGTCTTCGCCAAAAAAAAGAGTTCGACCTTAATCGAATGACGAAGGGATATTTCGATAAGTTTGAAATAAACCCCTTTATTGCCAAGAGCCTTGGCCAAAAAGAAGAGTTCAACCTCGATCGAACGACGATGGGTCAGTGTTTCGACAAGTTTGAAATAACACCCTTTAAGGCCAAGGGCTTTCGCCAAAAAGAAGAGTTCGACCTTGATAGAGTGATGACGGGTTAATATTTTGACAAGCTCAAAATAACACTCTTTAAGGCCAAGGGCCTTCCCCAATCAGATGAGTTGGACCTTGATCGAACTACGATGAGTTAATATTTCGACAAGTTCGATATAACACCCTTTAAAGCCTAGGGCCATTGCTAAAAAGAAGAGTTCTACCTCAATTGAACAATGATAGGTTAGTATTTCGACAAGTTCGAAATAACACCCTTTAAGGCCAAGGGCCTTTGCAAAAAAGAAGAGTTCGATATCGATCGAGCGACGACGGGTCAGTTTTTCGACAAGTTCGAATTAACTCCCTATAAGACCAAGGGCCTACGCAAAAAAGAAGAGTTCGACCTTGATCGAACAAGGACGAGTTAATATTTCGACAAGTTCGAAATAACACCCTTTAAGGCCAAGGGCCTTCTCCAAAAAGAATAGTTCGACCTTGATCGGACGACGACGGGTTAATATTTTGACAAGTTCGAAATAACACCTTTTAAGGCAAAGGGCCTTCGCAAAGAGAAGAGTTCGACCTCGATCGAACGACGACGGGTCAGCGTTTCAACAAGTTCGAAATAACACCCTTTAAGGCCAAGATCCTTCGCCGAAAAGAAATATTTGACCTCAAGCTCGAAATAACACTCTTTAAGGCCAAGGGCCTTTGCCAATCAGAAGAGTTCGACCTCGATCGAACGACAATGGGTAAATATTTCGACAAGTTTGAAATAACACCCTTTAAGGCCAAGGGCCTTCGCCAAAAAGAAGAGTTCGACCTTAATCGAATGACGAAGGGTTAATATTTCGATAAGTCTGAAATAACACCCTTTATTGCCAAGAGCCTTGGCCAAAAAGAAGAGTTCGACCTCGATCAAACGACGACGGGTCAGAGTTTCGACAAATTCGAAACAACACCCTTTATGGCTTAGGGCTTTCGCCAAAAAGAAGTGTTTGACCTTGATCGAGCGATGACGGGTTAATATTTTGGACAAGCTCGAAATAACACCCTTTGAGGCCTAGGGCCTTCGCCAAAAATAAGAGTTCGACCTTAATCGAATGACGAAGGGTTAATATTTCGATAAGTTCGAAATAACACCCTTTAAGGCTAAGGGCCTTCGCCAAAAAGAAGAGTTCGACCTCGATCGAACGACGACGGGTCAGTATTTTGACAAGTTTGAAATAGCACCCTTTAAGGCCAAGGGCCTTCGCCAAAAAGAAGAGTTCGACCTTGATCGAATGACAACGGGTTGATATTTAGACAAGTTTGAAATAACACCCTTTAAGGCTAAGGGCCTTCGCCAAAAAGAAAAATCGACCTTGATTGAACGACGACAGGTTAATATTTCGACATGTTCAAAATAACACCCTTTAAGGCCAAGGGCCTTCGCAAAAAAGAAGAGTTCGACCTTGATCGAACAACGACGGGTTAATATTTCAACAAGTTCTAAATAACACCTTTTAAGGCCAAGGGCCTTCGCCAAAAAGAAGCGTTCGACCTTGATCGAATGACGATGAGTTACTATTTCAACAAGTTTGAAATAACACCCTTTTAGGCCAAGAGCCTTCGCCAAAAAGAAGAGTTCGACTCGATCGAACGACGACGGATCCGTGTTTGAACAAGTTTGAAATAACACCCTTTAAGGCCAAGGGCCTTCGCCAAGATGAAGAGTTCGACCTTGATCGATCGACGATGGGTTAATATTTTCATAAGTTCGAAATAACACCCTTTAAGGCAAAGTGCCTTCGCCAAAAAGAAGAGTTCGACCTTGATCGAACGATGACAGGTTAATATTTCGACAAGTTCGAAATCACACCTTTTAAGACCAAGGGCCTTTGCTAAAAAGTAGAGTTCGACCTCGATCGAACGACGACGGGTCAGTTTTTCGACAAGTTCGAATTAACACCCTATAAGACCAAGGGCCTTCGCCAAAAAGAAGAGTTAGACATTGATCGAACGAGGACGGGTTAATATTATGACAAGTTCGAAATAATACCCTTTAAGGCCAATGGCCTTCGCCAAAAACAGGAGTTCAACCTTGATCGAACAACGATGGGTTAATATTTCGAAAAGTTCGAAATAACACCCTTTAAGGCCAAGGGCCTTCTCCAAAAAGAATAGTTCGACCTTGATCGAACGACGACGGGTTAATATTTTGACAAGTTCGAAATAACACCCTGTAAGGCCAAGGGACTTCACCAGAAAGAAGAGTTTGACCTCGATCGAACGATGACGGGTCTGTGTTTCGATAAGTTCGAAATAAAACCCTTTAAGGCCAAGGGCCTTCGCCAAAACAAAAGAGTTCGACCTTGATCGAACGACGACGGATCAGTGTTTCAACAAGTTCGAAATAACACCCTTTAAGGCCAAGGGCCTTCGCCAAAAAGAAGAGTTCGACCTCGATCGAACGATGATGGGTTAATACTTTGACAAGCTCGAAAAAACACCCTTTAAGTCCAAGGGCCTTCGCCAAAAAGAAGAGTTTGACCTTAATCGAATGACGAAGGGTTAATATTTCGATATGTCTGAAATAACACCCTTTATTGCCAAGAGCCTTGGCCAAAAAGAAGAGTTCGACCTCGATCAAACGACGACGGGTCAGAATTTCGACAAATTCAAAATAACATCGTTTATAGCCTAGGGCTTTCGCTAAAAAGAAGAGTTCAACCTTGATCGAGCGATGACGGGTTAATCTTTTGACAAGCTCGAAATAACACTCTTTAAGGCCAAGGGCCTTCGCCAAAAAGAAGAGTTCGACCTCGATCGAACGACGATGGGTCAATATTTCGATAAGTTTGAAATAACACCATTTAAGGCTAAGGGCCTTCGCCAAAAAGAAGAGTTCGACCTTAATCGAATGACGAAGGGTTAATATTTCGATAAGTCTAAAATAACACCCTTTATTGCCAAGAGCCTTGGCCAAAAAGAAGAGTTCAACCTCGATCAAATGACGACGGGTCAGAGTTTCGACAAATTCAAAATAACACCCTTTATGGCCTAGGGCTTTCGCCAAAAAGAAGAGTTCGACCTTGATCGAGCGATGATGGGTTAATCTTTTGACAAGCTCGAAATAACACTCTTTAAGGCCAAGGGTTTTCGCCAATCAGAAGAGTTCGACCTTGATCAAACGACGACGAGTTAATATTTCGACAAGTTCGAAATAACACCCTTTAAGGCCTAGGGCCTTCGCCAAAAAGAAGAGTTCGGCCTTAATCGAATGACGAAGGGTTAATATTTAGATAAGTTCAAAATAACACCCTTTAAGTCCAAGGGCCTTCGCCAAAAAGAAGAGTTCGACCTTGATAGAACGACGACGGGTTAATATTTCAACAAATTCGAAATAACACCCTTTAAGGCCAAGGGCCTTCGCCAAAAAGAAGAGTTCGACCTCGATCGAACGACGACGGGTCAACGTTTCAACAAGTTCAAAATAACACACTTTAAGGCCAAGGGCCTTCGCCAATATGAATAGTTCGACCGTGATCCAACGACGGCAGGTTGATATTTCGACAAGTATGAAATAACATCCTTTACGGCTAAGGGCCTTCGCCAAAAATAAAAATTGACATTGATCGAACGACGACGGGTTAATATTTTGACATGTTCGAAATAACACCCTATAAGCCAAGGGCCTTCTCCCAAAAGAATAGTTTGACCTTGATCGAACGACGACGAGTTAATATTTTGACAAGTTCGAAATAACACCCTTTAAGGCCAATGTCCTTCGCCAAAAAGAAGAGTTCGACCTTAATCGAACGATGATGGGTCAGTATTTTGACAAGTTCATAATAACACCCTTTAAGGCCTAGGGCCTTCGCAAAAAAGAAGAGTTCGACCTTGATCGAAAGACGACGGGTTAATATTTCGACAAGTTCGAAATAACAACCTTTTAGGCCAAGGTCCTTCTCCAAAAAGAATAGTTCGACCTTAATCGAACGATGACGGGTTAATATTTTGACAAGTTCGAAATAACACCCTTTTAGTCCAAGGACCTTCGCCAAAAAGAAGAGTTCGACCTCGATCGATCGATGACGGGTCAGTGTTTCAACATGTTCGAAATAACACTCTTTAATGCCAAGGGCCTTCGCCAAAAAGAAGAGTTTGACCTCGATCGAACGATGACGGGTCAGTGTTTCGATAAGTTCGAAATAAAACCCTTTAAGGACAAGGGCCTTCGCCAAAAAAAAGAGTTCGACCTTGATCGAATGCAGACGAGTTTTTCGACAAGCTCGAAATAACACCCTTTAAGGCCAAGGGCCTTCGCCAAAAAGAAGAGTTCGACCTTGATCGAACTACGATGGGTTAATATTTTAACAAGTTCGAAATAACACCCTTTAAGGCCAAAGACATTCGCCAAAAATAAGAGTTAGACCTCGATCGAACGACGATGGGTCAGTATTTTGACAAGTTTGAAATAACACCCTTTAAGGCCAAGGGTCTTCGCCAAAAAAAAGAGTTCGACCTTAATCGAATGACGAAGGGATATTTCGATAAGTTTGAAATAAACCCCTTTATTGCCAAGAGCCTTGGCCAAAAAGAAGAGTTCAACCTCGATCGAACGACGATGGGTCAGTGTTTCGACAAGTTTGAAATAACACCCTTTAAGGCCAAGGGCTTTCGCCAAAAAGAAGAGTTCGACCTTGATAGAGTGATGACGGGTTAATATTTTGACAAGCTCAAAATAACACTCTTTAAGGCCAAGGGCCTTCCCCAATCAGATGAGTTGGACCTTGATCGAACTACGATGAGTTAATATTTCGACAAGTTCGATATAACACCCTTTAAAGCCTAGGGCCATTGCTAAAAAGAAGAGTTCTACCTCAATTGAACAATGATAGGTTAGTATTTCGACAAGTTCGAAATAACACCCTTTAAGGCCAAGGGCTTTCGCCAAAAAGAAGAGTTCGACCTTGATCGAGCGATGACGGGTTAATATTTTGACAAGCTCGAAATAACACTCTTTATGGCCAAGGGCCTTCCCCAATCAGATGAGTTGGACCTTGATCGAACGACGATGAGTTAATATTTCGACAAGTTCAATATGACACCCTTTAACGCCTTGGTCCTTCGCTAAAAAAAAAGAATTCGACCTCGATTGAACGATGTCAGGTCAGTATTTCGACAAGTTAGAAATAACACCCTTTAAGGCCAAGGGCTTTCGCTAAAAAGAAGTGTTCGACCTCGATCGAACGATGATAGGTCAATATTTCGACAAGTTCGAAATAACACCCTTTAAGGCCTAGGGCCTTCGCCAAGAAGAAGAGTTCGACCTTGATCTAACGCAGACGGGTTAATATTTCGACAAGCTAGATTTAACACCCTTTAAGGCCAAGGGACTTTGCCAAAAAGAAGAGTTCGACCTCGATCGAACGACGGCGGGTCAGTGTTTCAACAAGTTCGAAATAACACCCTATAAGGCCAAGGGCCTTTGCCAAGATGAAGAGTTCGGCCTCGATCGAACGACGATGGGTTAATATTTCGACAAGTTCGAAGTAACACCCTTTAAGGCAAACGGCCTTCGCCAAAAAGAAGAGTTCGACCTCGATCGAACGGTGACAGGTCAGTGTTTCAACAATTTCGAAATAACACCCTTTCAGGCCAAGGGCCTTTGCCAAGATGAAGAGTTCAGCCTCGATCGAACGACAATGGGTTAATATTTCGACAAGTTCGAAATAACACCGTTTATGGCCTAGGGCCTTCGCCAAGAAGAAGAGTTCGACCTTGATCGAATGGTGACAGGTCAGTGTTTCAACAATTTCGAAATAACACCCTTTCAGGCCAAGGGCCTTTGCCAAGATGAAGAGTTCAGCCTCGATCGAACGACGATGGGTTAATATTTCGACAAGTTCGAAATAACACCCTTTAAGGCCTAGGGCCTTCGCCAAGAAAAAGAGTTCGACCTTGATCGAACGACGACGGGTTAATATTTGATAAGTTCGAAATAACACCCTTTAAGGCCAAGGGTCTTCTTCAAAAAGAAGAGTTCGACTTTGATCGAACGATGACGGGTTAATATTTCGACAAGTTCGAAATAACACCCTTTAAGGCCAAGGGCCTTCGCCAAAAAGTAGAGTTCGACCTCTATCGAACGACGACGTGTCAGTTTTTTGACAGGTTCGAATTAACACCCTATAAGACCAAGGGCCTTCGCCAAAAGAAGAGTCCGACCTTGATCGAACGACGACGGGTTAATATTTCGAGAAGTTCGAAATAACACCCTTTAAGGCCAAGGGCCTTCGCCAAAATGAAGACTTCGACCTTGATCGAACGACGATGGGTTAATATTTCGACAAGTTCGAAATAACACCCTTTAAGGCCAAGGGCCTTCTCCAAAAAGAAAAGTTCGACCTTGATCGAACGACGATGGGTTAATATTTTGACAAGTTAAAAATATCACCCTTTAAGGCTAAGGGCCTTCGCCAAAAAGAAAAGTTTGACCTTGATCAAACGACGACGGGTCAGTGTTTCGATAAGTTTGAAATAAAACCCTTTAAGGTCAAGGGCCTTCGCCAAAAAAAAGAGTTCGACCTTGGTCGAACGACGACGGGTTAACATTTCGATAAGTTCGAAATAACACCCTTTAAGGCCAAGGGCCTTCGCCAAAAAGAAGAGTTCGACCCTGATCGAATGACGACATGTTAATATTTTGATAAGTTAAATAACACCCTTTATGGCCAAGAGCCTTCGCCAAAAAGAAGCGTTTGACATCGATCGAATGACGACGGGTTTATATTTTGACAAGTTCGAAATAACACCCTTTAAGGCCAAGAGCCTTCGCCAAGAAGAAGAGTTCGACCTCGATCGAACGACGACGGGTCAGTATTTCGACAAGTTCAAAATAACACCCTTTAAGGCCAAGGTCCTTCGCCAAAAAGAAGAGTTTGACCTTGATCGAGTGATGGCGGTTTAATATTTTGACAAGCTCGAAATAAAACTCTTTAAGGCCAAGGGCCTTCGCCAAAAAGAAGATTTCGACCTTGATTGAACGATGACACATTAGTATTTCGACAAGTTCGAAATAACACCCTTTAAAGCCAAGGGCCTTTGACAAAAAGTAGAGTTTGACCTCGATCGAATGATGACGGCTCAGTTTTTCGACAAGTTTGAATTAACACCCTATAAGACGAAGCGCCTTCGCCAAAAAGAAGAGTTCGACCTCGATCGAACGACAATAGGTCAGTGTTTCGACAAGTTTTAAATAACACCCTTTAAGGCCAAGGGCCTTCGCAAAAAAGAAGAGTTCGACCTTGATCGAATGACAACGGGTTAATATTTCGACAAGTTTGAAATAACACCCATTAAGGCCAAGGGCATTCGCCAAAAAGAAGATTTCGACCTCAATCGAATGACGAAGGGTCAGTATTTTGACAAGTTTGAAATAACACCCTTTAAGGCCAAGGGCCTTCTCCAAAAAGAAGAGTTCGACCTGGATCGAATCACGACAGGTTAATATTTTGATAAGTTCAAAATAACACCCTTTATGGCCAAGAGCCTTCGCCAAAAAGAAGCGTTTGACATCGATCGAATGACGACGGGTCAGTGTTTCGACAAGTTCGAAATAACACCCTTTAAAGCTTAGGGCCTTCGCCAAGAAGAAGAGTTCGACCTTGATCGAATGACGACGGGTTAATATTTTGATAAGTTCGAAATAACACACTTTAATGCCAAGGGCCTTCTCCAACATGAAGAGTTCCACTTTGATCGAACGATGACGGGTTAATATTTCGACAAGTTCGAAATAACACCCTTTAAGGCCAAGTGCCTTTGCCAAAAAGTAGAGTTCGACCTCGATCGAACGACGACAGGTCAGTTTTTCGACAAGTTCGAATTAACACCTTATAATACCAAGGGCCTTCGCCAAAAGAAGAGTTCGACCTTGATCGAATGACGATAGATTAATATTTCGACAAGTTCGAAATAACACCCTTTAAGGCCAAGGGCCTTCGGCAAAAAGAAGAGTTCGACCTTGATCGAACGATGACGGGTTAATATTTTGACAAGTTTGAAATAACACCCTTTAAGGCCAAGGGCATTCGCCAAAAAGAAGAGTTCGACCTCGATCGAATGACGAAGGGTCTGTATTTCGACAAGTTTGAAATAATACCCTTTAAGGCCAAAGGCCTTTGCAAAAAAAGTAGAGTTCGATATCGATCGAACGACGACGGGTCAGTTTTTCGACAAGTTTGAATTAACTCCCTATAAGACCAAGGGACTTCGCCAAAATGAAGAGTTCGACCTTGATCGAACAACGACGAGTTAATATTGCGACAAGTTCGAAATAATACTCTTTAAGGCCAAGGGCCTTCGCCAAAAAGAAGAGTTCGACATTGATCGAACGACGATGGGTTAATATTTCGACAAGTTTGAAATAACACCCTTTAAGGCAAAGGGCCTTCGCCAAAAAGAAGAGTTCGGCCTCGATCGAACGACGACGGGTTAATATTTTGACAAGTTCGAAATAACACCCTTTAAGGCAAAGGGCCTTCGCCAAAAAGAAGAGTTCGGCCTCGATCGAACGACGACGGGTCAGTGTTTCAACAAGTTCGAAATAACACCCTTTAAGGCCAAGATCCTTCGCCAAAAAGAAAAGGTTGACCTCGATCGAACGATGACGGGTCAGTGTTTCGATAAGTTCGAAATAAAACCCTTTAAGGCCAAGGGCCTTCGCAAAAAAAAGAGTTTGACCTTGATCGAATGCAAACGGGTTTTTCAACAAGCTCGAAATAACACCTTTTAAGGCCAAGGGCCTTCGCCAGAAAGAAGAGTTCGACCTATTTCGAACGACGACGGGTTAATATTTTGACAAGTTCGAAATAACACCCTTTATGGCCAAGGGCATTCGCCAAAAAGAAGAGTTCGACCTCCATCGAACGATGATGGGTCATTTTGACAAGTTTGAAATAACACCCTTTAAGGCCAAGGGCCTTCGCCAAAAAGAAGAGTTCGACCTTAATCGAATGACAAAGGATTAATATTTCAGTGAGTTCGAAATAACACCCTTTATTGCCAAGAGCCTTGGCCAAAAAGAAGAGTCCAACCTGGATCGAACGACGACGAGTTAATATTTCAACAAGTTCGAAATAACACCCTTTAAGGTCAAGGTTCTTCGCCAAAAAGAAGAGTTTGACCTTGATCGAACGACGCCGGGGTTAATATTTCGACAAGTACGAAATAACACCCTTTTAGGCCAAGGGCCTTCGCCAAAAGAAGAGTTTGACCTCGATCGAACGACGACGGGTCAGTGTTTCGATAAGTTCGAAATAACAACCTTTAAGGCCAAGGGCCTTCGCCAAAATGAAGAGTTCGACCTCGATTGAACGATGACAGGTAAGTATTTCGACAAGTTCGAAATAACACCCTTTAAGGCCAAGGGCCTTCGCCATAAAGAAGAGTTCAACATTGATCGAATGACGACGGGTTGATATTTCAACAAGTTCGAAATAACACCCTTTAAGGCCAATGTCCTTCGCCAAAAAGAAGAGTTCGACCTTAATCGAACGATGATGGGTCAGTATTTTGACAAGTTCATAATAACACCCTTTAAGGCCAAGGGCCTTCGCAAAAAAGATGAGTTCGACCTTGATCGAACGACATAGGGTTAATAAGGTTTTAATTCGAAATTGTCGAAAAACTGACCCGTCGTCGTTCGATCGAGATCGAACTCTACTTTTTGGCAAAGGCCCTTGGCCTTAAAGGGTGTTATTTCGAACTTGTCAAAAAATTAACCCGTCATCGTTCGATCAAGGTCGAACTATTCCTTTTGGAGAAGACCCTTGGCCTTAAAGGTAGTTATTTCGAGCTTGTCAAAATATTAACTCGTCATCACTCGATCAAGGTCGAACTCTTCTTTTTGGCGAAAGCCCTTGGCCTTAAAGGGTATTATTTTGAACTTGTCGAAATATTAACCCGTCATCATTCGATCAAGGTCGAACTCTTCTTTTTGGCGAAGGCCCTTGGTCTTATAGGGTGTTAATTTGAACTTGTCGAAAACCTGACCCGTCGTCGTTCGATCAAGGTCGAACTCTACTTTTTGGCAAAGGCCCTTGGCCTTAAAGGGTTTTATTTCGAACTTTTAAAAATATTAACCCATCATCGTTTGATCAAGGTCGAACTCTTCTTTTTGGCGAAGGCCCTTGGCCTTAAAGATTGTTAATTAGAGCTTGTCAAAATATTAAACCGTCGTCACTCGATCAAGGTCGAACACTTCTTTTTGGCGAAGGCCCTTGGCCTTAAAGGGTGTTATTTCGAACTTGCCAAAACACTGACCCATCGTCTTTCGATCGAGGTCGAACTCTTCTTTTTGACGAAGTCTCTTGGACATAAAGGGTGTTATTTCGAACTTATCGAAGTATTAACCCATCGTCATTCGATCAAGGTCAAACTCTTCTTTTTGGTGAAGGACCTTGGCCTTAAAGGGTAATATTTTGAACTTGTCGAAATACTGACCCATCATCGTTCGATCGAGGTCGAACTCTTCTTTTTGGCGAAGGCCCTTGGCCTTAAAGGGTGTTATTTTGAACTTGTTGAAATATTAACTCGTCGTCATTCGATCGAGATCGAACTCTTCTTTTTGTCGAAGGCCCTTGGCCTTAAAGGGTGTTATTTCGAACTTGTCGAAATACCGTCCTGTCATCGTTCGATCGAGGTCGAACTCTTCTTTTTGGCGAAGACCCTAGGCCTTAAAGGGTGTTATTTCGAACTTGTCGAAATATTAACCCGTCAAAGCTAGATCAAAGTCGAATTCTACTTTTTGGCAAAAGCCCTTGGCCTTAAACGGTGTTATTTCGAACTTGTCAAAACACTGACCCGTCGTCGTTCGATCGAGGTCGAACACTTCTTTTTGGCGAAGGATCTTAGCAATAAAGGGTGTTATTTCAAACTTGTCGAAATATTAACCCGTCGTCGTTCGATCAAGGTCGAACTTTTCTTTTTGGCGAAGGCCCTTGGCCTTAAAGGGTGTTATTTTGAACTTGTCGAAATACTGACCCATCGCCGTTTGATGGAGGTAGAACTCTTCTTTTTGTCGAATTACCTTGGCCTTAAAGGGTGTTATTTCGAACTTGTCAAAATATTAACTTGTCGTCATTCGATATAGGTCGAACTCTTCTTTTTGGCGAAGGCCCTTTGCCTTAAAGGATGTTATTTCGAACTTGTCGAAATACCCGTCTGCATTTGATTAAGGTCGAACTCTTTGGGGGGGGGGTTGTTTGAGTTCATCTTATTTTTCATAGGATCTTTTTTATGTAGTTGTGGAATTAAATGTTTTTTCATGATTATCTGTAGCTAGTGAAATTAACCTTGAAATTTCTTTTATATTTTCAAGTGTGTATTCTAAGTATTTAATATCTTTAGTTTTTTGATATTCTTCTATATTTTTTTCTAATATTATTTTTGACATATTTATATGTTTTAGAATTTCTAACCAGTACTTAAAATATTTGTAACTATCAATTTTTGATTTGTTCATATTAATACTGAGATGTATACCTGTTGATACATATATCCATGGTTTCTATATTTCTCAGTGTTATTTCTTTTCTGTGTTGATAACTTTCAAGTTTATCTTCATAAAATTCAATTTCATTTTCTATAGTTAATAAAGCTTTATTACGTAATTTATTATATCTAATAATATCTTTGCAGGTTTTAATATTGTATTTAACACAATCTATTTTTCTATTTATGTTACTGAGGTTTTTAAGAAGTTTCCATTTCTGGGTATTATAGAATCTTATATAATGAAAAGTGTTATGTTTCATTTATAAAAAGATTTTATTAACTTGATATGTGATCATTAGTCTGAATATAAATCTAGTTCATATAGATCTAATATATCTATTTCATGTGATACAATTAGTTCTGTAAATGCTTGTTCCATTACATATATTATTTCAAAAGTAACTAAAATATCGTAAATTTTTTTTTAACATCGTTATTAAGTCTCTTAAAGATATATAACATAAGTATTTTGTAGTCAATATTTTCTTCTAATAAATACGTGTGGTTGTTCATTTAGATTTATTATTTATCCTTATCATGTGTTTACTAAACATATTCCCTCTAACCTCTTTGTTTATCATAGAGTTTATCATATTTTAATAAGTTATACTGAACAATCTTTTCTGGTCACTACCATGTTTTTCATGCTTCAATCATTTACCCTAACAGCGCCTCAACTCTGTGTACTCCCCTAAACGGCTTCCTTGCCTACTGGTTTCCACTTTAGGATGGCATAGTCTGGGCTTAACTACTCTCAGCATTATTAGACAGGCAAACTTTCTCAAGATGTTCTTTATAACAGTACTATAACATGATAAACAATTATGATATTCAAGAGATTATAAGGAATATATGAGTTTAGTTAAACATGATTATGAATAAACTTACCTGGTTTTGTAACTCGTTTGAATGCTCCATAGCTTTCTGAAGTTTGTATATAATTAGATATTTTATTGAGAGAAGATAAGAGAGAGAGTGAGGATGTCTGAGGATGTCCTCCTTCCTCAGATTTACATTCTATATAAAGAAAATTAAAATGACTCCTACTGTTTACAAATGACTCCTACTATTCATGAACGACCTTTACTGTTCATGATTATGACATATACTATTTACTTTACGACTTTTTTACATGACTCTTACTATTCATGAACGACCTTTACTGTTCATGATTATGACATATACTATTTACGTTATGACTCTTACTATTCATGAACGACCTTTACTGTTCATGAATGCGACTAGTACTATTTACTTTACATTATATGTTTCCAGTAGCTGTCTTCTTCTTTTGTCTTCTTGTTGATACCTTCATTCTAGTTGGACTTCTGGTACATAGTTATCATCTCCGTTGCACTTTGAACATATGTGGTCTGGATATTTGTGTCCTACTAGTTTGCAGTATCTTGTTAATAACTCGTTTGAAATAAATTCTTTTTTCAATGCTCTGGTAGTTGGTTGCATTTCTGGTTTTAATAATGATAAAATCCATTTCTGGACTTCATCCATATCTCCTTGTCGTAGTTCCTTCGAGTTGGCATATATCATCAACTGGTCTCTGGAATAGTAGCTCCAGATAGCATTTCCTTGTAGATAATTGTTAGCTAGTTCTTGAATAATAGTTGCTATACCAATTATTCTTTTATTGGCATAGAAACTTGGTATCTCCATTTTCTGTATCTCCGGTTGTTTCTCTATCTCTTCTGGTATTATCATATCTCGTGTTAGTCCTATCTTTATCACCTGTATTATGGGTTTTATTTCATCATATAGTATTTCCGCTGGTGCTGTATAGAATTTGATGAAGAATAGGTTGCCTTTTGTAATTCTCTTGAAGGTGACAAATGCTTTGTATAGCTCTGGTATTCCAATTATTTCTTCTCCGTCATGGGTATATACTGTGCTAAGTAGTCCGTAGTTGTAACATGTTTTTACTAGGTTTGCTTTTGTTTTTGGCTGGGCTATAAGCCTATTATATCCCTGTAGTTTTTGGGTTACATAATCTTGTGTTGGATCTGTAGTAGTCGTTGATCTAGGGTTTAGGTTTAGAAATGTCTGGATTTTATATATATTCTCAATATATGTTTGAGTAATATGGTTATATACCTTTTTGTTGTGGTGTAGGCTATTAGCATAGGTTGAAGTTTGTGGGGCTATAACTATTGCTTCTCTTGGCTTTTTTGATGTAAATGGCTTATCAAATACGGTATTTAGGTTTACATTGATATGTGGCTTTTTGCTAACTTGTTTGCTTGTACCTGCAGCTGTATATAAAGCAAATGTGTTATGGGTTTTTTGGAGTTTCCCAACGTTTCCTTCTACCTCTGGAAGTTTAGAGTCTTCCGATTGACTTAGCTCCACATTTTTATAGTCATGCTGCTGACTTTCTAGCTGTTGTAATCTTTTTCCCATACTCTCCATCTGTAAGGATAGAGTAGTAAGGATTGTAAATATGTCTTTTGATTCTTGGCTTTCATCTGTTTGGGTACCTTTGTCTTGATAGGTAGTCTGCAATAACATTCTTGTCAGTCCGTATTACTTCAATTGTAAATGTAAAATTTTGTATATTTAATACAAGTCTCCTTATTTCCTTTGTAGTTACTGAATCCTGTACTTTCCGAGTTATCCACCATTTTACTTGTGTATTATCTGTTCTTACTATAAATTTGTTATAAACAATATATGGCTCAAATGCTAACAAACATTTATATAATCCAAATAGTTCTTTCCTATTTATTTCCCATTTTAATTGTGGTTCCGTGTATGATCCGGAATAATATCTACAATGGTGTTCAATTTTTTCATTATCATATTTATATTTTAGAACTCCTCCGTAGCTGTGATCACTAGAATCAGTTTCTACAATATATGTAAATTGTTTCTTTTCATCTGGAAAATATAGTTTTGGTAATTTTTTACACATATTTTTTATCTTCTGTATATGTATTTTATCTTTTTCGTCAAAATGATATTCTATGTCCTTTTTTAATTTTTTCTGTAATGGTTTTAAGTTTTCTGCTAATTTAGGAATATATTCTCTTACTTGGTTAACCAATCCTAAAAATGATTGTAACTTCTTTTTTGTATCAAGTGTTTCATTCAAGTTAATTATTTTTTGTACTACATGGGTTTGCATTTTTATTCCGTTTTTATCTATTTGTATACCTAAAAATTCTATTTGATTTTTCATTACTTCTGCTTTCTTTTTACTTAAACTTATTCCTGATATTTCTACAATGTGTATGAATTTTTCTAGTAGTTTTATATGTTCGTTCTCTGTTCTAGAATATAGTAATATATCATCTATATATATTATACAATTTTCTAATTGGTTGAAGTAATTATCCATAAAATGTTGATACCTACCTGGTGCATTTTTATATCCAAAAGGTAATACGTTCCATTCGTAAAATCCTTGTGGTACTGTGAATGCTGTTAACTTTTTAGATTCATCTTCTAGTTTTAAATGGTAAAATCCTGATTTACAGTCAAATTTACTAAAATAGTTATATCCTTGTATTTGTCTAATTTTTAGTATTTTATTTGGTATCGGATAATTATATGTTTTTGTTTTTGCATTTAAGTTTCCATAATCTATAACCATACGGCTTTTTCCTCTTTTTTGTTCACTATGCTTATTTACTATAAATGTTGGGCTAGTATGTTTACTATTACTTTCTTGTATGTAGTTATTATCTAATAATTCTTTTATATGCATTTTAAATTCTGTTAAATCATTAAAATTGTATTTTAAAGGTTTTTGTGTTATTATGCTATTTTCATCTATTAATTCAATCTTTATTTTTGTTTGATGTTTTTCCCATCCTTGGAGTGGATTATCATTATATAGTAATTCTAGTTTATCTTGTAGTGGTTTTATCTTATTTATTGAGAAAATGATTATCTCTATATTATGGTTACTTTGTATTACATTTTCTAATTTTTGGGTAATCTTTTCACTTCCTTTAATCCAGGGTGTTGTTTTTCTTACTTTATTATTTACTCTTTTTGCTCCTAATTTTTGTTTACACGGGGTAGTAAACCACCAATGTGTTTTTGTTATAATATGTGCGTATAATTTATCTAAAAATGGCATTCCTAATAATATATCTTTATTTGTGAATTCGTAACTATATATTTCTTCTATGGTTAATATTTTATCCCATATTTGTATTTTTATATTTCTTGCTTTATATGTTATCATACTTCCTTCATTATTAAATCCTGTTACTACTATGGGGGTTTTTAGCTTTTCCCATTTACTTTCTGGTAAACAATTATGTCTACACATATTAGCTTCTGCTCCTGTATCCACCATAGGTGTATAATATCTATTATAATATCCTTCTACTATTATTTTGGAAAGTATGTATATTTTTGGCATTATATCAAAGTTCTTTTTATTATTATTTTCTTATTTTCATAACTTATTGTTAATTGCCTATCTTCTAATTTATATGGTTTGACTTTTTCTAACCATTTTATCCCTAGTGTAATATTTTTATCTCCTTGATATATTTTAAAATTTATTAATATTGGTATTCCTCCAATAATTAATTCTTTTTCAGTTGTTTCTTCGTTTTTTCTTAACGCTTTTGGTAGTTCTGAATTTTGTTGTTCTATTGTTACTATCTCTTGTTCTGGTATTAGTTCTCTTATAACATAATTCTCTTCCTGCCCTGTATTTATTAGTATTAAATATTTTCTTTGGTCCATTATTCCTGTTATATAATAATGATGTGGGTTTATTTCTTCTATTTTTTGTTCTATTAATTTTTGTGGAGTGGTATAATTTATTCTTTTTGATGTACTTCTTGATGATGTTTCTGGCATTTCATTATTTATTCGTTTTGATGTGCTTAATCTTTCTTTTACTATTTCTAAATCTTCATCCATGTCTATTTCTGTATAACTGTAATCATTGTTGTCTATAACTGATACTATTCTTTCGAATGGATTTTCTATTTTTATTTTATTTATTTTATTTTTAGCTGTTATCTTATGTTTCGTTGTTAAGACATATAGATTTTTACATCTTGCTGTGAATATTTTACTTCCTGGTGCTAATTCTATTCCAGACATTTTCCAGTATAATACTAATGATTTATCTATATTTTTATCATCTACTGCTACTGAATAGTTAGCACTTACTATAAATTTAAATTTTTGGTATATTAAGTTACCTCTTACAGCACTTATTATACTCTTTTCTATAGGTTGTACAATCCTATCATCTGCCAAGTATATTTCTATAGGGGTATCTATTCCTTCCCTAAAACATGCTTTTATTAGGATCTCCGTTCCTCCTAAGTGTACATATTTTATTGGATTTTTTGCTTTTATATCTTGTATTTCTTTATTTAGTAGTCTTTTATTTAAAATTGGTATTTGTGCTTTACCTTTGATGTATTTACAATCTATTATATGTTCTCTTTGGCTTACTACATAGTATTCTTCTTTTTGTCTTTTAAACCAATTCTTTATTGTTGGTACTTCTAATATTTTGTCTATACTTAGATCCAATTCTTTTCCTTTTATTTGTTCAAATATATTAGCGTCAAATATTATTTTTTGTTCTGAAGATTGTTCATCTTGGTGTTCTTCTTGTTGTATAATTTGTATATCTTTTTCAGTCATAATTTTCTTCATCTGACTCTTCTATATCCTTGTTTATTTCATTTTCAGAGAACTCATTTTCTGATATCTCATATATGCTGTCTTCACTGCTTAATTCATAATCTACATATTCTATTTGTGTATATTTATCATTATCTATCAATATTTCGGTAATTTGTTTCTTCTTTGGGTTTTTTGGTAATTTACAATCTTTGGCTAAGTGTCCTAGCTTTCCACAATTATAGCAAGTACATTCTGTTAGTTTTTTCTTTTTCCTATATGGTTTTTTATGTTTATAATTTTTTACATAATATCGTCTTCTTGGTTTCCTATATTTATACTTTGAATATTTTGATTTAAATTTCTTTTTCTTTCCTTCTTTTTTGTAATATTTATCTGTGCAACCAAATTGGGGTGCTATTCTACTTTTGCAACATGCCAAATTTTTTACTAATATTTTTTCCATTTTCATGTTTTCTTTATATTTTTCACATAATTCTATAAACCAGTTTTGTAGAAATTTTATCCTTACTCCTAATGTATCTGCTAGTCCTGCTTCGTTCCAACTTTTTATTATTTTTGAGCTAAAGGGTTCTGGTAATTTTGTAAAATATAATTTTTGTATCTCTTTACTTTCATCTGGACTATATGTTCCTTTATAATAATAGTCTCTAAATGCACAAGTATATTCATCTATATAACACATATTACATATTGCTAATTTTGTCATTAAATTTCTATTTGTAATTTTTTCTTTATTTTGTTCTTCTACTTCTGTTGTCATACTACTAAATTCATTTCTTATTGCTATTTCATATTTATTTAATATATCTGTAACTGTTGTCGTAGTTGTACCGTCAAGTTTTTTATTACTCCTTAATGTGTCTAAGCTTTCACTTGATAAATTTTGTAACCATAATTTTACAGTTCCTATTAATGTTCTTTCTATATATCCTGGTGTTTCCGTTATTGTTATTTTATTATCTATTAGTTGTTTTGAGATATATCCTATCCATAATTGTATTGTTTTATTTATATCTGCTACACAATCTAGATCTAAAAAATTATATTGTTCAGTTATCTGTCTTGGTGCCCATTTCTTATTTAACCTTTTATCCCATAATGTTTTGTTTCTGTCATATGCATCATAACTTACTCTGTAATAGGTTGGGTTTAATTGTTTTGGATTTTTTATTCCTAATATGCTTGGTTTATCTTCGTTCATATCTCCTGTATTTATTTCTGGGTTTATTTTTATCTTTTCTGTTTTTTCTATAAGTTCTGTGTATGTTTCACTTGTTTCTGAATAGTTTTCTCCTAGTTCTGTGTCTTTATCACTTTGGTCATTTATTTCGTTTATACTTATTTTTGATGGACTCTCCTGTACTTCTTCTAACTGTAATTTGAATCTTTCTATCTCATTTGTTAGTTTTAGTTCTTCTTCTTCTTCTTTACGTTTTTCCTTTTCTTTTAGTTTATTTGCAAACATCTGTTTTAGCATCTCTAATTCTTTTTCTAATTCTGTTATTTTAGTGTTTTTTACTTCCTCTATCTGTTGTATTTTTTCTTTAGCTTGCTGTTGTATCCTATCCATAATTGTATTGTTTTATTTATATCTGCTACACAATCTAGATCTAAAAAATTATATTGTTCAGTTATCTGTCTTGGTGCCCATTTCTTATTTTACCTTTTATCCCATAATGTTTTGTTTCTGTCATATGCATCATAACTTACTCTGTAATAGGTTGGGTTTAATTGTTTTGGATTTTTTATTCCTGATATGCTTGGTTTATCTTCGTTCATATCTCCTGTATTTATTTCTGGGTTTATTTTTATCTTTTCTGTTTTTTCTATAAGTTCTGTGTATGTTTCACTTGTTTCTGAATAGTTTTCTCCTAGTTCTGTGTCTTTATCACTTTGGTCATTTATTTCGTTTATACTTATTTTTGATGGACTCTCCTGTACTTCTTCTAACTGTAATTTGAATCTTTCTATCTCATTTGTTAGTTTTAGTTCTTCTTCTTCTTCTTTACGTTTTTCCTTTTCTTTTAGTTTATTTGCATACATCTGTTTTAGCATCTCTAATTCTTTTTCTAATTCTGTTATTTTAGTGTTTTTTACTTCCTCTATCTGTTGTATTTTTTCTTTAGCTTGCTGTTGTATTTCTTTAATCTCTCGTTTTCTATCTATTTCTTCGTTTTCTTTTGTTATTCTAACCATGGCGGTTAAACTATCCTCTAGTTTTACAGTTTCTTTTTCTAACATTAAGTTTAGGTTATTTCCTATTTTTTTATATCTTCTTCCTAAGTTAGAAAATATTATTGTTATTTTTAATCCTTCTGGATTCTCATATGTTTTCTCTTCTAATGCGAATTCTTCTTTATTCATCTTTTATCCTTTAGATAACAAACATATTTATATTTTGTTTTAGATATTATATCGATTAATTTGGACAGCCTGGCTTTGTTTATTTTTGTGATACTCAAGTATTCATATTCTATATATAGTTTCTTTAGTTTCTTCCTAATTTTCTGCGATTTCTTAGTTATTTTGATTGTTTCACTGTTTTGCGGGTTTGTACTATTAATGTCAGTGTTATTTTTCATGATTTGCTTCTTAATATAAATGTTTATTTTTCATAGCTCTGATACCAATTTGGGGGGGGGGGGGTTGTTTGAGTTCATCTTATTTTTCATAGGATCTTTTTTATGTAGTTGTGGAATTAAATGCTTTTTCATGATTATCTGTAGCTAGCGAAATTAACCTTGAAATTTCTTTTATATTTTCAAGTGTGTATTCTAAGTATTTAATATCTTTAGTTTTTTGATATTCTTCTATATTTTTTTCTAATATTATTTTTGACATATTTATATGTTTTAGAATTTCTAACCAGTACTTAATATATTTGTAACTATCAATTTTTGATTTGTTCATATTAATACTGAGATGTATACCTGTTGATACATATATCCATGGTTTCTATATTTCTCAGTGTTATTTCTTTTCTGTGTTGATAACTTTCAAGTTTATCTTCATAAAATTCAATTTCATTTTCTATAGTTAATAAAGCTTTATTACGTAATTTATTATATCTAATAATATCTTTGCAGGTTTTAATATTGTATTTAACACAATCTATTTTTCTATTTATGTTACTGAGGTTTTTAAGAAGTTTCCATTTCTGGGTATTATAGAATCTTATATAATGAAAAGTGTTATGTTTCATTTATAAAAAGATTTTATTAACTTGATATGTGATCATTAGTCTGAATATAAATCTAGTTCATATAGATCTAATATATCTATTTCATGTGATACAATTAGTTTCTGTAAATGCTTGTTCCATTACATATATTATTTCAAAAGTAACTAAAATATCGTAAATTTTTTTTTAACATCGTTATTAAGTCTCTTAAAGATATATAACATAAGTATTTTGTAGTCAATATTTTCTTCTAATAAATACGTGTGGTTGTTCATTTAGATTTATTATTTATCCTTATCATGTGTTTACTAAACATATTCCCTCTAACCTCTTTGTTTATCATAGAGTTTATCATATTTTAATAAGTTATACTGAACAATCTTTTCTGGTCACTACCATGTTTTTCATGCTTCAATCATTTACCCTAACAGCGCCTCAACTCTGTGTACTCCCCTAAACGGCTTCCTTGCCTACTGGTTTCCACTTTAGGATGGCATAGTCTGGGCTTAACTACTCTCAGCATTATTAGACAGGCAAACTTTCTCAAGATGTTCTTTATAACAGTACTATAACATGATAAACAATTATGATATTCAAGAGATTATAAGGAATATATGAGTTTAGTTAAACATGATTATGAATAAACTTACCTGGTTTTGTAACTCGTTTGAATGCTCCATAGCTTTCTGAAGTTTGTATATAATTAGATATTTTATTGAGAGAAGATAAGAGAGAGAGTGAGGATGTCTGAGGATGTCCTCCTTCCTCAGATTTACATTCTATATAAAGAAAATTAAAATGACTCCTACTGTTTACAAATGACTCCTACTATTCATGAACGACCTTTACTGTTCATGATTATGACATATACTATTTACTTTACGACTTTTTTACATGACTCTTACTATTCATGAACGACCTTTACTGTTCATGATTATGACATATACTATTTACGTTATGACTCTTACTATTCATGAACGACCTTTACTGTTCATGAATGCGACTAGTACTATTTACTTTACATTATATGTTTCCAGTAGCTGTCTTCTTCTTTTGTCTTCTTGTTGATACCTTCATTCTAGTTGGACTTCTGGTACATAGTTATCTCCGTTGCACTTTGAACATATGTGGTCTGGATATTTGTGTCCTACTAGTTTGCAGTATCTTGTTAATAACTCGTTTGAAATAAATTCTTTTTTCAATGCTCTGGTAGTTGGTTGCATTTCTGGTTTTAATAATGATAAAATCCATTTCTGGACTTCATCCATATCTCCTTGTCGTAGTTCCTTCGAGTTGGCATATATCATCAACTGGTCTCTGGAATAGTAGCTCCAGATAGCATTTCCTTGTAGATAATTGTTAGCTAGTTCTTGAATAATAGTTGCTATACCAATTATTCTTTTATTGGAATAGAAACTTGGTATCTCCATTTTCTGTATCTCCGGTTGTTTCTCTATCTCTTCTGGTATTATCATATCTCGTGTTAGTCCTATCTTTATCACCTGTATTATGGGTTTTATTTCATCATATAGTATTTCCGCTGGTGCTGTATAGAATTTGATGAAGAATAGGTTGCCTTTTGTAATTCTCTTGAAGGTGACAAATGCTTTGTATAGCTCTGGTATTCCAATTATTTCTTCTCCGTCATGGGTATATACTGTGCTAAGTAGTCCGTAGTTGTAACATGTTTTTACTAGGTTTGCTTTTGTTTTTGGCTGGGCTATAAGCCTATTATATCCCTGTAGTTTTTGGGTTACATAATCTTGTGTTGGATCTGTAGTAGTCGTTGATCTAGGGTTTAGGTTTAGAAATGTCTGGATTTTATATATATTCTCAATATATGTTTGAGTAATATGGTTATATACCTTTTTGTTGTGGTGTAGGCTATTAGCATAGGTTGAAGTTTGTGGGGCTATAACTATTGCTTCTCTTGGCTTTTTTGATGTAAATGGCTTATCAAATACGGTATTTAGGTTTACATTGATATGTGGCTTTTTGCTAACTTGTTTGCTTGTACCTGCAGCTGTATATAAAGCAACTGTGTTATGGGTTTTTTGGAGTTTCCCAACGTCTCCTTCTACCTCTGGAAGTTTAGAGTCTTCCGATTGACTTAGCTCCGCATTTTTATAGTCATGCTGCTGACTTTCTAGCTGTTGTAATCTTTTTCCCATACTCTCCATCTGTAAGGATAGAGTAGTAAGGATTGTAAATATGTCTTTTGATTCTTGGCTTTCATCTGTTTGGGTACCTTTGTCTTGATAGGTAGTCTGCAATAACATTCTTGTTAGTCCGTATTACTTCAATTGTAAATGTAAAATTTTGTATATTTAATACAAGTCTCCTTATTTCTTTTGTAGTTACTGAATCCTGTACTTTCCGAGTTATCCACCATTTTACTTGTGTATTATCTGTTCTTACTATAAATTTGTTATAAACAATATATGGCTCAAATGCTAACAAACATTTATATAATCCAAATAGTTCTTTCCTATTTATTTCCCATTTTAATTGTGGTTCCGTGTATGATCCGGAATAATATCTACAATGGTGTTCAATTTTTTCATTATCATATTTATATTTTAGAACTCCTCCGTAGCTGTGATCACTAGAATCAGTTTCTACAATATATGTAAATTGTTTCTTTTCATCTGGAAAATATAGTTTTGGTAATTTTTTACACATATTTTTTATCTTCTGTATATGTATTTTATCTTTTTCGTCAAAATGATATTCTATGTCCTTTTTTAATTTATTTGCAAATTTCTTTCAAGCAAAGGGAAAAGAAGTGTGTCAATCGAATGATGTGTTCCTTCTATTTATAAGAGACATAAACCCCCCATGCACGAAACCCAAAAGTCGCCAATCAAATCTGATGGGGCACAAAACATTTCGGTTCCCCAGGAACATGTGTCATAATGACGACAACCATGAAATAACGTTTCAATACCAAATGATGTTTCGATTCTAAAATAGCCACAACAGTCCAAAGATATTGAAAGAGCGCCATCATCTAGCTTGAAACCTAAGGAGCATAACCAAGGGACAAGTAGTCAGATTTCTCTCGAATTTGAAGCTATCATGATCCGTCTGCATGGCCCAACAGGGGACGACCCTGACAGACAGAGGGACTAACTATATTGGTCAAAATTTGGCCGTTGCAGTTAAGCTGACCAACATCCCGTCCAAGCGGCAAGGCAGCAAAAACGACATGGTCTATTCCACATCCCGCACTCTCAATACCCGTCGAGTCAGAAGAAACAACATTTAGAGGACGACCAAGGCAGACATAATGTGAGAGAGCGTCAGACCAAGCAAATAGCAAAGGTCTCATGACTATATATAGTAGGGGAAACCTCTGGTTCGAGGGGGCTTCTCTTTCCTAAGTTCTCTCTTCTATAATCTTTTCACAACAAAAATAAGAACGAAGCATTCTCCAAGAAAATATGTAAAATAATCTCCTCCATTGATTAATGGGAGTCACAATGGAAAGTTTCAATAAGATTGGTTACTTCTTTCTCATTTTGTATATTATTTTTCCAATTAGCCTATTGATCTGGAGTTTATTATGGTTGACTAAGATTTATCCCTTTATCTTCTTTAATTGATTTATTCAAAAAAGTTCCAAATATTTTTGAATAAATCAATTAAAGAAAATGAAGAGGTAAATCTCAGTCAACCATAATAAACTCCAAATCAATAAACTAATCTGAAAAATAATACATAAAATGAGATAGAGGTAACCATCTTATTAAAACTTTCTATTATGGCCCCCATTAACTAATGGAGGAGACCATTTTACATATTTTCTTGGAGAATGCTTCGTTCTTCTTTTTGTCGTGAAGATTATAGAGAAGAGAACTAGGGAGAGAAAAAGAAGTGAAAAATCCCCTCCCTTACCGAAGGTTTTCCCCTCCTATATATAGTCATAGGACCTTTGCTATGTACTTGGTGTGACACTATTTCACACTATGTCTGCCTTGGTCGTCCCATGAACGTTGTTTCTCCTGATTCAACGGGTATCATGAGTACAGGATATGAAATAGACCATGTCATCTTTCGCTGCCTTGCGGCTTGGACGGGATATTGGCCAGCTTGACCGCAACAGTCAGATTTTGACCAGTACAGTTAGTCCCTCCGTCTGTCGGGGTCGTCCCCTGTTGGGCCAGGCAGATAGATTATGATTGCTACAAATCCGAGAGAAATCTAACTACTTATCCCTTGGTTATGCTCTTTAGGTTTTAAGTGAGGTGACGATGTTCTTTCGATATCCTTGGACCGTTGCAGCTGTTTCAGAACTGAAATGTTGTTTGGATTGAAATGTTGTTTTGTGGTTACCGCCATTATGACACACGTTCCTAGGGAATCAAAATGTTCCATGCCCTATTAGACTCGATTGGCGAATCTTGGGTTTTGTGCTTGGGGAATTTATGTCTCTTATAAATAGAAGGAACACATCAGTCGATTGACACACTTCCTTGCCCTTTGCTTGAAAGAATTTTGCGAATCTACTTTCTTCTTGATACTCCAAATTTTTACTCGCCCCCAGTTAACCAAAAACTTTCATCCTTCCTTTCCATTGTCTTGTTACTGTACCAAATTGACACAATGGCCGGTGATTCTTCTCGCACTGACCTCCCTGTCACAATTCTGGTACCAAAATATGTTGCTCTGGCCACCGAAGGAGTAGAAGTGGTGGACGATGAGAAGGTCCTGTTGGTAGCCGAGATCTTGCCTCGTCCTGGGAAAGAATGGACCGACTTTTGTAGTTGCACCAGGGAGAAGCCGGAACCTGTCCCCTCCGTCATAAAAGAGGAAGAAATCACAGAGTTGAAAGCTAGGTGGGGAATTCCCCGGATATTGCATGTTCTACGCCTACCCTTTTTTTATTCGGTACACACTTCCTCTCCCTCTCCTGGTGGTAGATTTCTGCCATTTTTACGAGGTATGCCCCGCTCAACTTTTGCCATACCTGTGCAAACTGTTCCTTATGTTTCTCAAGTTTGCGGAGCTCGCCGATCGTGAGATCACTTTGGATCACAAGCTCAATATCTTTTCCCTTCAACTCATTCATGACACAATGATTCACATGCGCTCTTGAGGGTCGAAAATTCTGGTGGTGAAGATAGACGACAGGGCTAACCGTCGTTTCTAAGAGAATTATTTCTATTTGCGGACCGAGAACCTTGTGGAGGATCCAACGGGGTTCCCTGAGAAGTGGAACTTTGCGTGTAAGTCTCTTATTTATTTTTTTAGTCGGAGAGATGCCCGACCGCATTCTGTTACAATATTTAACCTTGTTATGTCTCTGCAGCTAAAAAATTTCCTCCTCCGACTATTCAAGGTATCCGCGAGATATGGCGGGGGTTCGCACATGGTCGACCTTTTATGAAAGATTTGGACGCATGCCCCTTATAGGTGAGATGTCGTTTCTGTTTGCTATTTTTCCTCTATTTTTACTTAGTTTCTTATGTGATGTTTGTCGATGTCAGGAAGAGTGAGGAGAGCGAGGGCTCCTCCATTAGCTTTTTGTCAGCCTGCATTGTCTGCTTGCTCTGCCGCATCATCTACCGCTCAGTCTTCATCGAGGGATGCTTTAGTTGAGTTTGCGGCTGTAGTTACTCCTACGGAGGTCACTTCTTAGACTGAGGTTTTGACTCGTGTCGCTCGTTTGATGAGCAAATCTCCCCGAGCTGAGGAAGAAGAAGGGTCGTCCAAGAGGAGGTGAGTGGAATTCGAGACAACCCCTCCAACTTTAATACATATAGACGACTCTCCCTTGACTGGATCTAGGGCGGGGGTTGATGTCACTCCACTTGTAGAGATGGAGCCAGCCGTCGTATCTACCTCATCGATGGAGATTCCTGCCACTATCATTGATCAGCAACCTCCATAACGAGGGGCCAGATTTAGGAGGCCGCCGTTGTGGTTTCGAACGGGCCCTTATCCTTCATACCTAGTCGCACTCCCTCCTCAGCTGCTGAAAGAGGAAAGGGCATCGTGATCGACGACTATGAATCTGAGTTGGACCTTGATCCTGATGATGTGAGGATGTTTAAGGAGGGTATCACCCATTCAATGGTTCATGTGAGAGGCCCGACCCATATTCTTGAGATCTCTTCGGATGTTAACCTCCTGGGGGACACAGAGGAATTTGTGCTGCAGTTCGACATTTTATGCTCTGCTGCTGAGAATGAGGCTCTCTGGAACATTCCGGATATCGACTTAATGCATGAAGTGGCCGCTATAGGCCTGAGGGTACATTTTGCCTTTCTTTCATCTTTCTTTTATTTTTCTGGATGATACGATCTTATCCCATCTTTTCATTTTTTAAACGTACATGTTGGAAATCGAGAATACTTGTATGTCTAACATTCAGATCCAGATTTCCTAAAGGCATTGGAGAAATATCGGCGCTATCACGATAAGTGCCGTGAAATGCACGAGTAGCTGAGGGAGAATCCTGGTGCTCTATCCATTGGTGAGTAATTGGAGAAGAGAGACCAGCAGTTGATGGAGGCTGTTCGCAGAAATAGTGTGCTCGAGGAGCAACTCCGCGCGAAGGACAAAGAGCTTGAGCTAGGCAAGGGGGTAGCCCAAAGTGTGATTATCTATAGGGGAGACTAAGGTCAATGCAGTCCGAAATGGATCAGAATCTTATCAAGGTCAAGGCGATGAGTACGGAGTAGATGGGAAAATTAGGCGAGTTGGAGAGAAAGGTTGCCGGGTTGGAGAGCATCGAGAGTGCCTGGTCCTCGGCTACAACAAGGGCGGCTGCCCTGGAGAACACTATCCGCGTCCTCCAATACGAGCAGGAATCAGAAAGGGTGACGGCCACGCTAAGGGAGGTGAGGCTTGATGAACGCATTGGTGAGATCTATAGGGAAGCGTCGTTCTTGGGGGATCGAGTCGCTGCCCTAGAGGCCAAAAAGGAGCAACTGTTGGCTTAAATCGAGACTTCCTCTGCCGCCGTCCCCTGCCACTTGCACGAGCTTTGGGTTCATGCTGAAGCCTAGCGGGATATATACAAGAGTTTGTGGGAGTCGAGAAATGTTACCGAGGCTAAATATGAAGGAGCGTGGGTGAAGGTACAAGAGGCTCGTGTCAATTATGGACATGACTCAGCAACACCGGAAGCTGGTGAGGGCGCAGAGGCCGAGGGAGAATTTCTTGGAGATGGAGGTGAAAAGGGTGGCGATGGTGATGCCGAGTGAAAAGATAGTTGTCTATGTCTGTTTTCTTTTTTATTTGTTGTTGTTTCTATCTTCTTACTTCTTTTTTTAGACTAATAATTCAAGCCATATGTAATCTGCTACTGTTTGCGCAGTGACATTGTATAAAGAAGAATTTTTCGTTGTTATTTTCCTTGTACTTTTTCTTTGTTTTTGCTTTTTGTGACTTTAGTGCGTGGTAGATTCCCATATGTAGAGTCCCAGTATTTCTTTCCCTTTATATTTTCTGACGGCCCTTGGCCTTAGGAACATTTCGAATTTTCTCTTTGGGGAGGGCTCGTAGCCTCGAGGGTGTGATTTCAAACTTTTGTCGAAATATTAACCCATCGTCGTTTGATCAAGGTCGAATTCTTATTTTTGGCGAAGGCCCTTGGCCTTAAAGGGTGTTATTTCAAACTTGTCAAAATATTGATCCGTCGTCGTTCAATCAAGGTTGAACTCTTCTTTTTGGCGAAGGCCCTTGGCCTTAAAAGGTGTTATTTCGAACTTGTCGAAATATTAACCTATCCTCGTTCGATCGAGGTAGAACTATTCTTTTTGGCGAAGGCCCTTGGCCTTAAAAGGTGTTATTTCAAACTTGTCGAAACACTAACCCATCGTCGTTCGATCGAGGTTGAACTCTTCTTTTTGGCTAAGTCCCTTAGCCTTAAAGGGTGTTATTTCGAACTTGTCGAAAAACTGACCCATCATCGTTCGATCGAGGTCGAACTCTTCTTTTTGGTGAAGGCCCTTGGACTTAAAGGGTATTATTTCAAACTTGTCAAAATATTAACCCGTCGTCATTCCATCAAGGTCGAACTCTTCTTTTTGGAGAAGGCCCTTGGCTTTAAAAAGTGTTATTTCGAACTTGTCAAAATATTAACCCGTCATTGTTCGATCAAGGTCGAACTCTTCTTTTTGGCGAAGGCCCTTGGCCTTAAAGGGCGTTATTTCGAACTTGTCGAAATATTAACCCGTCTTTGTTAGATCGAGGTCGAAATCTTCTTTTTGGAGAAGGCCCTTGGCCTTAAAGGGTGTTATTTCGAACTTGTCAAAATATTAAACCGTCGTCGTTCGAACAAGGTCAAACTGTTCTTTTTGGCGAATGGCCTTAAAGGGTGTTATTTCAAATTTGTCGAAATACTGACCCGTCCTCGTTTGATCAAGGTCAAATTTTTCTTTTTGGCGAAAGCCCTTGGCCTTAAAGGGTGTTATTACGAACTTGTCAAAATATTAACCCTTCGTCATTCGATCAAGGTCGAACTCTTCTTTTGGTGAAGGCCCTTGACCGTAAAGGGTGTTATTTCGAACTTGTCGAAATATTAACCCGACGTCGTTCGATCAAGGTCGAACTCTTCTTTTTGGCGAAAGCTCTTGGCCTTAAAGGGTGTTATTTCAAACTTGCCGAAATATTAACCCGTCTTCATTCGATCAAGGTTAAACTCTTCTTTTTGGCGAAGGCCCTTGTCTTTAAAGGGTGTTATTTCAAACTTGTCGAAATATTAACCCGTCGTCGTTCGATCAAGGTCGAACTCTTCTTTTTGGCAAAGGCCTTTGGCCTTAAAGGGTGTTATTTCGAACTTGGTTAAATATTAACCCGTCGTCGTTCGATCAAGGTCGAACTCTTCTTTTTGGCAAAGGCCCTTGGCCTTAAAGGTTATTTTTTTGAACTTGCCAAAACACTGACCCGTCGTCGTTCGATCGAAGACGAACTCTTCATCTTGGCAAAGGCCCTTGGCCTTAAAGAGTGTTATTTCGAGGTTGTTAGAATATTAACCCATCATCGTTCGATCAGGTTCGACTCTTCTTTTTGGCGAAGGCCCTTGGCCTTAAAGGGTGTTATTTCTAACTTGTCGAAACACTGACCAATCGTCATTCGATCGAGGTCGAACTCTTCTTTTTGGCGAAGGATTTTGGCCATGAAGGGTGTTATGTCGAACTTGTCAAAATATTAACCCGTCGTCATTTGATCAAGGCCGAACTCTTCTTTTTGGTGAAGGCCCTTGGCCTTAAAGGGTGTTATTTCAAACTTATCGAAACACTGGCCCATCGTCGTTCGATCGAGGTCGAACTCTTCTTTTTTGCCGAAGGCTCTTGGCCGTAAAAGGTGTTATTTCGAACTTGTCAAAATATTAACCCGTCGTCGTTCGATCAAGGTCGAACTCTTCTTTTTGGCGAAGGAACCTGGCTTTAACGGGTGTTATTTCAAACTTGCCAAAATACTGTACCGTCGTCGTTCGATCGAGGTCGAACTCTTCTTTTTGGCAAAGGCTCTTGGCCTTAAAGGGTGTTATTATGAACTTGTCAAAATATTAACCCGTCGGCGTTCGATCAAGGTCGAACTCTTCTTTTTGGCGAAGGCATTTGGCCTTAAAGGGTGTTATTACGAACTTGTCAAAATATTAACCCGTCGTCGTTCGTTCGAGGTCGAACTCTTCTTTTTGGTGAAGGCCCTTGTCCGTAAAGGGTGTTATTTCGAACATGTCGAAATATTAACCCGTCGGCATTCGATCAAGGTCGAACTCTTCTTTTTGGCGAAGGCTCTTGGCCTTAAAGGGTGTTATTTCGAACTTATCGAAATATTAACCCGTCGTCATTCGATCAAGGTTAAACTCTTCTTTTTGGCGAAGGCCCTTGGCTTTAAAGGGTGTTATTTCAAACTTGTCGAAATATTAACCCGTCGTCGTTCGATCAAGGTCGAACTCTTCTTTTTGGCAAAGGCCCTTGGCCTTAAAGGGTGTTATTTCGAATTTTTTGAAATATTAACCCGTCGATCAAGGTCGAACTCTTCATCTTGACGAAGGCCGATGACCTTAAAGGTTATTATTTTGAACTTGCCAAAACACTGACCCGTCGTCGTTCGATCAATGTCGAACTCTTCTTTTTGGCAAAGGCCCTTGGCCTTAAAGAGTGTTATTTCGATCTTGTCAGAATATTAACCCATCATCATTCGATCAAGGTCGACTCTTCTTTTTGGCGAAGGCCTTTGGCCTTAAAGGGTGTTATTTCTAACTTGTCGAAACACTGACCAATCGTCGTTCGATCGAGGTCGAACTCTTCTTTTTGGCGAAGGATTTTGGCCATGAAGGGTGTTATGTCGAACTTGTCAAAATATTAACCCGTCGTCATTTGATCAAGGCCGAACTCTTTTTTTTGGTAAAGGCCCTTGGCCTTAAAGGGTGTTATTTCAAACTTGTTGAAATACTGACCCGTCGTCGTTTGATCGAGGTCGAACTCTTCTTTTTGGCGAAGGCCCTTGGCCTTAAAGGGTGTTATTTCAAACTTATCGAAAACTTAACCCGTCATCGTTCGATCAAGGTCAAGCTCTTCTTTTTTGTGAAGTCCCTTGGCCTTAAAGAGTGTTAATTCGAGCTTGTTAGAATATTAACCCGTCATCGTTCGATCAAGGTTGAACTCTTCTTTTTGGTGAAGGCCCTTGGCCTTAAAGGGTGTTATTTCGAACTTATCGAAACACTGGCCCATCGTCGTTCGATCGAGGTCGAACTCTTCTTTTTTGCCGAAGGCTCTTGGCTATAAAAGGTGTTATTTCGAACTTGTCAAAATATTAAGCCGTCGTCGTTTGATCAAGGTCGAACTCTTCTTTTTTGCGAAGGCCCCTGGCTTTAAAGGGTGTTATTTCAAACTTGCCGAAATACTGAATCGTCGTCGTTCGATCGAGGTTGAACTCTTCTTTTTGGCAAAGGCTCTTGGCCTTAAAGGGTGTTATTACGAACTTGTCAAAATATTAACCCGTCGGCATTCTATCAAGGTCGAACTCTTCTTTTTGGCGAAGGCCTTTGGCCTTAAAGGGTGTTATTATGAACTTGTCAAAATATTAACCCGTTGTCATTCGATCGAGGTCGAACTCTTCTTTTTGGCGAAGGCCCTTGACCTTAAAGGGTGTTATTTCGAACTTGTAGAAATATTATCCCGTCGGCATTCGATCAAAGTCGAACTCTTCTTTTTGGCGAAGGCCCTTGGCCTTAAAGGGTGTTATTTCAAACTTATCGAAAACTTAACCCGTCATCGTTCGATCAAGGTCAAGCTCTTCTTTTTTGTGAAGTCCCTTGGCCTTAAAGAGTGTTAATTCGAGCTTGTTAGAATATTAACCCGTCATCGTTCGATTAAGGTTGAACTCTTCTTTTTGGTGAAGGCCCTTGGCCTTAAAGGGTGTTATTTCGAACTTATCGAAACACTGGCCCATCGTCGTTCGATCGAGGTCGAACTCTTCTTTTTTGCCGAAGGCTCTTGGCTGTAAAAGGTGTTATTTCGATTTTGTCAAAATATTAACCCGTCGTCGTTTGATCAAGGTCGAACTCTTCTTTTTGGCGAAGGCCCCTGGCTTTAAAGAGTGTTATTTCAAACTCGCCGAAATACTGAATCGTCGTCGTTCAATCGAGGTTGAACTCTTCTTTTTGGCAAAGGCTCTTGGCCTTAAAGGGTGTTATTACGAACTTGTCAAAATATTAACCCGTCGGCATTCTATCAAGGTCGAACTCTTCTTTTTGGCGAAGGCCTTTGGCCTTAAAGGGTGTTATTATGAACTTGTCAAAATATTAACCCGTTGTCATTCGATCGAGGTCGAACTCTTCTTTTTGGCGAAGGCCCTTGACCTTAAAGGGTGTTATTTCGAACTTGTAGAAATATTATCCCGTCGGCATTCGATCAAAGTCGAACTCTTCTTTTTGGCGAAGGCCCTTGGCCTTAAAGGGTGTTATTTCAAACTTATCGAAAACTTAACCCGTCATCGTTCGATCAAGGTCAAGCTCTTCTTTTTTGTGAAGTCCCTTGGCCTTAAAGAGTGTTAATTCGAGCTTGTTAGAATATTAACCCGTCATCGTTCGATCAAGGTTGAACTCTTCTTTTTGGTGAAGGCCCTTGGCCTTAAAGGGTGTTATTTCGAACTTATCGAAACACTGGCCCATCGTCGTTCGATCGAGGTCGAACTCTTCTTTTTTGCCGAAGGCTCTTGGCTGTAAAAGGTGTTATTTCGAACTTGTCAAAATATTAACCCGTCGTCGTTTGATCAAGGTCGAACTCTTCTTTTTGGCGAAGGCCCCTGGCTTTAAAGAGTGTTATTTCAATCTTGCCGAAATACTGAATCGTCGTCGTTCAATCGAGGTTGAACTCTTCTTTTTGGTAAAGGCTCTTGGCCTTAAAGGGTGTTATTACGAACTTGTCAAAATATTAACCCATCGGCATTCTATCAAGGTCGAACTCTTCTTTTTGGCGAAGGCCTTTGGCCTTAAAGGGTGTTATTATGAACTTGTCAAAATATTAACCCGTCGTCATTCGATCGAGGTCGAACTCTTCTTTTTGGCGAAGGCCCTTGACCTTAAAGAGTGTTATTTCGAACTTGTAGAAATATTAACCCGTCGGCATTCGATCAAAGTCGAACTCTTCTTTTTGGCAAAGGCCCTTGGCCTTAAAGGGTGTTATTTCGAACTTATCAAAATATTAACCCGTCGTCGTTCGATCAAGGTCAAACTCTTATTTTTGGCGTAGGCCCTTGGCTTTAAAGGGTGTTATTTCAAATTTGTCGAAATACTGACCTGTCGTCGTTCGATCGAGGTCAAACTCTTCTTTTTGGCAAAGGCTTTTGGCAATAAAGGGTGTTATTTCGAACTTGTCAAAATATTAACTCATCGTCATTCGATCAAGGTCGAACTCTTCTTTTTGGCGAAGGACCTTAGCTTTAAAGGGTGCTATTTCGAACTTGTCGAAATATTAACCGGTCGTCGTTCGATCAAGGTCAAACTCTTCTTTTTGGGGAAGGCCCTTGGCATTAAAGTGTGTTATTTCGAACTTGTAGAAATATTAACCCGTCAACGTTTGATCAAGGTCGAACTCTTCTTTTTGTCGAAGGCCCTTGGCCTTAAAGGATGTTATTTCAAACTTGTCAAAATATTAACCCGCCGTTGTTCGATCGACGTCGTACTCTTCTTTTTTGCGAAGGATCTTGGCCATAAAGGGTGTTATTTCGAACTTGTCGAAATATTAACCTGTCGTCATTCGATCAAGGTCGAACTCTTCTTTTTGGCGCAGCCCGTTGGCCTTAAAGGGTGTTATTTTAAACTTGTCGAAATACTGACCTGTCGTCGTTCGATCGAGGTCGAACTCTTCTTTTTGGCGAAGGCCCTTGGCCTTAAAGGGTGTTATTTCGAACTTGTCGAAATATTATCGAGGTCGAACTCTTCTTTTTCGCGAAGGCCCGTGTCCTTAAATGGTGTTATTTCGAGCTTGTCAGAATATTAACCCGTCATCGTTCGATCAAGGTTTATTTCTTCTTTTTGGCAAAGGCCCTTGGCCTTAAAGGTTGTTATTTCGAACTTGTAGTAACACTAACCCATCGTGGTTCGATCGAGGTCGAACTCTTCTTTTTGGTGAAGGCCCTTGTCCGTAAAGGGTGTTATTTCGAACATGTCGAAATATTAACCCGTCGGTATTCGATCAAGGTCGAACTCTTCTTTTTGGCGAAGGCTCTTGGCCTTAAAGGGTGTTATTTCGAACTTATCGAAATATTAACCCGTCGTCATTCGATCAAGGTTAAACTCTTCTTTTTGGCGAAGGCCCTTGGCTTTAAAGGGTGTTATTTCAAACTTGTCGAAATATTAACCCGTCGTCGTTCGATCAAGGTCGAACTCTTCTTTTTGGCAAAGGCCCTTGGCCTTAAAGGGTGTTATTTCGAATTTTTTGAAATATTAAACCGTCGATCAAGGTCGAACTCTTCATCTTGACGAAGGCCGATGACCTTAAAGGTTATTATTTTGAACTTGCCAAAACACTGACCCGTCGTCGTTCGATCAATGTCGAACTCTTCTTTTTGGCAAAGGCCCTTGGCCTTAAAGAGTGTTATTTCGATCTTGTCAGAATATTAACCCATCATCATTCGATCAAGGTCGACTCTTCTTTTTGGCGAAGGCCTTTGGCCTTAAAGGGTGTTATTTCTAACTTGTCGAAACACTGACCAATCGTCGTTCGATCGAGGTCGAACTCTTCTTTTTGGCGAAGGATTTTGGCCATGAAGGGTGTTATGTCGAACTTGTCAAAATATTAACCCGTCGTCATTTGATCAAGGCCGAACTCTTTTTTTTGGTAAAGGCCCTTGGCCTTAAAGGGTGTTATTTCAAACTTGTTGAAATACTGACCCGTCGTCGTTTGATCGAGGTCGAACTCTTCTTTTTGGCGAAGGCCCTTGGCCTTAAAGGGTGTTATTTCAAACTTATCGAAAACTTAACCCGTCATCGTTCGATCAAGGTCAAGCTCTTTTTTTTTGTGAAGTCCCTTGGCCTTAAAGAGTGTTAATTCGAGCTTGTTAGAATATTAACCCGTCATCGTTCGATCAAGGTTGAACTCTTCTTTTTGGTGAAGGCCCTTGGCCTTAAAGGGTGTTATTTCGAACTTATCGAAACACTGGCCCATCGTCGTTCGATCGAGGTCGAACTCTTCTTTTTTGCCGAAGGCTCTTGGCTATAAAAGGTGTTATTTCGAACTTGTCAAAATATTAACCCGTCGTCGTTTGATCAAGGTCGAACTCTTCTTTTTGGCGAAGGCCCCTGGCTTTAAAGGGTGTTATTTCAAACTTGCCGAAATACTGAATCGTCGTCGTTCGATCGAGGTTGAACTTTTCTTTTTGGCAAAGGCTCTTGGCCTTAAAGGGTGTTATTACGAACTTGTCAAAATATTAACCCGTCGGCATTCTATCAAGGTAGAACTCTTCTTTTTGGCGAAGGCCTTTGGCCTTAAAGGGTGTTATTATGAACTTCTCAAAATATTAACCCGTTGTCATTCGATCGAGGTCGAACTCTTCTTTTTGGCGAAGGCCCTTGACCTTAAAGGGTGTTATTTCGAACTTGTAGAAATATTATCCCGTCGGCATTCGATCAAAGTCGAACTCTTCTTTTTGGCGAAGGCCCTTGGCCTTAAAGGGTGTTATTTCAAACTTATCGAAAACTTAACCCGTCATCGTTCGATCAAGGTCAAGCTCTTCTTTTTTGTGAATCCCTTGGCCTTAAAGAGTGTTAATTCGAGCTTGTTAGAATATTAACCCGTCATCGTTCGATCAAGGTTGAACTCTTATTTTTGGTGAAGGCCCTTGGCCTTAAAGGGTGTTATTTCGAACTTATCGAAACACTAGCCCATCGTCGTTCGATCGAGGTCGAACTCTTCTTTTTTGCCGAAGGCTCTTGGCTGTAAAAGGTGTTATTTCGAACTTGTCAAAATATTAACCCGTCGTCGTTTGATCAAGGTCGAACTCTTCTTTTTGGCGAAGGCCCCTGTCTTTAAAGGGTGTTATTTCAAACTTGCCGAAATACTGAATCGTCGTCGTTCAATCGAGGTTGAACTCTTCTTTTTGGTAAAGGCTCTTGGCCTTAAAGGGTGTTATTACGAACTTGTCAAAATATTAACCCATCGGCATTCTATCAAGGTCGAACTCTTCTTTTTGGCGAAGGCCTTTGGCCTTAAAGGGTGTTATTATGAACTTGTCAAAATATTAACCCGTCGTCATTCGATCGAGGTCGAACTCTTCTTTTTGGCGAAGGCCCTTGACCTTAAAGGGTGTTATTTCGAACTTGTAGAAATATTAACCCGTCGGCATTCGATCAAAGTCGAACTCTTCTTTTTGGCAAAGGCCCTTGGCCTTAAAGGGTGTTATTTCGAACTTATCAAAATATTAACCCGTCGTCGTTCGATCAAGGTCAAACTCTTATTTTTGGCGTAGGCCCTTGGCTTTAAAGGGTGTTATTTCAAATTTGTCGAAATACTGACCTGTCGTCGTTCGATCGAGGTCAAACTCTTCTTTTTGGCGAAGGCTTTTGGCAATAAAGGGTGTTATTTCGAACTTGTCAAAATATTAACTCATCGTCATTCGATCAAGGTCGAACTCTTCTTTTTGGCGAAGGACCTTAGCTTTAAAGGGTGCTATTTCGAACTTGTCGAAATATTAACCGGTCGTCGTTCGATCAAGGTCAAACTCTTCTTTTTGGGGAAGGCCCTTGGCATTAAAGTGTGTTATTTCGAACTTGTAGAAATATTAACCCGTCATCGTTTGATCAAGGTCGAACTCTTCTTTTTGTCGAAGGCCCTTGGCCTTAAAGGATGTTATTCAAACTTGTCGAAATATTAACCCGCCGTTGTTCGATCGACGTCGTACTCTTCTTTTTTGCGAAGGATCTTGGCCATAAAGGGTGTTATTTCGAACTTGTCGAAATATTAACCTGTCGTCATTCGATCAAGGTCAAACTCTTCTTTTTGGCGCAGCCCGTTGGCCTTAAAGGGTGTTATTTTAAACTTGTCGAAATACTGACCTGTCGTCGTTCGATCGAGGTCGAACTCTTCTTTTTGGCGAAGGCCCTTGGCCTTAAAGGGTGTTATTTCGAACTTGTCGAAATATTATCGAGGTCGAACTCTTCTTTTTCGCGAAGGCCCGTGTCCTTAAATGGTGTTATTTCGAGCTTGTCAGAATATTAACCCGTCATCGTTCGATCAAGGTTTATTTCTTCTTTTTGGCAAAGGCCCTTGGCCTTAAAGGTTGTTATTTCGAACTTGTAGTAACACTAACCCATCGTGGTTCGATCGAGGTCGAACTCTTCTTTTTGGCGAAGGCTCTTGGCCATTAAAGGTGTTATTTTGAACTTGTCGAAATATTAACCCGTCGTCATTCGATCAAGGTCGAACTCTTCTTTTTGGCGAAGGCCCTTGGCGTTAAAGGGTATCATTTTAAACTTGTCAAAATACAGACCTGTCGTCATTCGATCGAGGTCAAACTCTTCTTTTTGGCGAAGGACCTTGGCCTTAAAGGGTGTTATTTCGAACTTGTCGAAATATTATCGAGGTCGAACTCTTCTTTTTCGCAAAGGCCCTTGGCCTTAAAGGGTGTTATTTCAAACTTGTCGAAATATTAACCCGTCATTGTTCGATCAAGGTCGAAATCTTCATCTTGGCGAAGTGCCTTGACCTTAATGGGTGTTATTTCGAACTTATCGAAATATTAACCCGTCGTCGTTCGATCAAGGTCCAACTCTTTTTTTTGGAGAAGGCTCTTGGCCTTAAAGGGTGTTATTTCAAACTTGTTGAAATACTGACCTGTCGTCGTTGGATTAAGGTCGAACTCTTCTTTTTGGCGAAGGCCCTTGGCCTTAAAGAGTGATATTTCGAACTTGTCGAAATATTATCGAGGTCGAACTCTTCTTTTTCGCGAAAGCCGGTGGCCTTAAAGGGTGTTGTTTCGAACTTATCGAAGCACTGACCAGTCATCGTTCGATCGAGGTCGAACTCTTCTTTTTTGTGAATGTCCTTGGCCTTAAAGGTTGTTATTTCAAACTTGTAGAAATATTAACCGATCGTCTTTCGATCGAGGTCGAACTCTTCTTTTTGGCGAAAGCCCTTGGCCTTAAAGGGTGTTATTTCAAACTTGTCAAAATATTAACCCGTCATCGTTTGATCAAGGTCGAACTCTTCTTTTTGTTGAAGGCCATTGGCCTTAAAGGATGTTATTTCAAACTTGTCAAAATACTGAACTGTCGTTGTTCGATCGACATCGAACTCTTCTTTTTTGGCGAAGGCTCTTGGCCATAAGGGTGTTATTTCGAACTTGTCGAAATATTAACCCGTCGTCATTCGATTAAGGTCGAACTATTCTTTTTGGCGAAGGCCTTTGGCCTTAAAGGGTGTTATTTCAAACTTGTCGAAATACTGACATGTCGTCGTTCGATCGAGGTCGAACTCTTCTTTTTGGCGAATGCTCTTGGCCATAAAGGGTGTTATTTAAAACTTGTCGAAATATTAACCCGTTGTCGTTCGATCTAGGTCGAACTCTTCTTTTTTTCAAAGGCCCTTGGCCTTAAATAGTGTTATTTCGAGCTTGTCAGAATATTAACCCGTCATCATTCAATCAAGGTTTATTTCTTATTTTTGGCAAAGGCCCTTGGCCTTAAAGGATGTTATTTCGAACTTGTAGTAACACTGACCCATCGTCGTTCGATCGAGGTCGAACTCTTCTTTTTGGCGAAGGCTCTTGGCCATAAAAGGTGTTATTTCGAACTTGTCGAATTATTAACCCGTCGTCATTCGATCAAGGTCGAACTCTTCTTTTTGGCGAAGGCCCTTGACCTTAAAGGGTGTCATTTTAAACTTGTCAAAATACTGACCTGTCGTCGTTCGATCGAGGTCAAACTCTTCTTTTTCGCGAAGGACCTTGGCCTTAAAGGGTGTTATTTCGAACTTGTCAAAATATTATCGAGGTCGAGCTCTTCTTTTTGGCGAATGCCTTTGGCCTTAAAGGGTGTTATTACGAACTTGTCAAAATATTAACCCGTCGTCGTTCGTTCGAGGTCGAACTCTTCATCTTGGCGAAGTCTCTTGACCTTAAAGGGTGTTATTTTGAACTTGTCGAAATATTAACCTGTCGTCGTTCGATCAAGGTCGAACTCTTCTTTTTGGAGAAGGCTCTTGGCCTTAAAGGGTGTTATTTCAAACTTGTTGAAATACTGACCTGTCGTCGTTGGATTAAGGTCGAACTCTTCTTTTTGGCGAAGGCCCTTGGCCTTAAAGGGTGATATTTCGAACATGTCGAAATATTATCGAGGTCGAACTCTTCTTTTTCGCGAAAGCCGGTGGCCTTAAAGGGTGTTGTTTCGAACTTATCGAAGCACTGACCAGTCATCGTTCGATCGAGGTCGAACTCTTCTTTTTTGTGAATGTCCTTGGCCTTAAAGGTTGTTATTTCAAACTTGTAGAAATATTAACCGATCGTCGTTCGATCAAGGTCAAACTCTTCTTTTTAGGGAAGGCCCTTGGCCTTAAAGGGTGTTATTTCGAACTTGTCAAAATATTAACCCGTCATCGTTTGATCAAGGTCGAACTCTTATTTTTGTCGAAGGCCCTTGGCCTTAAAGGATGTTATTTCAAACTTGTCAAAATACTGACCTGTCGTTGTTCGATCGACGTCGAACTCTTCTTTTTTGGCGAAAGCTCTTGGCCATAAAGGGTGTTATTTCGAACATGTCGAAATATTAACCGGTCGTCATTCGATTAAGGTCGAACTATTCTTTTTGGCGAAGGCCCTTGGCCTTAAAGGGTGTTATTTCAAACTTATCAAAATACTGACCTATCGTCGGTAGATCGAGGTCGAACTCTTCTTTTTGGCGAAGGCTCTTGGCCATAAAGGGTGTTATTTAAAACTTGTCGAAATATTAACCCGTCGTCGTTCGATCTAGGTCGAACTCTTCTTTTTGTCAAAGGCCCTTGGCCTTAAATAGTGTTATTTCAAGCTTGTCAGAATATTAACCCGTCATCGTTCGATCAAGGTTTATTTCTTCTTTTTGGCAAAGGCCCCTGGCCTTAAAGGATGTTATTTCGAACTTGTAGTAACACTGACCTATCGTCGTTCGATCGAGGTCGAACTCTTCTTTTTGGCGAAGGCTCTTGGCCATAAAAGGTGTTATTTCAATCTTGTCGAAATATTAACTCGTTCTCACTCGATCAAGGTCGAACTCTTCTTTTTGGCGAAGGACCTTGGCCTTAAAGGGTACTATTTCGAACTTGTCAAAATATTAACCGATCGTCGTTCGATCAAGGTCAAACTCTTCTTTTTGGGGAAGGCCTTTGGCCTTTAAGGGTGTTATTTCGAACTTTTCAAAATATTAACCCGTCATCGTTCGATAGAGGTCGAACTCTTCTTTTTGTCGAAGGCCCTTGGCCTTAAAGGATGTTATTTCAAACTTGTCAAAATACTGACCTGTCGTTGTTCGATCGACGTCGAACTCTTCTTTTTTGGCGAAGGCTCTTGGCCATAAAGGGTGTTATTTCGAACTTGTCGAAATATTAACCCGTCGTCATTCGATTAAGGTCGAACTATTCTTTTTGGCGAAGGCCCTTTGCCTTAAAGGGTGTTATTTCAAACTTGTCGATATACTGACCTGTCGTCGTTCGACCGAGGTCGAACTCTTCTTTTTGGAGAAGGCCCTTGGCCTTAAAGGGTGTTATTTCGAACTTGTTGAAATATTATTGAGGTCTAACTCTTCTTTTTCGCGAAGGCCCGTGGCCTTAAAGGGTGTTATTTCGAACTTGTCAAAATACTGACCCATCGTCGTTCGATCAAGGTCAAACTCTTCTTTTTGGCGAAGTCCCTTGGCCTTAAAGGGTGTTATTTCGAACTTGTCGAAATATTAACCCGTCGTCATTCGATCAAGGTCGAACTCTTCTTTTTGGCGAAGGCCCTTGGCCTTAAAGGGTGTTATTTTAAACTTGTCGAAATACTGACCTGTCGACGTTCGATCGAGGTCGAACTCTTCTTTTTGGCGAAGGCCCTTGGCCTTAATGGGTGTTATTTCGAACTTGTCGAAATATTATCGAGGTCGAACTCTTCTATTTCGCTTAGGCCCGTGGCCTTAAAGGGTGTTATTTCGAACTTGTCGAAACACTGACCTATCGTCGTTCGATCGAGTTCGAACTCTTCTTTTTGGCAAAGGCTCTTGACCATAAAAGGTGTTATTTCAAACTTGTCGAAATATTAACCCGTCGTCGTTCGATCAAGGTCGAACTCTTCTTTTTGGCGAAGGCCCTTGGCCTTAAAGGGTGTTATTACAAACTTGTCAAAATACTGACCTGTCATCGTTCGATCAAGGTCGAACTCTTCATCTGGGCGAAGTCCCTTGATCTTAATGGGTTTTATTTAGAACTTGTCGAAATATTAACCCGTCGTCATTCGATCAAGGTCGAACTCTTCTTTTTGTCAAAGGACCTTGGCCTTAAATAATGTTATTTCGAGCTTGTCAGAATATTAACCCGTCATCGTTCGATCAAGGTTTATTTCTTCTTTTTGGCGAAGGCCCTTGGCCTTAAAGGATGTTATTTCGAACTTGTAGTAACACTAACCCATCGTGGTTCGATCGAGGTCGAACTCTTCTTTTTGGCGAAGGCTCTTGGCCATAAAAGGTGTTATTTCGAACTCGTCGAAATATTAACCCGTCGTCATTCGATCAAGGTCGAACTCTTCTTTTTGGCAAAGGCCCTTGGCCTTAAACGGTGTTATTTCAAACTTGTCAAAATACTGACCTATCGTTGTTCGATCGAGGTCAAACTCTTCTTTTTGGCGAAGGACCTTGGCCTTAAAGAGTGTTATTTCGAACTTGTCGAAATATTATCGAGGTCGAACTCTTCTTTTTTGTGAAGGCCCTTGGCCTTAAAGGGTGTTATTTCAAACTTGTCGAAATATTAACCCGTCATCGTTCGATCAAGGTCGAACTCTTCATCTTGGCGAAGTCCTTTGACCTTAATGGGTGTTATTTCGAACTTGTCGAAATATTAACCCGTCGTCGTTCGATCAAGGTCGAACTCTTCTTTTTGGAGAAGGCTCTTGGCCTTAAAGGGTGTTATTTCAAACTTGTCGAAATACTGACCTGTCGTCGTTGGATCGTGGTCGAACTCTTCTTTTTGGCGAAGGCCCTTGGCCTTAAAGGGTGATATTTCAAACTTGTCGAAATATTATCGAGGTCGAACTCTTCTTTTTCGCGAAAATTAGTGGCCTTAAAGGGTGTTATTTCGAACTTGTCAAAATATTAACCCGTCATCGTTCGATCAAGGTCGAACTCTTCTTTTTTGCGAAGGACCTTGGCCTTAAAGGTTGTTATTACGAACTTATAGAAATATTAACCGGTCTTCGTTCGATCAAGGTCAAACTCTTCTTTTTAGGGAAGGCCCTTGGCCTTAAAGGGTGTTATTTCGAACTTGTCAAAATATTAACCCGTCATCGTTCGATCAAGGTCGAATTCTTCTTTTTGTCGAAGGCCTTTGGCCTTAAAGGATGTTATTTCAAACTTGTCGAAACACCGACCTGTCATTGTTCGATATACGTCGAACTCTTCTTTTTGGCGAAGGCTCTTGGCCATAAAGGGTGTTATTTCGAACTTGTCGAAATATTAACCCGTTGTTATTCGATTAAGGTCGAACTCTTATTTTTGGCGAAGGCCCTTGGCCTTAAAGGGTGTTATTTCAAACTTGTCGAAATACTGACCTGTCGTCGTTCGATCGAGGTCGAACTCTTCTTTTTGGAGAAGGCCCTTGGCCTTAAAGGGTATTATTTCGAACTTGTCGAAATATTATTAAGGTCGAACTCTTCTTTTTCGCGAAGGCTCGTGGCCTTAAAGGGTGTTATTTCGAACTTATCGAAACACTGATCCATCGTCGTTCGATCAAGGTCAAACTCTTCTGTTTGGCGAAGGCCTTTGGCCTTAAAGGGTGTTATTTCGAACTTGTCGAAATATTAACCCGTCGTCATTCGATGAAGGTCGAACTCTTCCTTTTGTCGAAGGCCCTTGGCCTTAAACGGTGTTATTTTAAACTTGTCGAAATACTGACTTTCGTCGTCGTTCGATCGAGGTCGAACTCTTCTTTTTAGCGAAGGCCCTTGGCCTTAAAGGGTGTTATTTCGAACTTGTCGAAATATTATCGAGGTCGAACTCTTCTTTTTCGCGAAGGCCCGTGGCCTTAAAGGGTGTTATTTCGAACTTGTCAAAATACTGACCCATCGTCGTTCGATCGAGGTCGAACACTTCTTTTTGGAGAAGGCTCTTGGCCATAAAGGGTGTTATTTAAAACTTGTCGAAATATTAACCCGTCGTCGTTCGATCAAGGTGGAACTCTTCTTTTTGTCAAAGGCCCTTGGCCTTAAATAGTGTTATTTCGAGCTTGTCAGAATATTAACCCGTCATCGTTTGATCAAGGTTTATTTCTTCTTTTTGACGAAGGCCCTTGGCCTTAAAGGATGTTATTTCGAACTTGTAGTAACACTAACCCATTGTGGTTCGATCGAGGTCGAACTCTTCTTTTTGGCGAAGGCCCTTGGCCATAAAAGGTGTTATTTCGAACTTGTCGAAATATTAACCCGTCGTCATTCGATCGAGGTCGAACTCTTCTTTTTTGCGAAGGACCTTGGCCTTAAAGGTTTTTATTTCGAACTTGTAGAAATATTAACCGGTCGTCGTTCGATCAAGGTCAAACTCTTCTTTTTAGGGAAGGCCCTTGGCCTTAAAGGGTGTTATTTCGAACTTGTCAAAATATTAACCCTTCATCGTTCAATCAAGGTCGAACTCTTATTTTTGTCGAAGGCCCTTGGCCTTAAAGGATGTTATGTCAAACTTGTCGAAATTCCGACCTGTCGTTGTTCAATTGACGTCGAACTCTTCTTTTTGTCGAAGGCTCTTGGCCAGAAAGGGTGTTATTTGGAACTTGTCGAAATATTAACCCGTCGTCATTCGATTAAGGTCGAACTCTTCTTTTTGGCGAAGACCCTTGGCCTTAAAGGGTGTTATTTCAAACTTGTCAAAATACTGACCTGTCGTCGTTCGATCGAGGTCGACCTCTTCTTTTTGGCGAAGGCCCTTGGCCGTAAAGGGTGTTATTTCGAACTTGTCGAAATATTATTGAGGTCGAACTCTTCTATTTCGCGAAGGCCCATGGCCTTAAAGGATGTTATTTCAAACTTGTCGAAATACCGACCTGTCGTTGTTCGATCGATGTCGAACTCTTATTTTTAGCGAAGGCTCTTGTCCATAAAGGGTATTATTTCGAACTTGTCGATATATTAACTCGTCGTCATTCGATTAAGGTAGAACTCTTCTTTTTGGCGAAGGTCCTTGGCCTTAAAGGGTGTTATTTCAAACTTGTCGAAATACTGACCAGTCGTCGTTCGATCGAGGTCAAATTCTTCTTTTTAGCGAAGGCCCTTGGCCTTAAAGGGTGTTATTTCGAACTTGTTCAAATATTATCGAGGTCGAACTCTTCTTTTTCGCGAAGGCCATTGGCCTTAGAGGGTGTTATTTCGAACTTATCGAAACACTGACCCATCATCGTTCGATCGAGGTTGAACTATTCTTTTTGGCGAAGGCCCTTGGCCTTAAAGGGTGTTATTTCGAACTTGTCGAAATATTAACCGGTCGTCGTTCGATCAAGGTCAAACTCTTCTTTTTAGGGAAGGCCCTTGGCCTTAAAGGGTGTTATTTTAAACTTGTCGAAATACTGACTTTCGTCGTCGTTCGATCGAGGTCGAACTCCTCTTTTTAGCAAAGGCCCTTGGCCTTAAAGGTTGTTATTTCGAACTTGTTGAAATATTATCGAGGTCGAACTCTTCTTTTTCGCGAAGGCCCGTGGCCTTAAAGCGTGTTATTTCGAACTTATCGAAATACTGACCCATCGTCGTTCGATCGAGGTCGAACACTTCTTTTTGGCAAAGGCTCTTGGCCATAAAGGGTGTTATTTAAAACTTGTTGAAATATTAACCCGTTGTCGTTCGATCAAGGTGGAACTCTTCTTTTTGTCAAAGGCCCTTGGCCTTAAATAGTGTTATTTCGAGCTTGTCAGAATATTAACCCGTCATCGCTTGATCAAGGTTTATTTCTTCTTTTTGACGAAGGCCCTTGGCCTTAAAGGATGTTATTTCGAACTTGTAGTAACACTAACCCATTGTGGTTCGATCGAGGTCGAACTCTTCTTTTTGGCGAAGGCCCTTGGCCATAAAAGGTGTTATTTCGAACTTGTCGAAATATTAACCCGTCGTCATTCGATCGAGGTCGAACTCTTCTTTTTTGCGAAGGACCTTGGCCTTAAAGGTTTTTATTTCGAACTTGTAGAAATATTAACCGGTCGTCGTTCGATCAAGGTCAAACTCTTCTTTTTAGGGAAGGCCCTTGGCCTTAAAGGGTGTTATTTCGAACTTGTCAAAATATTAACCCTTCATCGTTCGATCAAGGTGGAACTCTTATTTTTGTCGAAGGCCCTTGGCCTTAAAGGATGTTATGTCAAACTTGTCGAAATTCCGACCTGTCGTTGTTCGATTGACGTCGAACTCTTCTTTTTGGCGAAGGCTCTTGGCCAGAAAGGGTGTTATTTGGAACTTGTCGAAATATTATCCCGTCGTCATTCGATTAAGGTAGAACTCTTCTTTTTGGCGAAGACCCTTGGCCTTAAAGGGTGTTATTTCAAACTTGTCAAAATACTGACCTGTCGTCGTTCGATCGAGGTCGACCTCTTCTTTTTGGCGAAGGCCCTTGGCCGTAAAGGGTGTTATTTCGAACTTGTCGAAATATTATTGAGGTCGAACTCTTCTTTTTCGCGAAGGCCCGTGGCCTTAAAGGATGTTATTTCAAACTTGTCGAAATACCGACCTGTCGTTGTTCGATCGATGTCGAACTCTTATTTTTAGCGAAGGCTCTTGTCCATAAAGGGTGTTATTTCGAACTTGTCGATATATTAACTCGTCGTCATTCGATTAAGGTAGAACTCTTCTTTTTGGCGAAGGTCCTTGGCCTTAAAGGGTGTTATTTCAAACTTGTCGAAATACTGACCTGTCGTCGTTCGATCGAGGTCAAATTCTTCTTTTTAGCGAATGCCCTTGGCCTTAAAGGGTGTTATTTCGAACTTGTTGAAATATTATCGAGGTCGAACTCTTCTTTTTCGCGAAGGCCATTGGCCTTAGAGGGTGTTATTTCGAACTTATCGAAACACTGACCCGTCATCATTTGATCGAGGTTGAACTATTCTTTTTGGCGAAGGCCCTTGGCTTTTAAGGGTGTTATTTCGAACTTGTCGAAATATTAACCGGTCGACGTTCGATCAAGGTCAAACTCTTCTTTTTAGGGAAGGCCCTTGGCCTTAAAGGGTGTTATTTTAAACTTGTCGAAATACTGACTTTCGTCGTCGTTCGATCGAGGTCGAACTCTTCTTTTTAGCAAAGGCCCTTGGCCTTAAAGGGTGTTATTTCGAACTTGTTGAAATATTATCGAGGTCGAACTCTTCTTTTTCGCGAAGGCCCGTGGCCTTAAAGCGTGTTATTTCGAACTTGTTGTAATATTAAACCGTTGTCGTTCGATCGAGGTGGAACTCTTCTTTTTGGCAAAGGCCCTTGGCCTTAAATAGTGTTATTTCGAGCTTGTCAGAATATTAACCCGTCATCGTTTGATCAAGGTTTATTTCTTCTTTTTGGCGAAGGCCCTTGGCCTTAAAGGATGTTATTTTGAACTTGTAGTAACGCTAACCCATCGTGGTTCGATCGAGGTCGTACTCTTCTTTTTGGCGAAGGTTCTTGGCCATAAAAGGTGTTATTTCGAACTCGTCGAATTATTAACCCGTCGTCATTCGATCAAGGTCGAACTCTTCTTTTTGGCGAAGGCCCTTGGCCTTAAACGGTGTTATTTTAGACTTGTCAAAATACTGACCTGTCGTCGTTCGATCGAGGTCGAACTCTTCTTTTTGGCGAAGGCCCTTGGCCTTAAAGGGTGATATTTCGAACTTGTCGAAATATTATCGAGGTCGAACTCTTCTTTTTCGCGAAAATTGGTGGCTTTAAAGGGTGTTATTTCGAACTTATCGAAGCACTGACCCGTCATCGTTCGATCGATGTCGAACTCTTCTTTTTGGCGAAGGCCCTTGGCCTTAAAGGGTGTTATTTCGAACTTGTCGAAATATTAACCGGTCGTCGTTCGATCAAGGTCAAACTCTTCTTTTTAGGGAAGGCCCTTGGCCTTAAAGGGTGTTATTTCGAACTTGTCAAAATATTAACCCGTCATCGTTCGATCAAGGTCGAATTCTTCTTTTTTTCGAAGGCCCTTGGCCTTAAAGGATGTTATTTCAAACTTGTCGAAATACCGACCTGTCGTTGTGCGATCGACATCGAACTCTTCTTTTTGGCGAAGGCTCTTGGCCATAAAGGGTGTTATTTCGAACTTGTCGAAATATTAACCCGTCGTCATTCGATTAAGGTCGAACTCTTCTTTTTGGCGAAGGCCCTTGGCCTTAAAGGGTGTTATTTCAAACTTGTCGAAATACTGACTTGTCGTCGTTCGATCGAGATCGAACTCTTCTTTTTGGCGAAGGCCCTTGGCCTTAAAGGGTATTATTTCGAACTTGTCAAAATATTATTGAGGTCGAACTCTTCTTTTTCGCGAAGGCCCGTGGCCTTAAAGGGTGTTATTTTGAACTTATCGAAACACTGACCCATCGTCGTTTGATCAAGGTCAAACTCTTCTGTTTGGCGAAGGCCTTTGGCCTTAAAGGGTGCTATTTCGAACTTGTCGAAATATTAACCCGTCGTCATTCGATCAAGGTCGAACTCTTCTTTTTCTCGAAGGCCTTGGCCTTAAAGGGTGTTATTTTAAACTTGTCGAAATTCTGACCTGTCGTCATTCGATCGAGGTCAAACTCTTCTTTTTGGCGAAGGACCTTGGCCTTAAAGGGGGTTATTTCGAACTTGTCGAAATATTATCGAGGTCGAACTCTTCATTTTCGTGAAGGCCCGTGGCCTTAAAGGGTATTATTTCAAACTTATCGAAGCATTGACCCGTCATCGTTCGATCGAGGTCGAACTCTTCTTTTTGGCGAAGGACCTTGGCCTTAAAGGTTGTTATTTCGAACATGTCGAATATTAACCGGTCGTCGTTCGATCAAGGTCAAACTCTTCTTTTTGGGGAAGGCCCTTGGCCTTAAAGGGTGTTATTTCAAACTTGTCAAAATATTAACCCGTCATCGTTCGATCAAGGTCGAACTCTTCTTTATGTCGAAGGCCCTTGGGCTTAAAGGATGTTATTTCAAACTTGTCAAAATACCGACCTGTCGTTGTTCGATCGATGTTGAACTCTTCTTTTTAGCGAAGGCTCTTGTCCATAAAGGGTGTTATTTCGAACTTGTCGATATATTAACTCGTCGTCATTCGATTAAGGTAGAACTCTTCTTTTTGGCGAAGGTCCTCGGCCTTAAAGGGTGTTATTTCAAACTTATCGAAATACTGACCTGTCGTCGTTCGATCGAGGTCGAATTCTTCTTTTTAGCGAAGGCCCTTGGCCTTAAAGGGTGTTATTTCGAACTTGTTGAAATATTATCGAGGTCGAACTCTTCTTTTTCGCGAAGGCCATTGGCCTTAAAGGGTGTTATTTCGAACTTATCGAAACACTGACCCGTCATCGTTCGATCGAGGTTGAACTATTTTTTTTGGCAAAGGCCCTTGGCCTTAAAGGTTGTTATTTCGAACTTGTCGAAATATTAACCGGTCGTCGTTCGATCAAGGTCAAACTCTTCTTTTTAGGGAAGGCCCTTGGCCTTAAAGGGTGTTATTTTAAACTTGTCGAAATACTGACCTGTCGTCATTCGATCGAGGTCGAACTCTTCTTTTTTGCGAAGGCCGTTGGCCTTAAAGGGTGTTATTTCGAACTTGTTAAAATATTATCGAGGTCGAACTCTTCTTTTTCGCGAAGGCCATTGGCCTTAAAGGGTGTTATTTCGAAATTATCGAAACACTGACCCGTCATCGTTCGATCGAGGTCGAACTCTTCTTTTTGGTAAAGGCCCTTGGCCTTAAAGGGTGTTATTTTGAACTTGTCGAAATATTAACCCGTCGTCGTTCGATCGAGGTCGAACTCTTCTTTTTGGCGAAGGCCCTTGGCCTTATAGGGTGTTATTTCAAACTTGTCGAAATACTGACCTGTCGTCGTTCGATCGAGGTCAAACTCTTCTTTTTGGCGAAGGACCTTGGCCTTAAAGGGTGTTATTTCGAACTTGTCGAAATATTATCAAGGTCGAACTCTTCTTTTTCGCGAAGGCCCTTGGCCTTAAAGGGTGTTATTTCGAACTTGTCGAAATATTAACCCGTCATCGTTCGATCAAGGTCGAACTCTTCATCTTGGCGAAGTCCCTTGACCTTAATGGGTATTATTTCGAACTTGTCGAAATATTAACCCGTCGTCGTTCGATCAAGGTCGAACTCTTCTTTTTGGATAAGGCTCATGGCCTTAAAGGGTGTTATTTCGAACTTATCAAAATACTGACCTGTCGTCGTTCGATCAAGGTCGAACTCTTCTTTTTGGCGAAGGCCCTTGGCCTTAAAGGGCGTTATTTCGTCCTTATTGAAATATTATCGAGGTCGAACTCTTCTTTTTTGCGAAGGCCATTGGCCTTAAAGGGTGTTATTTCAAGCTTATCATAACACTGACCCGTCATCGTTCGATCGAGGTCGAACTCTTCTTTTTGGCGAAGGCCCTTGGCCTTAAAGGGTGTTATTTCGAACTTGTCAAAATATTAACCTGTCGTCATTTGATCAAGGTCAAACTCTTCTTTTTGGCGAAGGCCCTTTGCCTTAAAGGGTGTTATTTCGAGCTTGTCAGAATATTAACCCGTCGTCGTTCGATCAAGGTCGAACTCTTCTTTTTGGCGAAGGCCCTTGGCCTTAAATGGTGTTATTTCGAACTTGTCGAAATATTATCGAGGTCGAACTGTTCTTTTTAGTGAAGGCCCTTAGCCTTAAAGGGTGTTATTTCGAACTTGTCGAAACACTGACCCGTCGTTGTTCGATCGAGGTCGAACTCTTTATCTTGGTGAAGCCCCTTGGCCTTAAAGGGTGTTATTTCGAACTTATCGAAACACTGACCCGTCGTCATTTGATAGAGGTCGAACTCTTTTTTTTTGGCGAAGGCCCTTGGCCTGAAAGGTTGTTATTTCGAACTTGTCAAAATATTATCCCGTCGTCTTTCGATCGAGGTCGAACTCTTCTTTTTGGCGAAGGCCCTTGGCCTTAAAGGCTGTTATTTCGAACTTGTCGAAACACTGACCCGTCGTCGTTCGATCGAGGTCGAACTCTTCTTTTAGGCGAAAGCCCTTGGCCTTAAAGGGTGTTATTTAGAACTTGTCGAAAAACTAACCCGTCGTCGTTCGATCGATGTCGAACTCTTCGTTTTGGCGAAGGCCCTTGGCCTTAAAGGGTGTTATTTTAAACTTGTCGAAATACTAACCCGTCGTCGTTCGATCGAGGTCAAACTCTTATTTTTGGCGAAGCCCCTTGGCCTTAAAGGTTGTTATTTCGAACTTGTCGAAATATTATTGAGGTCGAACTCTTCTTTTTCGCGAAGGCCCGTGGCCTTAAAGGGTGTTATTCCTAACTTATCGAAACACTGACCCATCGTCGTTCGATCGAGGTCGAACTCTTCTTTTTGGCGAAGGACCTTGGCCTTAAAGGGTGTTATTTCGAACTTGTCGAAATATTAACCGGTCGTCGTTCAATCAAGGTCGAACTCTTCTTTTTGGCGAAGGCCCTTGGCCTTAACGAGTGTTATTTCGAACTTGTCGAAATATTAACCCGTCGTCGTTCGATCGAGGTCAAAGTCTTCTTTTTGGCGAAGGCCATTGGCCTTAAAGGGTGTTATTTTGAACTTGTCGAAGTACTGACCCATCGTAGTTCGATTAAGGTCGAACTCTTCTTTTTGGCGAAGTCCCTAGGCCTTAAAGGGTGTTATTTCGAACTTGTCGAAGTACTGACCTATCGTAGTTCGATTAAGGTCGAAATCTTCTTTTTGGCGAAGGCCCTTGGCCTTAAAGAGTGTTATTTCAAACTTGTCGAAATATTAACCCGTCGTCGTTCGATCATGGTCGAACTCTTCTTTTTGGAGAAGGCCCTTGGCCTTAATGAGTGTTATTTCGAACTTGTCGAAATACTGACCCGTCGTCATTCGATCGAGGTCGAACTCTTCTTTTTGGCGAAGGCCCTTGGCCTTAAGGGGTGTTATTTCGAACTTGTTGAAAAATTGACCCGTCGTCATTCGATCGAGGTCGAACTATTCTTTTTGGCGAAGGCCCTTGGCCTTAAAGGGTGTTATTTCGAACTTGTCGAAATATTAACCTGTCGTCGTTCAATCAAGGTCGAACTCTTCTTTTTGGCGAAGGCCCTTGGCCTTAACGAGTGTTATTTCGAACTTGTCGAAATATTAACCCGTTGTCACACCTCCTTTTTCCGCCCCGCGAGGGTGCAAGGGAGTTTTCTCCAATTAAAGGACAGTCGAAACGGGATTTGTTTGTTTGTTTCAGAGTCGCCACCTGGGAATTTTATGGCGTCCCAAGTCACCAATTTTAATCCCTGAATCGAGGAGAATATGACTCTGTTTATTATTTTGCGAACCAGAAATCCGGATAAGGAATTCTGTTAACCCGGGAGAAGGTGTTAGGCATTCCCGAGTTCCGTGGTTCTAGCACGGTCGCTCAACTGTTATATTTGGCTTGATTATTTTGATTTGTTAAATACATTTTTATTGCATGATTTTATTGTTACTGCTTCTATTTAGATTGTTTATAATTAAAGACCCTTCTTCGAATCGAATCACGCGTACGTGTATTCGTTTTATATATTAATATTTTTTAACGTGAAAATCGTGTCACGCGTACGTATACACAATGATAATATAATAATTATTATTTATTTTTTTTTCGAAATTTTTTATTATATAAAAAAAAACTTAAGTTCGAAATTGTGCTAAAATAAAATTATGAACGTTCGTCGCTCTTGTATAATTAAATATTGAACCGCACATCTCGAGTTATATGAAATTAATATTGATATTCTCCGAAGAGCCCCCTTTTTATTAAATGTTCGTTCGAAGTTGCGCGAACGCATAATCCGAATTGCTTTTAGAAATATAATCAGGTTACGCGAACGCATCCCTAATCACGCAAAAGATTCTTAATAGTAGTATAGATTTTCCATAAATGTTTATTGTATCTATCTATTTTTAAATGTAAGAATCGTGGAGAATTACCGATTGGGGTGCCACCAAATTTTTTGACAAAGAATTCAAAATTTATTAGGCGTTGCTACAAGTCTTATTTTACGCGTATGAATTATATACCTCAAAACTATTCAAATTTTAAAGAATTAATGATATGAAAAAGAAACAAACAACATGTAACTAAAAATACTACCATTTTTATCGTAGATACAACATTAACATATCCAAAAATTGAATCGCATATAAAACTGGAAAAAGATTTAATTTGATAAACAAATTAATAGTTTCTGCAGAACTTTTATTGTTACATTTAATGCGAATTCTATTTCTACATATCCTTGACATAAAATGTTGCAATTCGTGCTTGTAAATCCCATATCCTTCTCATATACTTGTTTTTAGTCCAAAGTTATAATTGTTTGGTTAATTTTGCTTACGAAGATTGGGTTTGAGATAAATAAACCAATTCTTATATTCTGCCTATGCGAATATTTGCAAACACTAACTCTATATTTTGTAAAAAATCATTGACATTATTTCATATATTAAAAGAAATGAGTTGATCGCGTTCCTAAAATAACTAAGCCATTTGTTATTAAGAAAGAGAACTAATCTACCAATTGATTTAATACTATATTAACCAACTAAAACAAAACTAAAACTTAAACTAATAAAATTTAAATGAGTAGAAGACATCCTTATAATCAAACTTCATTTACTTGCCATGTTGAAGCTTTTCATGACATGAATTTTCAGATATGTACCTGATATTGGAAGCAAAAGAAAATGATGATGAGAATCAGCAGCAATAATAACAGTACAATAGCAACAACTGCCCAGCAACAGTAACAACCCAGTAACAGACCAGTGGAGTAGTAATCCCAAAAACAAAAGCTTTAAGCTTTAAATGAAACAACAACCATTAATACTAATTTATAACAAAGAAAGAAAGCAGTAGATTTTTTTTAGTTTTATTCTTATTTTGAAAACTTAAATATTTTTCGGAATTTTTCTCTCTTCTATTCTCTGTCCGTTTTTTTTCTCTCTGTCTGTATTCTTCTTTTTATTTGTGTTCAAGACTTCACATATATATAACACATCCCATAAACCTTTTAATCAATTAAATCAATACTTTTTCTCTACCCAATCCATTATCTTTCCACTCATCCCCATTACATTAAATAAACATATCACATCACCCCATTATATTTTGTCCCCCATGCTTTATTTAAAATAATGCAAGATTCCCCTTTAATTTAAATCTTGTCCCCCCTTTATATTAAATAATCATATCACAACCCACCCCATTTCATTTTGTCCCCCATGCTTCAAATAAACAATTTCAAAATGTACAATTCCTAAACTACCCCTTCCGACCTTACTGAAATTACCAAACTACCCCTGAACGTACTACAAATTTACCAAATTACCCATCAGCTATAACACATCATTTAATCAAACATAACCAAAATATAGACAATATGATCAATCTCTAACAATGTTCAAACAACAATATGAACATGGATGAACATCATAACAACAATATCACATGAACACGATTTTAACAACATTTCAACAACAAATCACATGAACACGAATTGAACAACAAAGAACAACTAAAATTTGATTGAACAATATTTTAGCAACAACAATCCTATTTTCGGATTTAACAACAACAACAAACAAAGTATGAACATTTCTAAATTCAATCATATTGAACTTAAAATCAACTCTAACAACATTACAACAAATAATTCTTATATTAAACTTAAAACAAGATTATGAGAACAATTCAAGCAATAATCATAAATGGTAAACAAGAAATCAAACTATACAAAATTCGGATTCAAGATCATCCAAACAAAGTATGAACATGAATGAATCTATTTTAAGACAACAAACATGACGGATTAAACGATTAAAACAATATATTCCTTTAATACAATTAAATTCTTTAAACAAATAACAAGATCGACGAAGAAACAATTATGAACTTAAACTCGAACTTAACAATATTAACAATTTCTAACAATACATAAACACATGAAACAAATTGAAGAAATAATTGATTAAATTTCAATTTGAATCTAACAAACATCAAATTAACAAATACTTACTTAAACAATAATACAAACATGAAATAAACATGAAAACAACTAATTAAACTTCCATTTTAAAATCTGAAAATTAATTTAACAATCAACATGAACATGAACAAAACCAAAAAATCAAATATCTAACCATAGACATGAATAAAACAAACATTAGCCGATTTTAGATTCGAAAAATATCAAAACAAAATATGGACAAAATAAAATTCAAAAATCTACTAACCGGAGATGAACCAATGACGCACTTTTATTGTAAGCAAATCTGTCCGAGCCTCGACCAAAGCTTGAACGAAGGACAACGAAGACGAAGAAAAAGTAGAAGCAGCCGCAGCTACTGCCGTGACGGGCAGCAGCACGACGTCGAGAAGCAGAAGCAACAGCGGAGGAAGGAGTAGCAGCGGCAGCGTCACTGTTGCGACGAGGCAGCAGCGGCGACGTCCCAGCAGTGGCAGAAACGGGCGGCATCAACTCGACGAAGGAAGCAAAAGCAGTAGCACGGCACAGTAGTAACGGGCATGACAACGATGGTCGTTTGGTGGTGGTTCGGGTGCTCGAGGAATGCAGCCATGGCTGCTAGAGAAGCAGTGGTCGTCCATGGATGACGCAGCTGGGTCGTTTGGTTTCTTGGACGGAGAAGATGGAAGTAGAAGGGTCATTTGGTCGTAGCAGAAGCAAAAGAAACGAAATGGAGGAGGAGTAGCCATGAACGTCGAGCTCAAGCTCGAGCTTGACGAAGAACGAAGGAGGAGGAGTAGGCATGAACGTTGGTGAAGCTGAAGGCGCAGCTGGGTCGTCCATGGTGAGGATGAAGGGCAGCCATGGGAGGTGGGGTTTGGAAGGTTTGGAGAAGAAGATGAAAAAAAATGAGAGGGGGGGGGGGGCGGATGAGTGTTTTGTGTTTTTAGGGTTTTTTGGTTTTTCTTTTATTTTTTTTTGTTTTGTTTTGTGTCTTTGAAATGCAAGATAGGGGTATTGGGTCTTTTGGGTTATGGACTGGGTTGACCCAGTTCGAAATGGACTGGGTCGTAGGGAAGATTGGGCCATTTTTTGGGCCTATGGCTTGAAATCGAAGACGAGGCCCAATTCCGACTTTCTTTATATTTTCGCTCTCTTTTCTTCTTTTATTTCTCTAAAACTAAATTATAAAAATACTTAAACTATTATTAAGAACTAAATTAAGTTATAAAAGTGCAAATTAACTCCAAATAACAATTAACACACAATTAAGTAATAATTAAGCATAAAATTGTATATTTGGGCATTAAATGCTAAAAATGCAAAAGATGCCTATTTTTGTAATTTTCATTTTTTGTAAACAAATTTAATTAGTAACAATTATAGAATTAAATCCTACATGCAAATGCGACATATTTTTGTAATTTTTTATTAATTTAACAAATAAACAAACACAGACAAATACAAATAATTATCCAAAATATCACAAAATCTCACAAAATTTCACACCAAGGAAAATCATTTTATTTTGAATTTTTGGGAGTAATTCTCATATAGGGCAAAAATCACGTGCTTACACCCGTCGTCGTTCGATCGTGGTCAAACTCTTCTTTTTGGCGAAGGCCATTGGCCTTAAAGGGTGCTATTTTGAACTTGTCGAAGTACTGACCCATCGTAGTTCGATTAAGGTCGAACTCTTCTTTTTGGCGAAGACCCTAGGCCTTAAAGGGTGTTATTTCGAACTTGTCGAAGTACTGACCCATCGTAGTTCAATTAAGGTCAAAATATTCTTTTTGGCGAAGGCACTTGGCCTTAAAGAGTGTTATTTATAACTTGTCGAAATATTAACCCGTCGTCGTTCGATCATGGTTGAACTCTTCTTTTGGAGAAGGCCCTTGGCCTTAATGAGTGTTATTTCGAACTTGTCGAAATACTGACCCGTCGCCTTTCGATCGAGGTCGAACTCTTCTTTTTGGCGAAGGCCCTTGGCCTTAAGGGGTGTCATTTCGAACTTGTTGAAAAACTGACCCGTCGTCATTCGATCGAGGTCGAACTTTTCTTTTTGGCGAAGGCCCATGGCCTTAAAGGGTGTTATTTCGAACTTGTCGAAAAGCTGACCCGTCATCGTTTGATCGAGGTCAAACTTTTCTTTTTGGCGAAGGCCCTTGGCCTTAAAGGGTGTTATTTCAAACTTGTCGAAATATTAACCCGTCATTGTTCGATCAAGGTCGAACTCTTCTTTTTGGCGAAATCCCTTGGCCTTAACGAGTGTTATTTCGAACTTGTCGAAATATTAACCCGTTGTCGTTCGATCGAGGTCGAACTCTTCATCTTGGCGAAGGCCCTTGGCCTTAAAAGGTGTTATTTTGAACTTGTCAAAATACTAACCCATCGTAGTTCGATTAAGGTCCAACTCTTCTTTTTGGCGAAGGCCCTTGGCCTTAAAGGGTGTTATTTCTAACTTGTCGAAATATTAACCCGTCGTCATTCGATCTAGGTCGAACTCTTCTTTTTGGCGAAGGCCTTTGGCCTTAAAGGGTGTTATTTTGAACTTGTCAAAATACTGACCCATCGTAGTTCGATTAAGGTCCAACTCTTCTTTTTGGCGAAGGCCCTTGACCTTAAAGGGTGTTATTTCTAACTTGTCAAAATATTAACCCGTCGTCATTCAATCAAGGTTGAACATTTCTTTTTGGCGAAGGCCTATGGCCTTAAAGGCTGTTATTTCGAACTTGTCAAATATTAACCCGTCGTCGTTCGATCGAGTTCGAACTATTCATCTTGGCGAAGGCCATTTTCCTTAAAGGGTGTTATTTTGAACTTGTCGAAGTACTGACCCATCGTAGTTCGATTAAGGTCGAACTCTTCTTTTTGGAGAAAGCCCTTGGCCTTAAAGGGTGTTATTTCCAACATGTCAAAATATTAACCCGTCGTCATTCAATCAAGGTCGAACTCTTCTTTTTGGCGAAGGCCCATGGACTTAAAAGGTGTTATTTCGAACTTGTCAAATATTAACCTGTCGACGTTTGATCATGGTCGAACTCTTCATTTTGGCGAAGGCCCTTGGCCTTATTGGGTGTTATTTCGAACTTGTCGAAGTACTGACCCATCGTATTTCGATTAAGGTCGAACTCTTCTTTTTGGGGAAAGCCCTTGGCCTTAAAGGGTGTTATTTCGAACATGTCAAAATATTAACCCGTCTTTATTCAATCAAGGTCGAACTCTTCTTTTTGGCGAAGGCCCATGGCCTTAAAGGGTGTTATTTCGAACTTGTCAAATATTAACCTATCGTCATTCAATCAAGGTCGAACTCTTCTTTTTGGCAAAGGCCCTTGGCCTCAATGGGTGTTATTTCGAACTTGTCGAAATACTGACCCATCGTCATTTGATCGAGGTCGAACTCTTCTTTTTAGCGAAGGCCCTTGGCCTTAAAGGGTGTTATTTCGAAATTTTCGAAAAACTGACCCGTTGTCGTTTGATCGAGGTTGAAATCTTCTTTTTGGTGAAGGCCCTTGGCCTTAAAGGGTGTTATTTCGAACTTGTCGAAAAGCTGACCCATCGTCGTTTGATCGAGGTCGAACTCTTCTTTTTGGCGAAGGCCCTTGGCCTTAATGGGTGTTATTAAAAACTTGTCGAAATACTGACCCGTCATCATTCGATCGAGGTCAAACTCTTCTTTTTGGCGAAGGCCCTTGGCCTTAAAGGGTGTTATTTGGAACTTGTCGAAAAACTAACCCGTCGTCGTTCGATCGAGGTCGATCTCTTCTTTTTGGCGAAGGCCCTTGGCCTTAAAGGGTGTTATTTCGAACTTGTCGAAAAGCTGACCCGTCGTCGTTTGATCGAGGTCGAACTCTTCTTTTTGGCGAAGGCCCTTGGCCTTAAAGGGTGTTATTTCAAACTTGTCGAAATATTAACCCGTCATCGTTCGATCAAGGTCGAACTCTTCTTTTTGGCGAAGGCCCTTGGCCTTAACGGGTGTTTTTTCGAACTTGTCGAAATATTAACCCGTCGTCGTTTGATCGAGGTCGAACTCTTCATCTTGGCGAAGGCCCTTGGCCTTAAAGAGTGTTATTTTGAACTTGTCGATACACTGACCCTTCGTCGTTCGATCGAGGTCGAACTCTTCTTTTTGGCGAAGGCCTTTGGCCTTAAAGGGTGTTATTTTGAACTTGTCAAAATATTAACTTGTTGTCGTTCGATCAAGGTCGAACTCTTCTTTTTGGCGATGGCCTTTGACCTTAAAGGGTGTTATTTTGAACTTGTCAAAATATTGACCCATCGTAGTTCGATTAAGGTCCAACTCTTCTTTTTGGCGAAGGCCCTTGGCCTTAACGAGTGTTATTTCTAACTTGTCAAAATATTAACCCGTCGTCATTCAATCAAAGTTGAACATTTCTTTTTGGCGAAGGCTCATGGCCTTAAAGGGTGTTATTTCGAACTTGTCAAATATTAACTCGTTGTCGATCGATCGAGGTCGAATTCTTCATCTTGGCGAAGGCCCTTGGCCTTAAAGGGTGTTATTTTGAACTTGTCGAAACACTGACCCTTCGTCGTTCGATCGAGGTCAAACTCTTCTTTTTGCCAAAGGCCTTTGGCCTTAAAGGGTGTTATTTCGAACTTGTCGAAATATTAACCCGTTGTCATTCGATAAAGGTCGAACTCTTCTTTTTGGCGAAGGCCGTTGGCCTTAAAGGGTGTTATTTTGAACTTGTCGAAGTACTGACCCATCATAGTTTGATTAAGGTCGAACTCTTCTTTTTGGCAAAGGCCCTTGGCCTTAAAGGGTGTTATTTCGAACTTGTCAAAATATTAACCCGTCGTTATTCAATCAAGGTCGAACTCTTATTTTTGGCGAAGGCCCATGGCCTTAAAGGATGTTATTTCAAACTTGTCAAGCGGATCTGAAGTATATAACTGAAAATGCGGAAATGAAAGTAAATTAATGACAAGTCTTAAGAAACTTACGTTTATTTGAACATCAAGAACATGCAGAACAAGGTGATTTTTACAAAGGGAGGGAAAACATAAGAAAGAAAATGGGCGATTTTCGGTCTGCCTAAATATTACAATTTGAGAGTCTTATATAGACCTCGAAGAAAAGATCGAATTCATCTCCATCGTTCATGCTGAATGGCCCGATATTACTTTTAGAAAAGTCATTTGTCCTTTGCTTTTCTGAAAGGCTGTCCCTTGCTTTTCTGAAAGGTCAAACGTTGCTTTCTTCTTTTTTGAAGGGGCAGAGGTCATTTTCTTCTTTTCTGAAGAGTGAGTGCCTTTGTCCTTTCTTTGAAGAGGTAATTGATCACCTGCTAGACTGGGCATAGGCTTGGGCTATACCGTATAGATCTTCCATATCTCCTTTTTTCCGCTTTCTGTAGAGGATGAACTTGAAACTGCTTCTAACATGGCATGTACTTGAGTTGGATCTGTTGACTCAATGTTGGCTAGCATACCGAGCAGTGTTTTCTTTAACTCTTTCTGAGAGTTGTTTGATTATGTTCTTAATTCTGTCCTAATTGGTCTGGATTTCTTGGTTTCTTTGATTTCAGGAATCCAACCTTTGATTTTAGGCGTTTTAACTAAATATTTGATTTTATCTATTTGTTCTATATCAAATGACCAATTAATAATAAATGATATTCTTTTTTGCAAAGTAATATTTGCATAATTTTATGTGGTCTGGAAGAGAGGAGATTTCGTTTTCAATTTGGAATCTCTCATAATGTATTTGAAAGCTTCGGGGCATCGTTTGCTCTATTCCTCCAAATACTTTCCACCAGTCGTAAAACCATCTGGGTAGAATTGATTTCTGGGCTTGTTCGCTATACTTGACAAACCAGGTGTGTGTTTTTGGACGTAGGTATAGAAAGTTAAACCAAGCGTCCATATAATCTTTAAAATTATAGGTTTGAGGTCTATATTGAACTGATAACACAATTGGAGTGTGTAGATGATCCATTCCCCATTCAAACGGGCTTAATACCTTATTGATGGTGAATTTCGAGATTCTGATACTAGTTGGGTCTCTCTCATCGTAAAGAGTATGCTCGAATGTAACCGACTTTGTATCTGTTAGGATTAATTCGTAGTACCTCCTTGTTTTCAGAGGTTCACTGGTTTCAACATAATTTCTGTCTGTGTAGCACGGTATGATAAGATCTGCAAGGTCATAATTTTCGTAGCCTTTGTCTAGGGCTAGAACCTTGACTGGTTCTTTTGCAATTAATTCAAATGTTTCCTTTTCTGAGGAAACAAGTCTCTTTTCTTCTGTTTTAACCGGTGTGTGTGGGTTAACTGCTTGGGCGAAGGACCCTGGGACCTTCATTGCATAGTCAGAAGTAGTTAGTACCTTTCATGTTTGGCTTGTTGAGGCTTTTGAGGAAACATGTTGAAATAGGCCATCTTTTTTTGGAATGGATCCGAGTATTGTCATGGTAGAGGGTTTGTTTATAGTGGGTACTCTCGGAGGGGTAATCATAAAAGGTGGTCTCACGGGTGGTAACAAGGGGAATTCTACAAGGGCAGAATACCTATTCTCTCTTTTGGGGGAGGCCCTGAACGAACCTTTCTGGTTTGGTCTCATTTTTTCTCTGTAGAAATTCTCTAATTAGAAAATCGTGTAGAGAGTTATTTTCACCTTTGAAATTCGATTCTAAAATCGAAGCTAGATAATAATGCCTGCCATCTGGCAAAATCTGTTTTGAAATAAGATTTTTAACATCCTTTTGCAAAATCTCTTTAGCTGATTTACAATCAACTCTTAATAAAAATTCTTTGTTTATTAAATCATCTTGAAATTTTGTAATACATAGTACTATAGACAAAATCTCTTTTTTGACTGTACTATAATTTTTCTGAGCCGGATTCCAGATACCAGAAGTGAAACGAACTAACTGTTTGAGAGACTCTAGAGAAATTCGTTGTTTAAGGATTCCACCGTACCCTTCTTCTGAAGCGTCGGTTTCTACTATCATAAATGCTTCAGGATTTGGAATTCCTAGACATGGGAGTTTTTGAACAATGGACTTGACCCTTTTGACTGTGTCAGTTTGTTCTAGACCCTAAGGGACTGGATTCTTCCTAAGGCATTTATAAAGGGGTTCACAGATCTTTCTGATGTTAGGAATAAAATTTGCTACATAGTTGAGACTACCTAAAAACCTTTGTAGTTGTGTTTTGTCTGTGATTTTATCGGGAAATTTGGACGTGAACTCAATGGCTTTACAGATTGGTTTGTAAGTACCTTGATAAAGGTCATGTCCTAAAAATGTAAAAGTAGTTTGGAACAACTTAATCTTTTTAGCACTGACTGCTAGGCCATTGTGTCTTACTATCTTAAAGAAAGTATTGAGATGTTTAAAGTGAGAATCTATATCTTCTGAAAATATTAATACATCGTCAATATAAACTATTGACATATTACTGTAAGGGTTGAATATATTATTCATAATATTCTGAAATTCAGATGGGGCATTCTTTAATCCGAAAGGCATTACATTCCATTCATATTGTCCAAATGGAACATTGAAAGCGGTTTTATATTTATCTTCTTCAGTAATTTGAATTTGCCAGAAACCTGATTTCATATCAAATTTATTGTAAATATTAGCTTTGTAAGTTCTTTTTAATAAATCTCTTTTATTAGGTATCAGATACCTAATCCATTGTAATACTTTATTTAACGGTTTATAATTAATAACTAATCTGGGAGCTCCTCTTTCCTTTTCTGCGTTATTGTTAACGTAGAAGGCTGCACAGCTCCAAGGTGACTTGGAAGGTCTAATAATCTTCTTTTGGAAAAGATCATTTATTTCCTTTTTACAGACTTCCATTAAATCATAATTAATTTGAATAGGTCTTGCCTTAGTAGGTATAGAATGTTCGTTAAATTCTTTAATATAAGGTAGGTTGACTATATGCCTTTTCCGTTCCCAAAAGGCAGTAGGCAAATCAGAACAAACTTCTAGTTCGAGTTTTTGTTGAAACTGTTTAATCTTATCTTCTACCTCGGGGTTTTATAAAGTTTGTTCTATTTTGTGAACTTTGATGTCATTACTTAAATAATTAACTTGCTGAGTTAACAAATTTATTTAAAAAATTGTTTGTGATTTAATATAATTACTTTCTTCTTTAGAGATGGGATTTAGATAAGGAAATCTTATTTCTTTGCCTAACACTGTGGTGAAAAGTGCACTTAAGTCGTCGTAATGTGGTTTTATTTGAGTCAGGAAAGGAATTTCTAGAATTATTTCTTCATTAATATCTCTTGTTACTACAAAGTCGTTAATAAAGCATATTCCATCGTTGCAGATATGTGTTTTCGATAATTTGTAATTTATTTTTAATAATTCTCATGTAGCAGAGTATAATTTTTGTGTACCTTTTTCTAAATATTTTATTTGTATTATTCCTTCCATTATGCAGTTTTTATCTGCACCTGAATCTAATAATGCTAACTTAGTAAGGGTCATATCATGAACCTTCAATGTTATAGGAAGATGATAGCTTTTAGCCTTTACTTTAGTAAGTTTAACTAAGGCAGCTGAACCTCCTTCGGATTCTTCGATAATAGAATCGGTGTCCTTTAATCGTGAAGGGCTATTATCTTCTTCTTCATCGTCTTCTTCTTTTGAGAAGAATTCTTTGTCAATAGCTTTCCCTTTATCTACTTGAGATAGTATTTTATCTGTAATACTTTCCATCTCAATTTTATTAAGTCGAAGCTTAATATCTTTTAGTTCTTCTTTTACTGATTTAAGTTCAGTTTGAAGATGTTGGATAGTAGTAGGCTCTTCTTTTTTTACAAAGAATCTATTCATTACCTTTTTCATATCAAAAGGTTCTATCTGTGGTCGATTTCCCTTTTGTTTAATGATAATGTTTTTTAACTCAGTTAAATATTTTCTTCTTAATTCATCATTATCTATGTGTTCGATGATGTCGAATAAGACTTCTTTGGAGTCTTCTGTGATTACTCTAAGAGAATTTTGACTACATACGCAAATTGCGCCAGTACAGTTAGAACTGTCTTCTACTGAGCTGTTGCTATCTGGGTCATATGCGACATTAATCAATTCATTATCGCTATCAGAATAGCTATCAGTGGATGAAGATGATGAACTGTTATCATTATCTTCTAGAATTGCGTAAAGTTTTTCTTTAGTCTTGTCGTCAAATTCAAGAGTATTTACTTTACTCTTTTTCTTTTTTTGTAAATTTGCACTCATTGGCTCTATGTCTCGTTTTTCCACAAGACCAGCATTTGTCACCATAATCCCTTTTAGATTTTCTTTTAAACCTTTTCTTTTTAGAAGTTTCTCCTTCATTCTTTTCTTTACGCCTGTGGCGTCCTTTAGGTTTATCTGAAGATCTATGTTTCTTTGACACTCTTTTTGATAGAGCGGCTATTGATTTGTAGCCGAAGTCTTGGCAAAAACTACCAAGCTCAGCTTTGGACTGTAGTCTATCCTTTTAAATAAGACTTTTAAGTTTTAGGTCTGTACATAAGTCTAAACCGGTAACATTGATAAAACTTATTAAGTCTCCATACGTAAGATTGTCATATGGAATTTGACCATTAAACCTATCTCTAATTTTAGTTCTTACCTTTTCGGCAAATAATCTGGGTAATCCACTAATAAATCTTTCGTTCCATAAAGGTTTATTGCAGTCTTCTCTGACCATTACCTTTTCTATGATAATATCTTTATACCACCTAAATTCTGTTAATTTTGGGCAGCTAAGATTATTTAGAAGTTCAAGACTTCTATCCTGAAATAATTTTGGTTCACCAATAAAGCATTAGCTATACAGTAGATTAAAGTTGCAGTAGCGTCTTCTATAGATTCTTGCTCTGCTATTTGAGTATTATTTTCAGTTTTTACAACAGTTATTACTGCTTTGGCATTCAGGATTTGATTCCTATTTTCTTCGGAAAGGTAATTATCCCACAAATTTTTTAATGTACCAGTAAAGCCCGATACTATTAAGGTTTCTGCGTGTTTATCTGACGCATTTTTCATTTTGTATGCTGTTACGGAAATTCCTATTTCGTGAAGCTTTTTGTAGATTTGGCTTTCAACTAAACCATCAATATTCCATTCGGAAATTCCAGTTCCATCGTGACTGGAGTGGGATAGATAGATATCTTCTTCGAACTGAACGTCTGGAAATGATGCTCTTTTGTAATAATTCTTTTTATTAGGGTGTCGAGGATCATTCATTAATCTACTTACTTCAGGAGTAGTGGTAGAGATAGTTTTTAGAGTGAGTGAAGGTTTTAATTTATTTATAGAATCTACAAGCTCTTTAGAAGCTCTTTCTATCATCTTTAGTTTAGTTTTCCTGTCAGGGATGGTTTCTTCCTTTAACAGAATTTCATATTTATTATTTAATGAAGTTAAATGTGTTTGCAGTTTATGGAGTTCAACGGTTTTATCTTTGCTAGTACTAGCTTGTTCTGTATTAGGCTTTGAGATACTTAGTTTTGTTTTAAGTTGTTTTTCTATTTTTTCTAGAAGTTCATTTGTAAAATCGAATTTTTCTCTTAATTGAGGGGATTTTTCTTTAGAAAATTCAGGGATTCTGATAGTAGGATATGTTTCAATTTTGGATGCTACCATCGTTCTAGTAGGGGTTGCTATCTTGTTGGTATCTTTTAGCTAATTAGATACAACATGTAAAAGGTTATTTGTGTAGTTATTTTGGACAATTATTTTGTTTAGATCTTTGTTTGTTGGTTCTTTGTCAAGGTAGGTACTTTCTCTTTTAAAAGGGGAAGCTGTGACTACCTCATTTTGAACGGGTATTATGATTTCATCTAATGGTGGAATGGTGGCCTCTATTATACCTTTATTTTTGGTATTCCATTTATTGATAATCATTTGTAAAGATTACTTTTGATTTGGAATTTGTCCTGTTAATTCGAACCATCTAAAGAATTCAATATCACATCTAAGTCTTTTTAAGTCCTTAATCCATTTATTTCTAAAAGTTCTTCTTTGGTCAAAAGAATAGGTATATACGTAACATTCTCTTTTAATGTTATTATCAGGGTGTTCCCACTGAGCATTTAGACTTTTCCAGTCTATTTTGAAATTATTTTCTTCTTTAAGGGTTCAGAGTCTATCAATTATTTCAGCGGATGGACTTTTATGAATGAAGGGAGCCTTTTGATAGATTACGTTAGGAACGGTTTTGTTAAAATCTACTCCTTTTATTTTTCTATCAAGTTCTTCGATTAACTCTTCGTCGCTTTTATCGCTTTTACAACTTTTACTATTTCCCTCAGGGGGTTTGAAAGAAGAAGGTCTGCTGAAGGACATTCTTCTACTGGAAGAGGCTTCGCTTAAAGAGTTAGATCTTAAAAATTTTAAGTCTACTGCTCCTGTAGGATGTTGAATAACTTGTTCGATATATGAACTTTCTGGTTCATATTTTGGTTGAGTTATGGCTTCAAAACGCCATTCATCTTTTGATAATATCTCATCCCATTGAATCATTCTAGGGACGAAGGTGTTGCTATGTTCTTGGTTTGCTTCCATGAGCATAGTAACTCCTTTACTACTTTCAATTTTAGCTTTTGGGGTTAAAGTAGTTTTCATGAGTCTGTAATATACTCTGTAAATTACAGCTATCTCTCTTGTATTAATTTTACTATTGATATTTTTTGTTTTAATATTAAGAGTTAAAGTATCTAAAATATTCTGGTCATTTATGTCAACCGAATAATTTGAATAACAACTAAAGTAAACTGGACCTTGGGCTAAGTTACTTTGTAAGACTCCTAATAATGAATCGTCAAAATTTAATAGTCTATCATCTCTTATAATAGACAGAGGGGAGTGTCTAAACCTAGTCTGTATAAAGGCTTGACAGCTATTTGAACAAGTCCTATATGGAGAAAATTGTATTTTTTCTTATACTGTTGTATATCATGTGCTGCTAATAACTTAATTGTTTCAATAGAGTTATTAATAGCAATTGTTGATTCACATAGTAAGGTGTATAAGGTATGTGAAAAGTGAGTAATATTTTAAGTAAGTGGGAATAATTCTCAATTTTACGGGTAATTAATTAATTATCGGGTAACGAAACACTACCTAGTTAATTAATAAGTGGTGATGAATTATTTAAAGTCTTAGATAAGATAAGCTTGCCAAAAACGTGACAGCCATTATATTAACTTAACTAAGTGACTAAGATTCAAATATGCTTAGGTGGCTACCTAAGGTTAGGTGGGAATTTAGCAAATCAAGACTTGTTATAAGTCTTATTTTCCATTGGAATAAAGACTTGTCTTTCATTTACACTAAGACTTGTACAAGAAAAGTCATAAACGTTCAATACCAAGTATGAATCCTATATACCATTTCCTAGCTTCAAATTGCTTCAAAAGCCAGAAACTTAGTTCGATCAAATGCTTTATAAACCAGAAGCTTGATTCGTTCCAAATAATTCAATGAACTGGAGCTTGGTTCGTTCAAGGCTTCAGAAACAGAAGAAAAAATTCAATCCAATTTTTGGGGTTCTAAATTCAATCCACGAAGGTTTCCAACAAAAATTGTTAAAATCGTAGCAACACAAAATTTTGCGGCTCCAAAAGTGTAAGGTGAAATCTTCAAGAATATTATACGGAGTTTTCCTTACTCCAGGTATGTTAAGGCTATCCCTTCTTTCTTTTGGCATGATCCATACGATATGAACGAAACGTGCAAATGCACAAATTCCATAAGTGACTCTACTCATAGAAGTAATAGAAATATCTATGTTCTTTAATTCCCATGTGTCATAATATTTTATCATCTGTTCATGGGTCTTAGAAAAATACGAAAGTTGAAAAGAGTTTACTTTATGATATTACTCAGAGGCAAAATGGTCTTATGACATTCCGAATAATTTTATTGACGTACTTTTTATGCACTGCATTCATGTGCACTGACCCATGACCAGATGACGTTATATACGTGTATATATGTAAATATATGTATACTGGATATGGTAAAAGGTTATGGCGTTATATACGCACCACCACCTGATCAACTGGTATATGATGATGATGTTGCCCACAATGGCTGAAATACGATTCAAACGGCGTTATACACGCATATATGGGTATGTATTCAAATGGCGTTATATACGCATATGTATGTATGTATTCAAACGGCGTTATATACGCGTATATATGTATGTATATATATGTATATGGGATATGGGAATGGTTATGGCGTTATATACGCACCACCACCTGATCAGCTGGTATACGATTATGACTTTGCCCACAGTGGCCGATATGATATGATGGGATGCCCTCAGAGGCTGATGATGTTATGGAACATATACCTATGCACGATATGACATTCATACGCATATGCATGACGCTGAAAGTAATTTATGATTTACAAAGTTATTCAGACTTACGGGTTGAGTCATGTACTCCATATGTCTTCCATGTCTCCTATGTATTTATTTATGTGCCTTACATACTCAGTACATTATTCGTACTGACATCCCTTTTGCCTGGGGACGCTGCGTTTCATGCCCGCAGGTCCTGATAGACAGGTCGAGAGCCCTCCAAGTAGGCTATCAGCTCAGCGAAAGATGGTGGTGCGCTCCATTTGCTTCGGAGTTACGTATTTGGTTAGTATGATTTAGATGTGTATTGTTTGGTATGGCGGGACTCTGTCCCGACCTATATGACATTTATGTATTCTTAGAGGCTTGTAGACATATGTCATGTGCGTGAAAGATTGTACGGCCTTGCCGGCCTATGTTTTGAGTTTATAAATGATTATGTTGGCCTATTAGGCCCGTATGTCACGTGTATATGATGATGTAATAAGAAAGATACGTTACATTGGTACTCGATTGAGTAAGGTACTGGGTGCCCGTCGCGGCCCATCGGTTTGGGTTGTGACAAAAGTGGTATCAGAGCAGTTCTGTCCTAGGGAGTCTACAAGCCGTGTCTAGTAGAGTCTTGTTTATGTGTGTGTCGTGCACCACACTTATAAACAGGAGGCTACAGGGCATTTAGGATTGTTACTCTTTCTTCTTACTCTAGATCGTGTGGTAGAGCTCGCCTATAAGAAGTCAAATTTCAAAATTCTATATTATTCGTAATAAGACGATACCTACATCCCGAAAGACGATTGGAAAGAAAGATAGTTGTGGGTGATCTCAGTCAGAGAAATTCGATTTTTGTATGATGCCTACGATAAGTAAATATGAGGTCTTTTAGAAAATCATGGGTATATTGAAAGGTGTAAGCTTTCTGATAAGAAGCCTTAAGGCAAGAATGCCTATCCATGTTTATGGTGAAAGACAATGAGAGATTAAGAAGATAAGTACAAGTTTCAGCAAGTAAAAGAAGCAAGATAAAGAAGGGTATGAGGTGCCCGGTTAACAAAGGTTAATAGTGTTTATAATTCAGGCATAAGAACATAAGCTTTTTGAGTTATATTCAATTGTAACAAAGATATACACAATTGGCCGCACCCATTCCAGATATGCCCTATGGGGGTTAATAGAAAATAGTATAAGAAGATATGATGGATGAATTGTTTGTGTCAGCTGACATTTTCGAAGGATATGGCAAATTTGCTAATAGATCTCCTTGTCAGACACCCAGATGATATACTTTAAAATAGTGCAGCCGGATATGAGTACTACAAAGATATGCACTATAAGCCTTGAAGGGATAAATAGTACCTTAGTACGGTTCGCGTCCCTAGTAAAGCGAGAACGTTAAGCAACTCGAAGAGCCACTAGATAGAACAATGAAAAGCTAAGAGCGAAAGAATGTCGTAATCAAGTTTTCACAAGAAAAGGGATATGCAGAATATTAGCAGAATAATGGGAAGAGAGATAAAGAAGCATTATGAATAAGGTGTGATACATGGATAAAAACGCTAGAGTATTACAGAACATACAGTCAAGTGAGGGGAAAGACAAAATATGACAGGCCTTGAGACAACGAAAGAATATAGGCCATAAGGTTATATCCTCGTTTTGAGAAATAAGTTCGTGGCTCCACCACAACTACTAGAGGGGAGAGTTAATCCCCAGAGTAACAGAAATCAATATGGATTGGTAAACAAGATAAACCAAATATAAATTAGGGACTGAATGATTGGAAAGTACTCAGCATAATGGTAATTTTAGATTTCGTTCCGGCGGTAATAGAATGGACAACCGAAGAAGATTCATGAGAAATTCTGAGAATGATCATTCAGGGAAACGCTTCCCTAGAGCAAGCAATGTGAGCAAAGTTCAGCCTAAGGGACTGTATGTGCCAGTTATACTAAGTTTCACCCTCACGAGTAAGGGGATTTCTCATCCTTGGTACAAAAGGGTTGCCGCAAGACGAGTAAGTATCATTGATGTTGAGAAACGACCCCAAAGATGAAGAGGTAAAACATCTATAGGTAGATCCTCATGGCTTCAACTCTTAGTACCCCCATAAAGGGGGGAATATGGAATGATAAAAGGAATAATGCAATAAAAATGAGAAAGGGATGAGATTGCACTTATCCAAATGCTACAGATATGCTACGATTCCAGAACATTATGCATACGCGATGTCAAGGAGAAGAAGTAAGGGTTCCTGCCCGATATGTTATTAATAGTTAAGGAGCCAGTGCGAGACGTAAGTTAAGACCAATGTAAATAACCCAAGAAAGGTTATGAGGAATATTGATATGAGAATGGGCCAACGAGTAGTTTGTAATTGGTCAGGAAGATCTCAGTTTTAGCTAAACATGAAGTTATAGACGAGTCAGCAGATCATTTAAAATAAACATAGTAGAACCCAACATGGAGAATTCAGCCTCAGAGAATATCATTATAATATTTGAGATATATTCAAATAAGAGTCAGGGTAGTTAAAGGTACCGTATGAGTGTTATGGGGATAAAAGAAAGTGTCACTAGGAAGGCAGTCAAAATATCAGTTCACAAGCAATCATATAAGCACAAGGGCATGGAAAAAGAAACTACATATGATTATAGGCAAGTAAGGACATCAGAAAAGGTCCATAATAAGCTCACAGCTTTACGAGAGTCAAGGGTTCTCCCTAAATACTACAACGAAAGACTAGCTGAGGAGATAAAAAAGAAGGCTTCAACCTAGTACAATGACCTAAAGTGGAAATGGTTGTGTAACAACAATCTCACAATAACATTGTAAGCATTCCAAAGGAAAGTGGCACCTACAATGGCTAATGAATGGGAAGTAAGAGTTAAAAGTAATATTCGAGATCATATGATTTGTATAAAAACTCTGGCAAGATTGGGCACTAAGATAAGCTATGGACGCAACGAGGGGGCAGAAAGACCAGGAAAAGTAATAGCTTATGTTGAAAAAAAATCTAAGATGGAACAAAAGAATTATTTAAAAGAAAGAATTAAGCCCAGGGCATGGACAAAGGATTGAATATTAGAAGATTGTATCATGGATATTCCATAACGCCAATGAAAGGCTAAGGTAATAACCGATACCATGAGCCACAGATCGGAAGATAGCTTAAGCCTACGTTAAGGCTGATCAGAAGGAAGAGGAAACTAAAGAATTACATCACTCAAGTAAATCAGGAATCTGATTATTGGACCTAGAAAAATTATAGAAGTTGTGCTTGAGAACATGACATAATCACTCTTAGTATCAGATGTTCAAGAGAAATAATACAACAACCATTATCTACAATGGCTCTACCAAGAAACCAGTTAGAAGAAGTACCAGCCTCATAAGAAGTCAGTACGAAGCTCCTACCGGATTGTGTATGTACCAGAGGTACGAGTATTATAATGGATCTTTAAGTTATGGACGGAAATTACACCTAGGTGGAAGGGAGGTCAGGAAAGAGATAGAAGATATGATGCGAGATTTTAAGGTAAGTAAGGTAAAGGTGAACAATGTACGAGATACTCAAAGGCAGAAGATCGTAAATAGTCCATACTTCGGATAGAAGACTATAAACATGGGGATCCAATAACCGGGAATGATAGCGACATCGTCGGCAGCATGTCTTCCAGCCTATGGTTTCTAAGTACTGAGAGATCTAGTTAAGAGAATAGAGAAAAGTTGGAGACGATGTGATGTCTCGCTTGACGTTCCAGAATAATATAAGACAATCTATGGTGCAAACAAGTTGAAGGAAAGTTTATAAATGGATATTTATAGGTCGCAAGCTAAAGTATGGTAGAGCGATAATGTTTTAAGGAAACATGAGTAAGTATGAGGAAAGGCAAGTGAAAAGGGTGACGAGAATGGATAAGTCTTTAGGATTAAGCCCATGAAAACAAGAAGAGCAGACCATTTCTCTATGTTATACAAAGCTCACTATAGCCTTAATGAACTCAAAGGAGTCTAAGATTAATAGCATTTAGAAGGAATGAAATGTTGACCTAGTAATAAAGTGAGTGTATAATTGTGACAGATAAAGGATGACGTTTGGGCCTTTGTTTGAATAGTGATTTAAAAAAAATAGAAGAAGAGAAGGAGAAAATATTTCGTTCTCGGCACGAAATTAGGATACCCCATAAGGTGAGTAACATTGAAACACTATGAAATAAGATATGGCCACATTCGCAAGTTCTACAAAGTATCGAGCAAAGTATTTCAATATACCTATAGAGGCCCGGGGAGGCATCCTATTAAGCCTTGTATATACAAAGTAAGGCCTACAGATTGACTAAAAGATAAGAGGAAAAAAAGTAAAGATGAATCGCATAAATGCATCTACAAAGCCAGGGTCATATAGGCCGCATGACAAGAGGTAATAGAAGTTGCAAGATTAGGAAGATTTCGACCACAGGTCAGGATATGAGCAAAAAAACTAAAGGGGGGAATACCCTAGACTTTGGATTTATTCACAAAGCAACTGCTTGAATGGCAAGAAGAGTATTAATGTATTCACAAGAGCATCAGTCAACATTCGAGGATGAATGTTCCAAAGGGGGGAATGATGTTACGCCCTGCAATATTACGCCAATATTACGTTCCACAGTATTATATAACGACGATATTATACTCACAGTAATATGTTACGATGGTGTTACCCTCTGCAGTAATATATTACGGTGATATTACGCTTCGCAGTATTAAGTTACGATGATGTTGCACCCAGTAATATTGTACGTTGAATTTGTCGTAAGGTAATTGACATCAGTCCAATGAAAAGATTATTTGGGGATTATAAGTGATGAGTAAATTCATGAAGGTAAGTGGGTAAGTAATATCGAAGAAAACGAATTTTGTCGAAGTTTGGCATGTTGGGATAAAATACGTCTTGAGCTAAAATACTCAGTATTTATGGACTTGTACCATACAAGATATCACATGACCATAATAGTAAGGTGTATAAGGTATGTGAAAAGTGAGTAATATTTTAAGTAAGTGGGAATAATTCTCAATTTTGCGGGTAATTGATTAATTATCGGGTAACGAAACACTACCTAGTTAATTAATAAGTGGTGATGAATTATTTGGAGTCTTGGATAAGATAAGCTTGCCAAAAACGTGGCAGCCATTATATTAACCTAACTAAGTGACTAAGATTCAAATATGCTTAGGTGGCTACCTAAGGTTAGGTGGGAATTTAGCAAATCAAGACTTGTTATAAGTCTTATTTTCCATTGGAATAAAGACTTGTCTTTCATTTGCACTGAGACTTGTACAAGAAAAGTCATAAACGTTCAATACCAAGTATGAATCCTATATACCATTTTCTAGCTTCAAATTGCTTCAAAAGCCAGAAACTTAGTTCGATCAAATGCTTTATAAACCAGAAGCTTGATTCGTTCCAAATAATTCAATGAACTGGAGCTTGGTTCGTTCAAGGCTTCAAAGACAGAAGAAAAAATTCAATCCAATTTTTGGGGTTCTAAATTCATTCCACGAAGGTTTCCAACAAAAATTGTTAAAATCATAGCAACACAAAATTTTGCGGCTCCGAAAGAGTACGGTGCAATCTTCAAGAATATTATACGGAGTTTTCCTTACTCCAGGTATGTCAAGGCTATCCCTTCTTTCTTTTGGCATGATCCATACGATATGAACGAAACGTGCAAATGCACAAATTCCATAAGTGACTCTACTCATAGAAGTAATAGAAATATCTATGTTCTTTAATTCCCATGTGTCATAATATTTTATCATCTGTTCATGGGTCTTAGAAAAATACGAAAGTTGAAAAAAGTTTACTTTATGATATTACTCAGAGGCAAACTGGTCTTATGACATTCCGAATAATTTTATTGACGTACTTTTTATGCACTGCATTCATGTGCACTGACCCATGACCAGATGTCGTTATATACGCGTATATATGTAAATATATGTATACGGGATATGGGAAAAGGTTATGGCGTTATATACGCACCACCACCTGATCAGCTGGTATATGATGATGATGTTTCCCACAGTGGCTGAAATACGATTCAAACGGCGTTATATACGCATATATGGGTGTGTATTCAAATGGTGTTATATACGCATATGTATGTACGTATTCAAACGGCGTTATATACGCATATATATGTATGTATATATATGTATATGGGATATGGGAATGGTTATGGCGTTATATACGCACCACCACCTGATCAGCTGGTATACGATTATGACTTTGCCCACAGTGGCCGATATGATATGATGGGATGCCCTCAGAGGCTGATGATGTTATGGAACATATACCTATGCACGATATGACATTCATACGCATATGCATGACGCTGAAAGTAATTTATGATTTACAAAGTTATTCAGACTTACGGGTTGAGTCATGTACTCCATATGTCTTCCATGTCTCCTATGTATTTATTTATGTGCCTTACATACTCAGTATATTATTCGTACTGACGTCCCTTTTGCCTAGGGACGCTACATTTCATGCCCGCAGGTCCTGATAGACAGGTAGAGAGCCCTCCAAGTAGGCTATCATCTCAGCGAAAGATGGTGGTGCGCTCCATTTGCTTCGGAGTTGCGTATTTGGTTAGTATGATTTAGATGTGTATTGTTTGGTATGGCGGGACTCTGTCCCGACCTATATGACATTTATGTATTCTTAGAGGCTTGTAAACATATGTCGTGTACGTGATAGATTGTACGGCCTTGCTGGCCTATGTTTTGAGTTTATAAATGATTATGTTGGCCTATTAGGCCCGTATGTCACGTGTATATGATGATGTAATAAGAAAGATACGTTACATTGGTACTCGGTTGAGTAATGTACCGGGTGCCCGTCGCGGCCCATCGGTTTGGGTCATGACAATTTGACCTCAGTCCAAGGTTTTAAATATTGTTTTGCAAACTCAGCCATCTTTCTAAGATTTAAAAACTTAAATGATATTTCTAAATGATATTTCGGGCTGAGAACTACTGTTTTACAAATGCCCAAGGGGCTTATGATAGTTTCTGGACTGAGCATGGATCGAGCTGCACGCCGCAGCAGTATTACATTGATATTGAGGCCGAGAGCCTGATTGAGTACATTGATATTGAGGTCGAGAGCCTGGTTGATTATACTGAGATTGATAGATTTGATGTCACGAGATGGCTTGATATTACGCTTGGGCTGTAGGATCCCCTCCGGAGTCTGTACACACCCCATTGAGCGTTGCCGACGATAAATAAATGGATGGCACGGTCTGCAAGCCAAAGTGGGTACTAGAGTGTACCATCATATGCATTGTATTGCACTCATGCATTTGTTTTTATCGGTTATACCTATCTTAGTATTTGGTACTCTGATTTAATTGACTTGTTGCTTCACTATTTGTTGTTCTAAACTGCCAGTTATAGTTTACTTTGTATTTTTCCATGATTTCTTATTCTCAGCCTTTATTTTTGTTTATTACTCACTGGGTCAGAGTACTCATATTACTCCCTGCACCTTGCGTGCAGATCCAGGTACACCACAAGCTAAGTGAGGAATTGTTTAGCTGAGCAGGCAGTATCTGGGAGTATTGAGGTCGCTGCATGGCATTCGCATCCTTGATCTCTCCCCTCTATCTCTCTCTATTTTTCCTAGACAAACTTGTAATAGGTGGATATTCTGTATTAGAGGCTCATATTCGTGACACCGAATTCTATTGGGCTATGGTGTGGTATTTTAATTGAACTTCTGCAGATTTTATTATTAATTATACACTTGAATGTAATGACTTAGTAAATTCTCTGTGATAATTATCTATAATCTAAATAAGAATTTGGGATAATGTTGTTGAATGGTCGGGCTTGCCTAGCAGTGCGTTGGGCGCCATCATGACCGGGGTTGGGGTCGTGACAAGTTGGTATCAGAGCCTAGGTTACTTGGTCTCGCGAGTCATGAGCCGGTTTAGTAGAGTCTCGCGGATCGATACGGAGACGTCTGTATTTATCCTCGAGAGGCTTCAGAACCTTTAGGAAAACTTCACATTCTTGAATTCTTATCGTGCGTCCTTCATTCATCTTGAAAAGAAACTTTTGAAATTCCTTCCACGCGTTCGTATGCGCGCATAGGCGCTCAGTATCAGATGTGCCTCGATGGCTTGTGATTACTCGATCAAGGGGCGAGGTGTTATCTCTGTGAGTTTATGGTGGGCCAGTCTGGAGGACTTGAGGTTGGATCTTTGCCTATGGCGGGAGCACCGAGGTGCTGATTGTGTGAACAAGTGTTTTTGAACTTATATGTTCGGTAGTGTCCCTGTTAGTGGAAATGATGGTTGTGGCTATGTGATGAGTATGTTAGTACTGCGAGGCATATCTATATGATTTGGAAGCGACGAGAAGGGTCTGCTGAATGATGGAAGAACTAATAGATGCTTGAAGTCCATCGTGATTCAAGTTATAGCCCGAGTTATGGGCTTGTGAAGAATTTTTTCATGTCTCCTAGTTGGGAGTGAAGTAAATTTCATGTTGCGGTATGATTACAGACTCAGGAAGATCAAGTGACTACGTAATGCTTATGGCGGTGGAAGGTATGCAGAAATGTTAGTTGGGGGCAAAGCAGGTGGGTCATCTCCTGCGGGGTGTTCTAAAGTTGTGTTATCCTTATGTTATCTATTAGAAGACCTTAATTGCAAGTGAATAAAATGTGTTGAAATCTAAATTGGATCGCCTAGAGAGTGGGCTTAACTATTGTGTGAGTGAATGCGAGATTTGCAGAAGAGTTAAAAATTCTAAATGATTTGTGTTTCCACAAGCTTATGAAGGATCGAGTTTAATCTCACTATGGTATTGAGGCAACAATGGAGTATATGCGCTATGAGTATAGTATGTTGTGATCTATGGCTTCGAGCCAAGTTGGGGAGCTTGCTATTGGTTAGCGGATTGTGCGATTATGTACTATGTTAGCTTCGATTTGATGCATGCTGGTGAATCAGTTCTGGTTGTGGAAATTGGGCCGAGAATGGCACGAGTGAAGGAAATTTTTTGACAAGATGTCATGAGCTCGGATGAGTAGGAGATAAGTTTTGATGTTTACGGTAAGTTGGTATTGTCTTCAGCGTCACCTAAGATCGGTGTTTTGTAAAAAAGGTTTTGCATCCTGGTTAATAATTATTGATCGCTCTTTAGCGTTAGTGTGACCGGTGGTTTGGATGTACGCTCTAGATATTGTTGTGGTAGGTTGTGGGAGTGTGTCCCACGGGAAGATTATATAAGTGTGGCATGTGATCACTTGATTGATTAAAGATGTAAACCAAGTATGATGTTTGCAACAGTGTGATGTTGAGTATAGTTTTCTATATGCTATTTTGTATGCCTTGCTTCCTATTTTCTAAGGACAGTCCGTATTAGTGCGTGGGATTGGTAATTCCTTCCAGAGTTCGTTTTCTTTTTTTGTATCGCATTTGAATTGGTAGCATGTTGGCATATTGGGGCATCATATGCGGCTTTTGATTTTGTCTGGGGTGGCTTATTGCCTGAGCAGTTCGTAATGGGTGAGACGAGATCATTGAATTCGAGATCAGTGCAATCTAAGTATATGAAGTAAATTAAGGGGTTACGACCATTGTTTGGTTCAGAATGAGGTAATAGTTCTTGCCAGAAGTATAGACCCAATGAATTGTTGATTCGGCAGTGTTATGAATTTATACAGATCTCATCAGTCGTATCGGTATTGTAAGAATTTGAACAAGACCCATGTATGTCATGTAGAGAATGGGATGTGTAGTGATTTTTCTTCTAGATGGGATCAATGGAAGTTCTTGACTAGTTGAGTACGTAAACGTTCATGGTTCGGAAAGGAGGTGAAGTCCTCATGTTACCTTAGGATGGTATGGTATATGCGATATGTTGTGAAGGGTTAAGATTTGCGTGTGTAAGGTTACAGTTCAGTTCTGAATGGAAATTCATAACATTCTTAGGCGGTACAGGCAGCTTTAGGTGATTAGAGAAATGAGCTTCAGATGATTAAGGTGAATGATCTTCAGATGATTAAGGAAATGGTATTGCTAATTGGAAGTGATTTGATGAGAGTATATATCTAAGAAAAAGGTAATGTGATTAAACGGATGATATTTCGGTAGTATTGCGACACGTTCTTGGTGGGTCCACTGGTGGTATTCGGGTTTGCTTGGTAGCACAGGGAAATTTTGAGTATCTGTCGTGGAATGATTGGGTATCAAAGGTGTGCATGTATTCGCACGGTGGAAACTGGAATCAGGTATGATGATTTGTGTGCCATATGGAGTTGGAGACTGGGAGTTCTCATGTACAGGCTAGGTTGTGGTGGTGGATCGTGTGTATTCGGCACCGTTTAGTGGCAATCGGGATTTGGAGGCTCGAGTGGATCTTTGTTTGCTGGTATGTTAGATTTTGGATGTGATGTCGGAACTCAGACTGGTTGTCTTAGTGTTGAGTGATTCTGAACTATTGCGCTATGGGCAATACCGAAATTGCCACGGGTTGAGTGATGAAGTGCATTGGATTATGTTCTAGCAGAGTGGTTTATATTTCAAAGGACCAGCGAACAGTTGGGAAGGATTGCTTTCTTAATTGGGCATTTGTGATGGATGTCACTGCAAAGGTTGCTATCATTAATTCAGTTCCGGTGTTGGGGGACTTTTTATATGAGTTTCATATGGCTAGGCATGTTGCCGGGTGAGGTTGTTGATTTCGGTACTAATTTGGTGCCGAGCACCGGATCGTCTGGCTCTGATAGGAGTCGTAGTAGTGGAAGTCGAGCGGGATGAGTAATTGGGTGTTGCTCGGTGAATAACGTACAAGTTATGTTCTATCAGGTTTGTGTGGTGTGTGTTATTTGTTTCACCACGGGTGTAATGATTTGCTTTGGCTCCAGACATCAATTGAGCATGGTTGTCGATTTCAAGCATAGTGACTTGAGGTGTTTCCTGTGGAGTAGTATTTGGATAGGAATGCGCGTTGCAGCAAAGCTGTGTGGAAACATGACATTGCGGGTCAAATTTGTGTGTCCTATTTCTATGATGTGAGACAGGGTCTCAGCCTTGTGTTGTGGCAGTACTGGTGAGTTTCAGGTACAACTCTCTCAGTTGAGTCATTTTCATGAATTGAGTATGTTCGGACAGTTTCTTATTGGTGCACGTATTATGCAAGTTGTGGCTTAGGCATATATTGATGTATCATGTCACCTAAGTAGTGTGTTTGGTCAGAAGAGATCATTGAAATCATTAATGAATGCGAACGGATTCGATTTCAGTATGTGTGATGGGTAAATATTGAGGTTCGGTTCAAAATTTGCTATGGTAATTACCAGGAGAGAAATGACTTCATGAATGGTTGACATAGGAAATGGTTATGATTTATTGCGTGTTTCCTTTATCATTGGCAGTATGTGAAAGTGTTGGAATGAGGCTTTAGTTGTTAAGAGGTTTCCTATCGATATTCGATTATTATGTGCAGCTACTGTGAATAGAAATTATCGTTTCGAGTGTTTGAGTTATGTAGTATATCAGATAATTGCACCTGATGTTGCAGGTATGGGTTATTACAGCTAGTTCGGGCTTATTCTAAGTATGGATGTGCAGTTCTATTCTTGTTTATGATTTCGGAAGGAGCAGAGTGGTTCTATGGTTTATGGACTAGATGGATTGTGAAATTTCAGCTATGTTGTGTTATCGGACCTATGTGAGATAGGATAGTGTGGGATCACCCACGAGTATATTCTTGGTAAAGTTGTTCAGCTATTGGTTGGCTTCTAGGACAACTCTGGGTACGCTCGAGAACGAGCGTATGTTTAAGTTGGGGAGGATGTGACGACCCGACCCGTCGTCTCGTGAGTTACCATCCCGTTTTCTCCATTTCCTATTTCTTTATGCTTCATTATCAGTGTTGGGTGTGAACCAGTTGATTTGGATTGGTTTTAGTAGGAAATGAGACACTTAGTCTCTTTAAGGAAGGTTTGTTTTGGAAAAGTCAACCAGACGTTGACTTGTGTGTTAGAGGGCTCGGAATTGAATCTCGATGATTCGGTTAGCTTCGGGGGATGATTTGTGACTTAGGAGTGTGATCGGAAGTAATTTTGGAGGTCCGGTATAGAATTAGGCTTGAATTGGCGAAGTTAGTATTTTGGCGAATTCCGGTTGATAGGTGAGATTTTGATCCGAGAGTCGGAATGGAATTCCGAGAGTTGGTGTATCTTTGTTAGGTGATTTGGGATATGTGTGCAAAATTTCAGGTCATTCGGACGTGGTTTGGTCGGGTTTTTGATCGAAAGTGTATTTCGGAAATTTTTGGAAACTTAGGCTTGAATTCGATGAGTTTTGGGTAATTTGATGTTGTTTGAGGTGTTTTGATGATTGGAACAGGTTTGAATGATGTTATGAGATATGTTGGCATGTTTGGTCGGGGTCCCATGAGGCTTGGATAAGTTTTGGAAGAGTTTTTGGAAGATTTTTGCCTTTTGAGCATTAGCATGTAATGATCCAAAGGTCCATTTTTAGTTCTAGAGATCGAAATTTTATTTCGAGATTTCCAGAATTTAAATAATGAATTATAGGACTGATCTGGAAAGTTTGGTCTAATTTTATCAAGTCGCGATTGGGTTTTTGACACGAAACATGAGTTAATTGTTTAACAAGCGAAATGGGTATTGAACTGAGCAAATGAGCTCCGAATTTAGTTTCGACTGAAGGGCTATGTTCGTATTATTATTTGTGAGTCATAGGAACAAGAATCATCGAATTCTGAGGTCCCAAGCCCGAGAAATGAATTTTTGAGTAAAATTGCTTTCTGAAAATATTTAAGGAAAATGGAAATGAAATTTTATTAGAAAGTGATGGTATCGGGCCCGTATTTTGGTTTCAGCACCCGGTACAGGTCTTATATATGGTTTGAGCACTTTCTGTAAAGTTTGGTTGAAAACGGACGTCGTTTGACGTGTTTCGGACTCAAAATGGAAAATTTGATGTTTTATGAAATTTGAAAGAATTCTTGGATTTTAACGCTTAATTCGTGGTATATGAAGTTGTTTTGGCGATTTGATCGCACGGTTAAGTTCGTAGGATGTTTTTGAGTTAGTGTATGTGTTTGGTTTGGAGCCCCGAGGGATCAGGAGTGTTTCGGAGGTGTCTCGGAGTGATTTCGGACTTAGGAAACTTGGAGAAATAGTACCCCGTGAATAGTACCGTGTACAGTAACACGCGTGAACAGTAGCCGAAAATTTTGGACAATGTAGAGAAAGAGCAGTCCGATTTTCTTTCATTCTTTTGGGGTAAGTGTTCTTGACTCTCTTGTGATTATATTCCATGAATAAATCTTCATTTTTGGCTTAGAATTATTGATATTTGAAGAGAAATGGATGATTTTCTAAAATTCTCTAAAGATGAATTTTTAAGATTTGAAAGCCAATCCGATGTCGGATTTTGGTAAAATTTGTATGGTTGGACTCATGGTTGGATGGGGGTTCATATTCCGTGACTTTTGTCGTATTCCGAGACGTGGTCCCCACGGCCGAATTTTGAGTGTAATTTCGGATTTTTGATGGAAAATGTAGAATTCCATATGGAATTAATTCCCATAATTTTTATTAACTGAATCGAATCGTTATGGCTAGATTCGAGGCATTAAGAGGTCAATAAGGGGTAAAGGCATCGCGAGCTAGAGAATTAGCCGGTCTGAGGTGAGTAATTGATGTAAATGATGTCCTCAGGGTTTGAAACCCCGTAATTTCACATCGTAACACTTTATTGAGGTGACTTGCACGCCGGATAACGGGCGTGGGGTAGAGCACCATTGGGGATTGTTACTTGGTCCGTCCCGAGAGATGTTTGTACCGTGTTTTCTACTTAAACCAAATTGAGAATCATCCTTACTTAGATTTAATTGTTACATTTGGGCTTCTGGCCAATTATTTGAATCCTTCAGGGAATGATATCACTGCTTTCGCATATTTTGAATATCATTTGACCTCAGTCCAAGGTTTTAAATACTGTTTTGCAAACTCAGCCATCTTTCTAACATTTAAAAACTTAAATAATATTTCTAAATGATATTTCGGGCTGATAACTACTATTTTACAAATGCCCAAGGGGCTTATGATGATTTCTGCAATGAGCATGGATCGGGCTGCGCGACGCAACAGTATTACATTGATATCGGCCATGCTCAATATCAATATAACACTGCTGCGGCGCGCAACCCGATCCATGCTCAGTCCAGAAATCATCATAAGCCCCTTGGGCATTTGTAAAACAGTAGTTCTCAGCCCGAAATATCATTTAAGTTTTCAAATCTTAGAAAGATGGCTGAGTTTGCAAAACAATATTTAAAACCTTGGACTGAGGTCAAATGATATGCAAAATATGCGAAAGCAGTGATATCAATCCCTGAAGGATTCAATTAATTGGCAAGAAGCCCAAATGTAACAATTAAATCCAAGTAAGGATGATTCTCAATTTAGTTCAAGTAGAAAACACGGTAAAAACATCTTTCGGGACGGACCAAGTCACAATCCCCAACGGTGCTCTACCCCACACCCGTTATCTAGCGTGCAAGTCACATCAATATAGCATTACGATGTGAAATTCCGGGGTTTTAAACCCTCAAGACATCATTTACATCAATTACTCACCTCGAACCGGCTACTTCTTTAGCTCGCGACGCCTTTGCCCCTCGAACTGGCCTCCACGTGCGTCGAATTTGAGTTGAAATCATGAAGAACACCTCAAAATCGCCCAAGAACCGAGCTCCAAAAATCCCAAAACGAAAATGAAGAAATCAGCATTTTTTTGTCCTTAAGTTTCTATCCGCCCGTCACTAAAAGTCGTCACTAAAAGTCCACCAGAGACAGCTTTACCAGCCATATTTAATCAATCATAACTTTCTGTACAAATGTCTGAATGACCAATGGTTTATATTTCTGGAAACTAGAATACAAGGGCTACAACTTTCATGTTTTATACATTTTCCGATTCCATATATATTTCGAGATATAAGCTTCCAAATTATGCTCCTCGCATCAAAATTTTCGAACCTTCTTGTCAAAAATCCAACAAGTTAAATTGACCTAAAAATGGCCCGAAACCATTCCGAAACTCACCCGAGCCCCTCGGGACTCTAACAAATATGCCAACATGTCTTAAAACATCATCCAAACTTGCTCCAATCATCATAACACCTCAACTAACACTAAAATTATTGAATTACATCAAATTCAAGCCTAAGTTCTTTTAAAACTTCCAAAACACGCATTCGATCAAAAACCCAACCAAACCACGTACGAATGACCTGAAATTTTGCACACACATCACAAATGACATAACGAAGCTACAACAACTCTCAAAATTCCATTCCAACCCTCAGATCAAAATCTCACCTATCAACCGGAATTCGCCAAAATACTAACTTCGCCAATTCAAGCCTAATTCTACATCGGACCTCCAAAATTACTTCCGATCACACTCCTAAGTCACAAATCATCCCCCGAAGCTAACCGAATCATCGGGATTCAAATCCGATCCCTCTAACACATAAGTCAACGTCCGATTGACTTTTCCAAAATAAACTTTCCTTAAATAGACTAAGTGTCTCATTTCCTACTAAAACCATTCCAAATTAACTCGTTCACACCCAACACTGATAATGAAGCATAAAGAAATTGGAAATGGGGAAAACGGGGTGGTAACTCACGAGACGACGGGTCGGGTCATCACATCCTCCCCAACTTAAACAAACGCTCGTCCTCGAGCGTACCCAGAGTTGTCCTAGAAGCCAACCAATAGCTGAACGACTTTACCAAGAATATACCCATGGGTGATCCCACACTACCCTATCTCGCATAGGCCCGATAACATAACATAGCTGAAATTTCACAATCCATCTAGTCCATAAACCATAGAACCACACTGCACCTTCCGAAATCATACACAAGATTAGAACTTCACATCCATACTTAGAATAAGCCCGAACCAGCTGTAATAACCCATACCTGCAACATCAGGTGCAATTATCTGATATACCACATAACTCAGACACTCGGAACGATAATTTCTATTCACAGTAGCTGCACATAATAATCGAATATCGATAGGAAACCTCTTAACAACTAAAGCCTCATTCCAACACTTTCACATACTGCCAATGATAAAGGAAACACGCAATAAATCATAACCATTTCCTATGTCAACCATTCATGAAGTCATTTCTCTCCTGGTAATTACCATAGCAAATTTTGAACGAACCTCAATATTTACCCATCACACATACTGAAATCGAATCAGTTCGCATTCATTAATGATTTCAATGATCTCTTTTGACCAATCACACTACTCAAGTGACATGACACATCAATACATGCCTAAGCCACAACTTGCATAATACGTGCACCGATAAGAAACGGTCTGAACATACTCAATTCATGAAAATGACTCAACTGAGAGAGCTGTACCTCAAACTCACCAGTACTGCCACAACACAAGGCTGAGACCCTATCTCACATCATAGAAACAGGACACACAAATTTGACTCGCAATGTCATGTTTCCACACAGCTTTGCTGCAATGTGCGTTCCTATCCAAATACTACTCCACAGGAAACACCTCAAGTCACTATGCTTGAAATCGACAACCATGATCAATTGATGTCTGGAGCCAAAGCAAATCACTACACCCATGGTGAAATAAATAACATACACCATGCAAACCCGATAGAACATAACTGGTACGTTATTCACCGAGCAACACCCAATTACTCATCCCGCTCGACTACTACTACAACTCCTATCGGAGCCAGACGATCTGGTGCCCGGCACCAAATTAATACCGAAATCAACAACCTCACCCGGCGACATTCTTAGCCATATGAAACTCATCTGAAAAGTCCCCCAACACCGGAACTGAATTAATGATAGCAACCTTTGCACTGACATCCATCACGAATGCCCAATTAAGAAAGCAATCCTTCCCAACTGTCCGCTGATACTTTGAAATATAAACCACTCTGCTAGAACATAATCCAATGCACTTTATCACTCAACCCGTGGCATTTTCGGTATTGCCCGTAGCACAATAGTTCAGAATCACTCAACACTGAGACAACTAGTCTGAATTCCGACATCACATCCAAAATCTAACATACCAGCAAACAAAGATCCTCTCGAGCCTCCAAATCCCGATTGCCACTAAACGGTGCCAAATACACACGATCCACCACCACAACCTAGCCTGTACATGAGAACTCCCAGTCTCCAACTCCATATGCCATACATATCATCATACCTGATTCCAGTTTCCACCATGTGAATACATGCACACTTTTGATACCCAATCATTCCACGACAGATACTCAAAATTTCCTTGTGCTACCAATGTCGCGACCCAAATCCCGGTCGTGATGGCGCCCAGCACACTACTAGGCAAGCCCGACCATTATTCAACACTTAACACAATTTATCAAAAATAGCGGAAAGAAATATCAATTAAGCAAGATTAAAGTACTGAAGATTTTAACAAAATACACAATATAATCTCACTAGGACCCAGTGTCACGAATCTGAGCCTCTAGAATACAGAATATCATCCTAATACATGGTATATCTAAAGTCCGATAATGCGGAAATAAAGAGATAGGATAGGAGGGAGAAGATCAATGGTTGGGAACGCCGTGCAGCTACCTCGATACTCCCAGAGGCTGGATCTGCTGATCAACTGGATCTACTAAGCCTGAGACTGCCCTGGATCTGCACACAAGGTGCAGGGAGTAAAGTGAGTACTCCGACCCAGTGAGTAATAAATGTAACTACAGTCCGAAGATAAGAAAATCCAGTAAATACACAAAGTAAGCTACAATCCGAATATACAACAACATATGGAACTGAGCAGCTAAAAACCAGTATAAATACAAATACATGAATGCAATGCAATGCATATGATGGTACATTCCAGTACCCGCTGCGGTGTGCAGCCCGAGCCATCCATATTTATTTATCATCGACGGCGCTCACTGGGGGTGTGTACAGACTCCGGAGGGGCTCCTACAACCCAAGCGCAATATCTTGGTCAGTCATTGTTACCTGACCGATCAGCCATTGTTACCTGACCAATTTATATCATACAATGCCATTGTTACCACTGTTCAAGTATATCATCCAATGTCATTGTTACCACTATTTCAAGTATATCACACAGTGTCATTGTTACCACTGTTTCAAGTATATCACACAGTGTCATTGTTACCACTATTTCAAGTATATCACACAGTGTCATTGTTACCACTGTTTCAAGTATATCACACAGTGTCATTGTTACCACTGTTTCAAGTCACTTTATAATCAGTCCAGAAAATAATATAATAATTCCCTTGGGCATATACAAAACAGAAGTTCCCAGCCCGGAATACATTTAAAAATATTATTTAAGTTTTCAACACTTAGAATTATGGCTGAGTTTGCAAAACAGCATTTAAAACCTTGAACTAAAATTAAATAATATGCAAATCATGCTAAGCAGTAATATCAATCCTCGAAGGATTTTACAAATCGGCACAAGGCCCCAAACATGGCATCAAGCCCAGTAATATCAATGAAGTATGTGTATCAATCACCAGTATAGTATAAACATCACACGGGATGGACCAAGTCACAATCCCCAATAGTATCCGACCCCGCACTCGCCATGGAGTGCGTGTCACGCCTTAATATAGCGTTACGATGTGAAAGTCCGGGGTTTCAAACCCTCAGAACAGCATTTACATCTATTACTCACCTCAAGACGGCCAAAAGTCTACTCCGCGATGCCCTTTCCTTTCGAATCGACCTCCTCGCACGTCGAATCTTGTCAAAACCACAAGGAATATATTACAATAGGCTAAGGGAATATAACCCAATCAAAAAGACTCTAAAAATATTGAAAATCACGAAATTTGCAAAACCCGAGCCCCGAGCCCACTTCTCGAAAAATTCCGAAAGTCACATCACCGGATTCCTCGTCTCGCCACGAGTCCGTACATATAAAATTTACCAAAATCGGAGTTCATTTGGCCCCTCAAATCACCAAATCTTATTTTCAAATCTCTAGGCTTAAATCCTCAATTTTTCTATAATTTTCATGCTCAAATCCATACATAATTGATGTACTTAACTCAAAATAGGTGAGGATAACTTATCTTCACATTGATGATGAAAATCCCCTCTTGAAGCTCCCCAAAAATCGTCCATACTTTGAAGAAATGAAGAAAAGTGAGCTAAATCCGTGTATAAAAGAATCTGTCTGTGCTTCATCGAGTTGTACCTTACACTTGTGCTATACAAGTTGTACATCCTATTAAAATTGTTCCTTGTCGGATACCTTCTGTTTAAACACCCATAACGTCTTGTATAAATATCCAAATGACAAACGGTTTGAAGATTTAGAAACTAGACTCAAAGATCTTTAATTTGATAGGTTGTACACCATATAACTCTGTATATATCCCGAGATATGAGCTTCTAAAATGCATAGTAAATTCTGCCGAAATTGCTCCAGCAGCCCTTTTCGATCCATCGTAACTTTTGGAGATGATATCCAAATTGCGAATGGTTTACCTTTCCGAAAACTAGAATGTATGGGCTACAACTTTTGTGTGTTGCACTTTTTCTGATTTCTTATAGATTACAAGATATAGGCTTCCGAACTAGATTACTCGCACCTAAAATTTTCTGGGCATAGCAGAATTTTCTGCAATTTTTCCCAAGTCCAAAATCACTCCGAGACACCTCCGAAACACTCCCGAGCCCTTGGGGCTCCAAACCAAATATGACCACTTACTCTAAAACATCACACGAACTTACTCGAGCGATCAAATCGCCAAAATAACATCAAAATCAATGATTTGAGCCTTAAATCCAAGAATCCTTTCAAATTTCATAAACTTTCAAATTTTCCAATTTAAGGCCGAAACCCGTCAAACAACGTCCGTTTGTAACCAAACTTTACAGGAAGCGCTTAACCAACATATATGACCTGTACCGGGTGTCGGAACCAAAATACGAGCCCGATACCATTACTTTCTGATCAAATTTCATTTTCATTTTCCTTAAACATTTTCAAAAAACAATTTCACGAAAAAATTCATTTCTCGGGCCTGGGACCTCGGAATTCGATTCCGGAAACACGTTCAACTCCCATATTTTTCTATGGACCTTTCGATACCGAAACATCACGGGTCCGGGTCCGTTTACCAAAAATGTTGACCAAAGTCAACTTTAACAATATTAAATATCAAAATTTTTCAAATTTTTCCCATAATTCATATATTTCAACACAAAGATATTCCGGACACACTCGTAAGTCCCAAATAACCTAACGAATCTATCCAAACCATAAAATTCGCATTTTGAATCCGATATCAAAATTTCCACTTCCGGCCAAATTTTCTCAAAAACCTTATATTTTCCATCTTTAGCCGAACGACTCCAAAATGACCTACGGACCTCCGAATTTACTTCCGATTGTGCTCCCAAATCCAGAATCACCATATGGAGCTACTCCCAGTCTCAAAATCCCAAACGGACATCAATAACACTAAAATGCATTTTAAACCAAACTGATGCAATTCCTTCGAAAATGCTATCTTCCACAATAGGCGCCAAAACGCTCCCGGGTTATCCAAAACCCGATCCGGGCATACGCCCAAGTCCGAAATCATCATAAGAACCTGCTAGAACCTTCGGATCCCAATTCTGAGTTCGTTTACTCAAAATTCCAATCCTAGTTCATTTCTTCAATTTTAAGCTTCCAAAATGAGAATTTCCATTTAGATTTGACTCCAAACTTCCTGAATTTTAATTATGACCATACACATAAGTCAATATACCTGAGATGAAGCCGCTCATGGCCTCAAACTGCTGAATGACGCGCCGGAGCTCAAAACGACCGGTCGGGTCGTTACAATCTCCCCCACTTAAACATACGTTCGTCCTCGAACGCGCTGAGAAGTACACTGAAGTAGTCTGAAATCACTTGTTTAACACATCATGCACCTTCCCATGCTACCACTACTCCGTTGAGCACATTAGCTCGATAATTCTATAGATATACTTATTTATTCAAGCAAATAAGCCATTAGGCCCAATTCCAACATCCTGAAATTCCCTGCCAAGCCTGTTTCCCTCATACGACCACCATATCAATCTCCACACGCTGTACCCAAACATGACTCCATAACTTTGCTGAATTTACACTTTGCATCACTTTACTCATAGAACCACAATAACATTCTTTAAACATAATAGTCAAAATTCTACGAATCTGGTGCTCCCATTGCATCTCATGATCTACACAAGTCTTGCTCTATTTTTTTTCAACACCGATACGATTGAAGAGATGTGCCGAAATTCACAACCAACTGCTGAATCAACAATTCATTAGATCTACACTCCTGACAAGTTCCATTACCTTGTCCCAAACCAAAGAATGATCTTTGCTCTATAATATACTTCGTATAATCAGTTTGCACTGACCCCAAATCTAGTAACCTCGTCTCACCCAGTATGAACTGCTCAGGCGATAAGCCACCTCAGACATAATCAAAAATCCCACAAGATGCCACAATGTGCCAGTATGCTATCAATTCGAACGCGATACAAAAGGAAGGCAAACTCTAGAAAGAACTACTCAACTCGCACACTAACATAGACTTTCTCAGAAAACAGGGAAACAGAACACACAAAAGCAAATATGGGCACTGAACTGAACATCACACTGTTGCGGCGTGCAACCCGATCCAAACAACATACCCATGGTGGTGTGCCACCCTATCCACATATAGAACTCACATAAGGAGATATACGTCGTGCTGAATAGCTCATCACATCAAAATACTGAATATCGGTCATAAACACACTAAGGTGCATAATATCATTCCCAAGGAAACATATAGCGCTATAGGCTACAAACTCAAGCACAACCGAGGTTCAACCGACCTCAAGTCGATCCTGATCGTGCCAATAATCTTTCACAGGTCCATAACCCAATAAACAAAGTGCCCTCCAGGCATAAATTCTCAAATGGATGATATTACCAAAATCCTCATACTTGGTTTAAATTTCTAATTAATCAAGTGACTACATGTCACACTTATACAATATTCCTGTGGGACAAGCTCCCACCATCTTCCGAAATAATTAACGGGTCTGCACATCCAAACCACCGGCTGCACTAACGCTGAAAAGCGATCAAGAATCCCTAACCAAGATGCAAAGCCTTTCTCACAGAACACCGACCTCAGGTGATACTGACGTCAATACCTATCTTACTCAAAACACTGAAACTCATATATTGCTCATCCGAGATCATGGCATCATAGTCATTGACCAAACTGCAACCTTGGTCCTTACTTCAAATTCCATACCACTCACTGCACCTCACGTGCCAATATACGATAGACGCGATTTCCATCACAACTCTGGAACCGCCGATAGGCTAATACTTCATCACATAAGACTTTCCATTTAACTCACTTCAGGAGAACTATAGCAGCATACAGGCGAATCCTCATAATCGTCGAATATGCCAATCTCTAAGTAGTTGTCCAAGCCACCATAACACTTTCTGAGATCCGCCTAATCATAATAGGCCCTAACAAAAGAATGCTTCAGAATAACATCAATCACTGCGGCCGACAAGCCTCACATGCATAACTCGATCACGCTGAACGAACCGATCACTGACACCAGTATACCAACTCAACTATGGCTAATCAATCTACTTCCTTCCAATTTATCCTTGATTGCCTTAGAAATAATAATATCTCCCTTTAACACCTAACTTATTTCAACCAAACTCACCCCGAGTGACCTTAAATCACGAGACCATGTTGTCTCAAATACCATGACCATTTCATGTCTCTCAAATGCTACACCGCAAGTCAAAACATCATAGAACATTCTGTGCCTTTCTTCATAAGCTTCTTCAAAAGCTTGACTCTTAACCGTACTTATAGACTCAAAATCATTAGGCACCACACTTTACCTCTTGAATTAACTAGGACCGCTATTGAGAGCCACCCAGCTCTGACTTGGCCCCGAATGCAACCAACTCTACTGAATTTTATAACATATGAATACCCTCTCGATAAAGCACCTAGAGGGATCACTTCCCTCGAAGCCTGCACCTATACAAGGCATAAATCATGAATCTTCCCTCAAGTCTGAACATGAGCCAATAAGGCTAACCATAGCATGCATCCAACAATTCATTTACTCAAATTACCACTCATGGTCCTTTTCCGTAGCTGCAATAACCCACCAATACGCCAATAACCAGAATTCACGCAGGTAATAAACCGTGCAATCAGCTAATCAACATCAAGCTCCCCAACTTGGCTCGATGCCATAGATCACAACACATATACTCTATTGTTGTCGTAATATCATGGTGAGATTAAACTCACTCCATCATAAGCTCGTGGAAACACGAATCATCTGGAATTTTAACTCTTCTGCAATTCTTGCATTTACTCACACAACAGTTAAGCCCACTCTCTAGGCGACCAATTTTTTTTTAAGTCCTAAATTTTTAAAAAATTTGGCAGAGCCTCCTTTGTAATTGGTCCTATCCACCTGCCAGAGAATCACCAAAACCATACTAACAACACATCCACAACTTGACAAAGCATCACAATGCATATCAATTACATAAATCTAAATTGATACATGGACATGCGTTGCACCTATTTGAATCATAACACATAGAAAATACCCTTCAACCCTCTATTATTGGGCTATTCAACCAAGTAGGAACATATTATTCCTTTAATATTTTCGACCTTCAAGGTGGTCTCCTTGACTCAACGATTTCGTCATAATACATTTACGGAAGCGATCTCAGCTCCCAGACTTATCTAACTAGGAGACACGAAAAATATTCTTCACGCGCCCATAACTCGGGCTACTCAACAAATCACAATAAGAAACGAATCACTTAACAGTTCATCTACTATCCAGTAGGCTTCTTCGCCACTACCAAGTCGTACAAATACACCTCGCAACACTAACATACTCATCACGTGGTTATCCAACCGCCATTCCGGCTAACAAGGACAATAATGAACATATGAGTTCAAAACACTTGCTCACAAAATCAGCACCTCGGTGCTCAAGCCATTGGCAAAGATTTGGCCTTAAGTCCTCCAGACTGGTCTAACTTCAAACTCACAGAGATTACACCTCGCCTCGATCGTGGAATCAAAAACCATCGAGACACATCTGATACTGAGCGTCCGTTGGTGCATACGATCACGCAGAAGGAATTTCAAAAGTTTCTTTTCAAGCTGAATCAAGGACGGACGATAAGAATTCAAGAGTGTGAAGTTTTCCTAAAGGTTCGGCAACCTCTCGAGGATAAGTACAGACGTCTCTGTACCGATCCGCGAGACTCTAATAAGTGGCTCATGACTCGCAAGACCAAGTAACCTAGGCTCTGATACCAACTTGTCGCGACCCAAATCCCGGTCGTGATGGCACCCAACACACTACTAGGCAAGCCCGACCATTATTCAACACTTAACAAAATTTATCAAAAATAGCGGAAAGAAATATCAATTAAGTAAGATTAAAGTACTGAAGATTTAACAAAATACACAATATAATCTCACTAGGAACCGGTGTCACGAATCTGAGCCTCTAGAATACATAATATTATCCTAATACACGGTATATCCAAAGTCTGATAATGCGGAAATAAAGAGATAGGATAGGAGTGATAAAATCAATGGCTGCGAACGCCATGCAGCTACCTCGATACTCCCAGAGGCTGGATCTGCTGATCAACTGGATCTACTGAGCCTAAGACTGCCCTGGATCTGCACACAAGGTGTAGGGAGTAAAGTGAGTACTCCGACCCAGTGAGTAATAAAACTAACTACAGTCCGAAGATAAGAAAATCCAGTAAATACACAAAGTAAGCTACAATCCGAATATACAGCAACATATGGAACTGAGCAGCTAAACACCAGTATAAATACAAATACATGAATGCAATACAATGCATATGATGGTACATTCCAGTACCCACTGCGGTGTGCATCCCCAGCCATCCATATTTATTTATCATCGACGGCGCTCACTGGGGGTGTGTACAGACTCCGGAGGGGCTCCTACAACCCAAGCGCAATATCTTGGTCAGTCATTGTTACCTGACCGGTCAGCCATTGTTACCTGACCAATTTATATCATATAGTGCCATCGTTACCACTGTTCAAGTATATCATCCAGTGTCATTGTTATCACTATTTCAAGTATATCACACAGTGTCATTGTTACCACTGTTTCAAGTATATCACACAGTGTCATTGTTACCAATATTTCAAGTATATCACACAGTGTCATTGTTACCACTGTTTCAAGTATATCATACAGTGTCATTGTTACCACTGTTTCAAGTCACTTTATAATTAGTCCAGAAAATAATATAACAATCCCTTGGGCATTTACAAAACAGAAGTTCCCAGCCCGGAATACATTTAAAAATATTATTTAAGTTTTCAAAACTTAGAATTATGGCTGAGTTTGCAAAACAACATTTAATACCTTGAACTGAAATTAAATGATATGCAAATCATGCTAAGCAGTAATATCAATTCTCGAAGGATTTTACAAATCGGCACAAGGCCCCAAACATGGCATCAAGCCCAGTAATATCAATGAAGTATGTGTATCAATCACGAGTATAGTATAAACATCACACGGGATGGACCAAGTCACAATCCCCAATAGTATCCGACCACGCACTCGCCATAGAGTGTGTGTCACGCCTCAATATAGCGTTACGATGTGAAAGTCCGGGGTTTCAAACCCTCAGAACAACATTTACATCTATTACTCACCTCAAGACAGCCAAAAGTCTACTCCGCGATGCCCTTTTCTTTCGAATCGACCTCCTCGCGCGTCGAATCTTGCCAAAACCACAAGGAATATATTACAATAGGCTAAGGGAATATAACCCAATCGAAAAGACTCGAAAAATATCGAAAATCACGAAATTTGGAAAACCCGAGCCCCGAGCCCACTTTTCGAAAAATTATGAAAGTCACATCACTGGATTCCTCGTCTCTCCATGAGTCCGTACAAATAAAATTTACCAAAATCGGAGTTCATTTGACCCCTCAAATCACCAAATCTTATTTTCAAATCCTTAGGCCTAAATCCTCAATTTTTCTACAATTTTCATGCTCAAATCCATACATAATTGATGTACTTAACTCAAAATAGGTGGGGATAACTTACCTTCACATTGATGATGAAAATCCCCTCTTGAAGCTCCCCAAAAATCGTCCATACTTTGAAGAAATGAAGAAAAGTGAGCTAAATCTGTGTATAAAAGAATCTGTCTGGGCTTCGTCGAGTTGTACCTTGCACTTGTGCTATACAAGTTGTACATCCTATTAAAATTGTTCCTTGTCGGACACCTTCTGTTTAAACACCCATAACGTCTTTTATAAATATCCAAATGACAAACGGTTTGAAGATTTAGAAACTAGACTCAAAGATCTTTAATTTGATAGGTTGTACACCATATAACTCTTTATATATCCCGAGATATGAGCTTCTAAAGTACATAGTAAATTCTGCCGAAATTGCTCCAGCAGCCCTTTTCGATCCATCGTAACTTTTTGAGATGATATCCAAATCGCGAATAGTTTAATTTTCCGAAAACTAGAATGTTTGGGCTACAACTTTCGTATTTTGCACTTTTTCTGATTTCTTATATATTACAAGATATGAGCTTCCAAACTGGACTACTCGCACCTAAAATTTTCTGGGCACAGCAGAATTTTCTGCAATTTTTCCTAAGTCCGAAATCACTCCGAGACTCCTCCGAAACACTCCCGAGCCCTCGGGGCTCCAAACCAAATATGAACACTGACTCTAAAACATCAAACGAACTTACTCGAGCGATCAAATCGCCAAAATAACATCAAAATCAATGATTTGAGCCTTAAATCCAAGAATTCTTTCAAATTTCATAAACTTTCAAATTTTCCAATTTAAGGCCGAAACCCGTCAAACAACGTCCGTTTGTAACCAAACTTTACAGGAAGCGCTTAACCAACATATATGACTTGTACGAGCCCGATACCATTACTTTCTGATCAAATTTCATTTTCATTTTCCTTAAACATTTTCAGAAAACAATTTCACGAAAAAATTCATTTCTCAGGCCTGGGACCTCGGAATTCGATTCCGGAAACACGTTCAACTCCCATATTTTTCTATGGACCTTTAGAGACCTAAAACTCACGTGTCCGGGTCCTTTTACCAAAAATGTTGACCAAAGTCAACTTTAACAATATTAAATATCAAAATTTTTCAAATTTTCCCCATAATTCATATATTTCAACACAAAGATATTCCGGACACACTCCTAAGTCCCAAATAACCTAACGAAGCTATCCAAACCATAAAATTCGCATTTCGAATCCGATATCAAAATTTCCACTTCCGGCCAAATTTTCTCAAAAACCTTCAATTTTCCATCTTTAGCCGAACGGCTCCAAAATGACCTACGGACCTCTGAATTCACTTCCGATCATGCTCCCAAATCCAGAATCACCATACGGAGCTACTCCCAGTCTCGGAATCCCAAACGGACATCAATAACACTGAAATGCATTTTAAACCAAACTGATGCAATTTCTTCTAAAATGCTATCTTCCACAATAGGCGCCAAAACGCTCCCGGGTTATCCAAAACCCGATCCGGGCATACGCCCAAGTCCAAAATCATCATACAAACCTGCTGGAACCTTCGGATCCCAATTCCGAGGTCGTTTACTCAAAATTCCAATCCTAGTTCATTTCTTCAATTTTAAGCTTTCAAAATGAGAATTTCCATTTAGATTTGACTCCAAACTTCCTGAATTTTAATTCTGACCATACACATAAGTCAATATACCTGAGATGAAGCCTCTCATGGCCTCAAACTGTTGAATGACCCGCCAGAGCTCAAAACGAACGGTCGGGTTGTTACAACCAAGCAAACCCGAATACCACCAGTGGACCCACCAAGAACATGCCGCAATACTACCGAAATATCATCAGTTTAATCATATTACCTTTTTCTGAGACATATACTGTCATCAAATAACTTCAAATTAGCAATACCATTTCCTTAATCATCTGAAGATCATTCACCCTAATCTTCTGAAGCTCATTTCTCTAATCACCTAAATCTGCATGTACCGCCTAAGAATGTTATGAATTTCCATTAAGAACTGAGGTAACATGAGGACTTCACCTCCTTTCCGAACCATGAACGTTTACGTATTCAACTAGTCAAGAACATCCATTGATCCCATCTAGAAGAAAAATTATTACACATCCCATGCTCTGCATGACATACATAGGTCTTGTTCAAATTCTTACAATACTAATACGACGGATGAGATCTGTATAAATTCATAACACGCCCGAATCAACAATTCATTGGGTCTATACTTCTGGCAAGAACTATCACCTCATTCTGAACCAAACAATGGTCTTAACCCCTTAATTTACTTCATATACTTAGATTGCACTGATCATGAATTCAATGATCTCGTATCACCCATTACAAACTGCTCAGGCAATAAACCACCTCAAACATAATCAAAAGCCGCATATGATGCCCCAATATGCCAACAGGCTACCAATTCGAACGCGATACAAAAAAAGAAAACGAACTCTGGAAGGAATTACCAATCCCACGCACTAATACAGACTTTCCTTAGAAAACAGGAAGCAAGGCATACAAAATAACATATAGAAAACTATACTCAACATCACACTATTGCAACTTCATACTTGGTTTACATCTTTAATCAATCAAGTGATCACATGCCACACTTATAAAATCTTCCCGTGGGACACACTCCCACAACCTACCACAACAATATCTGGAGCGTACATCCAAACCACCGGTCGCACTAACGCTAAAGAGCGATCAAAAATTGTTAACCAGGACGCAAAACCCTTTTTTTACAAAACACCGATCTTAGGTGACGCTGAAGACAATACCAACTTACCGTAAACATCGAAACTTATCTCCTGCTCATCCGAGCTCATGACATCTTGTCAAAAAATTTTCCTTCACTCGTGCCATTCTCGGCCCAATTTCCACAACCAGAACTGATTCACCAGCATGCATCAAATCGGAAATAACATAGTACATAACCGCACAATCCGCTAACCAATAACAATCTCCCCAACTTGGCTTGAAGCCATAGATCACAACATACTATAGTCATAACGCATATACTCCATTGTTGCCTCAATACCATAGTGAGATTAAACTCGATCCTTCATAAGCTTGTGGAAACACAAGTCATTTAGAATTTTTAACTCTTTTGCAAATCTTGCATTCACTCACACAACAGTTAAGCCCTTTTTCTAGGCGATCCAATTTAGAATTCAACACATTTTATTCACTTGCAATTGAGGTCTTCTAATAGATAACATAAGGATAACACAACTTTAGAACACCCCGCAGGAGATGACCCACCTGTTTTGCCCCCAACTAACATTTCTGCATACCTTCCACAGCCATAAGAATTACGTAGTCACTTGATCTTCCTGAGTCTGTACTCATACCGCAACATGAAATTTACTTCACTCATAACTAGGAGACATGAAAAGATTCTTCACACACCCATAACTCGGGCTATAACTTGAATCACGATGGACTTCAAGCATCTATTAGTTCTTCCATCATTCAGCAGACCCTTTTCGTCGCTTCCAAATCATATAGATATGCCTCGCAGTACTAACATACTCATCACATAGCCACAACCATCATTTCCTCTAACAGGGACACTACCGAATATATAAGTTCAAAAATACTTGTTCACACAATCAGCACCTCGGCGCTCCCGCCATAGGCAAAGATCCAACTTCAAGTCCTCCAGACTAGCCCACCATAAACTCACAGAAATAACACCTCGCCCCTCGATGGAAGAATCACAAGCCATCGAGGCACATCTGATACTGAGCGCCCATGCGCACATACGAACGCGTGGAAGGAATTTCAAAAGTTTCTTTTTAAGATGAATCAAGGACGCACGATAAGAATTCAAGAATGTGAAGTTTTCTTAAAGATTCTGCAGTCTCTCGAGGATAAATACAGATGTCTCCGTACCGATCCGCGAGACTCTACTAAACCAGCTCATGACTCGCGAGACCAAGTAACCTAGGCTCTGATACCAACTTGTCATGACCCCAACCCCGGTCATGATGGCGCCCAACACACTGCTAGGCAAGCCCGACCATTCAACAACATTATCCCAAATTCTTATTCAGATTATAGATAAATATCACAGAGAATTTACTAAGTTATTTCATTCAAGTGTATAATTAATAATAAAATCTACGGAAGTTCGATTAAAATACCACACCATAGCCCAACAGAATCCGGTGTCACGAATATGAGCCTCTAATACAGAATATCTACCTATTAAAAGTCTGTCTAGGAAAAATACAAAATAAAAGATAGAGATAGAGGGGAGAGATCAAGGCTGCGAACGCCATGCAGCTACCTCAATACTCCCGGATACTGCCTGCTCAACTAAACAATTTCTCACTTAGCCTGCGGTGTACCTAGATCTGCACGCAAGGTGCAGGGAGTAATGTGAGTACTCCGACCCAATGAGTAATAAACATAAATAAAGGTTGAGAATAAGAAATCGTGAAAAAATACAAAGTAAACTATAACTGGCAGTTTAGAACAACAAATAGTGAAGCAAAAAGTCAATTAAATCAGAGTACCAAATACTGAGACAGGTATAACAGATAAAATCAAATGCATGAATGCAATGCAATGCATATGATGGTACACTCTATGCATGAGTGCAATGCCATGCATATGATGGTACACTCTAGTACCCACTGCGGTGTGCAGCCCAAGCCATCCATTTTATTTATCGTCGACGGCTCTCACTGGGGGTGTGTACAGACTCCGGAGGGGCTCCTACAGCCCAAGCGCAATATCAAGCTATCTCGTGGTATCAAATCTAGGCCCTCGGCCTCATATCAATCTCAGTATAATCACTCAAGCTCTCGGCCTCAATATCAATGTAATCAACCAGGCTCTCGGCCTCAATATCAATATAATCAACCAGGCTCTCGGCCTCAATATCAATATAACACTGCTGCAGTGCGCAACCCGATCCATGCTCAGTCCAGAAATCATCATAAGCCCCTTGGGCATTTGTAAAACAGTAGTTCTCAGCCCAAAATATCATTTAAGTTTTCAAATCTTAGAAAGATGGCTGAGTTTACAAAACAATATTTAAAACCTTGGACTGAGGTCAAATAATATGCAAAATATGCGAAAGCAGTGATATCAATTCCTGAAGGATTCAAATAATTGGCAAGAAGCCCAAATGTAACAATTAAATCCAAGTAAGGATGATTATCAATTTAGTTCAAGTAGAAAACACGGTAAAAACATCTCTCGGGACGGACCAAGTCACAATCCCCAACGGTGCTCTACCCCACGCCCGTTATCTAGCATGCAAGTCACCTCAATATACGTTACGATGTGAAATTTCGGGGTTTCAAACCCTAAGGACATCATTTACATCAATTACTCACCTCGAACCGGCTACTTCTTTAGCTCGCGACGCCTTTGCCCCTCGAATTGGCCTCCACGTGCATCGAATTTGAGTTGAAATCGTGAAGAACACCTCAAAATCGCCCGAGAACCGAGCTCCAAAAATCCAAAAACGAAAATGAAGAAATCAGCATTTTTTGTCCTTAAGTTTTTGTCCGCCCGTCACTAAAAGTCCAGGTTCGTCACTAATAGTCCACCAGAGACAGCTTTACCAACCATATTCAATCGATTATAACTTTCTGTACAAATGTCTGAATTACTAATGGTTTATATTTCTGGAAACTAGATACAAGGGCTACAACTTTCATGTTTTATACATTTTCCGATTCCATATATATTTTGAGATATAAGATTCCAAATTATGCTCCTCGCATCAAAATTTTCGAACCTTGCTGTAAAAAATCCAGCAAGTTAAATTGGCCTTAAAATGGCCCGAAACCATTCCGAAACTCACCCGAGCCCCTCGGGACTCTAACCAAATATGCCAACATGTCTTAAAACATCATCCAAACTTGCTCCAATCATCAAAACACCCCAAGTAACACTAAAATCATCAAATTACATCGAATTTAAGCCTAAGTTCTTTTAAAACTTCCAAAACACGCATTCGATCAAAAGCCCAACCAAACCACGCCCGAAAGACCTGAAATTTTTCACACACATCACAAATGACATAAAAAAGCTACAACAACTCTCGGAATTCCATTCCGACCCTCAGATCAAAATCTCACCTATAATGATAGTTTTTTGCCAAAATACTAACTTCGCCAATTCAAGCCTAATTCTACACCGGACCTCCAAAATTATTTATGATCACACTCCTAAGTCACAAATCATCCCTCTAAGCTAACCGAATCATCGGGATTCAAATCTGATCCCTCTAAAACATAAGTCAACGTCCGGTTGACTTTTCCAAAACAAACCTTCCTTAAAGAGACTAAGTGTCTCATTTCCTACTAAAACCAATCCAAATCAACTCGTTCACACCCAACACTGATAATGAAGCATAAAGAAATAGGAAATGGGGAAAATGGGGCGGTAACTCACGAGACGACGGGTCAGGTCGTCACATCCTCCCCAACTTAAACAAACGCTCGTCCTCGAGCGTACCCAGAGTTTTCCTAGAAGCCAACCAATAGCTGAATGACCTTGGGCTGTAGGAGCCCCTCCAGAGTCTGTACATACCCCCAGTGAGCGCCGTCGACGATAAATAAATAGATGGCTCGAGCTGCACGCCGTAGTGGGTAATAGAGTGTACCATCATATGCATTTCATTGCACTCACGCATTTGTTTTTATCGATTATACCTGTCTCAGTAATTGGTACTCTGATTTAATTGACTTGTTGCTTCACTATTTGTTGTTCTAAACTGCTAGTTATAGTTTACTTTGTATTTTTCCATGATTTCTTATCCTCAACCTTTATTTATGTTGATTACTCACTGGATCGGAGTACTCACATTACTCCCTGCACCTTGCGTGCAGATCTAAGTACACCACAGGCTAAGTGAGGAATTGTTTAGCTGAGCAGGCAGTATCCGGGAGTATTGAGGTAGCTGCATGGCGTTCGCAGCCTTGATCTCTCCCCTCTATCTCTATCTTTTATTCCGTATTTTTCCTAGACAGACTTGTAATAGGTGGATATTCTATATTAGAGGCTCATATTCGTGATACCGGATTCTATTGGGCTATGGTGTGGTATTTTAATTGAACTTCCGCAGATTTTATTATTAATTATACACTTGAATGTAATAACTTAGTAAATTCTCTGTGATAATTATCTATAATCTGAATAATAATTTGGGATAATGTTGTTGAATGGCCGGGTTTGCCTAGTAGTGTGTTGGGCGCCATCATGACTAGGGTTGGGCTCCTGACAAATAGAAAACGATTTACAAAATTGGAGTATTCCTAGAGAATCTTTTAATACGATATATCATACTGGCAAGTTTGATTTTATTAAAAGCTATAACATCAAGACTTGTGAATCAACAATTGCTATTAATAACTCTATTGAAACAATTAAGTTATTAGCAGCACATGATATACAACAGTATAAGAAAAAATACAATTTTCTCCATATAGGACTTGTTCAAATAGTTGTCAAGATTTTATACAGACTAGGGTTAGACACTCCCCTCTGTCTATTACTAAGAGATGATAGACTATTAAATTTTGACGATTCATTATTAGGAGTCTTACAAAGTAACTTAGCCCAAGGTCCAGTTTACTTTAATTGTTATCCAAATTATTCGGTTGACATAAATGACCAGAATATTTTAGATACTTTAACTCTTAATATTAAAACAAAAAATATGAATGGTAAAATTAATACAAGAGAGATAGCTGTAATATACAGAGTATATTACAGACTCATGAAAACTACTTTAGCCCCAAAAGCTAAAATTGAAAGTAGTAAAGGAGTTACTATGCTTATGGAAGCAAATCAAGAACATAGCAACACATTCGTCCCTAGAATGATTCGATGGGATGAGATATTATCAAAAAATGAATGGCGTTTCGAAGCCATAACTCAACCAACATATGAACCAGAAAGTTCATATATCGAACAAGTTATTCAACATCCTACAGGAGCAGCAGACTTAAAATTTTTAAGATCTAACTCTTTAAGCGAAGCCTCTTCTAGTAGAAGAATGTCCTTCAGCAAACCTTCTTCTTTCAAACCCCCTGAGGGAAAAAGTAAAAGTTGTAAAAGCGATAAAAGCGACGAAGATTTAATCGAAGAACTTGATAGAAAAATAAAAGGAGTAGATTTTAACAAAACCGTTCCTAAAGTAATCTATCAAAAGGGTCCCTTCATTCATAAAAGTCCATCCGCTAAAATAATTGATAGACTCAGAACCTTTAAAGAAGAAAATAATTTCAAAATAGACTGGAAAAGTCTAAATGCTCCATAATACAGAACAAGCTAGTACTAGCAAAGATAAAACCATTGAACTCCATAAACTGCAAACACAGTTAACTTCATTAAATAACAAATATGAAATTCTATTAAAGGAAGAAACCATCCCTGACAGGGAAACTAAACTAAAGATGATAGAAATAGCTTCTAAAGAGCTTGTAGATTCTATAAATAAATTAAAACCTTCACTCACTCTAAAAACTATCTCTACCATTACTCCTGAAGTAAGTAGATTAACGAATGATCCTCGACACCCTAATAAAAAGAATTATTACAAAAGAGCATCATTTCCAGACGTTCAATTCGAAGAAGATATCTATCTATCCCACTCCAGTCACGATGGAACTGGAATTTTCGAATGGAATATTGATGGTTTAGCTGAAAGCCAAATCAATAAAAAGCTTCACGAAATAGGAATTTCCGTAACAGCATACAAAATGAAAAATGCGTCAGATAAACACGCAACAACCTTAATAGTATCAGGCTTTACTGGTACATTAAAAAATTGGTGGGATAATTACCTTTCCAAAGATAATAGGAATCAAATCTTGAATGCCAACGCAGTAATAACTGTTGTAAAAACTGAAAATAATACTCAAATAGCAGAGCAAGAATCTAAAGAAGACGCTACTACAACTTTAATCTACTGTATAGCCAAATATTTTATTGGTGAACCAAAATTATTTCAGGATAGAAGTCTTGAACTTCTAAATAATCTTAGCTGCCCAAAAGTAACAGACTTTAGGTGGTATAATGATATGTTCATAGAAAAGGTAATGGTCAGAGAAGACTGCAATAAACCTTGTTGGAAGGAAAGATTTATTAGTAGATTACCCAGATTATTTGCCGAAAAGGTAAGAACTAAAATTAGAGATAGGTTTAATGGTCAAATTCCATATTACAATCTTACATATGGAGACTTAATAAGTTTTATCAATGTTACCGGTTTAGACTTATGTACAGACCTAAAACTTAAAAGTCTTATTAAAAAGGATAGACTACAATCCAAAGCTGAGCTTGGTAGTTTTTTCCAAGACTTCGGCAACAAATCAATAGCCGCTCCATCAAAAAGAGTGTCAAAGAAACACAGATCTTCAGATAAACCTAAAGGATGCCACAGGCGTAAAGAAAAGAAAGAAGGAGAAACTTCTAAAAAGAAAAGGTTTAAAAGAAAATCTAAAAGGGATTATGGTGACAAATGTTGGTCTTGTAGAAAAACGGGACATAGAGACAATGAGTGCAAAGTTACAAAAAAGAAAAAGAGTAAAGTAAATACTCTTGAAATTGACGACAACACTAAAGAAAAACTTTACGCAATTCTAGAAGATAATGATAACAATTTGTGATGACCCGACCCGTGGTCTCGTGAGTTACCACCCCGTTTTCCCCATTTCCAATTTTTTATGCTTCATTATCAGTGTTGGGTGTGAACGAGTTGATTTGGATTGGTTTTAGTAGGAAATGAGACACTTAGTCTCTTTAAGGAAGGTTTGTTTTGGAAAAGTCAACCGGACATTGACTTATATGTTAGAGGGATCGGATTTGAATACTGATGATTCGGTTAGCTTCGGGGGATGATTTGTGACTTAGGAGTGTGATCAGAAGTAATTTTGGAGGTCCGATGTAGAATTAGGCTTGAATTGGCGAAGTTAGTATTTTGGCGAATTCTGGTTGATAGGTGAGATTTTGATCCGAGAGTCATAATGGAATTCCGAGAGTTGTTGTAGATTCGCTAGGTGATTTGGGATATGTGTGCAAAATTTCAGGTCATTCGTACGTGGTTTGGTCGGGTTTTTGATCGAAAGTGTATTTCGGAAGTTTTTAGAAAATTAGGCTTGAATTCGATGAGTTTTGGGTAATGTGATGTTGTTTGAGGTGTTTTGATAATTGGAAGAGGTTTGAATAATGTTATGAATTATGTTGGCATGTTTGGTCGGGGTCCCATGAGGCTCGGATAAGTTTTGGAAGAGTTTTTGGAAGATTTTTGTTGTTTGAGCATAAACATGTAATGATCCAAAGGTCCATTTTTAGTTCTAGAGATCGAAATTTTATTTCGAGATTTTCAGAATTTAAATAATGAATTATAGGAGTGATCTGGAAAGTTTGGTCTAATTTCATCAAGTCGCGATTGGGTTTTTGACACGAAACATGAGTTAATTGTTTAACGAGCGAAATGGATATCGCATCATAGGAACAAGAATTGTCGAATTCCGAATTTGTATGATGGAGTTAGAGCATTTTTACTGAAATAAAAAACTGTTGCAATTGCCTTGGACAGCTGCTGGATTTTTTAGTAGCTTGAACAGTGACGCGTGAACAGTACCCACACGCGTGAACAGTACCCCGAAAATTTCTGGGCAGTTAAAGGGGCAATCCATTTTTTCCATTTTTTTCTTAGTTCCAAGCTTGGATGTTGGGCAATTTTGAGCGAAAAATCACGAGAATTCTTGAGGTAAGTTCCTTATGATCATTGTTAGTCAATATTATTGAATTATCATTGAATATTCCGGCTAGATTACGTTTTGAAAATAAGATTTGATAGTTTGAAGGCCGAATTGTTGTCGGATTTTTGGAAAAATTTGTATGGTTGGACTCGTGGTTGGGTGATGTTTCATATTTCGTAATTTTTGTCGGGTTCCGAGATGTGGGCCCCACGGGTGATTTTTGAGTACAATTTTAGATATTTAATGAAAAATGTAGAATTTCATATGGAATTAATTCCTATAATTTTTATTAACTGAATCGAATTATTGTGATTAGATTCGAGACATTCGGAGGTCGATTTGAGAGACAAAGGCATTGTGGAGTAGTATTTTGGTCGGATTGAGGTGAGTAATTGATGTAAATGATGTCCTAAGGGTTTGAAACCCCGGAATTTCACATCGTAATGCTATATTGATGTGACTTCCACGCCGGATAACGGGCGTGGGGTAGAGCACCATTGGGGATTGTGACTTGGTCCGTCCCGAAAGATGTTTTTACCGTGTTTTCTACTTGAACTAAATTGAGAATCATCCTTACTTAGATTTAATTGTTACATTTGGGCTTCTTACCAATTATTTGAATTCTTCAGGGATTGACATCACTGTTTTCGCATACATGCATATCATTTGATCTCAGTCCAAGGTTTTAAATACTGTTTTGCAAACTCAACCATCTTTCTAAGATTTGAAAACTTAAATGATATTTCTAAATGATATTTCGGGCTGAGAACTACTGGTTTACAAATGCCCAAGGGGCTTATGATGATTTCTGGACTGAGCATGGATCGGGTTGCATGCCGCAGTAGTGTTATATTGATATTGAGGCCGAGAGCCTAGTTGATTACATTGATATTGAGGCCGAGGGCCTGGTTGATTACATTGATATTGAGGTCGAGAGTCTGGGTGATTATACTGATATTAATATGAGGCCGAGGGCCTAGATTTGATGCCACGAGATAGTTAGATATTGCGCTTGGGCTGTAGGAGCCCCTCCAGAGTCTGTACACACACCCCAGTGAGCGCCGTCGACGATAAATAAAATGGATGGCTCGGGCTGCATGCCGCAGTGGGTACTAGAGAGTACCATCATATTCATTGCATTGCACTAATGCATAGAGTGTACCATCATATGCATTGCATTGCACTCATGCATTTGTTTTTATCTGTTATACCTGTCTCAGTAATTGGTACTCTGATTTAATTGACTTGTTGCTTCACTAGTTGTTGTTCTAAACTGCGCCAGTCATAGTTTACTTTGTATTTTTCCACGATTTCTTATTCTCAGCCTTTATTTATGTTTATTACTCACTGGGTCGGAGTACTCACATTACTCCTTGCACCTTGCGTGCAGATCCAGGTACACCACATGCTAAGTGAGGAATTGTTTAGCCGAGCAGGCAGTATCCAGGAGTATTGAGGTAGCTGTATGGCATTCGCAGTCTTGATCTCTCCCTTCTATCTCTATCTTTTATTCTGTATTTTTCCTAGACAGATTTGTAATAGGTGGATATTCTGTATTAGAGGCTCATATTCGTGACACCGGATTTTGTTGGGCTATGGTGTGGTATTTTAATCGAACTTCCGCAAATTTTATTATTAATTATACACTTGAATGAAATGACTTAGTAAATTCTCTGTGATATTTATCTATAATCTGAATAAGAATTTGGGATAATGTTGTTGAATGGTCGGACTTGCCTAGTAGTGTGTTGGGCTCCATCACGACCGAGTTTGGGGGTCGTGACAAGTTGGTATCAGAGCCTAGGTTACTTGGTCTCGCGAGTCATGAGCCGGTTTAGTAGAGTCTCGCGGATCGGTACGGAGACATCTGTATTTATCCTCGAGAGGCTGCAGAACCTTTAAGAAAACTTCACATTCTTGAATTCTTATCGTGCATCCTTGATTCATCTTGAAAAGAAACTTTTGAAATTCCTTCCACGCGTTCGTATGTGCGCATGGGCGCTCAGTATCAGATGTGCCTCGATGGCTTGTGATTCTTCGATCGAGGGGCGAGGTGTTATCTCTGTGAGTTTATGGTGGGCCAGTCTGAAGGACTTGAGGTTGGATCTTTGCCTATGGCTGGAGCGCTGAGGTGCTGATTGTGTGAGTAAGTGTTTTAAACTTATATGTTCGGTAGTGTCCCCATTAGTGGAAATAACGGCTGTGGCTATGTGAGGAGTATGTTAGTGCTACGAGGCGTATCCATATGAATTGGAAGCGACGAGAAGGGGGTCTATTGAATGATGGAAGAATTAGTAGATGTTTGAAGTCTATCTTGATTCAAGTTATAGTCCGAGTTATGGGTGTTTGAAGAATCTTTTCATGACTCCTAGTTGGGAGTGAAGTTAATTTCATGTTGCGGTATGAGTACAGACTCAGGAAGATCAACTGACTGCGTAATGCTTGTAGTGGTGGAAGGTATACAAAAATGTTATATTGAGGCGAAGCAGGTGGGTTATCTCCCGCGAAGTGTGTTGAGACGGTGTGATCCTCATGTGAATGACAGAAGATCTCATGTGCAAATGAATTGTAAGTGTTGAAGTTCGAAATTTTTGGTTCACTTAAGAGAGTGAGTTTAACTGTTGCGAGATTGCCAAAGAGTTGAAGTACTAGATGAAATGTGTTTACACAAGCTTACAGAGGATTTGAGTTTAACCGCACTATGGTATTGAGGCAACAATGGAGTATATGCATTATGAGTATAGTGTGTTGTGATCTATGGCTTCGAGCCAAGTTGGGGAGCTTGCTATTGGTTAGCGGATTGTGCAGTTATGTACTATGTTAGTTCCGATTTGATGCATGCTGGTGAATCAGTTCTGGTTGTGGAAATTGGGCCGAGAATGGCACGAGTGAAGGAAGGTTTTTGACAAGATATCATGAGCTCGGATGAGCAGGAGATAAGTTTCGATATTTACGGTAAGTTGGTATTGTCTTCAGCGTCACCTAAGATAGGTGTTTAGTAAAAAGGGTTTTGCATCCTTGTTAATGATTCTTGATCGCTCTTCAGCGTTAGTGCGACCGGTGGTTTGGAGGTACGCTCCAGATATTGTTGTGGTAGGTTGTGGGAGTGTGTCCCACAGGAAGATTATATAAGTGTGGCATGTGATCACTTGATTGATTAGATGTAAACCAAGTATGAAGTTTGCGATGGTGTCGTTAAATTGAAGATTCATGCCTTGAGGGCACTTGGAATATTGGGTTGTGAACTGGGGAGGATTACTCCGATTGTGATGGTTATTCTTGTGTGTTATGAGAAAAATAGGAGTTATTATGGACCTTTGAAGGGTTATCAGACTAGTTCAGTGTGATCAAAATCATCTTAAAGTCGGTGGATAGATTTAATGTGAATAATGGCTCTATATCAGGCCAGATGTGTGCATTTTAGTAACGCGGTCCTCATGGAGGAGTAGTTAGGTTGATGTTTCGTTGTCAGATATTTCGCGTAGTGATGCATTGTGCCGTGTGAGTTGTGAGACAGCTTGAGAAATTGCTATGTGTTGAGAATCCGCGTAGGAATGACGTTATATGAGCATCTTGGCTCTTGAAATTCAGATTGTACATCACACCTCAGTTGTGCTTGAGTTTTGTAGCTTATAACGCTATATGTCCCTCAGAGATATTATTATGCACTCAGCATGCTTACGACCGATACTCGGTATTTTGTTATAATGAGAAAATTTGGCTCGATGTGCATCTCATTATATGAGATCTATGTGTGGATCGGGTGGCATGCCGCCATGGATATGTTATCTGGATCGGGTTGCACGCCGCAACAGTGTGACGTTGAGTATAGTTTTCTATATGCTATTTTGTATGCCTTGCTTCTTGTTTTCTAAGGAAAGTCTGTATTAGTGCATGGGATTGGTAATTCCTTCCTGAGTTCGTTTTCTTTTTTGTATCGCGCTCGAATTGGTAGCCTATTGGCATATTAGGGCATTATATGCGGCTTTTGATTATGTCTGGGGTGGCTTATTGCTTGAGCAATTCGTAATGGGTAAGACGAGATCATTGAATTCGAGATCAGTGCAATCTGAGTATATGAATTAAATTAAGGGGCTAAGACCATTGTTTGGTTCATAATGACGTGATAGTTCTTGCCAGAAGTATAGACCCAATGAATTGTTGATTCGGCGGTGTTATGAATTTATACAGATCTCATCCGTCGTGTCGGTATTGTAAGAATTTGAACAAGACCTATGTATGTCATGCAGAGCATGGGATGTGTAATGATTTTTCTTCTAGATAGGATCAATGGAAGTTCTTGAGTAGTTGAGTATGTAAACATTCATGGTTCGGAAGGGAGGTGAAGTCCTCATGTTACCCTAGGATGATATGGTATATGCGATATGTTGTAAAGGATTGAGATATGCGTGTGTAAGGTTATGGTTTAGTTCTGAATGGAAACTCAAAACATTCTTAGGCAGTACGGGCAGCTTTAGGTGATTAGAGAAATGAGCTTCAAATGATTAGGGTGAATGATCTTCAGATGATTAAGGAAATTGTATTTCTAATCATAGTGATTTGTAAAGGGTATATGTTTCAGAAAAAGGCCAATGTGATTAAGTTGATGGCACTTCAATAGTATTGCGGCACTTTAAGGTTCGATCGACTGCTGATATTTGAGTTGCTTGTATGGCACATGGAAATTTTAGAGTATTTATTGTGGGATGATTGGGTATTAAAGTTGTGCATGTATTCGCACGGTGGAAACTGGAATCAAGTATGATGATTTGTGTGTTATATGGAGTTGGAGACTGGGAGTTCTCATATACAGGCTAGGTTGTGGTGGTGGATCGTGTGTATTCGGCACCGTATAGCGGCAATCGGGATTTGGAGGCTCGAGTGGATCTTTGTTTGCTAGTATGTTAGATTTTGGATATGATGTCGGAATTCAGACTGGTTGTCTTAGTGTTGAGTGATTTTGAACTATTGCGCTACGGGCAATACCAAAAATGCCACGGGTTGAGTGATGAAGTGCATTGGATTATGTTCTAGCAGAGTGGTTTATATTTCAAAGGACCAGCGGATGGTTGTGAAGGATTGCTTTCTTAATTGGGCATTCGTGATGGATGTCAGTGCAGAGGTTGCTACCAGTAATTCAGTTCCGTTGTTGGGGGAGTTTTTAGATGAATTTCATATGGCTAGGCATGTCGCCGGGCGAGGTTGTTGATTTCGGTATTAATTTGGTGTCGGGCACCGGATCGTCTATCTCCGATAGGAGTTGTAGTAGTGGAAGTCGAGCGGGATGAGTAATTGTGTGTTGCTCGGTGAATAACGTACCGGTTATGTTCTATCAGGTTTGCGTGGTGTGTGTTATTTGTTTCACCATTGGTGTAATGATTTGCTTTGGCTCCAGACATCAATTGAGCATGGTTGTTGATTTCAAGCATAATGACTTGAGGTGTTTCCTGTGGAGTAGTATTTGGATAGGAACGCGCGTTGCAGCAAAGCTATGTGGAAATATGACATTGTGGGTCAAATTTGTGTGTCCTGTTTCTATGATGTGAGACAGGGTCTCAGCCTTGTGTTGTGGCAGTACTGGTGAGTTTGAGGTACAGCTCTCTCAGTTGAGTCATTTTCATGAATTGAGTATGTTCGGACCGTTTCTTATTGGTGCACGTATTATGCAAGTTGTGGCTTAGGCCTGTATTGATGTGTCATGTCACCTGAGTAGTGTGTTTGGTCAGAAGAGATCGTTGAAATCATTAATGAATGCGAACGGATTCAATTTCAGTATGTGTGATGGGTAAATATTGAGGTTCGGTTCAAAATTTGTTATGGTAATTGCTAGAGGAGAAATGGACTCATGAATGGTTGATCTGAGCAATAATTATGGTTTATTGCGTGTTTCAATTACCGTTGGCAGTATATGAAAGTGTTGGAATGAGACCTTGGCTAATAAGAGATTTCTATCGGTATTTGCCCACTGTGGGCAGCTACTGTGAATGGAAGTTATCGCCGCATTTGTTTGAGTTATTGGTATATCATATAATTGTACCTAAGGTTGAAGGCATGGTCTATTACATCTGGTTCAGACTTATTCTGAATGTAGGTGTGAGGTTCTGATCTTGTGTATGATTCCGAAAAGGTGAAATGTGGCTCTAGGATTTATGGGCTAGACTAGATTGTGTGATTTTAGTTAAAACGCGTTATCGGACCCATGTTAGATAGGGTGACATTGGATCATCCCCGGGTTTATGCTTGATAAGGTTATTCAACTTTTGGTTGGCTTCTAGGACAACTCTAGGTACGCTCGAGGACGAGCGTTTGTTTAAGTTGGGGAGAATGTGACAACCCGACCCGTGGTCTCATGAGTTACCGCCCCGTTTTCTCCATTTCCTATTTCTTTATGCTTCATTATCAGTGTTGGTTGTGAACGAGTTGATTTGGATTGGTTTTAGTAGGAAATGAGACACTTGGTCTCTTTAAGGAAGGTTTGTTTTGGAAAAGTCAACCGGACGTTGACTTATGTGTTAGAGGGCTCGGATTTGAATCCCGATGATTCGGTTAGCTTTGGGGGATGATTTTTGACTTAGGAGTGTTATCAGAAGTAATTTTGGAGGTCCGGTGTAGAATTAGGCTTGAATTGGCGAAGTTAGTATTTTGGCGAATTCCGGTTGATAGGTGAGATTTTGATCCGAGAGTCAGAATGAAATCCGAGAGTTGTTATAGCTTCGCTAGGTGATTTGGGATATGTGTGCAAAATTTCAAGTCATTCGGACATGGTTTGGTCGGGTTTTTTATCGAAAGTGTATTTCGGAAGTTTTTAGAAAATTAGGCTTGAATTCGATGAGTTTTGGGTAATTTGATGTTGTTTGAGGTGTTTTGATGATTGGAAGAGGTTTGAATAATGTTATGAATTATGTTGGCATGTTTTGTCGGGGTCCCATGAGGCTCGGATAAGTTTTGGAAGAGTTTTTGGAAGATTTTTGTCGTTTGAGCATAAGCATGTAATGATCCAAAGGTCCATTTTTAGTTCTAGAGATCGAAACTTTATTTCGAGATTTCCAGAATTTAAATAATGAATTATAGGAGTGATCTGGAAAGTTTGGTCTAATTTCATCAAGTCGCGATTGAGTTTTTGACACGAAACATGAGTTAATTATTTAACGAGAAAAATGGGTATTGCACTGAGCTAATGAGCTCCAAATTGTGTTTCTATTGAAGGAATAGGTTCGTATAATTATTTGTGACTCATAGGAACAAGAATCGTCGAATTCCGAGTTCGTATGATGGAGTTAGAGCATTTTTACGGAAATAAAAAGCTGTTGCAATTGCCTTGGACAGCTGCTGGATTTTTTAGCAGCTTGAACAGTGACGCGTGAACAGTACCCACATGCGTGAACAGTACCCGCACGCGTGAACAGTACCCTGAAATTTTTTGGGCAGTTAAAGGGGCAGTCTATTTTTTTTCTTAGTTCCAAGCTCGGATTTTGGGCAATTTTGAGCGAATATTCATGGGAATTCTTGAGGTAAGTCCCTTATGATCATTGTTAGTCAATATTATTGAATTATCATTGAATATTCCAGCTAGATTACGTGTTTTTGAGGTGTAAATCGGGAATTTGGGCCTAGAGATTTGAAAATAAAATTTGATGGTATGAAGGCCGAGTTGTTGTCGGATTTTGGAAATATTTGCATGGTTGGACTCGTGGTTGGGTGAGGTTTCATATTTCATAATTTTTGTCGGGTTCCGAGATGTGGGCCCCACGCGCGAATTTTGAGTACAATTTCGGATTTTTAATGGAAAATGTAGAATTTCATATGTAATTAATTCCTATAATTTATTAACTGAATCGAATTATTGTGACTAGATTCGAGATATTCGGAGGTCGATTTGAGAGATAAAGGCATTGTGGAGTAGTATTTTGCTCGGATTGAGGTGAGTAATTGATGTAAATGATGTCCTGAGGGTTTGAAGCCCCAGAATTTCACATCGTAACGCTATATTGAGGTTACTTGCACACCGGATAACGGGCGTGGGGTAGAGCACCATTGGGGATTGTGACTTGGTCTGTCCCGAGAGATGTTTTTACCGTGTTTTCTACTTGAACTAAATTGAGAATCATCCGTACTTGGATTTAATTGTTACATTTGGGCTTCTTGCCAATTATTTGAATCCTTCAGGGATTGACATCACTGTTTTTCGCATACATGCATATCATTTGATCTCAGTCCAAGGTTTTAAATACTGTTTTTCAAACTCGCCCATCTTTCTAAGATTTGAAAACTTAAATGATATTTCTAAATGATATTTCGGGCTGAGTACTACTGTTTTACAAATGCCCAAGAGGCTTATGATGATTTCTGGACTGAGCATGGATCGGGTTGCGCGCCGTAGCAATGTTATATTGATATTGAGGCCGAGAGCCTGGTTGATTACATTAATATTGAGGCCGAGGGCCTGGTTGATTACATTGATATTGAGGCCGAGAGCTTGGGTGATTATACTGATATTGATATAAGGCCGAGGGCCTAGATTTGATGCCACGAGATGGCTTGATATTGCGCTTGGGCTGTAGGAGCCCCTCCGGAGTCTGTACACACCCCCAGTGAGTGCCGTCGACGATAAATAAAATGGATGGCTCGGGCTGCACGCCGCAGTGGGTACTAGAGAGTACCATCATATGCATTGCATTGCACTCATGCATAGAGTGTACCATCATATGCATTGCATTGCACTCATGCATTTGTTTTTATCTGTTATACCAGTCTCAGTAATTGGTACTCTGATTTAATTGACTTATTGCTTCAGTAATTGTTGTTCTAAACTGCCAGACATAGTTTACTTTGTATTTTTCCACGATTTCTTAATCTCAGCCTTTATTTATTATTATTACTTACTGGGTCGGAGTACTCACATTACTCCCTGCACCTTGCGTGCAGATCCAGGTACACCACATGCTAAGTGAGGAATTGTTTAGCTGAGCAGGCAGTATTCGGGAGTATTGAGATAGCTGCATGGCGTTCGCAGCCTTGATCTCTCCCATCTATCCCTATCCTTTTATTTCGCATTTTTCCTAGACAGACTTGTAACAGGTGGATTTTCTGTTTTAGAGGCTCATGTTCGTGACACCGGATTCTATTGGGCTATGTTGTGGTATTCTAATTGAACTTCCGCATATTTTATTATTATTTATATACTTGAAAGTAATGACTTAGTAATCCCCTGTGTTATTTATCTATAATCTGATTAAAAATTTGGGATAATGTTGTTGAATGGTCGGGCTTGCCTAGCAGTGTGTTGGGCGCCATCATGACCGGGTTTAGGGGTCGTGACATAGTTCATCATCTTCATCCACTAATAGCTATTCTGATAGCGATAATGAATTGATTAATGTCGCTTATGACTCAGATAGAAACAGCTCAGTAGAAGATAGTTGTAATTGTACTGGCGCAATTTGCGTATGTAGTCAAAATTCTCTTAGAGTAATCACAGAAGACTCCAAAGAAGTCTTATTCGACATCATCGAACACATAGATAATGATGAATTAAGAAGAAAATATTTAACTGAGTTAAAAAACATTATCATTAAACAAAAGGGAAATCGACCACAGATAGAACCTTTTGATATGAAAAAGGTAATGAATAGATTCTTTGTAAAAACAGAAGAGCCTACTACTATCCAACATCTTCGAACTGAACTTAAATCAGTAAAAGAAGAACTAAAAGATATTAAGCTTCGACTTAATAAAATTGAGATGGAAAGTATTACTGATTAAATACTATCTCAAGTAGATAAAGGGAAAGCTATTGACAAAGAATTCTTCTAAAAAGAAGAAGACGATGAAGAAGAAGATAATAGCCCTTCACAATTAAAGGACACTGATTCTATTATCGAAGAATCTGAAGGAGGTTCAGCTGCCTTAGTTAAACTTACTAAAGTAAAGTCTAAAAGCTATCATCTTCCTATAACATTGAAGGTTCATGATATGACCCTTACTAAGTTAGCATTATTAGATTCAGGTGCAGATAAAAACTGCATAATGGAAGGAATAATACCAATAAAATATTTAGAAAAAAGTACACAAAAATTATACTCTGCTATAGGAGAATTATTAAAAATAAATTACAAATTATCGAAAGCACATATCTGCAATGATGGAATATGCTTTATTAACGACTTTGTAGTAACAAGAGATATTAATGAAGAAATAATTCTAGGAATTCTTTTCCTGACTCAAATAAAACCACATTACGACGACTTAAGTGCACTTTGCACCACAGTGTTAGGCAAAGAAATAAGATTTCCTTATCTAAATCTCATCTCTAAAGAAGAAAGTGATTATATTAAATCACAAACAATTTTTAAAATAAATTTGTTAACTCAGCAAGTTAATTATTTAAGGAATGACATCAAATTTCACAAAATAGAACAAACTTTAAAAAGCCCCGAGGTAGAAGATAAGATTAAACAGTTTAAAAAAAAAACTCGAACTAGAAATTTGTTCCGATTTGCCTACTGCCTTTTGGGAACGGAAAAGGCATATAGTCAACCTACCTTATATTAAATAATTTAACGAATAGGCTATACCTACTAAGGCAAGACCTATTCAAATGAATTGTGATTTAATGGAAGTCTGTAAAAAGGAAATAAATGATCTTCTCCAAAAGAAGATTATTAGACCTTCCAAGTCACCTTGGAGCTGTGTAGCCTTCTACGTTAACAATAATGCAGAAAAGGAAAGAGGAGCTCCCAGATTAGTTATTAACTATAAACCGTTAAATAAAGTATTACAATGGATTATGTATCCGATACCTAATAAAAGAGATTTATTAAAAAGAACTTACAAAGCTAATATTTACAGTAAATTTGATATTAAATCAGGTTTCTGGCAAATTCAAATTACTGAAGAAGATAAATATAAAACCGCTTTCAATGTTCCATTTGGACAATATGAATGGAATGTAATGCCTTTCGGATTAAATAATGCCCCATCTAAATTTTAGAATATTATGAATAATATATTCAACCCTTGCAGAAATATGTCAATAGTTTATATTGACGATGTATTAATATTTTCAGAATATATAGATTCTAACTTTAAACATCTCAATACTTTCTTTAAGATAGTAAAACACAATGGCCTAGTAGTCAGGACTAAAAAGATTAAGTTGTTCCAAACTACTATTAGATTTTTAGGACATGACCTTTATCAAGGTACTTACAAACCAATAATTTCCCGATAAAATCACAGACAAAACGCAACTACAAAGGTTTTTAGGTAGTCTCAACTATGTAGCAGATTTTATTCCTAACATCAGAAAGATCTGTGAACCCCTTTATAAACGCCTTAGGAAGAATCTAGTCCCTTGGGGTCTAGAACAAACTGACACAGTCAAAAGGGTTAAGTCCATTGTTCAAAAACTCCCATGTCTAGGCATTCCAAATCCTGAAGCATTTATGATAGTAGAAATCGACGCTTCAGAAGAAGGGTACGGTGGAATCCTTAAACAATGAATTTCTCCAGAGTCTCTCGAACAGTTAGTTCGTTTCACTTCTGGTATCTGGAATACGGCTAAGAAAAATTATAGTACAGTTAAAAAGGAGATTTGTCTATAGTACTATGTATTACAAAATTTCAAGACGATATAATAAACAAAGAATTTTTATTAAGAGTTGATTGTAAATCAGCTAAATAGATTTTGCAAAAGGATGTTAAAATCTTATTTCAAAACAGATTTTTGCCAGATGGCAGGCATTATTATCTAGCTTCGATTTTAGAATCGAATTTATAAAAGGTGAAAATAACTCTCTACCCGATTTTCTAACTAGAGAATTTCTACAGGGAAAAAATGAGACCAAACCAGAAAGGTCCGTTCAGGGCCTCCCCCAAAAGAGAGAATAGGTATTCTGCCCTTGCAGAATTCCCCTTGTTACCACCCATGAAACCACCTTTTATGATTACCCCTCCGTGAGTACCCACTATAAACAAACCCTCTACCATGACAATACTCGGATCCATTCCGAAAAAAGACGGCCCATTTCAACAGGTTTCCTCAAAAGCCTCAACAAGCCAAACAGGAAAGGTACTAACTAGTTCTGACTATGCAATGAAGGTCCCAGAGTCCTTCGCTCAAGCAGTTAACCCACACACACCGGTTAAAACAGAAAAAAAGAGACATGTTTCCTCAGGAAAGGAAACATTTGAATTAATTGCAAAAGAACCAGTCAAGGTTCTAGACCTAGACAAAGGCTACAAAAATTATGACCTTTCAGATCTTATCAAACCTTGCTACACAGACAGAAATTATGTTGAAACTAGTGAACCTCTAAAAACAAGGAGGTACTACGAATTAATCCTAACAGATACAAAGTCGGTTACATTCGAGCATACTCTTTACGATGAGAGAGACCCAACTAGTATCAGAATCTCGAAATTCACCATTAATAAGCTATTAAGCCCGTTTGAATGGGGAATGGGTCATCTACACACTCCAATTGTGTTATCAGTTCAATATAGACCTCAAATCTATAATTTTAAAGATTATATGGACGTTTGGTTTAACTTTCTATACCTACATCCAAAAACACACACTTGGTTTGTCAAGTATAGTGAACAAGCCCAGAAATCAATTCTACCCAGATGGTTTTACGTCTGGTGGAAAGTATTTGGAGGAATAGAGAAAACGATGCCCTGAAGCTTTCAAATACATTTTGAGAGATTCCAAATTTAAAACGAAATCTCCTCTCTTCCAGACCACATAAAATTATGCAAATATTACATTGCAAAAAGAATATCTTTTATTATTAATTGGTCATTTGATATAGAACAAATCGATAAAATCAAATATTTAGTTAAAATGCTTAAAATCAAAGGTTGGATTCCTGAAATCAAAGAGACCAAGAAATCCAAACCAATTAGGACAGAATCAAGAACAGAATCAAACAACTCTCAGAAAGAGTTAAAGAAAAAACTGATTGGTATACTAGCCAATATTGAGTCAGCAGATCTGACTCAAGTACAGGCCATGTTAGAAGCGGTTTCAAGTTCATCCTCTACAGAAAGCAGAAAAAATGGAGATATGGAAGATCTAGACGGAATAGCCCAAGCCTATGCCCAGTCTAGCAAGTGATCAATTACCTCTTCAAAGAAAGGACAAAGGTACTGACACTTCAGAAAAGAAGTAAATGACCTCTGCCCCTTCAAAAAAGAAGAAAACAACGTTTGACCTTTCAGAAAAGCAAGGGACAGCCTTTCAGAAAAGCAAAGGACAAATGACTTTTCTAAAATTAATATCGGGCCATTCAGCATGAACGATGAAGAGTGTCAAAGAAACACAGATCTTCAGATAAACCTAAAGGATGCCACAGGCATAAAGAAAAGAAAGAAGGAGAAACTTGTAAAAAGAAAAGGTTTAAAAGAAAATCTAAAAGGGATTATGGTTACAAATGCTGGTCTTGTGGAAAAAGGGAGATAGAGCCAATGAGTGCAACGTTACAAAAAAGAAAAAGAGTTAAGTAAATACTCTTGAAATTGACGACAACACTAAAGAAAAACTTTACGCAATTCTAGAAGATAATGATAACAGTTCATCATCTTCATCCACTGATAGCTATTCTGATAGCAATAATGAATTGATTATGTGATGACCCGGCCGGTCGTCTTAAGAATTAATGCCCCGATCCCCTATTAACTGTTTTCCCCAAGTTTATTTCTGCTAATGTGATTTGTTGGGATGCTCGATTTTGAGTTTTGAGGAGTTTTTGAGACACTTAGTCCCTAAATGAGAGCTTAAGTGTTAGAAAGTTGACCAAAGTCGGAACAGTGGGGAGACAGCCTCGGAATGGAAATCTGACGGTTCCATTAGCTCCGTTAGGTAAATTTAAGGCCGGGAGCGTGTTCGGAATGTGTTTTGGAGGTCCGTAGCTAATTTAGGCTTGAAATGCCGAAGTTTGAATTCTTGAAGTTTCCGGTCCGATAGTGAGATTTTGAGCCGAGGGTCGGAATGGAACTCCGGAAGTTTCAGTAGCTCCGTCATGTCATTTGGGATGTGTGTGCAAAATTTCAGGTCATTCGGACGAGATTTGATACAGTTTTTGATCGAAAACATAATTTAAGAGTTCTTGGAGTTCTTAGGCTTGAATCCTATGCGAAATTGGTGATTTGATGTTGTTATAAGCGTTCTGAAGTGTTGATCAAGTTTGAACGATGTCATGGGATGTGTTGGTATAATTGGTTTGAAGTTCCGGGAGTTCCGGGTAGGTTCCGGGATGTTTTAGTGCAAAAATCATAGCTGTAGCAAGTCTACAGGGGTTGCAGGCCCCAGAACTCACTCACGCGGTCCGCACAAAAATTAGTGCGCCCACGTTGAGTGCTGTGCGGACCGCACAAACGCGGGCGCGGCCGCGGTAGGTGTCGCGCGGACCGCACAAAGTGGGGTGCGGCCGCGGTGAAGGGCCCTCCCGCTGGTCCTACTTCGGAAGATCATATCTTTTGATCTACAAGGAATTGTGAGGTAATTCAAAATCTAAAGTTGTAGCCCTTCGTGTCTAGTTTCCAGAAAGGTAAAGATATTGCAATTTTGACATTTGTAGCAAAAGGTACGGCCAAAATACTAAAGCCTGTCACAGCAGAGGGAGGCCTGTGCGGCCGCACGTTGCCTTTGCGCGGACCGCACTGGCTTGTGCGGACCGCGTGAGTTTTGGTGCGGCCCGCAGTAGCTGGAAACCTGAGGGGTACCTATAAATACGAGGTTTTGGGTTTTTATTTAATATTTTGACCTAGAGAGCTCGGATTTTTGCAATTTTTCAAAGGTTATTCAAGAAATTCATTGGGGTAAGTGATTTTAACTCAGATTTGGCTAGAATTCATGAATCTAACACTGAATTCATCGTTTAATTCGTGATTTGAGAGGGAATTTGGGAAGAAAATTGGGAAACCTTTAAAAATGTAAAATGATGATTTAAAGGACCAAATAGTGTCGGAATTCTATAATTTTCGTATGGTTAGACTCATGAGAGTGCGAGGTTTCTGAGAATATAAATATTTACCGATTCCGAGACGTGGGTCCGAGGGGCGTTTTGGTCATTTTCCCTAATTTCGCCTATTAGCTTTGAATTAAAACATAGGATCATTTGTTTGAGATGATATTTACGATATGCAATTGAATTGATTAGATTTGGGCCATTTGGAGTCGGATACACATGGCAAAAGAGTGGTTTCTAGTTGATTTTGAGCCGGTTCGTGGTAAGTGACTTGTCTAACCTTGTGTGGGGGACCTTTCTCGTTAGGATGTGCTATATTTGATAATTGAAATGCCCTGTACGTGAGGTGACGAGCGCGTACTTGAGCTAATTGTTGAAAATCCGGTTTTTCTTTATGTATTTCAATTGAGTTCTTTTCTTGTTTTATTCTACTTGTGAATTTAGCATGTTGCTAGTCTAGAAAGGCATGTTTAGTTGACTTAATTGCCTATTTGCTTAAATTGCCTGAATTGCATTACGTGAAGCATGTTAGGCTAGAAGTAAATGTTTACTTGGTACGAAATTAGCGTTTAATTTAATATTCTTGTATTACTGCTCTGTGTTTTAAATTGGGACTACGGGTTAGATTCCTGGGAGATTCCCCCTGCACATTTACTTTGGGACTATGGGTTAGATTCCCGGGAGATTCCTCCTGCACATTTACTTTGGGACTACGGGTTAGATTCCCGGGAGATTCCCCATGCATATTTACTTTGGGACTACGGGTTAGATTCCCGGGAGATTCCCCCTGCACATTTACTTTGGGACTACGGGTTAGATTCCCGGGAGATCCCCCGCATATATATTGAGGATACGAGAGATCCTCGGGATACCAAGAGATCCCTAGTACATATTGAGGATACCAAGAGATCCCTGGCTTATATTGAGGATACTGAGAGATCCTCGGGATACCAAGAGATCCCTAGTACATGTCGAGGATACTAAGAGATCCTAGGGATACTTAGAGATCCCCATTTACTTTCCTTATGGTTTGCTTTCATCATTGTTTCCGTTATTGTACTCTTATTATCCTGCATAGATTTTTACTGTAGGTTCTCAATTGCATTGCTTATCTTATCCTGCCATCTTTATATTTTATGTAACCTCAGTAGGGCCCTGACCTTCCTCGTCACTGCCCAACCGAGGTTAGGCTTGGCACTTACTGAGTACCGATGTGGTGTACTCACGCCTCCTATGTGCATTTTTTTCATGTGCAGATCCAGGTACCTCTACTCAGGCACAGTATTAGTGAGGCAGGAGGACTATGGAGACATAGAGGTAGATCTATTGCGTCCGCAGACTGATGAGACTCCCGCTTTATTCTATATTTAGTACTTAGTTCTCTTTTCTTCCGTTTGTTAGATATTCTGGAGTTTGGAGCCTCACTATACATTTTTGTAGCCTTTGTTTTCCCGTGAGTTTCCAGGTTTTGGGATTGTTTTAGTCTTGAGCTATTGAGTCGTATATGCCGAGCGGCATCCAGTACAATTTCCTTTTTAGATAATTAAATATGGTATTATATTTTTCCGCAATTATTATGTTTCTGCAAGTGTTAGGCTTACCTGGACACGGAGACTAGGTGCCGTCATGACATGTTCATGGTTGGTGAACTAGGATCGTGACAAGTTGGTATCAGAGCTCTAGGTTTATAGGAGTCACGGAACACAGGCCGGTTTATTAGAGTCTCGCTGATCGGTACGGAGACGTCTGTACTTATCTATGAGAGGCTATGTAACTGTTTAGGAAAATTCTTCACTTCATTGATCTCCTTGTCATGCGATATTTTTGACATCAATTCTAAACTTCTGTCTTCTATTTTCTCACAGATGGTGAGGACACGTGCTACTCGGGACGATCAGGCACCCGCACCCCCTCCTGCAGCTGTCAGAGGCAAGGGTCGGGGCAGAGGCCGTGGACGCGCACGGGGTGAAGCCAGAGCACCTGCGCGAGCTGTCGCTGATGTACCGCCAGCAGATCCAGCCGTAGTTTAGGCACCCGACATGCCTACAACCACTACTACTCTAGCCCTTCAGGAGACATTGGCACAATTTATGAGTATGTACACCACGCTGGCTCAGGCAGGGTTGCTTCCCCTTGCTGCAGCCACATCCCAAGCCGGGGGAGGGGTACAGACTCCTGCTGCCCGCACTACTAAGCAGTGAGTGCAGGTTGAGCAGGTCCACGAGATCATTCCTGTACAGACTACAGTACCCGTTCAGCCCGAAGATGGGGCAGCTGCTTCTGAGAATGAGCAACGGAGACTCGAGAGGTTCAAGAAGTATGATCCTCCGGTTTTCAGTGGACTAGCAACAAATGATGCCTTGGGATTTCTGGAGGATTGCCACCGTATTCTTCGCACTATGGGTATTACCGGATCAAGAGGGGTTTCCTTCACTGCTTTCCAACTTCGGGGAGCTGCCTATGAGTGGTGGCACACCTATGAGTTAGACAGTTCAGATGAGGCTGCTTCACTGACTTGGACCCAGTTCTCAGATTTGTTCCTGAGAGAGTTCGTTCCTCAGAGCCTCAGGGACGCATGGCGCGCAGAGTTTGAGAATTTGCGCCAGGGAGCTATGACTGTTTCAGAGTATACTATCTGTTACACCAGATTGTCTAGGCATGCACCAGCCTTGGTTACTACTGTCCGCGAGAGGGTTCGCTAGTTTTATTGAGGGGCTTATTCCTCCCATCAGATCTAGCATGGCTCGTGAGTTGGAGATGGACATTTTTTATCAGCAGGTGGTGAGCAATGCTTTGAGGATTGAGGGTATGCATGCTAGGGAGAGAGAGGAGAGGGAGGCCAAGAGGTCTCATGAGTCGGGCCATTATTCTGGTGCCTGTACCCCATCTGCAGGTCATCATGGTAGGGGCTATATGAGTCGCCCCATTCATTCAGCTCTTCCAGTAGCCAGCAATGCTCCAACTCCTCCCATATCTCAGGAGCCATATTATGCACCTCCGGTTTCTAGCACGCCTCCTGCGCGGGGTGCTTTCAGAGGTCAGTCTAGCAGACCTGGCCCTAGCCAGTCACAGCCACCACGTCCTCCCAGAGCTTGTTTTGAGTATGGTGACACACGCCACTTGGTGAGGGAGTGCCCTAGACTTGGGAGGGGTGCACCTCCACAGACTTCTCAGCCACAGCGTGCCCCACAGAGTTCTCAGGCTATGGTTACAGCTCCAGTTGCTACCCCACCTACTCAGCCAGCTAGAGCTGGAGGTCGGGGAGGTAGAGGTCGCCCTAGCGGGGGAGGCCAGGCCAGATATTATGCCATTCCTTCTTGTACCGAGGTTGTTGCCTCCGATTCCGTCATCACAGGTATTATACTGGTTTGTCACAGAGATGCATCGGTTTTATTCGATCTAGGCTCCACTTATTCTTATGTGTCTTCTTATTTTGTTCCGTATTTGGGTGTAGCCCGAGATTCGTTGAGTTCTCCTATTTATGTTTCTACTCCTGTGGGAGATTCTCTTGTTGTGGACCGTGTTTATTGGTCGTGTTTGGTTACTATTCGTGGTTTTGAGACCAGAGTAGATCTATTGTTACTCAACATGCTTGATTTTGATATTATTCTGGGCATGGACTGGTTGTCGCCCCATTATGCTATTCTTGATTATCACGCCAAGACCGTAACACTAGCTATGCCAGGTATTCCGCGTGTTGAGTGGAGTGGTACTTTAGATCACACTCCCAGTAGAGTTATCTCTTTTCTTAAAGCTCAATGTATGGTTGGAAAGGGGTGTGCCGCGTATTTATCTTATGTGAGAGATGTCAGTATTGATACTCCTTTAGTTGATTCAGTTCCAGTAGTACGGGATTTTCCCGATGTGTTTCTAGCTGATCTTCCAGGCATGCCGCCTAGTAGAGATATTGATTTTGGCATTGATCTGTTGCCGGGCACTCAACCCATTTATATTCCCCCATATCGTATGGCTCCTCCTGAGTTGAAGGAGTTGAAGGATCAGTAACAAGAATTGCTTGATAAGGGTTTTATTCGGCCTAGTGTATTGCCTTGGGGTGCTCCTATCTTGTTTGTGAAGAAAAAGGATGGTTCTATGCATATGTGTATTGATTATTGCCAATTGAACAAAGTTACAGTTAAGAACCGTTATCCTTTGCCTCGTATTGATGATCTGTTTGATCAGCTTCAGGGCGCACGGGTGTTTTCTAAGATTGATTTGCGCTCAGGTTACCATCAGTTGAAGATTTGGGAACTAGATATCCCGAAGACTGCTTTCAGGACTCGGTATGGCCATTACGAGTTCCTTGTTTTGTCATTTGGGCTGACCAATGCCCCAACAGCCTTTATACATTTGATACACAGTGTGTTCCGGCCATATCTTGACTCGTTCGTCATTGTCTTTATTGATGATATTCTGGTGTATTCCCGGAGTCGGGAAGATCATGAGCAACACCTGGGAACTGTGCTTCAGACTCTGAGAGAGAAGAAGTTATATGCTAAGTTCTCGAAATGTGAGTTTTGGTTGGATTCAGTGGCATTCTTAGGCCACGTGATATCGAGTGAAGGTATTCAGGTCGATCCGAAGAAGATAGAGGTCGTACAGAGTTGGCCCAGACCATCCTCAGCTACCAAGATCTGCTGTTTCCTTGGTTTGGCTGGCTACTACCGTTGTTTTGTGGATGGGTTTTCATCGATTGCAGCCCCTATGACCAGGTTGACCCAGAAGGGTGCTCCATTTCAGTGGACGGAGGAGTGTGAGGCGAGCTTTCAGAAGCTCAAGACAGCCTTGACCACAACCCCAATTTTGATACTGCCTACAGGTTCGGGGTCTTATACAGTCTATTGTGATGCCTCGAGGGTTGGCCTCAGAGCGGTGTTGATGCAGGATGGTAGGGTGATTGCCTACGCGTCCAGACAGTTGAAGATACATGAGAAGAACTACCCTGTTCACGACCTTGAGTTAGCCGCCATTGTTCATGCCCTGAAGATTTGGCGCCATTACTTATACGACGTGCCTTGTGAGATTTATACTGACCATCAGAGATTGTAGCACTTGTTCAAGAAAAATGATCTAAATTTGCACCAGAGGAGGTGGTTAGAGTTGTTGAAGGACTATGACATCACTATCTTGTATCACCCGGGCAAGGCCAATGTGGTGGCCGATGCTTTGAGTCGCCGGGCGGAGAGCTTGGGGAGTTTGGCATATCTACCAGCATCAGAGAGGCCTATGGCAATGGATCTTCAGGACTTAGCTAGCTAGTGTGTGAGATTGGACCTTTCGAAGCCCAGTCGAGTCCTAGCTTGTGTGGTTTCTCGGTCTTCCTTGTTTGACCGTATCAGGGAGCGGCAATATGATGACCCTCATTTGCTTGTCCTCAAGGATAAGGTTCAGCACGGTGATGCCAGAGATGTGACTATTTGTGATGATGGGTTATTGAGGATGCAGGGTCGGATTTGTGTACCCAATGTTGATGGTATTCGGGAGTTGATATTGGAGGAGGCTCAAAGTTCGCGGTATTCTATTCATCCAGGTGCCGCGAAGATGTATTAGGATTTAAGGCAGCACTATTGGTGGAGGCGGATGAAGAAGGATATAGTTGGATTTGTAGCTCGGTGCCTCAACTGTCAGCAGGTAAAGTGTGAGCACCAGAGACCAGGTGGGTTACTTCAACAGATAGAGATTCCGGAGTGGAAGTGGGAGCGGATCACCATGGACTTTTTAGTTGGGCTCCCACGGACTTTGAGAAAGTTCGATGCTATTTGGGTGATTGTGGATCGGCTGACCAAGTCCGCTCACTTTATTCCTGTGTGTACTACTTATTCCTCAGAGCGGTTGGCGGAGATCTATATCCAGGAGATTGTTCGTCTGCATGGTATCCCGGTTTCCATCATTTCAGATAGAGGTACTCAGTTCACATCACGGTTTTGGAGGGCCATTCAGCATGAGTTAGGTACTCGGGTAGAGTTAAGTACAACATTTCACCCTCAGACGGACGGACAGTCCGAGGGCACTATTCAGATTCTTGAGGATATTCTCCGCGCGTGTGTGATTGAGTTTGGAGGGTCTTGGGATCAGTTCTTGCCATTGGCGGAGTTTGCTTACAACAATAGCTATCAGTCCAGTATTCAGATGGCACCGTATGAGGCTTTATATGGGAGATGGTGTAGATCTCCGATGGGTTGGTTTGAGCCGGGCGAGGCTAGATTATTGGGCATTGACTTAGTTCAGGATGCCTTGGAAAAGTTTAATGTGATTCAAGACAGACTCCGTATAGCCCAGTCCAGAAAGAAGAGTTACGCGGACCAGAAATTTCGTGATGTTTCCTATATGGTTGGTGAGCGGGTTCTACTTCGGGTTTCGTCTATGAAGGGCATCATGAGATTTGGGAAGAAAGGGAAGTTGAGTCCAAGGTTTATTGGCCCTTTTGAGATATTGAGGCGAGTTGGGGAGGTTGCTTATGAGCTTCCCTTACCTCCTAACTTGGCAGGAGTGCATCCAGTATTTCATGTTTCGATGCTCTGGAGGTATCACGGTGACCCGTCGCACGTGCTGGATTTCAGTTCAGTCCGGCTGGACAAGGATCTATCCTATGTTGAGGAGCCATTGGCAATATTGGACAGGCAAGTTAGAAAGTTGAGGTCAAAGAACATTTCTTCGGTAAAGGTTCAGTGGCGGGGCCAGCCGGTCGAGGAGGCGACCTGGGAGACCGAGCAGGATATGCGCAACAATTACCCTCATCTTTTCACTACTTCAGGTATGTCTCTATGCTCGTTCGAGGAAGAACAAATGTTTAAGTGTAGGAGGATGTGACGACCCGGCCGGTCGTCTTAAGAATTAATGCCCCGATCCCCTATTAACTGCTTTCCCCAAGTTTATTTCTGCTAATGAGATTTGCCGGGATGCTCGGTTTTGAGTTTTGAGGAGTTTTTGGGACACTTAGTCCCTAAATGAGAGCTTAAGTGTTAGAAAGTTGACCGAAGTCGGAACAGTGGGGAGACAACCTCGGAATGGAAATCTGACGGTTCTGTTGGCTCCGTTAGGTGAATTTGGGGCCGGGAGCGTGTTCGGAATGTGTTTTGGAGGTCCGTAGCTAATTTAGGCTTGAAATGCCGAATTTTGAATTCTTGAAGTTTCCGGTCCGATAGTGAGATTTTGATCCGAGGGTCAGAATGGAATTCCGAAAGTTTCAGTAGCTCCGTCATGTCATTTGCGATGCGTGTGCAAAATTTCAGGTCATTCAGACGAGATTTGATATAGTTTTTGATCGAAAACATAATTTAAGAGTTCTTGGAGTTCTTAGGCTTGAATCCTATGCGAAATTGGTGATTTGATGTTGTTATAAGCGTTTTGAAGTGTTGATCAAGTTTGAACGATGTCATGGGATGTGTTGGTATAATTGGTTTGAAGTTCCGGGAGTTCCGGGTAGGTTCCGGGATGTTTTAGTGCAAAAATCATAGTTGTAGCAGGTCTACAGGGGTTGCAGGCCCCAGAACTCACTCACACGGTCCGCACAAAAATTAGTACGCCCGCGTTGAGTGCTGTACGGACCGCACAAACGCGGGCGCGGCCGCGGTAGCTGTCGCACGGACCGCACAAAGTGGGATGCGGCCGCGGTGAAGGGCCCTCCCGCTGGTCCTACTTCGGAAGCTCATATCTTTTGATCTACAAGGAATTGTGAGGTGATTCAAAAACTAAAGTTGTAGTTCTTTGTGTTTAGTTTCCAGAAAGGTAAAGATATTGCAATTTGGACATCTGTAGAAAAAGGTATGGCCAAAATACTAAATCCTGTCACTGCAGAGGGAGGTCTGTGCGGCCGCACGTTGCCTTTGCGCAGACCGCACTGGCTTGCGTGGACCGCGTGAGTTTTGGTGCGGCCCGCAGTAGCTAGAAACCTGAGGGGTACCTATAAATATGAGGTTTTGGGTTTGTATTTAACATTTTGACCTAGAGAGCTCGGATTTTTGCGATTTTTCGAAGGTTTTTCAAGAAATTCATCGGGGTAAGTGATTTTAACTCAGATTTGGCTAGAATACATGAATCTAACACTGAATTCATCATTTAATTCGTGATTTGAGAGGGAATTTGGGAAGAAAATTGTGAAACCTTTCAAAAATGTAAAATGATGATTTAAAGGACCAAATAGTATCGGAATTGTATAATTTTTGTATGGTTAGACTCGTGAGAGTGCGAGGTTTCTGGGAATATAAATTTTTACCGATTCCGAGACGTGGGCCCGAGGGGCGTTTCGGTCATTTTCCCTAATTTCGCCTATTAGCTCTGAATTGAAACATAGGATCATTTGTTTGAGATGTTATTTACGATATGCAATTGAATTAATTAGATTTGGGCCATTTGGAGTCGGATACTCGTGGCAAAAGCGTGGTTTCTAGTTGATTTTGAGCCGGTTCGAGGTAAGTGGCTTGTTTAACCTTGTGTGGGGGACCTTTCCCCTTAGGATATGCTATATTTGATAATTGAAATGCCCTGTACGTGAGGTGACGAGCGCGTACTTGAGCTAATTGTTGAAAATCCGATTTTTCCTTAAGTATTTAAATTGAGTTTTTTTCTTGTTTTATTCTACTTGTGAATTTAGCATGTTGCTAGTCTAGAAACGCATGTTTAGTTGACTTAATTGCTTATTTGCTTAAATTGCCTGAATTGCATTACGTGAAGCATGTTAGGCTAGAAGTAAATGTTTACTTGGTACGAAATTAGCGTTTAATTTAATATTCTTGTGTTGTTGCTCTGTGTTTTAAATTGGGACTACGGGTTAGATTCCCGGGAGATTCCCCCTGCACATTTACTTTGGGACTATGGGTTAGATTCCCATGAGATTCCTCCTGCACATTTACTTTGGGACTACGGGTTAGATTCCCGGGAGATTCCCCCTGCATATTTACTTTGGGACTACGGGCTAGATTCCCGGGAGATTCCCCCTGCACATTTACTTTGGGACTACGGGTTAGATTCCCGGGAGATCCCCCGCACATATATTGAGGATACGAGAGATCCTCGGGATACCAAGAGATCCCTAGTACATATTGAGGATACCAAGAGATCCTCGGAATACCAAGAGATCCCTGGCTTATATTGAGGATACCGAGAGATCCTCGGGATACCAAGAGATCCCTAGTACATGTCGAGGATACTAAGAGATCCTCGGGATACTTAGAGATCCCCGGTTACTTTCCTTATGGTTTACTTTCATCATTGTTTCTATTATTGTACTCTTATTATCCTGCATCGATTCTTACTGTAGGTTCTCAATTGCATTGCTTATCTTATCCTGCCATTTTTATATTTTATATAACCTCAGTAGGGCCCTGACCTTCCTCGTCATTGCCCAACCGAGGTTAGGCTTGACACTTACTGAGTACCGTTGTGGTGTACTCACGCCTCCTGTGCGCATGTTTTTCATGGGCAGATCTAGATACCTCTACTCAGGCGCACTATCAGTGAGGCAGGAGGACTACGGAGAGTTCGAGGTAGATCTGCTGCGTCCGCAGACCGACGAGTCTCCCTCTTTATTCTATCTTTAGTACTTAGTTCTCTTTCCTTCCGTTTGTTAGATATTCTGGAGTTTGGAGCCTCACTATACATTTCTATAGCCTGTGTTTTCCCATGAGTTTCCGGGTTTTAGTATTGTTTTAGTCTTGAGATATTGAGTCATATATGCCGAGCGGCATCCAGTACAATTTCCTTTTTAGATAATTAAATATGGTATTATATTTTTCCGCAATTATTATGTTTCTGAAAGTGTTAGGCTTACCTGGTCACGGAGATTAGGTGCCGTCATGACATGTTCACGGTTGGTGAACTAGGGTCGTAACAGATTAATGTCGCATATGACTCAGATAGCAACATCTCAGTAGAAGACAGTTGTAACTGTACTGGCGCAATTTGCATATGTAGTCAAAATTCTCTTAGAGTAATCACAGAAGACTCCAAAGAAGTCTTATTCGACATCATCGAACACATATATAATGATGAATTAAGAAGAAAATATTTAACTGTATTGAGATGTTTAAAGTGAGAATCTATATCTTCTACAAATATTAATACAGCGTCAATATAAACTATTGACATATTACTATAAGGGTTGAATATATTATTCATAATATTCTGAAATTCAGATGGGACATTCTTTAATCTGAAAGGCATTACATTCCATTCATATTGTCCAAATGGAACATTGAAAGCGGTTTTATTAAGCGGATCTGAAGTATATAATTGAAAATGCGAAAATGAAAGTAAATTAATGACAAGTTTTAAGAAACTTACTTTTATTTGAACATCAAGAACATGCAGAACAAGGGGATTTTTACAAAGGGAGGGAAAACATAAGAAAGAAAATGGGCAATTTTCGGTCTGCTCTGAATATTACAATTTGAGAGTCTTATATAGACCTCGAAGAAAAGATCGAATTCATCTCCATCGTTCATGCTGAATGGCCCGATATTACTTTTAAAAAAGTCATTTGTCCTTTGCTTTTCTGAAAGGCTGTCCCTTGCTTTTCTGAAAGGTCAAACCTTGCTTTCTTCTTTTTTGAAGGGGCAGAGGTCATTTTCTTCTTTTCTGAAGAGTCAGTGCCTTTGTCCTTTCTTTGAAGAGGTAATTGATCACCTGCTAGACTGGGCATAGGCTTGGGCTATTCCGTCTATATATTCCATATCTCCATTTTTTCCGCTTTCTGCAGAGGATGAACTTGAAACTGCTTCTAACATGGCCTGTACTTGAGTCGGATCTGTTGACTCAATATTGGCTAGCATACCGAGCAGTTTTTTCTTTAACTCTTTCTGAGAGTTGTTAGATTATGTTCTTGATTATTTCCTAATTGGTCTGGATTTCTTGGTCTCTTTGATTTCAGGAATCCAACCTTTGATTTTAGGCGTTTTAACTAAATATTTGATTTTATCGATTTGATCTATATCAAATGACCAATCAATAATAAAAGATATTCTTTTTGCAAAGTAATATTTGCATAATTTTATGTGGTCTGGAAGAGAGGAGATTTCGTTTTCAATTTGGAATCTCTCATAATGTATTTGAAAGCTTCGGGGCATCGTTTGCTCTATTCCTTTAAATACTTTCCACCAGTCGTAAAACCATCTGGGTAGAATTGATTTCTGGGCTTGTTTGCTATACTTGACAAACCAGGTGTGTGTTTTTTGACATAGGTATAGAAAGTTAAACCAAGCGTCCATATAATCTTTAAAATTATAGGTTTGAGGTCTATATTGAACTAATAACACAATTGGAGTGTGTAGATGACCCATTCCCCATTCAAGCGGGCTTAATACCTTATTGATGGTGAATTTCGAGATTCTGATACTAGTTGGGTCTCTCTCATCGTAAAGAGTATGCTCGAATGTAACCGACTTTGTATCTGTTAGGATTAATTCGTAGTACCTCCTTGTTTTCAGAGGTTCACTGGTTTCAACATAATTTCTGTCTGTGTAGCAAGGTTTGATAAGATCTGCAAGGTCATAATTTTCGTATCCTTTGTCTAGGGCTAGAACCTTGACTGGTTCTTTTGCAATTAATTCAAATGTTTCCTTTTCTGAGGAAATAGGTCTCTTTTCTTCTGTTTTAACCGGTGTGTGTGGGTTAACTGCTTGAGCGAAGGACTCTGGGACCTTCATTGCACAGGCAGAACTAGTTAGTACCTTTCCTGTTTGGCTTGTTGAGGCTTTTGAGGAAACCTGTTGAAATGGGCCATCTTTTTTCGGAATGGATCCGAGTATTGTCATGGTAGAGGGTTTGTTTATAGTGGGTACTCTCGGAGGGGTAATAATAAAAGGTGGTCTCACGGGTGGTAACAAGGGGAATTCTGTAAGGGCAGAATACCTGTTCTCTCTTTTGGGGGAGGCCCTGAACGGACCTTTCTGGTTTGGTCTCATTTTTTCCCTGTAGAAATTCTCTAGTTAGAAAATCGGGTAGAGAGTTATTTTCACCTTTTATAAATTCGATTCTAAAATCGAAGCTAGATAATAATGCCTGCCATCTAGCAAAAATCTGTTTTGAAATAAGATTTCTAACATACTTTTGCAAAATCTCTTTAGCTGATTTACAATCAACTCTTAATAAAAATTCTTTGTTTATTAAATCGTCTTGAAATTTTGTAATACATAGTACTATAGACAAAATCTCTTTTTTGACTATACTATAATTTTTCTGAGTCGGATTCCAGATACCAGAAGTGAAACGAACTAACTGTTCGAGAGACTCTGGAGAAATTCGTTGTTTAAGGATTCCACCGTACCATTCTTCTGAAGCGTCGGTTTATACTATCATAAATGATTCAGGATTTGGAATGCCTAGACATGGGAGTTTTTGAAAAATGAACTTGACCCTTTTGACTGTGTCACTTTGTTCTAGACCCCAAGGGACTGAATTCTTCCTAAGATGTTTATAAAGGGATTCACAGATCTTTTTGATGTTAGGAATAAAATCTGCTACATAGTTGAAACTATCTAAAAACCTTTGTAGTTGTGTTTTGTCTGTGATTTTATCGGGAAATTTGGACGAGAACTCAATGGCTCTACAAATTGGTTTGTAAGTACCTTGATAAAGGTCATGTCCTAAAAATCTAATAGTAGTTTGGAACAACTTAATCTTTTTAGCACTGACTACTAGGCCATTGTGTTTTACTATCTTAAAGAAAGTATTGAGATGTTTAAAGTGAGAATCTATATCTTCTAAAAATATTAATACATCGTCAATATAAACTATTGACATATTACTATAAGGGTTGAATATATTATTCATAATATTCTGAAATTCAGATGGGGCATTCTTTAATCCGAAAGGCATTACATTCCATTCATATGTCCAAATGGAACATTGAAAGCGGTTTTATATTTATCTTCTTCAGTATTTTGAATTTGCCAGAAACCTAATTTCATATCAAATTTACAGTAAATATTAGCTTTGTAAGTTCTTTTTCATAAATCTCATTTATTAGGTATCAGATACCTAATCCATTGTAATACTTTATTTAACGGTTTATAATTAATAACTAATCTGGAAGCTCCTCTTTCCTTTTCTATGTTATTGTTAACGTAGAAGGTTGCACAGCTCCAAGGTGACTTGGAAGGTCTAATAATCTTCTTTTGGAGAAGATCATTTATTTCCTTTTTACAGACTTCCATTAAATCATAATTCATTTGAATAGGTCTTGCCTTAATAGGTATAGCCTGCTCGTTAAATTCTTTAATATAAGGTAGGTTGACTATATGCCTTTTCCGTTTCCAAAAGGTAGTAGGCAAATCGGAACCAACTTCTAGTTCGAGTTTTTGTTGAAACTGTTTAATCTTATCTTCTACCTCGGGGGTTTTTAAAGTTTGTTCTATTTTGTGAACTTTGATGTCATTTCGTAAATAATTAACTTGCTTAAAAAATATTATCATTAAACAAAAGGGAAATCGACCATAGATAGAACCTTTTGATATGAAAAAGGTAATGAATAGATTCTTTGTAAAAACAGAAGATCCTACTACTATCCAACATCTTCAAACTAAACTTAAATCGGTAAAAGAAGAACTAAAAGATATTAAGCTTCGACTTAATAAAATTGAGATGGAAAGTATTAGTGATAAAATAATATCTCAAGTAGATAAAGGGAAAGTTATTGACAAAGAATTCTTCTCAAAAGAAGAAGACGAAGAAGAAGAAGATAATAGCCCTTCACGATTAAAGGACACTGATTCTATTATCGAAGAATCTGAAGGAGGTTCAGCTGCCTTAGTTAAACTTACTAAAGTAAAGGCTAAAAGCTATCATCTTCCTATAACATTGAAGGTTCATGATATGACCCTTACTAAGTTAGCATTATTAGATTCAGGTGCAGATAAAAACTGCATAATGGAAGGAATAATACCAATAAAATATTTAGAAAAAAGTACACAAAAATTATACTCTGCTACAGGAGAATTATTAAAAATAAATTACAAATTATCGAAAGCACATATCTGCAACGATGGAATATGCTTTATTAACGACTTTGTAGTAATAAGAGATATTAATAAAGAAATAATTCTAGGAATTCCTTTCCTGACTCAAATAAAACCACATTACGACAACTTAAGTGCACTTTGCACCACAGTGTTAGGCAAAGAAATAAGATTCCCTTATCTAAATCCCATTTCGGAGATGTTTAAGGGATCTCCATTTCTGAATGTTATAGAATCCTATGTAATGAAAAGTTTTATGTTTCATTTATAAATAGATTTTAAAGATTTTAAAAGTTTCAAGAAGAGGTATATTGCCTTTAAGATTTCAATGTTTACTCTCTTTGTTATAAAATTCAAAACTATTTATCGTAATAGTTCTTCTACTGTTCTTAAAAGTATATCGTCTAATATTTATATTCTTTCTTATCAATATGATCTGGTTCTTAAGTTATCTTAGAAGTGTTTTCAGTTCTAAGTTATCTTGGGAGTTGGGAGTTGAACGTGTTCACTGTGTCCTATTGTGTCATGTCTAACAGCGGCTCTCCTGGCCTATAACGACGAGGCAACTGACGGCAGCTTAATAATGTTCAACCAACTCTCTCTCAGAGACCCTCACACTGAGAACAATAACCTCACACTAGAGAATAGGATCATGAAGATATAAAGAAGATGAACAATAAACATATACTGGAATGAACAGTATAGAGCAATTAAGATCTATAGTATGAAACTGATAACAAGATTTCAACGAACCTTAAAGACAATTGAGAGTTTTAGCCTCTCCTATTCTGGAATATTTCTAGAGAATCTTTTAATATGATATATCATACTGGCAAGTTTGATTTTATTAAAAACTATAACATCAAGACTTGTGAATCAACAATTGCTATTAATAACTCTATTGAAACAATTAAGTTATTAGCAGCACATGATATACAACAGTATAAGAAAAAATACAATTTTCTCCATATAGGACTTGTTCAAATAGCTGTCAAGCCTTTATACAGACTAGGTTTAGACACTCCCCTCTGTCTATTACTAAGAAATGATAGACTATTAAATTTTGACGATTCATTATTAGGAGTCTTACAAAGTAACTTAGCCCAAGGTCCAGTTTACTTTAATTGTTATCCAAATTATTCGGTTGACATAAATGACCAGAATATTTAGATACTTTAACTCTTAAAAACAAAAAATATGAATAGTAAAATTAATACAAGAGAGATAGCTCTAATATACAGAGTATATTACAGACTCATGAAAACTACTTTAGCCCCAAAAGCTAAAATTGAAAGTAGTAAAGGAGTTACTATGCTCATGGAAGCAAACCAAGAACATAGCAACACCTTTGTCCTTAGAATGATTCGATGGGATGAGATATTATCAAAAGATGAATGGCGTTTTGAAGCCATAACTCAACCAAAATATGAACCAGAAAGTTCATATATCGAACAAGTTATTCAACATCCTACAGGAGCAGTAGACTTAAAATTTTTAAGATCTAACTCTTTAAGCGAAGCCTCTTCTAGTAGAAGAATGTCCTTCAGCAGACCTTCTTCTTTCAAACCCTCTGAGGGAAATAGTAAAAGTTGTAAAAGCGATAAAAGCGACAAAGAGTTAATCGAAGAACTTGATAGAAAAATAAAAGGAGTAGATTTTAACAAAACCGTTCCTAAAGTAATCTATCAAAAGGGTCCCTTCATTCATAAAAGTCCATATGCTGAAACAATTGATAGACTCGGAACCCTTAAAGAAGAAAATAATTTCAAAATAGACTGGAAAAGTCTAAATGCTCAGTGGGAACACCCTGATAATTGTAAGCACGTGATTTTTTCCCTATATGAGAATTACTCCCAAAAAATTCAAAAATAAAATGATTTTTCTTTGGTGTGCAAATTTGTGATATTTTGTGATATTTTGAAGAATTATTTGTATTTGTCTGTGCGTGTTTATTCACTAAATTAATAAAAAATACAAAAATATGTCGCATTTTGCATGTAGGATTTAATTCTACAATTGTTAGTAATTAAAATTGTTTTACAAAAATTAAAAATTACAAAAATAGGCATCGTTTGCATTTTTAGCATTTAATGTCCAAATATACAATTTTATGCTTAATTAATACTTAATTGTGTGTTAATTATTATTGGGAGTTAATTTGCGCCTTTATAACTTAATTTAGTTCTTAATAATAGTTTATGTATTTTTATAATTTAGTTTTAGAAAAATAAAAGAAGAAAAGAGAGCGAAAATATAAAGAAAGTCGGAATTGGGCCTCTTATTCAATTTCAAGCTATAGGCCCAAAAATGGCCCAATCTTCCCTATGACCCAGTCCATTTCGAACTGGGTCGACCCAGTCCATAACCCAAAAGACCCAAACCCCTTTGTCTTGCATTTTACAAAACAAAACAAAAAAAAAAGAAGAAGACAAAAATCCTAAAAAAATTTCTAAACCATCCGCCCCCCCTCCTATCTTCTTCTTCTTCCTCAAGCTTCAAGAAAGCCAACAATGGCCACCCTATGTCGTGAGTTCATCGTCAAGTTCGTTGTTTGTTTGGTCGTTGTTCGCCTTTCGATCCGGTTAGTAGTTTTTGAGTTTTATTTTGTCCGTATTTTGTTTTGATATTTTCGAATCTAAAATCAACAAATGTTTGTTTTGTTTATCGTTTGAATTAATTTTTAGTTCATGTTCATGTGTTATTTGTTAAATTAATCTTCATATTTTAAAATGGAAGTTTAATTAGTTATTTTCATATTCATGTCATGTTTGTATTATTGTTTAAGTGAATATTTGTTAGTTTGATGTTTGTTAGATACAAGTTGAAATTTAATTAAATATTTCTTCAATTTGTTTCATGTGTTTATGTATTGTTAGAAATTGTTAATATTGTTAAGTTCAAGTTTAAGTTCATAATTGTTTCTTCGTCGATCTTGTTATTTGTTTAAAGAATTTAGTTGTGTTAAAGGAATATATTGATTTAATCGTTTAATCCGTCATGTTTGTTTTGTTAAAATAGATTCATTCATGTTCATACTTTGTTTGGATGATCTTGAATCCGAATTTTGTATAGTTTGATTTCTTGTTTACCATTTATGATTATTGCTTGAATTGTTCTCATAATCTTGTTTAAAGTTTAATATAAGAATTGTTTGTTGTAATGTTGTTAGAGTTGATTTTAAGTTCAATATTATTGAATTTAATCTAAATGTACTTGTTTGATTGTTGTTGTTGTTTAAATCCGAAAATAGGTTTTGTTGCTAAAATATTGTTCAATCAAATTTTAGTTGTTCTTTGTTGTTCAATTTGTGTTCATGTGATTTGTTGTTGAAATGTTGTTAAAATTGTGTTCATGTGATATTATTGTTATGATGTTCATCCGTGTTCATATTGTTGTTTGAACATTGTTAGAAATTGATCATATTGTCTATATTTTGGTTAAGTTTGATTAATTGATGTGTTATAGCTGATGGGTAGTTTGGTAAATTTGTAGTACGTTCAGGGGTAGTTTGGTAATTTCAGTAAGGTCGGAGGGGGTAGTTTAGGAATTGTACATTTTGTAATTGTTTATTTGAAGCATGGGGGACAAAATGAAATGGGGTGGGTTGTGATATGATTATTTAATATAAAGGGGGGACAAGATTTAATTTAAAGGGGAATCTTGCATTATTTTAAATGAAGCATGGGGGACAAAATATAATGGGGTGGTGTGATATGTTTATTTAATGTAATGGGGATGAGTGGAAAGATAATGGGTTGGGTAGAGAAAAAGTATTGATTTAATTGATTAAAAGATTTATGGGATGGGATTATATATAAGATAAAGTCTTAAACACAAGACAAAAATACAGAGAGAACAGAAAAGATACGAGAAAAAATACAGACACAGATAGAGAAAAAAAAACGGACAGAGAATAGAAGAGAGAAAAATTCCGAAAAATATTTAAGCTTTCAAAATAAAAATAAAAGCTAAAAAATCTACTGCTTTCTTTCTTTGTTTGAAATTAGTATTAATGGTTGTTGTTTCATTTAAAGCTTAAAGCTTTTGTTTTTGGGATTACTACTCCACCGGTTTGTACTGGGTTGTTACTGTTGCTGGGCAGTTGTTGATGTTGTACTGTTATTACTGCCGCTGATTCTCATCTTCATTTTCTTGCTTCCAATATCAGGTACATATCTGTAAATTCATGTCATGAAAAGCTTCAACATGACATATTAATGAAGTTCGGGAATTATAATTCTGTTTTCTATTCGTTCAAGTTCATTAGTTTAAAATTTGGTTTTGTTTCAGTTGATTAATATAGTAGTATGTTTGCCGTGATGAATATAAGATAATTGTTACCTCTTAAAGTTCGTATAAGTGTTGTAATAATATCACCTATTTCGGAATTTTCATTAAGTGAAGTCATGATTGAATTATCAAGGTAGGGAACATGACATAAAATGGGCCATTAATTACATCCCGTAATATTGTTAGCTAAATGTAAAGTAGAATGGAAGTATCAAGAAATTACATTATTAGTATATCTTGTAAAAAATCTGATTTTGGTTTAGATTGATATAAGTTGTATGTTCATATATGGCATGATGATGAGTATATATATAATCATATATGGAAGGTGATTTGATATAGCTCGTTACGATGTTAGAGTGTTATGAATGTTTTAGACGGACAATTGTGTTGCATGTAAGGCAATTTTATTCAATCGATTTGTATAATAATTCCCTTTCTTATCAACTTGATGCCTATCTACCATCATAAACAAATTAATCAAACGATTATAATTTTGGATTAAAAAACAATTAATGTAGAAGGTGATTAGGTTTATAGATTATAACATTTTTTTTAGCATTCGCTTCAAATAGAACAATGAAAATTCTTCAAAAATATCACTTCCTTACATCCATTCTTTCCTAATTTTTATACGTAATTTGCATGTTGTCTATTTGGGTAGGCAAATATTGTATTCACTAAATGGTAGTTTTAATCACACATTTATTTTTACTCCACAAATTCGAATGGTTTGAGGAATATAATTCATACGCGAAAAACATAAATTGCGACCAACGTCCAATAAATTGTAAATTCTTTTTAAGGAATTTAGAGACTAAAAGAATATTTATTTCTCATGATGTTCACATAAAAATACGTGGATATAATAAACAATTTGTAAACAAATTTATACTACCATCAAGAATATTTTTGTGATTAGGGATACGTTCGCGTAACCTAATTATATTTCTAAAGGCAATTCGGATTATGCGTTCGCGCAACTTCGATCGAATATTTAATAAAAGGGATTTCTCGGAGAATATCATTATTAATTTCATAAAAACCCGAGATGTGAGGTTCACTACTTAATTATACAAAAAGGGCGAATATTCTTGATTTTATTTAAAGCATAATTTCGAAAATAATTATTTTAATAAAAATATTATCTATATTATTGTGTACACGTGCGCGTGACACAACTCCGCATGTTTTAAAAAATATAATTTATAACACGAATATACGTACGCGTGATTCGATTCAAAGAAGGGACTTTAAATCTAAATAGAAGCGGTAACAATAAAATCATGCAATAAAAAATGTATTTAGCAAATCAAAATAATCAAGCCGAATATAACAGTTGAGCGACCATGCTAGAACCACGGAACTCGGGAATGCCTAACACCTTCTCCCGGGTTAAATAGACAGAGTCATATTCTTTTCCTCGATTCGGGATTAAAATAGGTGACTTGGGACACCCTAAATCTCCCAAGTGGCGACTCTGAAATAAAGAAATAAATCCCGTTTCGACTGTCCTTTAATTGGAAAAAACTCCCTTCACCCCTCGCGGGGCGGAAAAAGGAGGTGCGACAGCTCTGGCGACTCTGCTGGGGATAAAACCCAGAACCACTGGTTCAGGGTTCAAGAATTCGAGCTTAAAATAATTGTTATAGTTGGCTTTATTTATTATCTGATTTTTTTTACATGATATATGCCCAATGTGCTAAATGACACTTTTACCGCTTTAATATTATTTGAATTATGAATATATACAACTGCTACGAAACCCCCTTCTTTCTGAGTCTTCTAAATTTATGGTGCACACGTGCGCGTGACCCACCTTTCTGTTAAAGTCATACCAAATAAGACGAAATTGAGACAAGTAACTAGGCCGGGTAGACTTTCGTGCTCCCGGTACGTTGCTCCCGCTTCGGCTCAAACTGTCCGTTTGGGTAAGCCAGGACTAGATCAATATGCCTCAGGTTTTTTTCACTTAGAATAACTCAGCTTCATGCCGGATCCCTAGTAGGAGCGATTGTTTGCATCACGTGCATTTGACTTTGGAGACTCAACACAGGGGTTGGGTCTGTCTAGGACAGGTGTACCAAAAAAAATGACCATCCTGATGCATCTTACTTGCTGCTACTTGCGCATTTATTTGATCCGGATTTGTGTGTTGACTGACTTTTGAATATCATGAATAATATTTTAAAATTGAAAAAAAAATATAGCGGTTAGGGAATTGACTGTTTATTTTTGAAAAAAAAAACCCAATGCCCAAATAACTTTCAAAACTCTGCCGAAATTTTGAGAAAATGAAAAAAAAAATGTTTTATTAGTTTGTTTTATTAAAAGCAAAGGAAAAATAGAAAATGAAAATAAAAAAAGAGTCTTTATTTTAAAATGGTTTTTTTTATTTTATTTGCTTATGAAAATGCAAAAAATAAAAAAATAAAAAATAATAAAAAAAAAGGTCTTTCATTATTTTTTTCATTATTTGTCGCAAATATATATATATATAAATCCGAAAAGTTTTTTTTTATTTTCAAAAGATATATATATCTTTATTTGTTGCAAAGAGTATTTGTCTTGCCAAGAAAATTTAAAATAAAATTCCAAAAAAATATGTCTTGCAAAAAATAATATAAATATCTTTATTTTCCATTGTTGATAAAACAAAAATAATAAAAATGTTTTCTTTTTTTAAAAAAATCCTAAAATAATTCAAAATCCAAAAAATATTTTTTAGAAGCATTTCTTTTATCAAAAGTAAAATTCCAAAAATATTTTTTTCTTTAGAATAAAAAAAAAGACAAATGGAAATTCGAAAAAAAAAACTTCCTTTTACTTTTGAAATTCTCAAAGTTCAAATCAAAAGAAAAGGAATTTTTACGAGTTTTTCTTTCAAAAAGAAATCAATCAAAAAAAATATATACTTCCTTTGAGCAGTTCTTTCACAGTTCCAATAAAAATAAAAAAAAATTAGTTCATTTACTTTATTCACGACTTGCCCGAACTATGCGGGTTTGATTCTCACCGGATGTGAGATACGTTGGCAACCCTCATCGGGTCCAACCCCCCTTTTTTCTAAAATAAGCCAAAAACCAATAAATAAATAAATAAACGTGTCAACATTTTTATTTTTGTCGTAAATAAGTCGGGCAGTGTCCAGCCTCCACTTTTTGCTAAAAAAATAGCCAAAAATATATGTCATATTTTAATTTTGTCATAAAGAAGTCGGGTGACGCTGTTTTATCAAGACATAGCCGAATGTTCTCGAAAGGGACGCCGGAAGGCTGACTTTGCATAAACAGCCACCTTTGGGTCATTTTTTAAAATTTGGTCCAGTTGACCCACACAGCCTTAAAAATCTTCGTCCCCGAGGCGCTGAAGGGCCGTGTTGCAACACCTGGTTTTTATTGTAATTTGAAAAAAAAAACAAAGAGTCAACGGTCAGGTGAATACCGTTTAGATTTTTGGTCAAAATAAGCCGAGCCAGCTTCGGCCGCGTCTTAAACCGTTCTTGCCGACATAGCCTCAGAGTATCTTTCAGTTGTCGAAAGGCTATTTTCGTAAAATACGGACAAGTGTGTAAAGTGTCATAAAATAATCCTCTCCGGCCTCAAAATTTGGAAGGGACCACATTTGCAAAAATAACCGTTTGGTTGCATTTGTCAAAACGGGGAAAGGAAGCTGACCTTTTTGTTTTGAGGTTATAAATCTTTTGATTAGAATATGTGGGTCGTTTGATTTTCAAGTTTGTAGGTCATCTTTAAACCTTTGAAATCCAGTTGTTTTATTATGAAAATTGATAATTCCAAAGAAAAAATGTGTTTCATTGTTCTTACCCAGTCTATTGGTCCGAACTACGCAAGGTCTGATTCATGCGGGGTCATGATACGTAGGCAATCTCCATAAGATTCGACCACAACAAAAAAAAAGAGAAAAAAATGATAAAAAAAAAAGAAGAAGAAAAAAATCGAAAAAAAAAGAAAATGAATGAAAAAAAAAATCGAAAAAAAGAAAGAAAAGAAAAAAAAAGATGTTATTAATAATGTGGACCGACGGAGTCCATTCTAACCTGTTTCGCTTTGAATCACAAAGAAAGTTAAGGTGGTTGGTTTGTGGTAAGCCGTAAATACAAGACCCAGAAGCACACTTTGCGGGGATCAAGCCTGATAACAGAAGCACTCAAATCCTATTAGGCCTTGTTGACTGAGGTTGATGATATTGAAGTTGGCAATGGTCTCGACAATATTAATGCAAAGCTCAGTGGCTAAGATGCCAATTTTGATAAAGTGGGAGGACGCTCCGTTCCTTGGTTAGCAAGAGAGAAGCTTTTGGTGGCTTATTTTGTTGTCATTTCTGTTGTCCGGATTATCCTTAGGGTTGTAGTTCGAATATTGTCTTGTGTCAAACCTTCTTATCTTTCCAGTTTGTCATATCAGTTTGTTTAAGTTTTTTTAAGGGTGTGTTAAGATTTTATTCTGGTTGTTTTATTTGTTTTTCTAACCATCTCGCCGGAAGTCTAATACAAAAGCCGGTCTTTTATTATTTCCAGTCATCTTTTTATTTAGTCCTTTTGTCATTTTCGTTCAATGCCGATTCTAGGGACATGACATGCGCACACAGTTTGGGCCTAGTCTATAAAGTTAATCATAAAACCCTGGGAAGGTGATCAAAGCATTTAAAGGAAATAAGAACGGTTTGAGATTATTTGAAGCCCGAGTCATGTGGAACTGGGGCAAGTAAAACATAAAGAAAACCGTTAAATGCAAGATTCGCCAAATTGGCATGAGGGTCGTGCATGAGAGTGAGAGTGTCGCCCAGCAGTGCTTTAGAAATGACAAATGAAAAAGCAAGTGTTTAACATAATTGTCAAGTCCAGCACCATCGGAAGAGACTATAAATCTATGTTCAATTATGTTGTTTGCACTTGGCATGTTTTGAAGACTAGAATGACGAAGGCATTTTATTCTGCTACCTAAACACTTTATCCTTCGTTACCCCTTTTGAGCCTTATTTATTTTCTTTCATACCCCTCGTTCGGAATCAATAGCAATGACTAGGAAATACGAGCCTGGAAGGTAAAGAAAAAATGAAAAAAAAAACGAAAAGAAAAAGAAAAATGAAAAAAAAACAAAAGAAAGTCAAAAAGAGGAATTGGGAACTACGTTTGACCTGATTCCTCAAAGAGGATACGTAGGCGCTTCACGGCTCGGTCAAAGGGTGCATAATGGCCACAATGGTCATAGTGCGCCCAGTGTAATAAAAAAAATTTTAAAATTTTAATTATAAATAAATAATCCCCAAGCAAGAAACTGGGGCAAGGGTTGCGCTTGTGGTAAGCAAAATTGGTTCCAAAGGTTGTAATTTTGAACCCCAAATTGATTTGTTGTTTGAGCCTTTAATACCCTTTCTTTCTAGCCTGTCCAAAAACTCACATTACGGTCTAAAGAAAGACCTTCTGACCAGTCTGCAAAAGATGCCAAGTCAGACAAATGAGAGTCTTACCGGCGAACATAACATTCTGTTCCACAGCAGAAAGAACTCTAATCTCCAGCAGAGAGAATCATACCGGCAACACTCCAAATCCCCAGCTGGAAAGTGATATAAATGAGAGAGTCTTATCGGTGAAAATCTTCACGGACACCATAAGGCGATGAAAGCTGAGAGAAAAACCCAAAATGAGAGAGGCTTGATAGTGAAAACCCTTCGGGCACTACAAGTCGAATAAGATTGGGAATCAGATGGAGGATAGTCAAGGGAAGACCTTGAAAGATGATTGACAGCAGAGGATAGGACACATATGCATGTCATGACCATTAGAGTCGGTGTCTGCGTTTGATAGTTTTTTTTATTTATAGTTTCTTTCGTTAAAGAGTCATCTTTTTTCTTTTGTCTTTTATTCTGTTCCTTTTTATCTTTCTCCTTTCATAGAAAATTCCCCAGTAGAGTCTGTTTGGTCAGAACCAGTGGGAAATGACTTCAAAATAGGCCATCAACTTTCCAAGATAAGATCTGACTAGTACATGCAAATGGTATAGTCAGCAAGGAACAAGCGCAAGGCCAGTGTAAAAAAAAGATATCCCCAGCAAAAGGGAATTGACAAAAAGATCAACGAGTGTCAAGAGGGATATCCCCAGCAGAAAAGGATTATCCCCAGCAAATAATATCGTCCCTTGTGGAATGCAGAGCAAGGAAGGAGAAAGGGAAAAGCCATCCCAGTGTAGTATCACAACCAACTACCACGCTTTAAGCTAACAAATTTTGTTTGAGTTAAAACAGGTAAAGGAAATGGCATTGATGTCGGAAATGCATGCCACAAGAAAGATTGTCAAACTGGGGCAGAAAATTTTCTTTTCAGTTAGAAAATTTTCTGGAAAATCAGGTACCCATTTGGGGAAGAATATAGATAGCACCAAGGAAGTGGTCTTTGAACCAGGGTTTCCCCCAACATAATAAGTTTTCAATGGAGGAAATTGATCCCAGCAGACAGAACCAAAGAGATGAAATTGGTGTATAGAAAAAGCAAAAGCCATTGTCATCCCCAACATCTTCCAGAAGAATGAAGCATCGATTTGAAGGGATAAAATTCCCCAGCAGCGTTATCCTCAACAACGTTATCCCAAAAAGATAACACTTATATCCCCAACAGTGTTAAAAAAAAATTGAATTTGAAGGAGGGGAAGAAAGAAGACTCCCGCAGTGGTATTATCCCCAGCAAGCAAGAACAAAGCAGCGCAAAGGAAAAAGAAAAGAAAAGAAGAGATTGCAAAGGTAAGTTTCTCAAATCATTGATCTTTACATTTTCTCCTAGGATAAAAAGTCCTAGTATGATGAATTTCCCTCCCGAGTCAAAATCTTGGTCTGATGAAATTGTTCTCCCAAGATAAAATCTTAGTCGGATGAATCTTTCTCCTAAGATCACAACAAAATGGACCTAGTCTGACGATTTATCTCCTAGAGTCAAAATCTTGGTCTGATGAAATTGTTCTCCCAAGATAAAATCTTAGTCGGATGAATCTTTCTCCTAAGATCACAACAAATGGACCTAGTCTGACGATTTATCTCCTAAAGTCAAAATCTTGGTCTGATGAAATTGTTCTCCCAAGATAAAATCTTAGTCGGATGAATCTTTCTCCTAAGATCACAACAAAATGGACCTAGTCTGACGATTTATCTCCTAGAGTCAAAATCTTGGTCTGATGAAATTGTTCTCCCAAGATAAAATCTTAGTCGGATGAATCTTTTTCCTAAGATCACAACAAATGGACCTAGTCTGACGATTTATCTCCTAGAGTCAAAATCTTGGTCTGATGAAATTGTTCTCCCAAGATAAAATCTTAGTCGGATGAATCTTTCTCCTAAGATCACAACAAATGGACCTAGTCTGACGATTTATCTCCTAGAGTCAAAATCTTGGTCTGATGAAATTGTTCTCCCAAGATAAAATCTTAGTCGGATGAATCTTTCTCCTAAGATCACAACAAAATGGACCTAGTCTGACGATTTATCTCCTAGAGTCAAAATCTTGGTCTGATGAAATTTTTCTCCCAAGATAAGATATCAAATCTTAGTCCGATGAATCTTTCTCCTAAGATAGGATATCAAATCCTAGTCTGATGAATTTTCTCCTAGGATAATTTGAAAAGAATTGAATTGAAAAAAAAGAGGTTGAAGTCAGTAGCCCCCCTGAAGAATAGAATGGCTATTTATTGGTTGAAGTCAGGAGCCCGCCTGAAGAGAGGAAAGGCGTTTTAAAAAGATGTTGAAATCTTACCAACCTAAAGAAAGGAATGACGATGTATGGTTTGAAGTCAGGAGCCCGCCTGAAGAGAGGAATGGCGATTATTTTCAAAGTTGTTGTTGAAGTCAGGAGCCCGCCTGAAGAGAGGAAAGGCATTTTAAAAAGATGTTGAAATCTTGCCAACCTAAAGAAAGGAATAGCGATGTATGGTTTGAAGTCAGGAGCCCGCCTGAAGAGAGGAATGGCGATTACATTTCAAGTGTTGAAGTTGGGAGCCCGCCCATAATAACAGAGGAATACATTCAGTCTTTACATTTCAAGCATTGAAGTTGGGAGCCCGCCCAGATAACAGAGGCATACATTTCAAGTCTTTAATTTTCAAGTATTGAAGTTGGGAGCCCGCCCAGATAACAGAGGCATACATTTCAAGATCAAGTCAGAGGACAATAAAACAGAGGGTTACAATAGGAATCCCCAGCAGGAAACAATAAAATTCCCCGGCACCGGGAAACAGAAGGTTGCAACAAGAGGTCACAGTACAAACTCAAGTACATGTGTCAAAAGAAGTAAAGCACCGGAAGAAATGCAAGCAGACAAGGAAGCAAGGCAACAAAAACAAATTGTACTCTAGCCTAGCTTCTTGTTTTTTTAAGCACGGTGTAACAAGGAGATCGGTAAGCAGTAGTAATAGCATGCAACAACAGTAACATTGCAGTCCAACGGTAGTCCCAGCTACAAAAATTTCTCGAACTACATTGACCTGATTCCTGTTTAGCCCAGGATATGTAGGAAACCTTTGAAGCAAAGGTTCGGTCAAATTTTTTTCAAAAAATGCTTCAACGGAGTACTCGGATGGGCAAAAATCGCTCGCTTTATCTTTGCACGAAAACCCTTCGTGTCTCCGGGCAAAGAGGGGCAGCTGTAAGCACGTGATTTTTGCCCTATATGAGAATTACTCCCAAAAAATTCAAAAATAAAATGATTTTTCTTTGGTGTGCAATTTTGTGATATTTTGTGATATTTTGAAGAATTATTTGTATTTGTCTGTGCGTGTTTATTCGCTAAATTAATAAAAAAATACAAAAATATGTCGCATTTTGCATGTAGGATTTAATTCTACAATTGTTAGTAATTAAAATTGTTTTACAAAAATTAAAAATTACAAAAATAGGCATCGTTTGCATTTTTAGCATTTAATGTCCAAATATACAATTTTATGCTTAATTAATACTTAATTGTGCGTTAATTGTTATTGGGGGTTAATTTGCGCCTTTATAACTTAATTTAGTTTTTAATAATAGTTTAAGTATTTTTATAATTTAGTTTTAGAAAAATAAAAGAAGAAAAGAGAGCGAAAATATAAAGAAAGTCGGAATTGGGCCACTTCTTCAATTTCAAGCTATAGGCCCAAAAATGGTCCAATCTTCCCTACGACCCAGTCCATTTCGAACTGGGTCGACCCAGTCCATAACCCAAAAGACCCAAACCCCTTTGTCTTGCATTTTACAAAACAAAACAAAAAAAATAAGAAGACAAAAACCCTAAAAAAATTTCTAAACCATCCCCCCCCTCCTATCTTCTTCTTCTTCCTCAAGCTTCAAGAAAGCCAACAATGGCCACCCTATCTTCTTCCTCTCCAAAACCTCTCCGGCGATCCTCCATTAAATCCGACCACCCATGGCTACATCGTCTTCATCTCCTTCTTCTTCGTCCGAAATTCCTAGCCCTATCCGCCATTGACGAAGCTCGTCGAGCTCAAGCTTGAGCTCGACGTCCATGGCTGACCATGCTGCTTCTTTTCCTCCTTCCGAGCACGTCGAGCTGCTGCTGTGGTTGCTTAGATTTTTTTTTTCCGTCCAAACACCACCTCCGAACGACCCCCAGCCACGCCGGAACAACACAAAACGAACCAAGATGCCATGGCTGTCCGCTCACGCATCTGCTACTGCTGCTCCATCGACGCTTCCGCTGCTCCTCCTTCCTCCGCCGCTGCTTCTGCTTCTCGACGTCGTGCTGCTGCTCGCCGCTTCGTACTGTTGTTGACGACGCAAGGCAGTCCGGTTAAAGTCCGGCAAAGGTCGAGGGTTTTTCGTCAAGTGAAGATCCTGTACGTCGTGAGTTCATCGTCAAGTTCGTTGTTTGTTTGGTCGTTGTTCGCCTTTCGATCCGGTTAGTAGTTTTTGAGTTTTATTTTGTCCGTATTTTGTTTTGATATTTTCGAATCTAAAATCAACAAATGTTTGTTTTGTTTATCGTTTGAATTAATTTTTAGTTCATGTTCATGTGTTATTTGTTAAATTAATTTTCCGATTTTAAAATGGAAGTTTAATTAGTTGTTTTCATATTCATGTCATGTTTGTATTATTGTTTAAGTGAATATTTGTTAGTTTGATGTTTGTTAGATACAAGTTGAAATTTAATTAAATATTTCTTCAATTTGTTTCATGTGTTTATGTATTGTTAGAAATTGTTAATATTGTTAAGTTCAAGTTTAAGTTCATAATTGTTTCTTCGTCGATCTTGTTATTTGTTTAAAGAATTTAGTTGTGTTAAAGGAATATATTGATTTAATCGTTTAATCCGTCATGTTTGTTTTGTTAAAATAGATTCATTCATGTTCACACTTTGTTTGGATGATCTTGAATCCGAATTTTGTATAGTTTGATTTCTTGTTTACCATTTATGATTATTGCTTGAATTGTTCTCATAATCTTGTTTAAAGTTTAATATAAGAATTGTTTGTTGTAATGTTGTTAGAGTTGATTTTAAGTTCAATATTATTGAATTTAATCTAAATGTACTTGTTTGATTGTTGTTGTTGTTTAAATCCGAAAATAGGTTTTGTTGCTAAAATATTGTTCAATCAAATTTTAGTTGTTCTTTGTTGTTCAATTTGTGTTCATGTGATTTGTTGTTGAAATGTTGTTAAAATTGTGTTCATGTGATATTATTGTTATGATGTTCATCCGTGTTCATATTGTTATTTGAACATTGTTAGAAATTGATCATATTGTCTATATTTTGGTTAAGTTTGATTAATTGATGTGTTATAGCTGATGGGTAGTTTGGTAAATTTGTAGTACGTTCAGGGGTAGTTTGGTAATTTCAGTAAGGTCGGAGGGGGTAGTTTAGGAATTGTACATTTTGTAATTGTTTATTTGAAGCATGGGGGACAAAATGAAATGGGGTGGGTTGTGATATAATTATTTAATATAAAGGGGGGACAAGATTTAATTTAAAGGGGAATCTTGCATTATTTTAAATGAAGCATGGGGGACAAAATATAATGGGGTGGTGTGATATGTTTATTTAATGTAATGGGGATGAGTGGAAAGATAATGGGTTGGGTAGAGAAAAAGTATTGATTTAATTGATTAAAAGATTTATGGGATGAGATTATATATATGTGAAGTCTTGAACACAAGACAAGAACAGATACAGAGAGAACAGAAAAGATACGAGAAAAAATACAGACACAGATAGAGAAAAAAAAAACGGACAGAGAATAGAAGAGAGAAAAATTCCGAAAAATATTTAAGCTTTCAAAATAAAAATAAAAGCTAAAAAATCTACTGCTTTCTTTCTTTGTTTGAAATTAGTATTAATGGTTGTTGTTTCATTTAAAGCTTAAAGCTTTTGTTTTTGGGATTACTACTCCACCGGTTTGTACTGGGTTGTTACTGTTGTTGGGCAGTTGTTGATGTTGTACTGTTATTACTGCCGCTGATTCTCATCTTCATTTTCTTGCTTCCAATATCAGGTACATATCTGTAAATTCATGTCATGAAAAGCTTCAACATGAAATATTAATGAAGTTCGGGAAATATAATTCTGTTTTCCATTCGTTCAAGTTCATTAGTTTAAAATTTGGTTTTGTTTCAGTTGATTAATATAGTAGTATGTTAGTCGTGATGAATATAAGAGAATTGTTACCTCTTAAAGTTCGTATAAGTGTTGTAATAATATCACCTATTTCGGAATTTTCATTAAGTGAAGTCATGATTGAATTATCAAGGTAGGGAACATGACATAAAATGGGCCATTAATTACATCCCGTAATATTGTTAGCTAAATGTAAATTAGAATGGAAGTATCAAGAAATTACATTATTAGTATATCTTGTAAAAAATCTAATTTTGGTTTAGATTGATATAAGTTGTATGTTCATATATGGCATGATGATGAGTATATATATAATCATATATGGAAGGTGATTTGATATAGCTCGTTACGATGTTAGAGTGTTATGAATGTTTTAGACGGACAATTGTGTTGCATGTAAGGCAATTTTATTCAATCGATTTGTATAATAATTCCCTTTCTTATCAACTTGATGCCTATTTACCATCATAAACAAATTAATCAAACGATTATAATTTTGGATTAAAAAACAATTAATGTAGAAGGTGATTAGGTTTATAGATTATAACATTTTTTTAGCATTCGCTTCAAATAGAACAATGAAAATTCTTCAAAAATATCACTTCCTTACATCCATTCTTTCCCAATTTTTATACGTAATTTGCATGTTGTCTATTTGGGTAGGCAAATATTGTATTCACTAAATGGTAGTATTAATCACACATTTATTTTTACTCCACAAATTCGAATGGTTTGAGGAATATAATTCATACGCGAAAAACATAAATTGCGACCAACGTCCAATAAATTGTAAATTCTTTTTAAGGAATTTAGAGACTAAAAGAATATTTATTTCTCATGATGTTCACATAAAAATACGTGGATATAATAAACAATTTGTAAACAAATTTATACTACCATCAAGAATATTTTTGTGATTAGGGATACGTTCGCGTAACCTAATTATATTTCTAAAGGCAATTCGGATTATGCGTTCGCGCAACTTCGATCGAATATTTAATAAAAGGGATTTCTCGGAGAATATCATTATTAATTTCATAAAAACCCGAGATGTGAGGTTCACTACTTAATTATACAAAAAGGGCGAATATTCTTGATTTTATTTAAAGCATAATTTCGAAAATAATTATTTTAATAAAAATATTATCTATATTATTGTGTACACGTGCGCGTGACACAACTCCGCATGTTTTAAAAAATATAATTTATAACACGAATATACGTACGCGTGATTCGATTCAAAGAAGGGACTTTAAATCTAAATAGAAGCGGTAACAATAAAATCATGCAATAAAAAATGTATTTAGCAAATCAAAATAATCAAGCCGAATATAACAGTTGAGCGACCGTGCTAGAACCACGGAACTCGGGAATGCCTAACACCTTCTCCCGGGTTAACAGAATTCCTTATCCGGATTTCTGGTGCGCAGACTGTTAAATAGACAGAGTCATATTCTTTTCCTCGATTCGGGATTAAAATAGGTGACTTGGGACACCCTAAATCTCCCAAGTGGCGACTCTGAAATAAAGAAATAAATCCCGTTTCGACTGTCCTTTAATTGGAAAAAACTCCCTTCACCCCTCGCGGGGCGGAAAAAGGAGGTGCGACAATAATAACATTAAAAGAGAATGGTACGTATATACCTATTCTTTTGACCAAAGAAGAACTTTTAGAAATAAATGGATTAAGGACTTAAAAAGACTTAGATGTGATATTGAATTCTTTAGATGGTTCGAATTAACAGGACAAATTCCAAATCAAAAGGAATCTTTACACATGATTATCAATAAATGGTATACCAAATTTTCTAAAGAAAAATTCCCTCAATTAAGAGAAAAATTCGATTTTACAAATGAACTTCTAGAAAAAATAGAAGAACAACTTAAAACAAAACTAAGTATCTCAAAGCCTAATACAGAACAAGCTAGTACTAGCAAAGATAAAACAGTTGAACTCCATAAACTGCAAACACAGTTAACTTCATTAAATAACAAATATGAAATTCTGTTAAAGGAAGAAACCATCCCTGACAGGGAAACTAAACTAAAGATGATAGAAAGAGCTTCTAAAGGGCTTGTAGATTATATAAATAAATTAAAACCTTCACTCACTCTAAAAACTATATCTACCACTACTCCTGAAGTAAGTAGATTAACGAATGATCCTCGACTGTGACGACCCGGACAGTCATCTCATGAGTTACCGCACCATTTCTCCCATTTCAGCTTCTTTACGCTTCGTTATCCGTATTTTATGTGATCGAGTTTATTAGTTCGAGTTCGGAGAGGATTTGGTAAGAAATGAGACACTTAGTCTCTTTTAAGAAAGCTTAAGTTGGAAAAGTCAATCGGATGTTGACTTATATATTAGAAGGCTCGGAAGTGAGTTCCGATGGTTCGGTTAGCTTCGGGAGGTGATTTGTGACTTAGGAGCACGATCGTAATGAGTTTTGGAGTTGTAGAGAAGATTTAGGCTTGAATTGGTGAAATTGATATTTTGGCAAATTCTAGTTGATAGGCGAGATTTTGATATAGGGGTCGGAATGGAATTACGAGAGTTGCAGTAGCTTCATTGTGTCATTTGGGATGTGTGTGCAAAATTTCAGGTCATTCGGACGAGATTTGATAGACCTTTTGATCGAAAGCATAATTTAAGAGTTCTTGGAGCTCTTAGGCCTGAATCCTATGTTAAATTGGTGATTTGATGTTGTTGTGAGCATTCCGAAGTTTTGAGTAAGTTTGAACGATGCCATGAGATGTGTTGGTACAATTGGTTTGATGTTCCGGGAGTTCCGGGTAGGTTCCGGGATGTTTTAGTGCAAAAATCATAGCTGTAGCAGGTCTACAGGGGTTGTAGGCCCCAGAACTCACCCATACGGTCCGCACAAAAATAGGTGCGCCCGCGTTGAGTGCTGTGCGGACCGTACAAAAGTGGCCGCGGCCGCGGTAGGTGTCATGCGGACCGCACAAAATGGTGTGCGGCCGCATTGGGGAACGATCCGCTGGTCCTACTTCGGAAGCTCATATCATTTACTCTACATGGAATTGTGAGGTGATTCAAAACCGAAAGTTGTATCCCTTCGTGTCTAGTTTCCAGAAAGGTAAAGATATCACAATTTGGACATATGTAGCATAAGTTATGGCCAAAATATGAAATTCTGTCACTGCAGAGGGAGGCCTGTGCGGCCGCACGTTGCCTTTGTGCGGACCGCACTGGCTTGCGCGGACCGCGTGAGTTTTGGTGCGGCCCGCGGTAGCTGATACCTGAGGAGTACCTATAAATACGAGGTTTTGGGTTTTATTTAATATTTTGACCTACAGAGCTCGGATTTTGGCGATTTTTCGAAGGGTTTTCAAAAAATTCATCGGGGTAAGTGATTTTAACTCAGATTTGGCTAGAATACATGAATCTATCACTGAATTCATCATTTAATTCGTGATTTGAGATGGAATTTGGGAAGAAAATTATGAAACCTTTAAAAAATGTAAAATGATGATTTGAAGGACCAAATGGTATCGGAATTGGATAATTTTGGTATGGTTGGACTCATGAGGGTATGAGGATTCTGAAAATGTAAATTTTACCCGATTCCGAGACGTGGGCCCGGGGCTCGAGTTTTGCTAATTTTGAGATTTTTGATATTTTTCGAATATTTTCGCTTGGGCTTTGTTCCTTTAGCATATTGTGATGTATTTGTTCTGATTTTGGATAGATTCGACACACGTGGAGGCCAATTCGAGGGGCAAAGGCGTCGCGAGCTAGAGAATTAGCCAGTTCGAGGTGAGTAATGGTTGTAAATAATGTCCTGAGGGTTTGAAACCCCGGATTGCACATCGTAGTGCTATATTGAGGCAAGATACGCGCTGGATGATGAGCGTGGGGTCTTTCACTACTGGGGATTGTGACTTGGTCCATCCCGATTGATGACTTTACTGAATATTTGACTGAAATTCATTTGTTGTCATCATAATTTGGGCTGATTGCCATATTTGGGCTTCGTGCCAACTATTTGAACCCTTCGGGGATTTTTATCATTGTTTTCTTACTGCTTGACTTATTATTTGAACTCAGTCCTGTTGATATCTACTGTTTTACAAACTCAGTCACTTTTACTTAGATTTGAAACTTAAATGATATTTCTACTTCATGTTTTGGGCTGAGAACTACTGTTTTACTAATGCCTAAGGGGCTTATGATGATTTCTGGACTGAGTGAGGCCGAGGGCCATATGTGAGGATATGTTGAGTGATGATGCCACGAGGTGGCTTGATATAGCGCTTGGGCTGTAAGGGGCCCCTCGGGAGTCTGCACACCCACAATGAGCGTGGGTACCCATGGGATTTGAAACAGTGGTAACAATGACACTGTATGATGCAATTTGGTTAGGTAACAATGGCTGACCATTATGCTGAGTGATTGTGAGGTAGCTCGAGGGGCTGATACTGTACTAATAGTGAGCCTGAGGGGCTGATACTATGCTGAGCGATTGATACTGTGCCCGAGGGGCGGATTTCTACTTGTTAATTACCTATTAAATTACTTGTTTTACTTGTTTTAAAAAGGAATATCATTTGATTTCTTCACTGATTTACTGCTTGATATGGAATTGCTTTGTGCCTTTACGTGTTTTCATACTTTCAGCTATTATTTGTAATTATTACTCACTGAGTCGAAGTACTCACATTACTCCCTACACCGTGTGTGCAGATTCAGGTATAGTAGAGTCCGCACCTGAGCGCTGATTCCGTCCAGGCTAGGCAGTGATTTGGAGTTACGAGGTAGCTTTTGACGTCCGCAGCCCCTTGTCTCTATTATCTTCTATCATTTATGTTTTCTTCAGACTATTGTATCAGATTTCGTACTTTGTAGACCTATAGCAGATTCTGTAGTAGCTACTGACTTGTGATACCCCGGTTTGGGCTGTGTCGGGATGGTTCATGCTATTATTATCGTTAAATTCCACAATTTATGAATATTATATTATATGTTACTACTGTTTATGATTATTAACTATTTAAAAGAGGTGTTCCGTTTTGGTATGGCTGGCCTTGTCTCCGAGAGAGGCCCCATCACGACCGGGTTCGGGGATTGGGTCGTGACAAGTTGGTATCAGAGCCTAGGTTACTTAGGTCTCATGAGTGATGAGCAAGTTTAGTAGAGTCTCGCGGATCGGTACAGAGACGTCTGTATTTATCCTCGAGAGGCTGCAGAACCTTTAGGAAAAACTTCATATTCTTGAAACTCTTGTCGTGCGAACTTGTTGGTCCGAGTACTAAACTTCTGATATTCCATTCTCTCATAGATGGTGAGGACGCGAGCTACCGGATGAGGTGGACGACCACCAGTGCCACCCATTGAGGCCACCAGAGGCCGTGGACACGGTTGTGGACATGGCAGAGGCAGAGCAGCGAGGGCAGTACCTGTTGATGCACTGGCTGCCCCGACTCCGGATCAGGCTCCCACTATGGATGCTCCAACAGCACCAGTTCAGGCACCAGTTGTGCCTATCGTGGTTCCGGGTCTTCAGGAGGCCTTGGCACAGATCTTATCAGTTTGCACTAGCCTAGCTTAGGCAGTTTCAGCCACTACAGCAGCAGCTACTTCACAGGCTAGGGGAGGCATTCAGACCCTGCTGCTCGCACACCTGAGCAAGTAGTGCAGGGACTAGAGACACCAGGGGCACCTTCAGCTCAGCCGGTTGCACCAGCTCAGGAGTTTATTGTGACAGTTATGCCGGATGATGAGCAGCGTCGTCTTGAGAGGTTTGGTAGACTTCAGCCTCTGTCATTCAGTGGTGCCGAGGGCGAGGATGCCTAGGGTTTTCTTGATAAATATCAGCGGATGCTCCGTACAGCAGGGATTCTTGAGACTAGTGGTGTGGCATTTACCACCTTTCAGTTTACTGGGGCTGCCTTCACATGGTGGGAGGCGTATGAGAGGCATAGGCCGGTTGGAGCAGCGCCCCTTACTTGGTAGCAGTTCTCCACTCTCTTCTTGGAGAAGTATATGCCGTAATATCGTAGAGAGGAGCTGCGTAGACAGTTTGAGTGGTTGCGACAAGGGGATATGACTGTGTCACAGTATGAGTCGAGGTTTTCTGAGTTGGCTCGTCATGCCATTTGTATGGTTCCGACAGATCGTGAGAGGATCAGGAGATTTGTTGATGGCCTTAACTATCACCTCCGTATTCTTATGACCAGAGAGAGGGTGTTGGGTGCTATGTTCGAGGAGATGGTCGATATCGCTCGCGAGATTGAGACGGTTCGCCGTCAGGATCGAGAGGAGAGGGAGGCCAATAAGCCTCGAGTATTTGGCATTTATAGTGGTGCTTCTTCGAGGGGCTAGTTTCAGCATGGTAGAGGCCGTCCTTTCAGGCATGCTCAGTCAGCCCGCTCAGAGTATCGCGGGGCATCTTCGGGTCATGGTCACCATGGATCTCAGCGGGGCCAGTCATCACTCAGTGCCCTTCCAGCCCAGAGTTCATCTCGTGCCCCGTCAGCTCAGGGTTCTTCTATGCCGAGTGCATCAGCTGGTCACTCCGGTGTGAGGGGTTCCCTTCAGTCCCCTTATCCAGCACCTGGGAGTTGTTATGAGTGTGGAGAGTTTGGACATGTGTGGAGGCAGTGTCCTCATCGTATGGCTAGTTCATCTCAGCAGAGGGGTCAGCCCTCAACTACTACTCCAGTTACCTCACCACCCGCCAACCAGCTAGGGGTGGAGGTCATGCAGCTAGGGGTCGCCCTAGAGGGGGAGGTCGATCAGGGGCGGTCAGGCCCGTTTCTATGCACTTCCTGGCAGGCCAGATGCTATTGCTTTAGATGCTGTCATTACAGGTATTGTTTTAGTCTGCCACAGAGATGCCTCTGTATTATTTGATCCCGGTTCCACCTTTTCTTATGTGTTATCATACTTTGCTCGTTATTTGAGTATGCCACGTGAGTTTCTTGCTTTACTTGTTCATGTATATACCCTAGTGGGCGATACTGTTGTTGTAGACCGTGTGTACCGGTCATGTGTGGTGACTATTGGGATCTGGAGACCCGAGTAGATCTATTGCTATTGAGCATGGTGGATTTTGATGTCATTTTGGGCATGGATTGGCTATCTCCAAGTCGTGCTATTCTAGACTGTCATGCTAAGACAGTCACTTTGGCTATGCCAGGTGTACCGCGGATCGAGTGGCGTGGTGTGACTAATTATATACCTAGTAGAGTGATTTCTTTCTTGAAGGCCCACTGTATGGTTGGGAAGGGTTGCCTTTCATATCTAGCATTTGTAAGGGATGTTGGAGCTGAGACTCCTAGTATTGATTCTGTCCCAGTTGTGAGGGACTTTCCTGATGTGTTTCCTGCAGACCTGTCGGGCATGCCACCGGACAGGGACATTGATTTTGGTATTGACCTGGTGCTGGGCACTTAGCCCATTTCTATTCCACCATATCGTATGGCACCTGCAGAGTTGAAAGAATTGAAAGAACAGCTTCAGGAACTCCTAGATAAGGGGTTCATTCGGCCTAGTGTGTCCCCTTGGGGTGCACCGATTTTATTTGTGAAGAAGAAGGATGGCACGATGAGAATGTGCATTGATTATAGGCAATTGAACAAAGTAACAATCAAGAACAAGTATCCTTTGCCTCGCATTGGTGATTTATTTGATCAGCTTCAGGTAGCGAGGGTGTTCTCCAAGATTGATCTCCGTTCGGGTTATCACTAGTTGAAGATCAGGGATTCAAATATTCTTAAGACTGCTTTCAGGACCAGATATGGTCATTATGAGTTTCTTGTTATGTCCTTCGAGCTAACCAATTCCCCAACAACATTCATGCATTTGATGAACAATGTATTTTGGCCTTATCTGGATTCGTTCGTTATTGTATTCATTTATGATATTCTGGTGTACTCGCGTAGTCAGGAGGAGCACATAGAGCATTTGAGAGTTGTGTTGCAGAGACTGAGGGAGGAGAAGCTTTATGCAAAATTCTCCAAGTGTGAGTTTTGGCTCAGTTTAGTGGCTTTCTTGGGGTACGTGGTGTCCAGCGAGGGTATACAGGTTGATCCGAAGAAGATAGAGGCGGTTCAGAGTTGGCCCAGACCATCCTCAGCCATAGAGATTCGTAGCTTTCTTGGGTTAGCAGGCTATTATCGCCGGTTTGTTCAGAGATTTTCATCCATTGCATCTCCTTTGAACAAGTTGACTCAGACGGGTGCTCCATTCGTATGGTCGGACGAGTCTGAGGAGAGCTTTCAGAAGTTAAAGACAGCCTTGACCACAGCTCCAGTGTTGGTTTTGCCATCAGCTTCAGGTTCATATACTGTGTATTGTGATGCTTCAAGAGTTGGGATTGGTTGTGTGTTAATGCAGGAGGGTAGAGTTATTTCTTATGCTTCTCGGCAGTTGAAGCCCCATGAGAAGAACTACCCCATTCATAATTTGGAGTTGGCTGCCATAGTTCACGCATTGAAGATTTGGAGGCATTACTTGTATGGTATATCTTGTGAGGTGTTCACTGATCATCTCAGTCTTCAGCATTTGTTCAAGCAAAAGGATCTTAATTTGAGGCAGCGGAGATGGTTGGAGTTGCTTAAGGATTATGATATCACTATATTGTACCATCCGGGAAAGGACAATGTGGTGGTCGATGCTTTGAGCTGAAAGATAGTGAGTATGGGGAGTTTGGCATATATTCCAGTTGGGGAGAGACCTCTTGAAGTTGATGTTCAGGCCTTGGCCAATCGGTTCATGAGGTTGGATATTTCAGAGCCCAGTCGGGTGTTGGCTTGTGTGGTTTCTCGGTCTTCCTTATATGATCGCATCAGAGAGCAATAGTATGATGATCCGTATTTGCTTGTCCTTAGGGATAGAGTCCAGCATGATGATGCCAGAGATGTGACCATCGGTGATGATGATGTGTTGAGGATGCAGGGCCGGATTTGTGTGCCCAATGTGGATGGGATTAGAGAGCTGATTCTGGAGGAGGCCCATAGCTCGCGGTATTCCATTCATCCGGGTGCCGCGAAGATGTATCAGGATTTGAGGTAGAAAGCACTATTGGTGGAGAAGAATGAAGAAAAATATTGTGGGATTTGTAGCTCGGTGTCTCAATTGTCAGCAGGTGAAATATGACCATCAGAGACCGGGTGGCTTGTTTCAGCAGATGGTTATTCCCGAGTGGAAGTGGGAGAGAATCACTATGGACTTTGTGGTTGGACTTCCTCGAACCTTGAAGAAGTTCGATGCTATTTGGGTAATTGTGGATCGGCTGACCAAGTCTGCGCACTTCATTCCTGTGTGTACTACCTATTCTTCAGAGCGGTTGGCAGGGATTTATATCTGGGAGATTGTTCAGTTGCATGGCGTTGCTATTTCCATCATCTAAGATAGAGGTACTCAGTTTACGTTCCTATTTCTGGAGAGCCGTGCAGAGAGAGTTGGGTACTCAGGTAGAGTTGAGCACAGCGTTTCATCCTCAGACGGACGGACAGTCCGAGCGTACTATTCAAATATTGGAGGACATGTTGCGTGCTTGTGTTATTGACTTTGGAGGTTCATGGGATAAGTTTCTACCACTTGCAGAGTTTGCTTACAACAACAGCTACCAGTCGAGTATTCAGATGGCTCCATATGAGGCTTTGTACAGGAGGCGGTGTAGATCTCCGATTGGTTGGTTCGAGCCCGGCGAGGCTAGACTATTGGTGATAGATTTAGTTCAGGATGCCTTAGAGAAGGTGAAGGTGATTCAGGAGAGGCTTCATACAGCGCTGTCACGTCAGAAGAGTTATGCGGACCGGAAGGTTCGAGATGTGTCCTACATGGTCGGTGAGAAGGTCTTGCTGAAGGTTTCGCCCATGAAAGGTGTTATGAGATTTGGGAAGAAAGGCAAGTTAAGTCCTCGGTTCATTGGGCCTTTTAAGGTGCTTCAGAGGATTGGGGAGGTGGCTTATGAGCTTGCTTTGCCACCCAGCATGTCGAGTGTGCATCCGGTATTTCATGTTTCTATGCTCCGGTAGTATAGCGGGGATCCGTCTCATGTTTTAGACTATAGCACGGTTCAGTTGGATGATGATTTGACCTTTGATGTGGAGCCAGTAGTTATTTTGGGTCGCCAGGTTCGGAAGTTGAGGTCAAAGGATATAGCTTCAGTGAAGGTGCAGTGGAGAGGTCGGCCCGTGGAGGAGGCTACCTGGGAGACCTAGCGGGAGATACGGAGCAAATATCCTCATCTGTTTGAGGCTTCAGGTATGTTTCTTGACTCGTTCAAGGACGAACGTTTGTTTAAGTTGTGGAGGATGTGACGACCCGACAAGTTATCTTATGAGTTACCGCCCCATTTCCCCTATTTTAGCTTCTTTACGATTCGTTTTCCGTATTTTATGTGATCGAGTTTATTAGTTCGAGTTCGGAGAGGATTTGGTAAGAAATGAGACACTAAGTCTCTTTTAAGAAGGCTTAAGTTGGAAAAGTCAACTGGATGATGACTTATGTGTTAAAAGGCTCGGAAGTGAGTTTCGATGGTTCAACTAGCTTCGGGAGGTGATTTGTGACTTAGGAGCGCAATCGGAATGGGTTTTGGAGTTGTAGAGAAGATTTAGGCTTGAATTGGCGAAATTGATATTTTGGCAAATTCCAGTTGATAGGCTAGATTTTGATATAGGGGTCGGAATGGAATTCCGAGAGTTGCCATAGCTTCATTGTGTCATTTGGGATGTGTGTGCAAAATTTCAGGTCATTCGGACAAGATTTGATAGACCTTTTGATCGAAAGCATAATTTAAGAGTTCTTGGAGCTCTTAGGCCTGAATCCTATGTTAAATTGGTGATTTGATGTTGTTGTGAGCGTTCCGAAGTTTTGACCAAGTTTGAACGATATCATGAGATGTGTTGGTACAATTGGTTTGAAGTTCCGGGAGTTCCGGGTAGGTTCCGGGATGTTTTAGTGCAAAAATCATAGCTGTAGCAGGTCTACAGGGGTTGCAGGCCCCAGAACTCACCCATGCGGTCCGCACAAAAATAGGTGCGCCCGCGTTGAGTGCTGTGCGCACCGCACAAAAGCGGACGTGGCCGTGGTAGGTGTCATGCGGACCGCACAAAATGGTGTGCGGCCGCGGTGGGGAATGATCCGCTGGTCCTACTTCGGAAGCTCATATCTTTTACTCTACAAGGAATTGTGAGGTGATTCAAAAACGCAAGTTGTAGACCTTCGTGTCTATTTTCCAGAAAGGTAAAGATATTGCAATTTGGACATCTGTAGAAAAAGTTATGGCCACAAGTCTAAAGCCTATCACTACAGAGGGAGGCCTGTGCGGCAGCACTTTGCCTTTGCGCGGACCGCACTGGCTTGCGCGTACCGCGTGAGTTTTGGTGCGGCCCGCGGTAGCTGATACCTGAGGAGTACCTATAAATACGAGGTTTTGGGTTTTATTTAATATTTTGACCTAGAGAGCTCGGATTTTGGAGATTTTTCGAAGGTTTTTCAAGAAATTAATCGGGGTAAGTGATTTTAACTCAGATTTGGCTAGAATACATGAATCTATCACTGAATTCATCATTTAAATTGTGATTTGAGATGGAATTTGGGAAGAAAATATTGAAACCTTTCAAAAATGTAAAATGATGATTTGAAGGACGAAATGGCATCGAAATTGGATAATTTTGGTATGGTTTGACTCGTGAGGGTATGAGGATTCTGAAAATGTAAATTTTACCCGATTCGGAGTCGTGGGCTCGGGGCTTGGGTTTTGCTAATTTCGAGATTTTTGATATTTTTCGAATGTTTTCGCTTGGTCTTTGTTCCCTTAGCATATTGTGACGTATTCGTTCTGATTTTGGATAGATTCAACGTGCGTGGAGGCCAATTCAAGGGGCAAAGGCGTCGCGAGCTAGAGAATTAGCCAGTTTGAGGTGAGTAATGGTTGTAAATGATGTCCTGAGGGTTTGAAACCCCGGATTGCACATCGCAATGCTATATTGAGGCAAGATACGCGCTGGATGATGAGCGTGGGGTCTTTCATTACTGGGGATTGTGACTTGGTCCATCCCGATTGATGACTTTACTGAATATTTGACTGAAATTCATTTGTTATCATCATGATTTGGGCTGATTGCCATATTTGGGCTTCGTGCCAACTATTTGAACCCTTCAGGGATTTTTATCACTATTTCCTTACTGCTTGACTTATTATTTGAACTCAGTCTTATTGATATCTACTGTTTTACAAACTCAACCACTTTTACTCAGATTTGAAACTTAAATGATATTTCTACCTCATGTTTTGGGCTGAGAACTACTGTTTTACTAATGCCCAAGGGGCTTATGATGATTTCTGGACTCAGTGAGGCCGAGGGCCATATGCGAGGATATGCTGAGTGATAATGCCACGAGGTGGCTTGATATAGCGCTTGCACCGTAAGTGGCCCCTCCGGAGTTTGCACACCTACAGTTAGCGCGGGTACCCATGTGATTTGAGACAGTGGTAACAACGATACTGTATGATGCAATTTGGTCAGGTAACCATGGCTGACCATTATGCTGAGTGATTGTGAGGTATCCCAAGGGGCTGATACTGTACTGAGAGTGAGCTCGAGGGGCTGATACTATGCTGAGCGATTGATACTGTGACCGAGTGGCGGATTTCTATTTGTTAATTACCTGTTAAATTACCTGTTTTACTTGTTTTAAAAAGGAATATCATTTGATTTCTTCACTGATTTACCGCTTTAAGTGATTTTACTGCTTGATATGGAATTGCTTTGTGCCTTTACGTGTTTTCATACTTTCAGCCATTATTTGTAATTATTACTCACTGAGTCGGAGTACTCACATTACTCCCTGCACCGCGTGTGCAGATTCAGGTATAGCAGAGTCCGCACCTGAGCGCTGATTCCTTCCAGGCTAGGCAGTAATTTGGAGTTACGAGGTAGTTGTTGACGTCCGCAGCCCCTTGTCTCTCTTATCCTCTATCATTTATGTTTTCTTCAGACTGTTGTATCGGATTCCGTACTTTGTAGACCTATAGCAGATTCTGTAGTAGCTCATGACTTGTGACACCCCGGTTTGGGCTGTGTCGGGATGGTTCCTGCTGTTATTATCGTTAAATTCCGCAATTTATGAATATTATATTATATGTTACTACTGTTTATGATTATTAACTGTTTAAAAGAGGTGTTCCATTTTGGTCTGGCTGGCTTTGTCTCCGCGAGAGGCGCCATAACGACCGGGTTCGGGGATTGGGTCGCGACATCGACACCCTAATAAAAAGAATTATTACAAAAGAGCATCATTTCCAGACGTTCGGTTCGAAGAAGATATCTATCTATCCCACTCCAGTCACGATAGAACTAGAATTTCCGATTGCAATATTGATGGTTTAGCTGAAAGCCAAATCTACAAAAAGCTTCACGAAATAGGAATTTTTGTAACAACATACAAAATGAAAAATGCGTCAGATAAACACGCAACAACCTTAATAGTATCAGGCTTTACTGGTACATTAAAAAATTGGTGGGATAATTACCTTTCCGAAGAAAATAGTAATCAAATCCTGAATGCCAAAGCAGTAATAACTGTTGTAAAAACTGAAAATAATACTCAAATAGCAGAGCAAGAATCTAAAGAAGACGCTACTGCAACTTTAATCTACTGTATAGCCAAACATTTTATTGGTGAAACAAAATTATTTCAGGATAGAAGTCTTGAACTTCTAAATAATCTTAGCTGCCCAAAATTAACAGACTTTAGGTGGTATAAAGATATGTTCATAGAAAAGGTAATGGTCATAGAAGACTGCAATAAACCTTTCTGGAAGGAAAGATTTATTAGTGGATTACCCAGATTATTTTCTGAAAAGGTAAGAACTAAAATTAGAGATAGGTTTAATGGTCAAATTCCATATGACAATCTTACGTATGGAGACTTAATAAGTTTTATCAATGTTACCGGTTTAGACTTACGTACAGACCTAAAACTTAAAAGTCTTATTAAAATGGATAGACTACAGTCCAAAGATGAGCTTGGTAGTTTTTGCCAGGACTTCGGCTACAAATCAATAGCCGCTACATTAAAAAGAGTGTCAAAGAAACACAGATCTTCAGATAAACCTAAAGGACGCCAGAGGCGTAAAGAAAAGAAAGAAGGAGAAACTTCTAAAAAGAAAAGGTTTAAAAGAAAATCTAAAAGGGATTATGGTGACAAATGCTGGTCTTGTGGAAAAATGGGACATAGAGCCAATGAGTGCAAAGTTACAAAAAAGAAAAAGAGTAAATTAAATACTTTTGAAATTGACGACAACACTAAAGAAAAACTTTACACAATTCTAGAAGATAATGATAACAGTTCATCATCTTCATCCACTGATAGCTATTATGATAGTGATAATGAATTGATTAATGTCGCATATGACTCAGATAGCAACAACTCAGTAGAAGACAGTTGTAACTGTACTGGCACAATTTGCGTATGTAGTCAAAATTCTCTTAGAGTAATCACAGAAGACTCCAAAGAAGTCTTATTCGACATCATCAAACACATAGATAATGATGAATTAAGAAGAAAATATTTAACTAAGTTAAAAAACATTATCATTAAACAAAAGGGAAATCGACCACAGATAGAACCTTTTGATATGAAAAAGGTAATGAATAGATTCTTTGTAAAAACAGAAGAGCCTACTACTATCCAACATCTTCAAACTGAACTTAAATCAGTAAAAGAAGAACTAAAAGATATTAAGCTTCGACTTAACAAAATTGAGATGGAAAGTATTACTGATAAAATACTATCTCAAGTATATAAAGGGAAAGCTATTAACAAAGAATTCTTCTCAAAAGAAGAAGACGATGAAGAAGAAGATAATAGCCCTTCACTGTCACGGCCCAAACCCCGCTCCGGTCGTGATGGCGCCTCTCGTGAAGACAAGGCCAGCCAACAAACCCATATCGCCTTTTCAAAAATAGTTAAACATTAATAAACAGTTTAAATATGATTTAATGATATAATTAACGGAAGCACAACCAGAAACAGCCCTAGCCGGGGTGTCACAAGTCACGAGCATCTACTAGGGTATAAATAAAACTGAAAGCCTGGATTGTACAAATACAGACTAATGAAATGAGGAGAGAGAAAAGTAGTGCTGCGAACGCCGGTAGCTACCTTGCTAAACCCTGATGACTCTGCCTTCAATCAGCCAAAACATACCTGAATCTGCACACAAGGTGCAGGGAGTAATGTGAGTACTCCGACTCAGTGAGTAATAATAATAAATAAAGACTGAAGGCAAGAAATCACGCAAAAACACAAGGTATTCCATACTGAAGTAGAAAAATCACTTTAAACAGTAAAGTAGTGAGAAATCAAGTGAAAATCCCTTTTTTTCCAACAAGTAAAGCAAGTAGTTTACAAGTGAGTAACAAAAATGATAGAAATGTAAACAGCCGATCGGGCAAAACATGTACAACAAACCGCCCCTTGGGCATAATAGCAACAGAACCAGCCCCTCGGGCTCAATATTAGAACAGTGCCAGCCCCTAGGGCTCAATATCAGAACAGTAACAGCCCCTCGGGCTCAATATCAGAACAGTAACAGCCCCTCGAGCTCACTCTCAGAATAGTATCAGCCCCTCGGGCTACCTCACAATCACTCATATCAGCCCCTCGGGCATAGTATCAATCACTCAGAACAATGGGTACCCGTGCTCACTGTGGGTGTGCAGACTCCGGAGGGGCCCCTTACGGCCCAAGCGCTATATCAAGCCACCTCGTGGCATCATCACTCAGCATATCCTTCACATCACTCAAGCCACCGCGTGGCATATAAAGTATCTCAGGCCCTCGGCCTCATATCACTCGGCCTCACATCACTCAAGCCACCGCGTGGCATAAATAGTAACTCAGGCCCTCGGCCTCATATCACTCAGCATATCCTCACATATGACCCTCGGCCTTACTCAGTCCGAAAATCATCACAAGCCCCTTAGGCATTTGTAAAACAGTAGTTCTCAGCCCAAAATATCATTTAGAAATATCATTTGAGTTTCAAATCTGTATAAAAGTGGCTGAGTTTGTAAAACAATAATCATCAACAGGACTGAGTTTAAATATAAGTCAAAATAGTGAGGAAATAGTGATAAAATCCCCGAAGGGTTCAAATAATTGGCTCGAAGCCCAAATACGGCAATCAACCCAAATCATGATGATAACAAATCAGTTTCAATCAAATATGCAGTAAAATCATCAATACGGGATGGACCAAGTCATAATCCCCAGTAGTAAAGGACCCCGTGCTCATCATCCAGCGCGTGTTTCACCTCAATATAGCACTACGATGTGCAATCCAGGGTTTCAAACCCTCGGGACATCATTTACAATCATTACTCACTTCGAACCGGCTAATCCTCTAGCTCGCGATGCCTTTGTCTCTCAAATCGACCTCCGATTGCCTCGAATCTAGCCACAATAATTCGATTCAGTTAATAAAAATTATAGGAATTAATTCCATATGAAATTCTACATTTTCATTAAAAATCCGAAATTGCACTTAAAATTCGCCAGTGGGGCCCATATCTCGGAACATGGCAAAAGTTACAAAATATGAAACATCATCCAACCACGAGTCCATCCATACAAATTTTACTAAAATCCGACATCAGCTCGACCCTCAAATCTTCAAATTAAACCAAGAGGGTTTTCAAGATTTTCCCAACTAAAATCACCAATTAAATGCCAAAACTAGTAATAGATTCGGGTAATCTAACCAAAATTAAGTTAAGAACACTTACCCCGTCGTTTTCTCCGAAAATCTCCCGAAAATCGCCTCTCCCCGAGCTCCAATTTGGTAAAAATGAAAAATGGGACGAGTCCCATTTTCAGAGCTTGAATCTATCCATAAAATGTCGTGGGCACTGTTCACGGGGGTACTGTTCACGGGGTACTATTCACGGTACTGTACATGGTACTGTATACGGTACTGTTCATGGGGTACTGTACACGGTACTGTTTCTGCAATTTTCTGCAATTTTCCTCAAGTCCAAAATCACTCCGAGACACCTCCGAAACACTCCCGAACCCTCGGGGCTCCTAACAAAACACATACACTAACTCAACAAAATCCTACGAGCTTAACCGTGCGATCAAATCGCCAAAATAACGTCATATACCATGAATTAAGCTTTAAAATCCAAGAATTCTTTCAAATTTCATAAAACATCAATTTTTCCATTTTGAGTCCGAAACACATCAAACGACGTCCGTTTTCAACCAAACTTTACAGAAAGTGCTTAAACCATATATAAGACCTGTACCAGGTGCCGAAACCAAAATACGGGCCCGATATCATCACTTTCTAATCAAATTTCATTTCCATTTTCCTTAAATATTTTAAAAAAATAATTTTACTCAAAAATTCATTTCTCGAGCCTGGGACCTCAGCATTCGATGATTCTTGTTCCTATGAGTCACAAATAATGATACAAACATAGCCCTTCAGTCAAAACTCAATTCGGAGCTCATTTGCTCAGTTCAATACCCATTTCACTCGTTAAACAATTAACTCATGTTTCATGTCAAAAACCCAATCGCGACTTGATGAAATTAGACCAAACTTTCCAGATCAGTCCTATAATTCATTATCAAAGTTCTGGAAGTCTCGAAATCAAATTTCAATCGCTAGATGACATACGAGCCTCATGGGACCCCGACCAAAAATGCCAACATAATTCATAACATCATTCAAACCTGCTCAAATCATCAAAACACCTCAAACAACATCAAATTACCCAAAACTCATTGAATTCAAGCCTAAGTTTCCAAAAACTTCCGAAATACTCTTTCGATCAAAAACCCGACCAAACGATGTCCGAATAACCTGAAATTTCGTACACACATCATAAATGACATAATGAAGCTACAGCAACTCTCGGAATTCCATTCTGACTACTATATCAAAATCTCGCCTATCAACCGGAATTCACCGAAATACTAACTTCGCCAATTCTAGCCTAATTCTACACTGGACCTCCAAAACCAATTCCGATCACACTCCTGAATCACAAATCACCTAACAGAGCTAACCAAATCATAAAATTTCTAATCCCAGATCAAATACACATAAGTCAAATTTTGGTCAAACCTTTCAAATTTCAAGCTTCAACTGAGAACTGTTCTTCCAAATTCATTTTGATTAACCTGAAACCCAACACTAATGATTTACCTAAGTTATAATACACCACATGGGGCAAGTAAAGCCCAAGAACTGGCGAGCGAAGTGCAAAAGCTCAAAACGACCGGTCGGGTCGTTATATCCTCCCCCACTTAAACACACGTTCGTCCTCGAACATACTCAGAGTTGTTCTAAAAGCCAACCAATAGCTGAATAACTTTACCATGCATATACCCGGGGGTGATACTACATCACCCTATCTCATATAGGTCCGATAACACAATGTAAATGAACTTTCACAATCCAACCTAGCACATAAACCTAGAACCACATTTCCACTTCTGAAATCATTTATAAGATCATAATCTCACATCTATACTTTGAATAAGGCCGAACAAGCTGTATTCACCCATACCTGCATCGTCAGGTGCAATTATATGACATACCACATAACTCAAACATATGTAGAGATTAATTCCATTCATAGCAGTTGTACGCAACAACCGAATACAGGTAGAAAACCTCTTATCAACTAAAGTCTCATTCCAGCACTTTCATATACTGCCAATGATAATGAAACACGCAATAAGCCATAACCACTTCCCAGATCAACCATTCATGAAGCCACTTTTTTTTTGGCAAATACCAAAGCAAATTTCTGAGCCGAACCTCGATATTATCCTTCCATCATGCTGAAATCGAATCTGTTGTATTCATTAATGATCCTAACGGTCTAATCTAATCCTACACAATTACTCTTCCTTCTCGACTTCCATTATGAAACTCCGATAGAACGCACCATAGGTACCTATAACCAACAGATCATAATGTCTCACAACACTGAAAGGTAACACATATATCCCCATAATTGCTAATAGCTCAAAACAACCAAAGCAACACATCCTTCGCTAACAACAACTCGAAGTCAACAAAACCGTCTTGATGCCAGACACATATCCCATATAGGTCTACCAATGGACCATACATCAACTCCAGTTACACACAACAGATAAATAATCCTTCGAAAGTCCACAATGACTGAATCATAGCACATACTAATATCTGACTAACTTACCCACATTTTGCCATCCACAACCACAATCTAACCTGTATATGAGAACTCCTAATCTCCAAGTCCATAAAACACATGAATTACCATATCTGATCCCAATTCCGCCACTCTCATATATAACTCACCTCTAGTACCCAATCACCCCACAGGAGATACTCTAAGATTCGTTAGTGCTGCCAAGCAAACCCAAATATCAGCAGCTAACTTGACGAGAAGTGCTGCAATACTACCGAAGTACCATCAACTCAATCACATTGACTCTTTCTGGAACATATACCCTCATCAAATCACCTCAATTAGCATCACCATTTCCTTAATCATCTGGAGATCCCTTCTCAAATCATCTGAAGTTCATTTCTCTAATTATCTGCAACTGCCCGTGCTGCCTAAGAATTTATGACCTTCCATTCAAATTTGAACCGTGGCCTTACACATGCAAATCTCAGTCTTACCCAACATACCGTATAAACTGTACCACCCTAGGATAACCGTGAGAAATTCATATCCTTTCCGAGCCACAAACATCTACATACTCAATCAGTCAAAAACTTTCCATTGGTCCCATCTAGAAGAAAATCACTATACATCTCATGCTACGCATGCCCATAGAAAATATACATCTCCAAACCGCGGAAAAACCATCAAGAACTCTCCGAATTCCCTTTGCACAAATCAGACCTGTCAGGACTAAATCCTCCTAACACAATCAAGCTAAGCAAGCCATCAAAACCTAAGAGCATCGCCGCAAAATACCTAAAAGAACTTATTACCTCGAACACAGACCAGGAATTAATCATATCCTTACCATACCGATTCGGTCTACTATCAAGCTACCCTATCTGTCTAAATTTCCTTCTGATTCATCTTCAACTTGATATTCTCTCTTAAATATTCCCAAAGCACCACATTCGAAATAATTCACTCTGAAAAACTTCCTGCGGATCTAAATCCATTACCTCCTGATACTGATATATAGAATCCCACAGTTAATATGGAAAACACCACAAGTCTTGACATCTTCAAAGGAAAACTCAATTTCTATCCATAAGTACAACTTGAAAGCCTCCAATTATTGCATGTAAAATTTTGAACACAATAGGACCATTCTCTAGAGGCATCCACTCTACTCAAACCGCAGTTAGATTGATTAAACGAACCGAACAACCTGTGCTTCATTTGCACTTCGACACTGCAGAATGTGACCCCATTCCAATATAACCAAGCAACTTCCTGCTCTATGCACCGGGCATTCGTTACCAACCACAACTCAAGTCATTCTCCGATTCTCGTACACCCATAAAGCATAACATAGCCTTTATTGAAATTTCCTTTACTCGAGCCACACCTGATTTACAAATACGCCTCGAACTGGGACCATTAGAGCACATAACCATGCAATCAACTATTCAATAGCGGACTCCCCCACTTGGCTCAAAGCCATAGGTCAAACACGCACCATAACTCATAACACATACGCTTTATTGCTTCCATAATACCATAGTGAGATTAACTCAATCCTTCATAAGCTCGTGGAACACAGACCATCTGGTACTTCATATCTTCTACAAATCTCGTATTTACTCTCATAACAATTAAACCCACTCTCTTAAGCGACCCAAATTAAATTCACATATATATATTTCACTTGTAAATGGGATCTTCTAACAGACAACATAAAGATCACACAACTCTAGAACACTTTGCAGGAGATAACCCACCTACTTCCCCTTAACTAACATTTATGTATACCTTCCACCATCATAAACTATACGCAGTCACTTAGTCTTCCTGAGTCTGAACTCATACCACAACATGAATTTATTATTTTTTTTATTCACTCACAACTGGGAAACATGAAAAGATTCTTCACACGCCTATAACTCGGGGCTATACCTCGATTCAAGATGCAATTCAAGCACCTAATAGTTCTTCTATCCTCCAGCAGACCCTTCTTGTCGTTTCCAAATCATATGAATACATCTCGCAGTACTAACATACTCATCACATAGTTACTCAACCGTCTCTTTTTTAATAGGGACAATACCGAACATATAAGTTCAAAACACTTGCTCACACAATCAGCACCTCGGTGCTCAAGCCATAGTAAAAGATCCGGCCTCAAGTCCTTCAGACTGGCCCAACATCGACTTACAAAGATCACACCTCGCCCCTCGATTGGGAAATCACAAACCATCAAGGCACATCTGATACTGAGCGCTCATGTGCGCATACGAACGCGTGGAAGGATTTCAAAGAGTTACATTTCAAGCTGAATCAAAGGACGCACAATAAGAATTCAAGAATGTGAAGTTTTCCTAAAGGTTTTGCAGCCTCTCGAGGATAAATTCAGACGTCTCTGTACCGATCCGCGAGACTCTACTAAACCTGCTCATGACTCGTGAGACCTATGTAACTTAGGCTCTGATACCAACTTATCACGACCCAAACTCCGCTTTGGTCGTGAAGGCTCCTCTCATGAAGACAAGACCAGCCAACAAACCCATATCGCCTTTTCAAAAATAGTTGAACATTAATAAACAGTTTAAATATGATTTAATGATATAATTAACGGAAGCACAACCCAACACAGCCCTAACCGGGGTGTCACAAGTCATGAACATCTACTAGGGTATAAATACAACTAAAAGCCTAGAGTGTACAAATACAGACTAATGAAATGAGGAGAGAGAAAAGTAGTGCTGCGAACGCCGGCAGCTACCTTGCTAAACCCTGATGACTCTGCCTTCGATCAGCCAAAACATACCTGAATATGCACACAAGGTGCAGGGAGTAATGTGAGTACACCAACTCAGTGAGTAATAATAATAAATAAATATTGAAGGCAAGAAATCACGCAAAAACACAAGGTATTCCATACTGAAGAAAAAAAAATCACTTTAAATAGTAAAGTAGTGAGAAATCAAGTGAAAATCCCTTTTTTCCAACTAGTAAAGCAAGTAGTTTACAAGTGAGTAACAAAAATGATAGAAATGTAAACAGCCCCTCGGGCAAAACATATACAACAAACCGCCACTCGGGCATAATATCAACAGAACCAGCCCCTCGGGCTCAATATCAGAACAGTGCTAGCCCCTCGGGCTCAATATCAGAACAGTAACAGCCCCTCGGGCTTAATATCAGAACAGTAACAGCCCCTCGGGCTCACTCTCAGAATAGTATCAGCCCCTCGGGCTACCTCACAATCACTCATATAAGCCCCTCGGGCATAGTATCAATCACTCAGAACAATGGGTACCCGCGCTCACTATCGGTGTGCAGACTCCGGAGGGGCCCCTTACGGCCCAAGCGCTATATAAAGCCACCTCGTGGCATCATCACTCAGAATATCTTCACATCACTCAAGCCACCGCGTGGCATATAAAGTATCTCAGGCCCTCGGCCTCATATCACTCGGCCTCACATCACTCAAGCCACCGCGTGGCATAAATAGTAACTCAGGCCCTCGGCCTCATATCACTCAGCATATCCTCACATATGGCCCTCAGCCTCACTCAGTCCGAAAATCATCACAAGCCCCTTGGGCATTTGTAAAACAGTAGTTCTCAGCCTAAAATATCATTTAGAAATATTATTTGAGTTTCAAATCTGTATAAAAGTGGCTGAGTTTGTAAAACAATAATCGTCAATAGGACTGAGTTTAAATATAAGTCAAAATAGTGAGGAAATAGTGATAAAAATCCCCGAAGGGTTCAAATAATTGGCTCGAAACCCAAATACGGCAATCAACCCAAATCATGATGATAACAAATCAGTTTCAATCAAATATGTAGTAAAATCATCAATACAGGATGGACCAAGTTATAATCCCCAGTAGTAAAGGACCCCGCGCTCATCATCCAGCGCACGTTTCACCTCAATATAGCACTACGATGTGCAATCCAGGGTTTCAAACCCTCAGGACATCATTTACAATAATTACTCACCTCGAACCGGTTAATCCTCTAGCTCGCGATGCCTTTGTCTCTCAAATCGACCTCCGATTGCCTCGAATCTAGCCACAATAATTCGATTCAGTTAATAAAAATTATAGGAATTAATTCCATATGAAATTCTACATTTTCCATTAAAAATCCAAAATTGCACTTAAAATTCGCCCGTGGGGCCCACATCTCAGAACCTGACAAAAGTTACGAAATATGAAACCTCATCCAACCACGAGTCCAACCATACAAATTTTACTAAAATCCGACATCAACTCGACCCTTAAATCTTCAAATTAAACCAAGCGGGTTTTCAAGATTTTACCAACTAAAATCACCAATTAAATGCCAAAACTAGTAATAGATTCGGGTAATCTAACCAAAATTAAGTTAAGAACACTTACCCCGTTGTTTTCTCTGAAAATCTCCCGAAAATCGCCTCTCCCCGAGCTCCAATTTGGTAAAAATGAAAAATGGGACGAGTCCCATTTTCAGAGCTTGAATCTGTCCAGAAAATGTCGTGGGCACTGTTCACGCATACGGTACTGTTCATGGGGTATTGTTCATTGTACTGTTCACGGTACTGTACACGATACTGTATATGGTACTGTTCATGGGGGTATTGTACACGGTCCTGTTTCTGCAATTTTCCCTAAGTCCGAAATCACTCTGAGACACCTCCGAAACACTCCCGAGTTCTCGGGGCTTCTAACCAAACACATACACTAACTCAACAAAATCCTACGAACTTAACCGTGCGATCAAATCGCCAAAATAATGTCATATACCATGAATTAAACTTTAAAATCCAAGAATTATTTCAAATTTCATAAAACATCTATTTTTCGATTTTGAGTCCGAAACACATCAAACGATGTCTGTTTTCAACCAAACTTTACAGAATGTGCTTAAACCATATATAAGACCTTTACCCGGTGCCGAAACCAAAATACGGGCCCGATATCATCACTTTCTAATCAAATTTCATTTCCATTTTCCTTAAATATTTTTAGAAAACAATTTTACTCAAAAATTCATTTCTCAGGCCTGGGACCTCAGAATTCAATGATTCTTGTTACTATGAGTCACAAATAATGATACAAACATATCCCTTCAGTCGAAACTCAATTCGGAGCTCATTTGCTCAGTTCAATACCCATTTCACTCGTTAAACAATTAACTCATGTTTCGTGTCAAAAATCCAATCGCGACTTGATGAAATTAGACCAAACTTTCTAGATCAGTCCTATAAGTTATTATCAAAATTATGGAAGTCTCAAAGTCAAATTTCTATCTCTAGAACTAAAAATGGACCTTTGGATCATTACATGCTTATGCTCAAAACGGCAAAATCTTCCAAAAACTCTTCCAAAACTTATCCGAGCCTCATGGGACCCCGACCAAAAAGGCCAACATAATTCATAACATCATTCAAACCTGCTCAAATCATCAAAACACCTCAAACAATATCAAATTGCCCAAAACTCATCGAATTCAAGCCTAAGTTTCCAAAAACTTCCGAAATACTCTTTCGATCAAAAACCCGACCAAACGATGTCCGAATAACCTGAAATTTCGCGCACACATCACAAATGACATAATGAAGCTACAACAACTCTCGGAATTCTATTCTGACTACTATACCAAAATCTCGCCGAAATACTAACTTCGTCAATTCAAGCCTAATTCTACACCGGACCTCCAAAACTAATTCCGATCACACTCCTAAGTCTCAAATCACCTAACGGAGCTAACCAAATTATAAAAATTCCAATCAGAGATCAAATACACATAAGTCAAATTTTGGTCAAACCTTTCAAATTTCAAGCTTCAACTGAGAATTGTTCTTCCAAATTCATTCTGATTAACCTGAAACCCAACATCAATGATTTACATAAGTCATAATACACCACATGGGGCAAGTAATGCCCAAGAAATGGCGAGCGAAGTGCAAAAGCTCAAAACGACCGGTCGGGTCGTTACATTCACGATTAAAGGACACTGATTCTATTATCGAAGAATCTGAAAGAGGTTCAACTGCCTTAGTTAAACTTACTAAAGTAAAGGCTAAAAGCTATCATCTTCCTATAACATTGAAGGTTCATGATATGACCCTTACTAAGTTAGCATTATTAGATTCAGGTGCAGATAAAAACTGCATAATGGAAGGAATAATACCAATAAAATATTTAGAAAAAAGTACACAAAAATTATACTCTGCTATAGGAGAATTATTAAAAATAAATTACAAATTATCGAAAGCACATATTTGCAACGATGGAATATGCTTTATTAACGACTTTGTAGTAACAAGAGATATTAGTGAAGAAATAATTCTAGGAATTACTTTCCTGACTCAAATAAAACCACATTATGACGACTTAAGTGCACTTTGCACTACAGTGTTAGGAAAAGAAATAAGATTTCCTTATCTAAATCCCATCTCTAAAGAAGAAAGTGATTATATTAAATCACAAACAATTTTTAAAATAAATTTGTTAACTCAGCAAGTTAATTATTTAAGGAATGACATCAAAGTTCACAAAATAGAACAAACTTTAAAATCCCCCGAGGTAGAAGATAAGATTAAACAGTTTCAACAAAAACTCGAACTAGAAGTTTGTTCCGATTTGCCTACTGCCTTTTGGGAACGGAAAAGGAATATAGTCAACATACCTTATATTAAAGAATTTAACGAACAAGCTATACCTACTAAGGCAAGACCTATTCAAATGAATTATGATTTAATGGAAGTCTGTAAAAAGGAAATAAATGATCTTCTCCAAAAGAAGATTATAAGACCTTCCAAGTCACTTTGGAAAGAAGAATAATGGAGAAAAGGAAAGAGGAGCTCCCAGATTAGTTATTAATTATAAACCGTTAAAAAAGTATTACAATGGATTAGGTATCCGATACCTAATAAAAGAGATTTATTAAAAAGAACTTACAAAGCTAATACTTACAGTAAATTTGATATGAAATCAGGTTTTTGGCAAATTCAAATTACTGATGAAGATAAATATAAAACCGCTTTCAATGGTCCATTTGGACAATATGAATGGAATGTAATGCCTTTCGGATTAAAGAATTTTAGGTCTGTACATAAGTCTAAACCGGTAACATTGATAAAACTTATTAAGTCTCCACACGTAAGATTGTCATATGGAATTTGACCATTAAACCTATCTCTAATTTTAGTTCTTACCTTTTCGGAAAATAATCTGGGTAATCCACTAATAAATCTTTCCTTCCAGAAAGGTTTATTACAGTCTTCTCTGGCCATTACCTTTTCTATGAACATATCTTTATACCACCTAAAGTCTGTTAATTTTGGGCAGCTAAGATTATTTAGAAGTTCAAGACTTTTATCCTCAAATAATTTTTGTTCACCAATAAAATGTTTGGCTATACAGTAGATTAAAGTTGCAGTAGCGTCTTCTTTAGATTCTTGCTCTGCTATTTTAGTATTATTTTCAGTTTTTACAACAATTATTACTGCTTTGGAATTCAGGATTTGATTCCTATTTTCTTCAGAAAGGTAATTATCCCACCAATTTTTTAATGTACCAGTAAAGCCTGATACTATTAAGGTTGCTGCGTGTTTATCTAATGCATTTTTCATTTTGTATGCTGTTACGAAAATTCCTATTTCGTGAAGCTTTTTGTAAATTTGGCTTTCAGCTAAACCATCAATATTCCATTCAGAAATTCCAGTTCCATTGTGACTGGAGTGGGATAGTGTCACGACCCAATTCCCGAACCTAGTCGTGATGGCGCCTCTTATGAAGACAAGGCCAGCCATTCAACCCAAATCATCCTTTTAAGACAATTAATTAACACAATTATAGTATAAATATGATTTAATAATATCCAATAGCGGAAAGTATAGATAAAATACAGAAATTCAACCTAACTCAGCCCTAACTGGGGTGTCACAAGTCATGAGCTACTACAGAGTTTACTAAAATTCTACAAAGTATGGAATTAGGAACAAAGTCTGAAGATATCATAAATAACATAAGATAAGGGAGAAAACGGTTCTGCGAATGCCATGCAGCTACTTTGATAACTCCAATGAAAACTGAACAGCAGAAAACTCGCTCTATGCCTCAGGAATACCTGTACCTGCACACATGGTGCAGGGAGTAATGTGAGTACTCCGACCCAGTGAGTAATAAATATAAATAATGACTGAAGGTAAGAAAACACGTTATGGCACACAACATTCTATATAGAAGCAGTGAAATCATTTAAAATAACAATTCAGTGAAATATCATGTGAAATTTCTTTTAAACCAGTAAAACAGGTAATTTGGTAGTAAAATGACAAGTAGAAACCTGCCTCTCGGGCTCAATATCAAAACAACAAGTAGAAATCTGCCCCTCGGGCTTAGTATCAAAATAACAAGTAGAAATCTGCCCCTCGGGCTCAGTATCAAAATAGTAATTAGAAATCTGCCCCTCGGGCTCAGTATCAAAATAATAAGTAGAAATCGGCCCCTCGGGCTCAGTATCTCAGAACAGTATCAGCCCCTCAGGCTCAGAACAGTATGAAGCAACCAGTCAATGAAATAAGAGCACATAATTATTATGGCAGATAATGCAGATAAGGAATAAATGCATGAGTGCAATGCAATGCATATGACAGTACCCTCTGGTACCCACTGCGGCGTGCAGCCCGAGCCATCCATATTTATTTATCATCGACGGCGCTCACTGGGGGTGTGTACAGACTCCGAAGGGGCTCCTACAGCCCAAACACAATACCAAGCCATCTCGTGGCATCAAATCTAGGCCCTCGGCCTCATATCAATATCAGTATATTCACCTAGGCTCTCGGCCTCAATATCAATGTAATCAACCAGGCTCTCGGCCTCAATATAAATGTAATCAACTAGGCTCTCGGCCTCAATATCAGTGTAACACTGCTGTGGCGCGCAGCCCGATGCATGCTCAGTCCAGAAATCATCATAAGCCCCTTGGGCATTCGTAAAACAATAGTTCTCACCCCGAAATATCATTTAAGTTTTCAAATCTTAGAAAGATGGCTGAGTTTGCAAAACAGTATTTAAAACCTTGGACTGAGATCAAATGATATGCAAAATATGCGAAAACAGTGATATCAATCCCTGAAGGATTCAAATAATTGGCAAGAAGCCCAAATGTAACAATCAAATCTAAGTAAGGATGATTCTCAATTTAGTTCAAGTAGAAAACACGGTAAAAAAAACATCTCTCGGGACGGACCAAGTCACAATCCCCAATGGTGCTCTACCCCACGACCGTTATTCGGCGTGCAAGTCACCTCAATATAGCGTTATGATGTGAAATTCCGGGGTTTCAAACCCTCAGGACATCATTTACATCAATTACTCACCTCAAACCGGCTATTTCTTTAATTTGCGATGCTTTTGCCCCCCGAATTGGCCTCTTCGTGCGTTGAATCTATCCAAAATTAGAACGAATATGTCACATTATGTTGTAGGAACAATACCCAATCGAAAATAACTGAAAAATAACAAAATCCCGAAATTTGGCAAAACCCAAGCCGCGGGCCCACTTCTCGAAATTCAGAAAAATTAACATCAACAAATTCCTTATCTCGCCACGAGTCTATACATATAAAATTTAACAAAATCGGACATCAACTCGTTCACACCCAACACTGATAATGAAGCATAAAGAAATAGGAAATGGGGAAAATGGGGCGGTAACTCACGAGACGATGGGTCGGGTCGTCACATCCTCCCCAACTTAAACAAACGCTCGTCTTCGAGCGGGTCAAGAAACATACCTAGAGCCTCAAACAGGTGAGGATATTTGCTCTGCATCTCCCGCTCGGTCTCCCAAGTAGCTTCCTCCACGGGACGACCTTTCCACTGCACTTTTACAGAAGATATTTCCTTTGACCTCAATTTTCGAACTTGAAGACCGAAAATAGCCACTGGCTCCACATCAAATGTCAAATCACAATCCAACTGAACTGTGCTGAAATCCAAAACATGGGACGGGTCCCCAACATACTTCCGAAGCATAGAAACATGAAATACCGGATGCACACTCGACAAGCTGGGTGGCAAAGCAAGCATATAGGCCTCCTCTCCAATCCTCCTATGTACCTCAAAAGGTCCAATGAATCGTGGACTCAACTTTCCTTTCTTTCCAAATCTCATAACACACTTCATGGGCGAAACATTCAGCAAGACCTTCTCACCAACCATGTAGGACACATCTCGAACTTTCCGATCCGCATAACTCTTCTGACGCAACTGCGCTGTATGAGCCTTTCCTAAATCACCTTCACCTTCTCTAAGGCATCATGAACCAAATCTGTCCCCAATAGCCTAGCCTCGCCGAGCTCAAACCAACCAACTGGAGATCTCACCGCCTCCCATACAAAGCCTCATACGGTGCCATCTGAATGCTGGACTGATAGCTGTTATTGTAGGCAAACTCTGCAAGCGGCAGAAACTCATCCCAAGAACCTCAGAAATCAATCACACAGGCACGCAACATATCCTCCAATATCTGAATAGTACGCTCAGACTGTCCGTCCGTTTGAGGATGAAATGTTGTGCTCAACTCCACCTCGGTACCCAACTCTCGCTGAAAAGTCCTCCAAAACTGGGAAGTAAACTGAGTACCTCTATCTGAGATAATGGAAACTGGAACACCGTGCAATCACACAATCTCTCGGATAAATATCCCTGCGAACCGCTCCGAAGAATAAGTAGTACACACCGGAATGAAGTGCGCGGTCTTGGTCAGCCGATCTATAATCACCCAAATAGAATCAAATTTCTTTAAAGTCCGAGGAAGTCCACTCACAAAATCCATGGTAACTCTCTCCCACTTCCATTCTGGGATAATTATCCGCTGAAGCAAACCACCCGATCTCTGATGCTCATATTTCACCTGCTGATAGTTGAGACACCGAGCTACATAACCTACAATATCTTTCTTCATTCTTCTCCAACAATAGTGTTGTCTCAAGTCCTGATACATTTTTGTGGTACACGGATGAATAGAATACCGCGAGTTGTGGGCCTCCTCCAGAATTAACTCTCTAAGCCCATCTACATTGGGCACACAGATATGGCCCTGCATCCTCAATACGCTATCATCATCTATAGTCACATCCCTAGCATCATCATGCTGAACTCTGTCCTTAAGGACAAGCAAATGCGGATCATCATACTGGCGTTCTCTGATGCGATCATATAAGGAAGACCGAGAAACCACACAAGCCAACACCCGACTGGGCTCAGAAATGTCCAGTCTCACAAATCGATTAGCCAAGGTTTGAACATCAACTACAAAGGGCCTCTCCCCAACTGGAATGTACGCCAAACTCCCCATACTGACTGCCTTTCGGCTCAAGGCATCTGCCACTACATTGGCCTTTCCCGGATGATACAAAATAGTGATGTCATAATCTTTTAGCAACTCTAGCCACCTCCGCTGCCTCAAATTAAGATCTTTCTGCTTAAACAAATGCTGAAGACTGCGATGATCAGTGAATACCTCGCATGATACGCCATATAAATAGTGCCTCCAAATTTTCAAGGCATGAACTATAGCAACCAACTTTAAGTCATGAACAGGGTAGTTCTTCTCATGGGGCTTTAGCTGACGAGAAGCATAAGCAATAACTCTACCCTCCTGCATCAACACATAGCCAATCCCAACTCTCGAAGCATCACAATATACAGTATATGAACATTTAGCTGATGGTTTTGATGGTAAAACCAATACTGGAGCTGTGGTCAAAACTGTCTTGAGCTTTTTAAATCTCTCCTCACACTCGTCTGACCATACAAATGGAGCACCTTTCTGAGTCAACTTGGTCAAGAGCGACGTAATGGATGAAAACTCCTAAACAAACCGGCGATAATAGCCTGCTAATCCGAGAAAACTACGGATCTCTGTGGCTGAGGATGGTCTAGACCAACTCTGCACTGCTTCTATCTTTTTTGGATCAACCTGAACACCCTCACTGGACACTATGTGTCCCAAGAATGCCACAAAACTTAGCCAAAATTCACATTTGGAGAATTTAGCATAAAGCTTCTCCTCCCTCAATCTCTGCAACACTACACGCAAATGTTTGGTGTGCTCCTCCTGGCTATGCGAGTACACCAGAATGTCAACAATAAATACAATAACAAAAGAATCCAGATAAGGCCAAAATACACTGTTCATCAAATGCTTGAACGTTGCTGGGGCATTGGTCAGCCCGAAAGACATGACTAGAAACTCATAGTGACCATATCTAGTCCTGAAAGATGTCTTAAGAATATCCAAGTCCCTAATTTTTAACTGGTGATAGCCCGAACGGAGATCAATTTTTGAAAACACCCTCGCTCCCTGAAGATGATCAAATAAGTCATCAATGCGAGGTAAAGGATACTTGTTGTTCACTGTTACCTTATTTAACTGCCTGTAGTCAATGCACATTCTCATTGTGCCATCTTTCTTCTTCACAAACAGAACTGGCGCACCCCACGGTGACATACTAGGCCGAATGAACCCCTTGTCTAGGAACTCCTGAAGCTGCTCCTTCAATTCTTTCAACTCTGATGGTGCCATACGATATGGCGGAATAGAAATGGGCTGGGTGCCCGGCACAAAGTCAATGCCAAAATCGATATCCCTATCCGGTGGCATTCCCGGTAGGTCTGTAGGAAATACATCAGGAAAATCCCTCACAACTGGGACAGAATCAATACTAGGAGTCTCAGCTCCAACATCTCGTACAAAAGCTAGATACGATAGACAACCCTTCCCAACCAGACGTTGGGCTTTCAAGAGGGAAATGACTCTGCTAGGAACATAATAAGTCATACCATGCCACTCGATCCTCGGAACACCCAGAATAGCCAAAGTAACTGTCTTAGCATGACAGTCTAGAATAGTATGACACGGAGATAGCCAATCCATGCCTAGAATAACATCAAAATATACCATGCTCAACAATAATAAATCAACTCGGGTCTCCAGACCCCCAATAGTCACAATACAAGACCGATACACATGGTCTACAATAACGGTATCGCGCACTGGGGTAGATACGTGCACGGGTAAAGAAAGACACCCTCGGGCCGTACCCAAATGATGAGCAAAATATGAGGACACATAAGAATAGGTAGATCCGGGATCAAATAAGACAGAGGCATCTGTGTGGCAGACTGAGATAATACCTGTGATAACAGCATCTGACGCAATGGCATCTGTCCCGCCTGGAATAGCATAGAAACGAGCCTGGCCACCGCCTGATCGTCCTCCCCCTCTGGGGCAACCTTTAGCTGCATGGACGCCAACCCTAGTTGGCTAGGCGGGTGCTAAAGAAACTGGAGCAGAATACGAAGGTTGGCCCCTCTGTTGAAACTGACCACCACGAAGTCGAGGACACTGCCTCTTTATATGACCAAACTCTCCACACTCGTAGCAACTACCAGGTACTGGAGAAGGGAACTGGAGGGAACCCCTTGCACCTGAATGACCAGCCGATGCACTCGGCGCAGATGAACCCTGAACTGAAGGGGCATAGGATGAGCTCTGAGCTGGGAGAGCATTAAGTAAAGACTGGCCCTGCTGAAATCCCTGATGACCATGGTCTGAAGATGTCCTACTATACTCTGGACGGGTCAGCTGAGGAGGTCTGAAGGAACGACCTCTACCACGCTGGAACTGGCCCCTAGACGGAGCACCACTAAAACTGCCTGAACCTCTGGGCCTCTTGGCCTCCCTCTCCTCTCTCTTTCTGCGGTGAACTGTCTCAATATCACGAGCGATGTCAACCACCTCCTCGAACGAAGCACCTAATACTCTCTCTCTAGTCATCAAAATGCGGAGAGAGTAGTTAAGACCATCCACGAATCTCCGGATCCTCTTACGATCTGTCGGAATCATCCAAGTAGCATGACGAGCCAACTGTGAAAATCTCATCTCGTACCGAGTCACAGACATATCTCCTTGAGTCAATCACTCAAACTTCCTACGCAGCTCCTCTCTGCGGGACTGAGGTACATATTTCTCCAGAAATAGAGTGGAGAACTGCTGCCAAGTAAGGGGCACTGCACCAACAGGTCTACGCCTATCAAAATCTTCCCACCAGGTAAATGCAGCTCCCTGGAACTGAAATGTAGTAAAGGATACACCACTCGACTCCAAAATCCCTACGGTGCGAAGCATACGCTGACACTTGTCAAGAAAACCCTGGGCATCCTCGCCCTCTGCACCACTGAATGTCGGAGGCTGGAGCCTACCAAATATCTCGAGACGAGGCTGCTCATCGTCTGGCATAGCTGGGACCACAAAGTTCTGAACTGGTGCAACCGGCTGATCTGGAACAGCTTCCGGTGTCTACAATCCCTGTACAACCTGCTTAGTTATGCGATTAACAGGAGTCGGTGTGCCTTCTCTGTCCTGTAAAGTAGACGCGGCTGTAGTGGCTGAGACCGCCTGAGCTAGGCCAGTGAAAACTGTCAAAATCTGAGCCAAGGTCTCCTGAAGACCCGGAATCACGATAGGCATAGCTGGTGCTCGAACTGGTACAGCTGCTGGAGCCTGATCTGGAACTGGGGCAGCTGGTGGATTAACAGGTGTTGCCTGTGCTACTCTACCTCTGCCATGCCCACGACCGCGTCCACGACCTCTGGTGGCATTAGTGGGTGGCACTGGTGGTCGTCCACCTCGTCCAGTAGCACGAGTCCTCGCCATCTGCGAGAGAATAGAATGATAAAAAATATTTTTAGTGTTCAGATCAACAAAGTCGCATGACAAGAATTTCAAGAATATGAAGTTTTCCTAAAGGTTCTGTAGCCTCTCGAGGATAAATACAGACGTCTTCGTACCAATCCGCGAGACTCTACTAAACCGGATCATAACTCGCGAGACCAATTAACCTAGGCTCTGATACCAACTTGTCACGACCCAGTTCTCGAACCTGGTCGTGATGGCGCCTCTTATGAAGACAAGGCTAGCCATTCAACCCAATTCATCCTTTTAAGACAATTAATTAACACAATTATAGTATAAACATGGTTTAATAATATCCAATAGCGGAAAGTATAGATTAAATACGGAAATCCAACCCAACTCAGCCCTAACCGAGAAGTCACAAGTCCTGAGCAACTACAGAGTTTACTAAAATTCTACAAAGTATGGAATTAGGAACAAAGTCAGAAGATATAATAAATAAAAGAAGATAAGGGAGAAAACGGGTCTGCGAATGCCATGCAGCTACCTCGATAACTCCGATGAAAACTAAACAGCAGAAAACTTGCTCTATGCCTCAGGAATACCTGTACCTGCACACATGGTGCAGGGAGTAATGTGAGTACTCCGACCTAGTGAGTAATAAATATAAATAATAACTGAAGGTAAGAAAACACGTTAAGGCACACAACATTCTATACAGAAGCAGTGAAATCATTTAAAATAACAATTCAGTGAAATATCATGTGAAATTTCTTTTAAACCAGTAAAACAGGTAATTTGATAGTAAAATGACAAGTAGAAACCTGCCCCTCAGGCTCAATATCAAAACAACAAGTAGACATCTTCCCCTCGGGCTCAGTTTCAAAATAACAAGTAGAAATCTACCCCTCGGGCTCAGTATCAAAATAGTAATTAGAAATCTGCACCTCGGGCTCAGTATCTCAGAATAGTATCAGCCCCTCAGGCTCAGAACAGTATGAAGCAACCAATCAATGAAATAAGAGCACATAATTATTATGGCAGATAATGCAGATAAGGAATAAATGCATGAGTGCAATGCAAAGCATATGACAGTACCCTCTGGTACCCACTGCGGCGTGTAACCCGAGCCATCCATATTTATTTATCGTCGACGGCGCGCACTGGGGGTGTGTACAGACTCCGGAGGGGCTCCTACAGCCCAAACACAATACCAAGCCATCTCGTGGCATCAAATCTAGGCCCTCGGCCTCATATCAATATCAGTATATTCACCTAGGCTCTCGGCCTCAATATCAATGTAATCAACCAGGCTCTCGGCCTCAATATCAATGTAATCAACTAGGTTCTCGGCCTCAATATCAATGTAACACTGCTGCGCCGCACAGCCCGATCCATGCTCAGTCCAGAAATCATCATAAGCCCCTTGGGCAATCGTAAAACAATAGTTCTCAGCCCGAAATATCATTTAGAAATATCTTTTAAGTTTTCAAATCTTAGGAAGATGGCTGAGTTTGCAAAACAATATTTAAAACCTTGGACTGAGATCAAATGATATGCAAAATATGCGAAAATAGTGATATCAATCCCTGAAGGATTCAAATAATTGGCAAGAAGCCAAAATGTAACAATCAAATCTAAGTAAGGATGATTCTTAATTTAGTTCAAGTAGAAAACACGGTAAAAAAAACATCTCTTGGGACGGACCAAGTCACAATCCCCAATGGTGCTCTACACCACGCCTGTTATCCGGCGTGCAAGTCACCTCAATATAGCGTTATGATGTGAAATTCCAGGGTTTCAAACCCTCAGGACATCATTTACATCAATAACTCACCTTAAACCGGCTATTTCTTTAATTTGCGATGCTTTTGCCCCCCGAATTGGCCTCTTCGTGCGTTGAATCTATCCAAAATTAGAACGAATATGTCACAGTATGCTGTAGGAACAATACCCAATCGAAAATAACTGAAAAATAACAAAATCCCGAAATTTGGCAAAACCCAAGCCGCGGGACCACTTCTCGAAATTCAGAAAAATTAACATCAACAAATTCCTTATCTCGCCACGAGTCTATACATATAAAATTTACCAAAATCGGACATCAACTCATTCACACCCAACACTGATAATGAAGCATAAAGAAATAGGAAATGGGGAAAATGGGGCGGTAACTCACTAGATGACGGGTCGGGTCGTCACAGATAGATAGATATCTTATTCGAACTGAACGTCTGGAAATGACGCTCTTTTGTAATAATTCTTTTTATTAAGGTGTCGAGGATCATTCGTTAATCTACTTACTTTAGGAGTAGTGGTAGAGATAGTTTTTAGAGTGAGTGAAGGTTTTAATTTATTTAATGAATCTACAAGCTCTTTAGAAGCTCTTTCTATCATCTTTAGTTTAGTTTCCCTGTCAGGGATGGTTTCTTCCTTTAACAGAATTTCATATTTGTTATTTAATGAAGTTAACTGTGTTTGCAGTTTATGGAGTTAAACGATTTTATCTTTGCTAGTACTAGCTTGTTCTGTATTAGGCTTTGAGATACTTAGTTTTGTTTTAAGTTGTTCTTCTATTTTTTCTAGAAGTTCATTTGTAAAATCGAATTTTTCTCTTAATTGAGGGAATTTTTCTTTAGAAAATTCAGGGATTCTGATAGTAGGATGTGTTTCAATTGTGGATGCTACCATCGTTCTAGTAGGGGTTGCTATCTTGTTTGTATCTTTTAGCTGATTAGATACAACATGTAAAAGGTTATTTGTGTAGTTATTTTGGACAATTATTTTGTTTAGATCTTTGTTTGTTAGTTCTTTGTCAAGTTAGGTACTTTCTCTTTTAAAAGGGGAAGCTGTGACTACCTCATTTTGAACGGGTATCATGATTTCATCTAATGGTGGATTGGTGGCCTCTATTATACCTTTATTTTTGGTATACCATTTATTGATAATCATTTGTAAAGATTCCTTTTGATTTGGAATTTGTCCTGTTAATTCGAACCATCTAAAGAATTCAATATCACATCTAAGTCTTTTTAAGTCCTTAATCCATTTATTTCTAAAAGTTCTTCTTTGGTCAAAAGAATAGGTATATACGTACCATTCTCTTTTAATGTTATTATCAGGGTGTTCCCACTGAGCATTTAGACTTTTCCAGTCTATTTTGAAATTATTTTCTTCTTTAAGGGTTCCGAGTCTATCAATTGTTTCAGCGGATGGACTTTTATGAATGAAGGGACCCTTTTGATAGATTACTTTAGGAACGGTTTTGTTAAAATCTACTCCTTTTATTTTTCTATCAAGTTCTTCGATTAACTCTTTGTCGCTTTTATCGCTTTTACAACTTTTACTATTTCCCTCCGGGGGATTTGAAAGAAGAAGGTCTTCTGAAGGATATTCTTCTACTGGAAGAGGCTTCGCTTAAAGAGTTAGATCTTAAAAAATTTAAGTCTACTGCTCCTGTAGGATGTTGAATAACTTGTTCGATATATGAACTTTCTGGTTCATATTTTGGTTGAGTTATGGCTTCAAAACGCCATTCATCTTTTGATAATATCTCATCCCATCGAATCATTCTAGGGACGAAGGTGTTGCTATGTTCTTGGTTTTGCTTCCATGCGCATAGTAGCTCCTTTACTACTTTCAATTTTAGCTTTTGGGGCTAAAGTAGTTTTCATGAGTCTGTAATATACTCTGTATATTACATCTATCTCTCTTGTATTAATTTTACAATTCATATTTTTTGTTTTAATATTAAGAGTTAAAGTATCTAAAATATTCTGGTCATTTACGTCAACCGAATAATTTGGATAACAATTAAATTAAACTGGACCTTGGGCTAAGTTACTTTGTAAGACTCCTAATAATGATTCGTCAAAATTTAATAGTCTATCATCTCTTAGTAATAGACAGAGGGGAGTGTCTAAACCTAGTCTGTATAAAGGCTTGACAACTATTTGAACAAGTCCTATATGGAGAAAATTGTATTTTTTTTATACTGTTGTATATCATGTGCTGCTAATAACTTAATTGTTTCAATAGAGTTATTAATAGCTATTGTTGATTCACAAGTCTTGATGTTATAGCTTTTAATAAAATCAAACTTTCCAGTATGATATATCGTATTAAAAGATTCTCTAGGAATACTCCAATTTTGTAAATCGTTTTCTATTTTGGCAATATTAGTTACTGCCGAAATATTAGCACTATTAAGAATTTTATTCTCTGAATTATTCATTTTAATACTGAGATGTATACCTGTTGATACAGATATTCATTGCTTTTATATTTTTTTGAATTATTCTTTTTCTGTGTTGATAACTCTCAAGATTATCTTTATAAAATTCAATTTCTCTTTCTATAGTTAATAAAGCTTTATTACGCAGATTATTATATCTGATTATATTTTTGCAGATTCTAATATTGTGTTCAGCACAATCTATTTTCCTATTTGTTTTTCGGAGATGTTTAATGGATCTCCATTTCTGAATTTTATAGAGTCCTATGTAATGAAAAGTTTTATGTTTTATTTATAAATAGATTTTAAAGATTTTAACAGTTTCAGGGAGAGGTATATTGCCTTTAAGGTTTCAATGTTTACTCTCTTTGTTATCAAATTCAAAACTACTTATCGTAATAGTTCTTCTACTGTTCTTAAAAGTATATCGTCTACTATTTATCTTCTTTCTTATCAATATGATCTGGTTCTTAAGTTATCTTAGAAGTGTTTTCAGTTCTATGTTATCTTGGGGGTTGAGAGTTGAACGTGTTCACTGTGTCCTGTTGTGTCCTGTCTAACAGCGGCTCTCCTGGCCTATAACGACGACGGCAACTGACGGCAGCTTAATAAGGTTCAACTAACTCTCTCTCAGAGACCCTCACACTAAGAACAATAACCTCACACTAGAGAATAGGATCATGAAGATATAAAGAAGATGAACAATAAACATATACTGGAATGAACAGTATAGAGCAATTAAGATCTATAGTATGAAACTGATAACAAGATTTCAACGAACCTTAAAGACCATTGAGAGGTTTAGCCTCTCATATTCTGGCTCTGATACCAATAAGCGGATCTGAAGTATATAATTGAAAATGCGGAACAAGGGGATTTTTACAAAGGGAGGGAAAACATAAGAAAGAAAATGGGCTACTTTTGGTCTGCCCTGAATATTATAATTTGAGAGTCTTATATATACCTCAAAGAAAAGATCGAATTCATCTCCATCGTTCATGCTGAATGACTCGATATTACTTTTAGAAAAGTCATTTGTCCTTTACTTTTCTGAAAGACTGTCCCTTGCTTTTCTGGAAGGTCAAACGTTGCTTTCTTCTTTTTTGAAGGGGCAGAGGCCATTTTCTTCTTTTCTGAAGAGTCAGTGCCTTTGTCCTTTCTTTGAAGATGTAATTGATCACCTGCTAGACTGGGCCTATGTAACAACCCGATCGGTCGTTTTGAGCTTTTGCGCTTCGATCGCCAGTTCTCGGGTATGACTTGCCCCGTGTTATGTATTATTACTGATGTAGATCATTGGTTTTGGTTTTCAGGAAAAAAAATCGGAATGAATTTGAAAGAATAGTCTCAGTTGAAAGCTTTGGATTTGAAAGGTTTGACCAAGAGTTGACTTATGTGTAAATGATCTCAGATCAGAATTTTTATGATTTTTCTAGCTCCATTAGGTGATTTATGACTTAGGAGCGCGATCATAATTGGTTTTGGAGGTCCGGTGTGGAATTTTGCTTGAATTGACGAAAGTAGTATTTTCGCGATTTTCGGTTGATAGGTGACATTTTGATCCAAGGGTTGGAATGGAATTCCGAGAGTTTCTGTAGCTTCATTATGTGATTTGGGATGTGTGTGCAAAATTTCATGTCATTCGGAGGCGATTTGGTTGGGGTTTTTATCAAATGCGTGTTTCAGAAGTTTTTGGAAAACTTAGGCTTGAATTCAATGTGAATTAATGGTTTTGATGTTGTTTGAGGTGTTTTGTTGATTGGAAAAAGTTTGAATGATTTTATGGGGTGTGTTGGCATGTTTGGTCGGGGTCACATGAGGCTCGGATAAGTTTTGGAAGAGTTTTTGGAAATTTTTTGCCGTTTTGAGCATAAGCACGAAATGATTCAAAGGTCCATTTTTTGTTCTAGAGATTGAAATTTGATTTCGAGACTTCCGGAATTTTGATAATGAATTATAGGACTGATCAGGAAAGTTTGGTCTAATTTCATCAAGTCGCGATTGGGTTTTTGACGCGAAACATCTGTTAATTGTTTAACGAGCGAAATGGATATCGCACTGAGCAAACGATCTCCGAATTGAGTTTCAATTGAAGGACTATGTTTGTATCATTATTTGTGACTCATAGGAACAATAATCATCGAATTCAGAGTTCGTATGGTGGAGTTAGAGCCTTTTTAGTGAAAATAAATATTGCTGGTGGAGAAGGTTCTGGTGTGCACCTTTAGCGACCAGATTTAGCACCTTTAGCGACCGGAAAGGTCTTTTAGCGACCAGAATGGGCTTTATTAGTGTTGTTCTATTTTTTAGCTCATTTTCACGTTTTTCTTGTGAAAGAACACGGCTTGGGCGATTTTTGAGCAAGAAATTATGGGAAATCTTGAGGTAAGTCACTTGTGATCATTTCTACTCCATAATATTGAATTCTCATCGAATAATCCGACTAGATTACATGTTTTTGAGGCGTAAATTGGGGATTTAGGCCTAGGGATTTGAAAATAAGATTTGAAGATTTGAGGGCCGAGTTGATGTCCGATTTTGGTAAATTTTATATGTATAGAATCGTGGCGAGATAAGGAATCTGTTGATGTTAATTTTTCTGAATTTTGATAAGTGGGCCCGGGGCTCGGGTTTTGCCAAATTTCCGAATTTTGATGTTTTTCAGTTATTTTCGATTGGGTATTTTTCATACAGCATAATGTGACATATTCGTTCTGATTTTGGATAGATTCGACGCACAAAGAGGCCAATTCGAGAGGCAAGGGCATAGCGAGCTAGACTTTTGGCCGTCTTGAGGTGAGTAATTGATGTAAATGATGTCCTGAGGGTTTGAAACCCCAAAATTTCACATCGTAACGCTATATTGGGGTAGGGCACCATTGGAGATTGTGACTTGGTCCGTCTCGAGGAGATGTTTTTACCGTGTTTTCTAGTTGAACTAAATTGAGAATCATCCTTACTTAGATTTGATTGTTACATTTGGACTTCTTGCCAATTATTTGAATCCTTCAGGGATTGATATCACTGTTTTCGCATATTTTGCATATCATTTGATCTCAGTCCAAGGTTTTAAATACTGTTTTGCAAACTCAGCCATCTTTCTAAGATTTGAAAACTTAAATGATATTTCTAAATGATATTTCGGGCTGAGAACTATTGTTTTATGAAAGCCCAAGGGGCTTATGATGATTTCCGGACAGAGCATGGATCGGGCTGCGCGCCGCAGCAGTGTTACATTGATAATGAGGCCGAGAACCTGGTTGATTACATTGATATTGAGGCCGAGAGCCTGGTTGATTACCTTGATATTGAGGCCGAGAGCCTGGGTGATTATACTGATATTGATATGAGGCTGAGGGCCTAGATTTGATGCCACAAGATGGCTTGATATTGCGCTTGGGCTGTAGGATCCCCTCCAGAGTCTGTACACACCCCCAGTGAGCGCCGTCGATGATAAATAAATATGGATGGCTCGGGCTGCACGCCGTAGTGGGTACTAGAGGGTACTGTCATATGCATTGCATTGCACTCATGCATTTATTCCTTATCTGCATTATCTGCCATAATAATTATGTGCTCTTATTTCATTGACTGGTTTCTTCATACTGTTCTAAGCCTGAAGGGCTGATACTGTTCTGAGATACTGAGCCCGAGGGGCAGATTTCTAATTATTATTTTGATACTGAGCCCGAGGGGAAGTTTTCTACTTGTTATTTTGATACTGAGCCCGAGGGGCAGATTTCTACTTGTTGTTTTGATATTGAGCCCGAGGAGCAGATTTCTACTCGTCATTTTACTGCCAAATTACCTGTTTTACTGGTTTAAAAGAAATTTCACATGATGTTTCACTGAATTGTTATTTTAAATGATTTCACTGCTTCTATATAGAATGTTGTGTGCCTTAACGAGTTTTCTTACCTTCAGTCATTATTTATATTTATTACTCACTGGGTTGGAGCACTCACATTACTCCCTGCACCATGTGTGCAGGTACAGGTTTTCCTGAGGCATAGAGCGATTTTTTTGCTGTTCAATTTTCATCGGAGTTATCGAGGTAGCTGCATGGCATTTGCAGAACCGTTTTCTCCCTTATTTTCTGTTATTTATGATATCTTCTGACTTTGTTCCTAATTCCATACTTTGTAGAATTTTAGTAAACTCTTTAGTAGCTCATGACTTGTGACACCCCGGTTTGGGCTGAGTTGGGTTGGATTTCCGTATTTTATATATACTTTCCGCTATTGGATATTATTAAACCATGTTTATACTATAATTGTGTTAATTAATTGTCTTAAAAGGATGAATTGGGTTGAATGGCTGGCCTTGTCTTCATGAGAGGTGCCATCACGACCACGTTTGGGAATTCGGTCGTGACAAGTTGGTATCAGAGCCTAGGTTACTAGGTCTCGCGAGTCATGAGCAGGTTTAGTAGAGTCTCGCGGATCGGTACGGAAACATCTGTATTTATCCTCGAGAGGCTGCAGAACCTTTAGAAAAACTTCATAATCTTGAATTCTTATTGTGCGTCCTTGATTCAGCTGAAAAAAGTAACTCTTACAATTCCATCCACGTGTTCGTATGCGCGAACGAGCGCTCAATATTAGATATGCCTTGATGGCTTGTAATTCCCCGGTCGAAGGGCGAGACGTAATTGCTGTGAGTTTGATGTTAGGCCAGTCTGGAGGACTTGAGGCTGGATCCTTGCCTATGGCTTGAGCACCGAAGTGGTGATTGTGCGAGCAAGAGTTTTGAAATTGTATGTCCGGTATTGTCCCTATTAGTGGGAATGATGGTTGGATAGCCACGTGAGGAGTATGTTAGTACTGCGAGATATGTCTATATGACTTGGAGGTGACGAGGAAGGGCGGCAGGATGATAGATGAACTATTAAGTGTTTGATTTTCATTGTGATCTGATGTGTAGCCCCGAGTTATGGGCGCGTGAAAAATCTTTTCATGTCTCCTGTTTGGAGTGAAGTAAATTTCATGTTACGGTATAAGTTTAGACTCAGGAAGACTAAGTGATTGTGTAATGTGAATGACGGTGGAAGGTATACAAAAATATTAATTAGAAGTGAAACAGGTGGGTTATCTCCTGCGGAGTGTTCTAAGGTGGTGCGATTCTTATACTGTCTATTAGAAGATCTCATTTACAAGTGAAGAATATGCGTTGAAATCTAAATTTGGTCGCCTGGAGAGTGGGCTTAACTGTTACGTGAGTGGATACAAGAATTGCAGAAGAGTTAAAATTCCAGATGATTTATGTTTCCACAAGCTTATGAAGGAGTGAGTTCAATCTCACTATGGTATTACGGCAATAATAGAGTATGTGCGTTATGATTTATTGAGTGCGTTTTGATCTATGTCTTTGAGCCAAGTTGGGTAGTTTGTTATTAAATAAGTTGATTGCACGATTATGTGCTATATTGGTTATAGTTTGAGGTGTGTTGGTGAGTCGGTTATTGCTTATGGGGATTAAGGTCGATCAGACGGTGGATGGGCCTATTTTTTTATGCTATTGCTTTAGATGCTGTCATTACAGGAATTGTCCAGTCTGCCATAGAGATGCCTCTGTATTATTCGATCCCGGTTCCACATATTCTTATGTGTCCTCATATTTTGCTCATTATTTGGGTACGCCCCGAGAGTTTCCTTCTTTACCTGTTCATGTATCTGCCCCGGTGGGCGATACTGTTGTTGTGGACCATGTGTACCGGTCATGTGTTGTGATTATTGAGGGTCTGGAGACCTGAGTTGATCTATTGCTATTGAGTATGGTGGACTTTGATGTTATATTGGGCATGGATTAGTTATTTTCGTATCATGTTATTCTAGACTGTCATGCTAAGACAGTTACTTTGGCTATGCCGGGTGTACCGCGGATCGAGTGGCGTGGTATGACTGATTATGTTCCTAGCAGAGTAATTTCTTTCTTGAAAGCCCAGTGTATAGTTGGGAAGGGTTGTCTTTCATATCTAGCGTTTGTGCTAGATGTTGGAGCTGAGACTACTAGTATCGATTCTATCCCAGTTGTGAGGGATTTTTCATCCATTGCATCGCCCTTGACCAAGTTGACTCAGAAGGGTGCACCGTTTGTATGGTCGGACGAATGTGAGAAGAGCTTTCAGAAGCTTAAGACAGCTTTGACCACAGCTCCAGTGTTGGTTTTGCCATCAGCTTCAGATTCATATACCGTATATTGTGATGCTTTACAAATGTTTTATGGCAATATTTTTGGGTTGGTGACCTACATGGCCTGGTCAAGCCAGAGGAATTCCGTTTTGATAAATTGGGTATGTGTGAGCAGAATTGAAAGTTTTCTTGATGGTTTTTACCATAGTTCGAGCCGGATATCTTCTACCAGTGCGCGGAACATATTGTATATTACGAACTCCTCCTAAATGGGAGCAAATAGAAGATTTCTAACTGCCGGAATGTAATTTTCCTATAGCCCAGAAATTTCTAATGAGATTTTGTGTTTGCAACAAGATGGCATGATAGACGTGGTGTGTGGTACATGATTAATATTTTCATGTGCAACATGGCAGTTCATTCTTAAAGGGAAGGTCACGAGTTCTGGATGGAATAGTCAGTTTCAGGTATTTAGATGAATGTTATAACTGCTCGGTAAGACCTTAGAAGGGTGCACACTACATTTTAACCAACAAATGTCTATTGGTATTTCAACACCCACTTGGTTGATCGATTGCCAATATTTCGATCTTACTATGTATTGTAGGAAAATTTTGAGAATAATTATCATGAAATGATCGTACTTGAGGGATGTGTCATTCATTGAGTGCTAAGGTTGTGATCAGTTACGGTGATTTATGTAATCTAGAAATTTGGAGACGGGGAATTCTCAAAAATATACTATTTCAGGATTGTGGCATGCTTGAGGTGAGTGTCTTATCTAAACTCTTTGGATGCACTAGTTGAGCTAATTGATGGTGATAACTATGCGCTGTGAGCGAGAATATATGTGAGTGTTGAACCTGTGTGCAAGCACCGAGATAATATTCATGCTCGGAAGATACGTAGGTTATGATATGCCTAGAGTGGGATATTGGGCTAAGGTATAATGTTTCTCATATTCGTAACTCTGTTAAGAACTATCTGGACTATACTTGAGATTTCCAAGATGCTAAATTCCAGAACAAACTTGGTAATTACTAATTCTGTGTTAACTTGCTAATTTGAGCTATGACAGCGCAGTTTGCTCATGCCTACGATATAGAGTGTTATTTATTCCAGTCAAGGAGAATGAGAATCTTGTTTCAGTTAGCATATACATGTGTACTTGTTGGATTGCTTCTATATGATATGCTTGGACTGGAGGTCTGTGACCGTGCCAGGTGGATTATGTTATTGGCAGCTAAGTTGCTCGTGAGGTTGATGTCAATGTGAGCTATAGAAGAGCCGGTTATTATTATTCTATTCATATATCTTGGTTCCACTGTGATTGACGAGCCCATAGCATATCGTTGGGGTGGTACTTGTGGAACTTGCAAAGCGGCTCTTTTCTTTAAGGTATTCTCCCTTTTTGGGGTAACCGGATGGCGCAATAGTGAGGTTATCCGGTATGGCATTATGTTATGTACTTCTCCGTGGGTATGGTGATTCACTGGTGGTACTAGATATCAAATTGTGCTTGGTTGATGATTTTGAGCATGGTGACTTGGGGCGTCTCATGTGAACTAGTGTCTGGATAGGGTCGCGCATGGCAGCGAAGCTATGTGGAGATATGACCTTTAGGGTTAGATTCGTGTGTTATATTTCTATGATGTGTGACGGTTTCTCAGCCTTGTGTTGTGGTGGTACTGGTGAGCTTGAGGTACAGCTCTTTCATTTGAGTCATTTTCATGAATTGAGTATGCTCGAACTGTTGCTTATAGGTGCGCGTATTGTGCGAGTGGTGGTTTAGGCCTGTATTGATGTGTCATGTCACCAGAATAATGTGTTGGATTAGAAGAGATCAGTGGGATCATTAATAAATACGAACGGATTTGATTTCAGTATGTTGGAAGGATAATATCGAGCTTCGGCTCAGAAATTTGATGTAGCATTTGCCAAAGGAGAAGTGGCTTCATGAATGGTTGATATGGAAAATGGTTATGGCTTACCGCGTGATTTAGTTAGCATTGGCAGTATGTAAAAGTGTTGAGATGACACTTTAGTTGATAACAGTTTTTCTATCGGTATTCGGGTGTTGTGTGCAACTGCTGTGATTAGAAGTTATCACTACAAGCGTTTGAGTTATGTGGTCTATCATGTAATTGCACCTGAGATTGCAGGTATCGGTTATTACAGCTAGTTCTGGCTTATTCTGAATATTGATGTGAGGTTCTGACCTTGTGTATGATTTCAGAAATGGAAATGTGGTTCTAAGGTTATGGGCTAGATTGTGTTGTCAAATTTCAGTTATATTGTGCTATCGGAACTATATGAGATAGGGTGACGTGGGATCACCCCCGGGTATGTGTTTGGTAAGGTTATTCAGCTATTGGTTAGCTTCTAGAACAACTCTGGAACGTTCGAGGACGAACGTGTGTTTAAGTGGGGGAGGATGTAACGACCCGATTGGTCGTTTTGAGCTTTCGCGCTTTGATCGCCAGTTCTCGGGTATGACTTGCCCCGTGTTATGTATTATGACTGATGTAGATTGTTAGTTTTGGTTTTCAGGAAAAAAAATCGAAATGAATTTGAAAGAATAGTCTTAGTTAAAAGCTTTGAATTTGAAAGGTTTGACCAAGAGTTGACTTATGTGTAAATGATCTCGGATCAGAATTTTTATGATTTGTCTAGCTCCATTAGGTGATTTATGACTTAGGAGCGCGATCGTAATTGGTTTTGGAGGTCCGGTGTGGAATTTGGCTTGAATTGACGAAAGTAGTATTTTCGCGATTTTCGGTTGATAGGTGAGATTTTGATCCAAGGGTCGGAATGGAATTCCGAGAGTTTCTATAGCTTCATTATGTGATTTGGGATGTGTGTGCAAAATTTCATGTCATTCGGAGGTGATTTGGTCGGGTTTTTGATCAAATGCGTGTTTCGGAAGTTTTTGGAAAACTTAGGCTTGAATTCGATGTGAATTGATGGTTTTGATGTTGTTTGAGGTGTTTTGTTGATTGGAAAAAGTTTGAATGATGTTATGGGGTGTGTTGGCATGTTTGGTCGGGGTCACATGAGGCCCGGATAAGTTTTGGAAGATTTTTGTCATTTTGAGCATAAGCACGAAATGATCCAAAGGTCCATTTTTAGTTCTAGAGATTGAAATTTGATTTCGAGACTTCCGAAATTTTGATAATGAATTATAGGACTGATCTAGAAAGTTTGGTCTAATTTCATCAAGTTGTGATTGGGTTTTTGACGCGAAACATCTGTTAATTGTTTAACGAGCGAAATGGATATCGCACTGAGCAAACGAGCTCCGAATTTAGTTTCGATTGAAGGACTATGTTCGTATCATTATTTGTGACTCATAGGAATAAGAATCATCGAATTCAGAGTTCGTATGGTGGAGTTAGAGCCTTTTTAGTGAAAATAAATATTGCTGGTGCAGAAGGTTCTGGTGTGCACCTTTAGCGACCAGATTTGGCACCTTTAGCGACCGGAAAGGTCTTTTAGCGACCAAATGGGCTTTATTAGTGCTGTTCTGTTTTTTAGCTCATTTTCACGTTTTTCTTGTGAAAGAACACGGCTTGGGGCGATTTTTGAGCAAGAAATCATGGGAAATCTTGGGGTAAGTCACTTGTGGTCATTTCTACTCCATAATATTGAATTCTCATCGAATAATCCGACTAGATTATATAAGAGTAAATTGGGGATTTAGGCCTAGGGATTTGAAAATAAGATTAGAAGATCTGAGGGTCGAGTTGATGTCCGATTTTGGTAAATTTTATATGTATAGAGTCGTGGCGAGATAAGGAATCCGTTGATGTTAATTTTTCTGAATTTCGAGAAGTGGGCCCGGGGCTCGGGTTTTGCCAAATTTTGGGATTTTGATGTTTATCAGTTATTTTCGATTGGGTATTGTTCCTACAGCATAATGTGACATATTCGTTCTGATTTCGGATAGATTCGACGCATGAAGAAGCCAATTCGAGAGGCAAGGGTATAGCGAGCTAGACTTTTGGCCGTCTTGAGGTGAGTAATTGATGTAAATGATGTCCTGAGGGTTTGAAACCCCGGAATTTCACATCGTAACGCTATATTGAGGTGACTTGAACGCCGGATAACGGGCGTGGGGTAGAGCACCATTGGGGATTGTGACTTGGTCCGTCCCGAGAGATGTTTTTACCGTGTTTTCTACTTGAACTAAATTGAGAATCATCCTTAATTAGATTTGATTGTTACATTTGGGATTCTTGCCAATTATTTGAATCCTTTAGGGATTGATATCACTGTTTTCGCATATTTTGCATATCATTTGATCTCAGTCCAAGGTTTTAAATACTGTTTTGCAAACTCAGCCATCTTTCTAAGATTTGAAAACTTAAATGATATTTCTAAATGATATTTCGGGCTGAGAACTATTGTTTTACGAATGCCCAAGGGGCTTATGATGATTTCTGGACTGAGCATGGATCGGGCTGCGCGCCGCAACAGTGTTACATTGATATTAAGGCTGAGAGCCTGGTTGATTAAATTGATATTGAGGCCGAGAGCCTGGTTGATTAAATTGATATTCAGGCCGAGAGCCTGGGTGATTATACTGATATTGATATGAGGTTGAGGGCCTAGATTTGATGCCACGAGATGGCTTGATATTGCGCTTTGGCTGTAGGAGCCCCTCCAGAGTCTGTACACACCCCTAGTGAGCGTCGTCGATGATAAATAAATATGGATGGCTCGGGCTGCACGCCGCAGTGGGTACCAGAGGGTACCGTCATATGCATTGCATTGCACTTATGCATTTATTCCTTATCTGCATTATCTGCCATAATAATTATGTGCTCTTATTTCATTGACTGGTTGCTTCATACTGTTCTGAGCCTGAGGGCTGATACTGTTCTGAGATACTAAGCCCCAGGGGTAGATTTCTACTTATTATTTTGGTATTGAGCCCGAGGGGCAGATTTCTAATTATTATTTTGATACTGAGCCCGAGGGGTAGATTTCTACTTATTATTTTGATACTGAGCCCGAGGGGCAGATTTCTAATTATTATTTTGATACTAAGCTCGAGGGGAAGATTTCTACTTGTTATTTTGATACTGAGCCCGAGGGGCAGATTTCTACCTGTTGTTTTGATATTGAGCCCGAAGGGCAGATTTCTACTCGTCATTTTACTGCCAAATTACCTGTTTTATTGGTATAAAAGAAATTTCACATGATGTTTCACTGAATTGTTATTTTAAATGATTTAACTTCTTCTGTATAGAATGTTGTGTGCCTTAACGCGTTTTCTTACCTTCAGTCATTATTTATATTTATTACTCACGGGGTCGGAGCACTCACATTACTCCCTGCACCATGTGTGCAGGTACAGGTATTCCTGAGGCATAGAGCGAGTTTTTTGCTGTTCAATTTTCATCGGAGTTATCGAGGTAGCTGCATGGCGTTTGCAGAACCGTTTTCTCCCTTATCTTCTGTTATTTATGATATCTTCTGACTTTGTTCCTAATTCCATACTTTGTAGAATTTTAGTAAAATCTTTAGTAGCTCATGACTTGTGACACCCCGGTTTGGGCTGAGTTGGGTTGGATTCCCGTATTTTATATATACTTTCCGCTATTGGATATTATTAAACCATGTTTATACTATAATTGTGTTAATTAATTGTCTTAAAAGGATGAATTGGGTTGAATGGCTGGCCTTGTCTTCATGAGAGGTGCCATCTCGACCAGGTTTGGGAATTCGGTCCTGACAACATTGGCTTGGGCTTTCCGTCTAGATCTTCCATATCTCCATTTTTTTCGCTTTCTACAGAGGATGAACTTGAAACTACTTCTAACATGGCCTGTACTTGAGTTGGATCTGCTGACTCAATATTGGCTAGCATACCGAGCAGTTTTTTCTTTTAACTCTTTCTGAGAGTTGTTTGATTCTGTTCTTGCTTCTGTCCTAATTGGTTTGGATCTCTTGGTCTCTTTGATTTCAGGAATCCAACCTTTGATTTTATCGATTTGCTCTATATCAAATGACCTATTAATAATAAAAGATATTCTTTTTGCAAAGTAATATTTGCATAATTTTATGTGGTCTGGAAGAGTGGAGATTTTGTTTTCAATTTGGAATCTCTCATAATGTATTTGAAAGCTTCGGGGCATCGTTTGTTCTATTCCTCAGAATATTGTCGACCAGTCATAAAACCATCTGGGTAGAATTGATTTCTGGGCTTGTTCGCTATACCTGACAAACCAGGTGTGTGTTTTTGGACATAGGTATAGAAAGTTAAACCAAGTGTCCATATAATCTTTAAAATTATAGGTTTGAGGTCTATATTGAACTGATAACACAGTTGGAGTGTGTAGATGATCCATTCCCCATTCAAACGGGCTTAATACCTTATTGATGGTGAATTTCGAGATTCTGATACTAGTTGGGTCTCTCTCATCATAAAGAATATGCTCGAATGTAACCGACTTTGTTTCTGTTAGGATTACTTCGTAGTACCTCCTTGTTTTCAGAGGTTCACTGGTTTCAACATAATTTCTATCTGTGTAGCAAGGTCTGATAAGATCTTCAAGGTCATAATTTTCGTAGCCTTTGTCTAAGGCTAGAACCTTGACTGGTTCTTTTGCAATTAATTCAAATGTTTCCTTTTCTGAGGAAACATGTCTCTTTTCTTCTGTTTTAACCGGTGTGTGTGGGTTAACTGCTTGAGCGAAGGACTCTGGGACCTCCATTGCATAGTCAGAACTAGTTACTACCTTTCTTGTTTGGCTTGTTATGGCTTTTGAGGAAACCTGTTGAAATGGGCCGTCTTTTTTCGGAATGGATCCGAGTATTGTCATGGTAGAGGGTTTGTTAATAGTGGGTACTATCGGAGGGGTAATCATAAAAGGTGGTCTCACGGGTGGTAACAAGGGAAATTCTGCAAGGGCAGAATACCTATTCTCTCTTTTGGGGGAGGCCCTGAACGGACCTTTCTGGTTTGGTCTCATTTTTTCCCTGTAGAAATTCTCTAGTTGGAAAATCGGGTAGAGAGTTATTTTAACCTTATATAAATTCGATTCTAAAATCGAAGCTAGATAATAATGCCTGCCATCTGGCAAAAATCTGTTTAGAAATAAGATTTTTAACATCCTTTTGCAAAATCTATTTAGCTGATTTACAATCAACTCTTAATAAAAATTCTTTTTTTATTAAATCGTCTTCAAATTTTGTAATACATAGTACTATAGACAAAATATCTTTTTTGACTGTACTATAATTTTTCTGAGCCGGATTCCAGATACCAGAAGTGAAACGAACTAACTGTTCGAGAGACTCTGGAGAAATTCGTTGTTTAAGGAGTCCACCGTACCCTTCTTCTGAAGCGTTGTTTTCTACTATCATAAGTGCTTCAGGATTTGCAATGCCTAGACATTGGAGTTTTTCAACAATGGACTTGACCCTTTTGACTGTGTCAGTTTGTTTTAGACCCCAAGGGACTGGATTCTTCCTAAGGCGTTTATAAAGGGGTTCACAGATCTTTCTGATGTTAGGAATAAAATCTGCTGCATAGTTGAGACTACCTAAAAATCTTTGTAGTTGTATTTTGTCTGTGATTTTATCGGGAAATTTGGACGAGAACTCAATGGCTCTACAGATTGGTTTGTAAGTACCTTGATAAAGGTCTTGTCCTAAAAATCTAATAGTAGTTTGGAACAACTTAATCTTTTTAGCACTGACTACTAGGCCATTGTGTTTTACTATATTAAAGAAAGTATTGAGATGTTTAAAGTGAGAATCTATATCTTCTGAAAATATTAATACATCGTCAATATAAAGTATTGACATATTACTATAAGGGTTGAATATATTATTCATAATATTTTGAAATTCAGATGGGGCATTCTTTAATCTGAAAGGCATTACATTCCATTCATATTATCCAAATGGAACATTGAAAGCGGTTTTATATTTATCTTCTTCAGTAATTTGAATTTGCCAGAAACCTGATTTCATATCAAATTTACTGTAAATATTAGCTTTGTAAGTTCTTTTTAATAAATCTCTTTTATTAGGTATCGGATACCTAATCCATTGTAATTCTTTATTTAATGGTTTATAATTAATAACTAATCTGGGAGCTCCTCTTTCCTTTTCTGCGTTATTATTAACATAGAAGGCTGCACAGCTCCAAGGTGACTTGGAAGGTCTAATAATCTTCTTTTGGAGATGATCATTTATTTCCTTTTTACAGACTTCCATTAAATCATAATTCATTTGAATAGGTCTTTCCTTAGTAGGTATAGCTTGTTCGTTAAATTCTTTAATATAAGGTAGGTTGACTATATGCCTTTTCCGTTCCCAAAAGGCAGTAGGCAAATCGGAACAAACTTCTAGTTGGAGTTTTTGTTGAAACTGTTTAATCTTATCTTCTACCTCGGGGTTTTTTAAAGTTTGTTCTATTTTGTGAACTTTGATGTCATTCCTTAAATAATTAACTTGCTGAGTTAACAAATTTATTTTAAAAATTGTTTGTGATTTAATTTAATCACTTTCTTCTCTAGAGATGGGATTTAGATAAGGAAATCTTATTTCTTTGCCTAACACTGTGGTGCAAAGTGCACTTAAGTCGTCGTAATGTGGTTTTATTTGAATCAGGAAAGGAATTCCAAGAATTATTTCTTCATTAATATCTCTTGTTACTACAAAGTCGTTAATAAAGCATATTCCATCATTGCAGATATGTGCTTTCGATAATTTGTAATTTATTTTTAATAATTCTCCAGTAGCAGAGTATAATTTTGGTGTACTTTTTTCTAAATATTTTATTGGTATTATTCCTTCCATTATGCAGTTTTATCTGCACCTGAATCTAATAATGCTAACTTAGTAAGGGTCATATCATAAACCTTCAATGTTATAGGAAAATGATAGTTTTTGGCATTTACTTTAGTAAGTTTAACTAAGGCAGCTGAACCTCCTTCAGATTCTTCGATAATAGAATCAGTGTCCTTTAATCCTGAAGGGCTATTATCTTCTTCTTCATCGTCTTCTTCTTTTGAGAAGAATTCTTTGTCAATAGCTTTCCCTTTATCTACTTGAGATAGTATTTTATCAGTAATACTTTCCATCTCAATCTTATTAAGTCGAAGCTTAATATCTTTTAGTTCTTCTTTTACAGATAGTTCAGTTTGAAGATGTTGGATAGTAGTAGGCTCTTCTGTTTTTACAAAGAATCTATTCATTACCTTTTTCATATCAAAAGGTTCTATCTGTGGTCAATTTTCCTTTTGTTTAATGATAATGTTTTTTAACTCAGTTAAATATTTTCTTCTTAATTCATCATTATCTATGTGTTCGATGATGTTGAATAAGACTTCTTTGGAGTCTTCTATGATTACTCTAAGAGAATTTTGACTACATACGCAAATTGCGTCAGTACAGTTACAACTGTCTTCTACTGAGTTGTTGCTATCTGAGTCATATGCGACATTAATCAATTCTTTATCGCTATCAGAATAGCTATCAGTGGATGAAGATGATGAACTGTTATCATTATTTTCTAGAATTGCGTAAAGTTTTTCTTTAGTGTTGTCATCAATTTTAAGAGTATTTAATTTACTCTTTTTCTTTTTTGTAACTTTGCACTCATTGGCACTATGTCCCGCTTTTCCACAAGACCATTATTTGTCACCATAATCCCTTTTAGATTTTCTTTTAAACCTTTTCTTTTTAGAAGTTTCTCCTTCTTTCTTTTCTTTACGCCTGTGGCGTCCTTTAGGTTTATCTGAAGATCTGTGTTTCTTTGACACTCTTTTTGATGGAGCGACTATTGATTTGTAGCCGAAGTCTTGGCAAAAACTACCAAGCTCAGCTTTGGACTTTAGTCTATCCTATTTAATTGGTATCAGAGCCAGAATATGAGAGGCTAAAACTCTCAATTGTCTTTAAGGTTCGTTGAAATCTTGTTATCAGTTTCATACTATAGATCTTAATTTCTCTATACTGTTCATTCCAGTATATGTTTATTGTTCATCTTCTTTATATCTTCATGATCCTATTCTCTAGTATGAGGTTATTGTTCTCAGTGTGAGGGTCTCTGAGAGAGAGTTAGTTGAACCTTATTAAGCTGCCGTCAGTTGCCGTCATCGTTATAGGCCAGGAGAGCCGCTGTTAGATAGGACACAACAGGACTCAGAGAGCACGTTCAACTCCCAACCCCCAAGATAACTTAGAACTTCAAACACTTCTAAGATAACTTAAGAACCAGATCATATTGATAAGAAAGAAGATAAATAGTAGACGATATACTTTTAAGAACAGTGGAAGAACTATTACGATAAATTGTTTTGAATTTAATAACAAAGAGAGTAAACATTGAAACCTTAAAGGCAATATACCTCTCCCTGTAACTTTTAAAATCTTTAAAATCTATTTATAAATGAAACATAAAACTTTTCATTACATAGGATTCTATAACATTCAGAAATGGAGATCCCTTAAACATCTCCGAAACACAAATAGGAAAATAGATTGTGTTGAACACAATATTAGAATCTGCAAAAATATAATCAGATATAATAATCTGCATAATAAAGCTTTATTAACTATAGAAAGAGAAATTGAATTCTATAAAGATAATCTTGAGAGTTATCAACACAGAAAAAGAATAATTCAAAAAAATATAAAAACAATGAATATCTGTATCAACAGGTATACATATCAGTATTAAAATGAATAATTCTGAGAATAATAAAATTCTTAATAGTGCTAATATTTCGGCAGTAACTAATATTCCCAAAATAGAAAACGATTTACAAAATTGGAGTATTCCTAGAGAATATTTTAATATGATATATCATACTGGAAAGTTTGATTTTATTAAAAACTATAACATCAAGACTTGTGAATCAAATAAAAAAATACAATTTTCTCCATATAGGTCTTGTTCAAATAGCTGTCAAGCCTTTATACAGACTAGGTTTAAACACTCCCCTCTGTCTATTACTAAGAGATGAAAGACTATTAAATTTTGATGATTCATAGGTTTAGACACTCCCCTCTATCTATTACTGAGAGATGATAGACTATTAAATTTTGACGATTCATTATTAGAAGTCTTACAAAGTAACTTAGCCCAAGGTCCAGTTTACTTTAATTGTTATCCAAATTATTCGGTTGACATAAATGACCAGAATATTTTAGATACTTTAACTCTTAATATTAAACACAAAAAATATGAATAGTAAAATTAATATAAGAGAGATAGCTATAATATACAGAGTATATTACAGACTCATGAAGACTACTTTAGCCCCAAAAGCTAAAATTGAAAGTAGTAAAGGAGTTACTATACTCATGGAAGCAAACCAAGAACATAGCAACACATTCGTCCCTAGAATGATTCGATGGGATTAGATATTATCAAAAGATGAATGGCGTTTTGAAGCCATAACTCAACCAAAATATGAACCAGAAAGTTCATATATCGAACAAGTTATTCAACATCCTACAGGAGCAGTAGACTTAAATTTTTTAAGATCTAACTCTTTAAGCGAAGCCTCTTCCAGTAGAAGAATATCCTTCAGAAGACCTTCTTCTTTCAAATCCCCCGAGGGAAATAGTAAAAGTTGTAAAAGAGATAAAAGCGACGAAGAAATAATCGAAGAACTTGATAGAAAAATAAAAGGAGTAGATTTTAACAAAACCGTTCCTAAAGTAATCTATCAAAAGGGTCCCTTCATTCATAAAAGTCCATCCGCTGAAATAATTGATAGACTCGGAACCCTTAAAGAAGAAAATAATTTCAAAATAGACTGAAAAAGCCTAAATGCTCAGTGGGAACACCCTGATAATAACATTAAAAGAGAATGGTACGTATATACCTATTCTTTTGACCAAAGAAGAACTTTTAGAAATAAATGGATTAAGGACTTAAAAAGACTTAGATGTGATATTGAATTCTTTAGATGGTTCGAATTAACAGGACAAATTCCAAATCAAAAGGAATCTTTACAAATGATTATCAATAAATGGTATACCAAAAATAAAGGTATAATAGAGGCCACCAATCCAACATTAGATGAAATCATAATACCCGTTCAAAATGAGATAGTCACAGCTTCCCCTTTTAAAAGAGAAAGTACCTACCTTGACAAAGAACCAACAAACAAAGGTCTAAACAAAATAATTGTCCAAAATAACTACACAAATAACCTTTTACATGTTGTATCTAATCAGCTAAAAGATGCCAACAAGATAGTAACCCCTACTAGAACGATGGTAGCATCCACAATTAAAACACATCCTACTATCAGAATCCCTGAATTTTCTAAAGAAAAATTCGATTTTACAAATGAACTTCTAGAAAAAATAGAAGAACAACTTAAAACAAAACTAAGTATCTCAAAGCCTAATACAGAACAAGCTAGTACTAGCAAAGATAAAACCGTTGAACTCCATAAACTGCAAACACAGTTAACTTCATTAAATAATAAATATGAAATTTTGTTAAAGGAAGAAACCATCCCTGACAGGGAATCTAAACTAAAGATGATAGAAAGAGCTTCTAAAGAGCTTGTAAATTCTATAAATAAATTAAAACCTTCACTCACTCTAAAAACTATCTCTACCACTACTCCTGAAGTACGTAGATTAACGAATGATCCTCGACACCCTAATAAAAAGAATTATTGCAAAAGAGAATCATTTCCAAACGTTCAGTTCGAAGAAGATATCTACCTATCCCACTCCAGTCACGATGGAACTAGAATTTCCGAATGGAATATTGATGGTTTAGCTGAAAGCCAAATCTACAAAAAACTTCACGAAATAGGAATTTCTGTAACAGCATACAAAATGAAAAATGCGTCAGATAAACACGCAGCAACCTTAATAGTATATGGCTTTACTGGTACATTAAAAAATTGGTGAGACAATTACCTTTCCGAAGAAAATAGGAATCAAATCCTGAATGCCAAAGCAGTAATAATTGTTGTAAAAACTAAAAATAATACTCAAATAGCAGAGCAAGAATCTAAAGAAGACGCTACTGCAACTTTAATCTACTGTATAGCCAAACATTTTATTGGTGAACCCAATTATTTCAGGATAGAAGTCTTGAACTTCTAAATAATCTTAGCTGCCCAAACTTAACAGACTTTAGGTGGTATAAAGATATGTTCATAGAAAAGGTAATGGTCAGAGAAGACTGCAATAAACCTTTCTGGAAGGATAGATTTATTAGTGGATTACCCAGATTATTTGCCGAGAAGGTAAGAACTAAAATTAGAGATAGGTTTAATGGTTATATTCCATATGACAATATTACGTATGGAGACTTAATAAGATTTATCAATGTTACCGGTTTAGACTTATGTACAGACCTAAAACATAAAAGTCTTATTAAAAAGGATAGACTACAGTCCAAAGCTGAGCTTGGTAGTTTTTGCCAAGACTTCGGGTACAAATCAATAGCCGCTCCATCAAAAAGAGTGTCAAAGAAATACAAATCTTTAGATAAACCTAAAGGACGCCACAGGCGTAAAGAAAAGAAAGAAGGAGAAACTTCTAAAAGGAAAAGGTTTAAAAGAAAATCTAAAAGGATTTATGGTGACAAATGCTGGTCTTGTGGAAAAACGGGACATAGAGCCAATGAGTGCAAAGTTACAAAAAAGAAAAAGAGTAAAGTAAATACTCTTGAAATTGACGACAACAATAAAGAAAAACTTTACACAATTCTAGAAGATAATGATAACAGTTCATCATCTTCATCCACTGATAGCTATTCTGATAGATATAATGAATTGATTAATGTCGCATATGACTCAGATAACAACAGCTCAGTAGAAGACAGTTGTAACTGTACTGGCACAATTTGCGTATGTAGTCAAAATTCTCTTAGAGTAATCACAGAAGACTCCAAAGAAGTCTTATTCGACATTATCGAACACATAGATAATGATGAATTAAGAAGAAAATATTTAACTGAGTTAAAAAACATTATCATTAAACAAAAGGGAAATTGACCACAGATAGAACCTTTTGATATGAAAAAGGTAATGAATAGATTCTTTGTAAAAACAGAAGAGACTACTATCCAACATCTTCAAACTGAACTTAAATCAGTAAAAGAATAACTAAAAGATATTAAGCTTCGACTTAATAAAATTGAGATGGAAAGTATTACTGATAAAATACTATCTCAAGTAGATAAAGGGAAAGCTATTGACAAAGAATTCTTCTCAAAAGAAGAACACGATGAAGAAGAAGATAATAGCCGTTCACGATTAAAGGACACTGATTCTATTATCGAAGAATAAGGAGGATGAGCTGCCTTAGTTAAACTTACTAAAGTAAAGGCTAAAAGCTATCATCTTCCTATAACATTGAAGGTTCATGATATGACCCTTACTAAGTTAGCATTATTAGATTCAGGTGCAGATAAAAACTGCATAATGGAAGGAATAATACCAATAAAATATTTAGAAAAAAGTAGACAAAAATTATACTCTGCTATAGAAGAATTATTAAAAATAAATTACAAATTATCGAAAGCACATATCTGCAATGATGGAATATGCTTTATTAACGACTTTGTAGTAACAAGAGATATTAATGAAGAAATAATTCTAGGAATTCCTTTCCTGATTCAAATAAAACCACATTACGACGACTTAAGTGCACTTTGCACCACAGTGTTAGGCAAAGAAATAAGATTTCCTTATCTAAATCCCATCTCTAAAGAAGAAAATGATTATATTAAATCACAAATAATTTTTAAAATATTTTTGTTAACTCAGCAAGTTAATTATTTAAGGAATGACATCAAAGTTAACAAAATATAACAAACTTTAAAAACCCCCGAGGTAGAAGATAAGATTAAACTGTTTCAACAAAAACTCGAACTAGAAGTTTGTTCCGATTTGCCTACTGCCTTTTGGGAACGGAAAAGGTATATAGTCAACCTACCTTATATTAAAGAATTTAACAAATAGGCTATACCTACTAAGGCAAGACCTATTCAAATGAATTATGATTTAATGGAAGTCTGTAAAAAGGAAATAAATTATCTTCTCCAAAAGAAGATTATTAGACCTTCCAAGTCACTTTGGAGTTGTGTAGCCTTCTGCGTTAACAATAACGCAGAAAAGGAAAGAGGAGCTCCCAGATTAGTTATTAATTATAAACCGTTAAATAAAGTATTACAATGGATTAGGTATCCGATACCTAATAAAAGAGATTTATTAAAAAGAACTTACAAAGCTAATATTTATAGTAAATTTGATATGAAATCAGGTTTTTGGCAAATTCAAATTACTGAAGAAGATAAATATAAAACCGCTTTCAATATTCCATTTGGACAATATGAATGGAATGTAATGCCTTTCGGATTAAAGAATGCCCCATTTGAATTTCAGAATATTATGAATAATATATTCAACCCTTACGGTAATATGTCAATAGTTTATATTGACGATGTATTAATATTTTCAGAAGATATAGATTCTCACTTTAAACATCTCAATACTTTCTTTAAGATAGTAAAACACAATGGCCTAGTAGTCAGTGCTAAAAAGATTAAGTTGTTCCAAACTACTATTAGATTTTTAGGACATGACCTTTATCAAGGTACTTACAAACCAATCTATAGAGCCATTGAGTTTTCGTCCAAATTTCCTGATAAAATCACAGACAAAACACAACTACAAAGGTTTTTAGGTAGTCTCAACTATGTAGCAGATTTTATTCCTAACATCAGAAAGATCTGTGAACCCCTGTATAAACGCCTTAGGAAGAATCCAGTCCCTTGGGGTCTAGAACAAACTGACACAGTCAAAAGAGTCAAGTCCATTGTTCAAAAACTCCCATGTCTAGGCATTCCAAATCCTGAAGCATTTATGATAGTAGAAACCGACGCTTCAGAAGAAGGGTACGGTGGAATCCTTAAACAACGAATTTCTCTAGAGTCTCTCGAACAGTTAGTTCGTTTCACTTCTGGTATCTGGAATCCGGCTCAGAAAAATTATAGTACAGTCAAAAAAGAGATTTTTTCTATAGTACTATGTATTACAAAATTTCATGACGATCTAATAAACAAAGAATTTTTATTAAGAGTTGATTGTAAATCAGCTAAAGAGATTTTGCAAAAGGATGTTAAAAATCTTATTTCAAAACAGATTTTTGTGAGATGGCAGGCATTATTATCTAGCTTCGATTTTAGAATCGAATTTATAAAAGGTGAAAATAACTCTCTACCCGATTTTCTAACTAGAGAATTTCTACAGGGAAAAAATGAGACCAAACCAGAAAGGTCCGTTTAGGGCCTCCCTCAAAAGAGAGAATATGTATTCTGCCCTTGCAGAATTCCCCTTGTTACCACCCATGAGACCACCTTTTATGATTACCCCTTCGAGAGTACCCACTTTAAACAAACCCTCTACCATGACAATACTCGGATACATTCCGAAAAAAGACGGCCCATTTCAACAGGTTTCCTCAAAAGCCTCAACAAGCCAAACAGGAAAGGTACTAACTAGTTCTGACTATGCAATGAAGGTTCCAAAGTCCTTCGCTCAAGTAGTTAACCCACACACACCGGTTAAAACAGAAGAAAAGAGACCTGTTTCCTCAGAAAAGGAAACATTTGAATTAATTGCAAAAGAACCAGTCAAGGTTCTAGCCCTAGACAAAGGCTACGAAAATTATGACCTTGCAGATCTTATCAGACCTTACTACACAGACAAAAATTATGTTGAAACCAGTGAATCTCTGAATACAAGGAGGTACTACGAATTAATCCTAACAGATACAAAGTCTGTTACATTCGAGCATACTCTTTACGATGAGAGAGACCCAACTAGTATCAGAATCTCGAAATTCACCATCAATAAGGTATTAAGCCCGTTTGAATGGGGAATGGATCATATACACACTCCAATTGTGTTATCAGTTCAATATAGACCTCAAACCTATAATTTCAAAGATTATATGGACGTTTGGTTTAACTTTCTATACCTACATCCAAAAACACACACCTGGTTTGTCAAGTATAACGAACAAGCCCAGAAATCAATTCTACCCAAATGGTTTTACGACTGGTGGAAAGTATTTGGAGGAATAGAGCAAACGATGCCCCGAAGCTTTCAAATACATTATGAGAGATTCCAAATTGAAAACGAAATCTCCTCTCTTCCAGACCACATAAAATTATGCAAATATTACTTTGCAAAAAGAATATCTTTTATTATTAATTGGTCATTTGATATAGAACAAATCGATAAAATCAAATATTTAGTTAAAACGCCTAAAATCAAAGGTTGGATTCCTGAAATCAAAGAGACCAAGAAATCCAGACCAATTAGGACAGAATCAAGAACAGAATCAAACAACTCTCAAAAAGAGTTAAAGAAAAAACTACTCGGTATGCTAGCCAATATTGAGTCAGCAGATCCGACTCAAGTACAAGCCATGTTAGAAACAGTTTCGAGTTCATCCTCTGCAGAAAGCGGAAAAAATGGAGATATGGAAGATCTAGACGGAAAACCCCAAACCTATGCCCAGTCTAGCAGGTGATCGATTACCTCTTTAAAGAAAGGACAAAGGCACTGACCCTTCAGAAAAGAAGAAAATGACCTCTGCCCCTTCAAAAAGAAGAAAGCAACGTTTGACCTTTCAGAAAAGCAAGGGACCGCCTTTCAAAAATGCAAAGGACAAATGACTTTTCTAAAAGTAATATCGGGCCATTCAGCATGAACTATGGAGAGAATTCGATCTTTTCTTCGAGGTCTATATAAGACTCTCAAATTGTAATATTCAGGGCAGACCAAAAATCGCCCATTTTCTTTCTTATGTTTTCCCTACCTTTGTCAAAATCCCCTTGTTCTGCATGTTCTTGATGTTCAAATAAAAGTATGTTTCTTAAAACTTGTCATTAATTTACTTTCATTTCCGCATTTTCAATTATTTTCATTAATTCGTAGTACCTCTTTGTTTTTAGAGGTTCACTGGTTTCAACATAATTTCTGTCTGTGTAGCAAGGTCTGATAAGATCTGCAAGGTCATAATTTTCATAGCCTTTGTCTAAGGCTAGAACATTGACTGGTTCTTTTGCAATTAATTCAAATGTTTCCTTTTCTGAGAAAACAAGTCTCTTTTCTTCTATTTTAACCGGTGTGTGTGGGTGAACTGCTTGAGCGAAGGACTCTAGGACCTTCATTGCATAGTCAGAACTAGTTAGTACCTTTCCTGTTTGGCTTGTTGAGGCTTTTGAGGAAACCTGTTGAAATGGGTCGTCTTTTTTCGGAATGGATCCGAGTATTGTCATGGTAGAGGGTTTGTTTAAAGTGGGTACTCTCGGAGGGGTAACAAAAAAAAAGTGGTCTCACGGGTGGTAACAAGGAGAATTCTGCAAGGGCAGAATACCTATTCTCTCTTTTGGGGGAGGCCCTGAACGGACCTTTCTGGTTTGGACTCATTTTTTCCCTGTAGAAATTCTCTAGTTAGAAAATCGGGTAGAGAGTTATTTTCACCTTTTATAAATTCGATTCTAAAATCGAAGCTAGATAATAATGCCTGCCATCTGGTAAAAATCTGTTTTGAAATAAGATTTTTAACATCCTTTTGCAAAATCTCTTTAGCTGATTTACAATCAACTCTTAATAAAAATTCTTTGTTTATTAAATCGTCTTGAAATTTTGTAATACATAGTACTATAGACAAAATTTCTTTTTTGACTGTACTATACTTTTTTTGAGCCGGATTCCAAATACCAAAAGTGAAACGAACTAACTGTTTGAGAGACTCTGGAGAAATTCGTTGTTTAAGGATTCCACCGTACCCTTCTTCTGAAGCGTCGGTTTCTATTATCATAAATGCTTCAGGATTTGGAATGCCTAGACATGAGAGTTTTTGAACAATGGACTTGACCCTTTTGACTGTGTCAGTTTGTTCTAGACTCCAAGGGACTGGATTCTTCCTAAGGCATTTATAAAGGGGTTCACAGATCTTTCTGATGTTAGGAATAAAATCTGCTACATAGTTGAGACTACCTAAAATCCTTTGTAGTTGTGTTTTGTCTGTGATTTTATCGGGAAATTTGGACGAGAACTCAATGGCTCTACAGATTGGTTTGTAAGTACCTTGATAAAGGTCATGTCCTAAAAATCTAATAGTATTTTGGAACAACTTAATATTTTTAGCACTGACTACTAGGACATTGTGTTTTACTATCTTAAAGAAAGTATTGAGATGTTTAAAGTGAGAATCAATATCTTCTGAAAATATTAATACATCGTCAATATAAACTATTGACATATTACTAAAAGGGTTGAATATATTATTCATAATATTCTGAAATTCAGATGGGGCATTCTTTAATCCGAAAGGCATTACATTCCATTCATATTGTCCAAATGGAACATTGAAAGCGGTTTTATATTTATCTTCTTCAGTAATTTGAATTTGCCAGAAACCTGATTTCATATCAATTTTACTGTAAATATTAGCTTTGTAAGTTCTTTTTAATAAATTTCTTTTATTAGGTACCAGATACCTAATCCATTGTAATACTTTATTTAACGGTTTATAATTAATAACTAATCTGGGAGCTCCTCTTTCCTTTTCTGCATTATTGTTAACGTAGAAGGCTGCACAGCTCCAAGGTGACTTGGAAGGTCTAATAATCTTCTTTTGGAGAAGATCATTTATTTCCTTTTTACAGACTTCCACTAAATCATAATTCATTTGAATAGTTCTTGCCTTAGTAGGTATAGCATGTTTGTTAAATTCTTTAATATAAGGTAGGTTGACTATATGCCTTTTTTCGTTCCGAAAAGGCAGTAGGCAAATCGGAACAAACTTCTAGTTCGAGTTTTTGTTGAAACTGTTTAATTTTATCTTCTACCTCAGGGGTTTTTAAAGTTTGTTCTATTTTGTGAACTTTGATGTCATTCCTTAAATAATTAACTTGCTGAGTTAACAAATTTATTTTAAAAATTTTTGTGATTTAATATAATCACTTTCTTTTTTAGAGATGGGATTTAGATAAGGAAATCTTATTTCTTTGCCTAACATTGTGGTGCAGAGTGCACTTAAGTCGTCGTAATGTGGTTTTATTTGAGTCAGGAAAGGAATTCCTAGAATTATTTCTTCATTAATATCTCTTGTTACTACAAAGTCGTTAATAAAGCATATTCCATCGTTGCAGATATGTGCTTTCGATAATTTGTAATTTATTTTTAGTAATTCTCCTGTAGCAGAGTATAATTTTTGTGTACTTTTTTCTAAATATTTTATTGGTATTTTTTTTGGTAATTATGTTTTCCATTTATCACCAAAGAGAACATTACAAAGCAGTAGAACCATTCTCGGCTCACTTAGTCTATACAAGTTTCTATTCTATCCTACCTTATAAGCAGTACATAAGACATTAATCAAATGTCTGGCTAGTTAGTACATTGTTTTCAATACATAAGCTGTTGCATCTTCTCCCTCATTCCTCATTTAGCTCTTATGTTGCAAACACATGCTATTTCCCTTGCCACTTGTTCTGCAGTCTTCATTGTCTCACCAAAAATTCTGTTGTTTCTCTCCATCCATATCCCATGTATATGATCGGAGTATACCATTTTCACAATTTTTGCTTTGCATGGTCTCCCTTTGGCTTGCTTTATTATCCATGCCATCTTCTGTGTGTATGACAGTGATGGACTCGCATTGATTTGAATCCATTGCATAAGCCTTCCCCATACTATGTTAGCGAATTCGCATTCACCAAACAAATGTGCATGTGACTCAACTATTTCATTACACAAACAACAACTTGTGTTTGCTTGGACTCCCCAGTTAGCAAGCCTATCTATTGTCATTAGCCTCCCATGGCATTGCATCCACATAGTGAATATTGCCTTGGGCCTAGCTTCATTGTGCAACATCAAGGTTCTCCATACCACCTTGTTGTATCTTCCCAGAATTCCCAAATAAATTTGCTTGGTTATGGTCCTTCTTTATTGCACTGTGGGCAGTTGCTGGATTTCTCCTCTTGCTTCCATAATCTTTCTCACCATCCAACTTGCTTGTTGGGGTATATTCATCTCCACTATACTTTTCCCCTTTATGTAATAAGTATGAATCCACTTTATCCACATCTTGTCTTTCTTCTGTGCTAAGTCCCAGTATACACTTGTTATAGCTGCTTTATTCCAAATTCTGATATTCAATAGATTGTACCCTCCAACAGACTTAGGCAAGCACATTCTGTCCCAGGCTATCAATGCTCTCTTTGTGATTGTATTGGATCCTGACCATATATAGCTTCTGCAGTAAGCCTCTATCAATTTCATCACTTTAGCTGGTAGTATGAAAATTTGGGCCCAATAGGATTGGATACCAAATATCACTGTTTGGACTAACTGAACCCTTCCAGCATAAGATAGTTTCATGGCTGTCCATGAAGAAATCCTTGCTACTATTCTATCAATCAATGGTTTCCATTGCATAACTGACAGCTTCTTTGTGTCCAATGGTATGCCCAAGTATTTGAAAGGCAATTCGCCAAGAGTATATACAGTATTCTGTAGTATTCCCTGACTTGTTGCTTGATCAACTCCTCCAAAGTAGATTGCACTCTTGTTGAGATTAGCTATCAGTCCAGATGTAGCGGAAAATTTCATGAAACAATCATGCATTGTGGAGACAGACTTGCTATCTCCCATGGCAAACAGCAGCAAGTCATCTACAAAGTTGAGATGAGTTGTGTCTAATTTCCCACATCTTGGATGAAATCTGAACTCCTGAGCATTTTTCAGTCCTTTGAGCAGCCTGCTTAGATATTCCATCACTATAACAAACAAAAAAGATGATATAGGGTCACCTTGTCTGAGTCTCTTAGCAGCATCAAAAGGTTTTGTCAGCTCCCCATTTATCATAATTGAGTAACTGACTGTTGATATACAAGCTTTCACCCAGTTATAGAACTTTGTGGGAAAACACAAATACTCTAGCACTTGTTCCAGATATACCCATTCCACTGAATCATGTGCTTTCATCATGTCAACTTTCATCATACATCTAGGGGATATATGCTTCCTGCTATAAGCCTTGACTAGCTCATGAGCAAGGATGATATTGTCTGCTATTTTTCTCCCTGGGATAAATCCTGCTTGGGCTTCATATATGATGTGTGGCATGATTTTCTGCATTCTTCCAGCTAGCCCTTTAGAGATAATCTTGTACAGCATAGTGCAACAAACAATAGGTCTGAAATTCTTTATTGTCACTGGATTGGACACTTTTGGCAATAATGTGATTGTTGTACAATTGATTGCTGGAAACATCACCCCTGTATTGAAAAAATCTTTCACTGCAGCATACACTTCTTCTTTGATCACTAGCCATGATTTTTTGAAAAATTCTTCATTATATCCATCTATGCCTGGTGCTTTGTCACTTCCTATCCCCTTTAAAGCTTCATCAATGTCTTGGCTAGTAACTTCTGCAATCAGATCTTGCTGTTGTTACTTTATTAATGTTGGCCCTCCCTTCATTACCCTCTTGTCCACAGCTGGAAGTACATGAGCACTTGTTCCCATTAAGCTTTTATAGAATGACAGTATCTTCTCTTTTATGGCTGCATAATTTGTTATGATACTTCCTGATAGTGTCTGTAGTTCTACTATTAGTTTCCTTTGTTGCCTCTCCTTTATCACTGCAAAAAAGAATTTATTGTTAGAATCACCCACTTTGATCCAGTTTTCCCTTGCCTTCTGCTGCAGTATCTTTTCTTCCACCATTGACCAAGTTTCCAGGTTGTGCAACCATTCTTTTTCTTGTTCTTGCAGCAGGTCATTGTAGTTGCTTTGTAACTGGCTCTGTATGTGTTGAATGGTCTGCCTTGCTTGATTTATCTTCTCTGCCACTCCTTTAAATTCTGCCTTATTAAGCTTTCTAAACTGCCTTTTCATCTTTTTGAGCTTTGTCCAAATGCTTCCCATTTTACCTGATGCATTGCTACTATTCCACTCTTCCTTTACTATCCTTTCAAAATCAGGATGGCTTGCCCATACATTAAAGAACCTGAAAGGGCATTTAGTTGTTTTCCTAGGCTGCCTTATGTTGATAACCATGGGACTATGATCTTAAATATGAGGCTCCCCATACTCAGTGCTTAGGTGGATAAAGTTCATCACCCACATATCATTCCCAAACACCCTATCTATACGACTCCACACCCTATCATCACCTTGTTGTTTGTTGGTCCATGTATAATAATCTCCTCTCCATGGTAATTCAGTAATACCAATGTCATTACACAACTCAGCAAATTCCTTTACATCATTACTTTTCACAGGCACTTTAGAAATTCTATCTTGAATATTAAGGATTGCATTGAAATCTCCCCCTATTATCCAAGTTCTTGTTATGTTCTGTTCTAATCTTTTTAGATAACCCCATAGCTGCCTTATATGATCTGTATCATTGTGGCCATACACCACTTGTGAGGCAACACTGCATCCCATTCTGATTCCCAGATACTAAGCAATGAATAAATTGGTCTTATTTATCTATTGGTTGAACTGTGTAAGCTTGTTCATCCTATAGGATCCATACCCTTCCATTCCAACATAGTCATAATTTGTTAGTTTCTGCCATCCTTGGACTATTATATTAATCACCTTTCTTGCTTTGTCTTCTTTCCCCTTTGTTTCTACTATCCCAGCCAGCTTGATGTGTTTGTCTTTAATGTACTGCTTTATTTATTTATGTTTGTATCTCTTATTCAATCCCCTAATATTCCAGATTAACCAAGTCATTGATGAATAATGATTCCACCTCCCAGGTCAGGTGGCCTAGTCTCCTCCATTTCCTCTCCTGCTGTAGAATTTGAAAGGCATTTGCTGTAGTTATTGTTGTCCTTCCCAATGTCATTCTACTGTTACTAGGCAAAGTTGGCCACTCCTCTCTTTGGTATACATCTTGCAACTCTTTGGCTTTCCCTTTATCCCTTACTATCTGAAGCTTGCCATTATTCCCAACATCTTCATTATCATTTTCCTGCCTTATTGCCTTACTTGGTTCTCCCTTTAGATCAGTTTGTTGTTGTTGTCCTTGGCCTTTGACTTGCCATTTTGTGATAACTTTCCCCTGTTTCTGATTTCCTCTGTATTGTTCTTCTTTTCTGACTTTCTTCTCCACGGTACAGTCATACCCTATCTTCATGCAATTTATACAATACTTTTGTTTCCATTCATACTCCACCTGCAACTGGATCTGTTTCCCTGATGTTTCTTGCAAAGTCACCTCTGTTGGAAGCTTTTTTGTCACATTAGCTTCCACTAGAATCCTGGCATAGGAAATTCTAATCTGTTTTGTTATACATTCATCTGCAAAGAGAGGCTTCCCAATAGCACTTGCCAGCTTACTTAAAGTCTTGTTTCCCCAGTAGCTCATAGGCAAATTAGGGATAGTGACCCACAAAGGGATCTCCATCAAAACTTCAGCCTTAATGTCAAATTCAGGTGTCCATTGCTTCAGGACCATAAGTCTACCATTAATAGTATAAGGTCCACCATATAGAATATCTTTCAAGTCTCCTATGGTATCAAATTTTGCTATGTAATAACCTTCATCATGAAGAAACAGATCTGGTATATTAACTTTACTCCAAGCTTGAGCTATATATTTCTCCATGAATTTATATCTAGACATATCCCCAATCACATAGATAATTAAGGCACATTCCCATTTTTTGTTCTGTTCTTCAATTTCTTCTTTATCTGCTTTAACCACAATGTTACCATCAACAATTTCCGGAGGAATATATGATAATATCATACCATTTTATGAAGATCTGTTCCCCGCAAATAAATTTGCCCATGTTTTCTCCTTCTCCGGTACTGCTGCATGTGATTTTAGCTCCTCCTTTTGCTCAGCTGTTACTGTTCCATTGACCTTCAGCTCAATTGGCGCTGCATCCACTTTGTTCTTCTTAATCTCCATGCTTGAGCTTGTTGGTGTGCCTTCACATGAAGATGTGGCTACATTCATCTGAACTGCGTTGAGATCTATCCTCTTCACCGGTCCCTTATTATTGCTAGATGAACCTAATTGTTGTGGATTAGGTTGAAATTGGTGCCCAATTGGTGTTGTTATCTTCTGGGTAGAACCTTTAGCTAAAGTATCTGCAATTACTGTTGCATTTATGGCTTCGCCGACCATCACTAGTGGTACTCACTTAGGTCGACCTTGCTTTCTCACCATGGCTGCTTCTCAGTCGGCGTACGTTAGCATAGCGTGTGCCATTTGCAGCGTTCTTAGTTAGTTTATGATTTTGCAATAATTATCTTAAAAAAGTCTTCCTTTTATTGGTATTATCCCTTCCATTATGCAGTTTTTATCTGCACCTGAATCTAATAATGCTAACTTAGTAAGGGTCATATCATGAACCTTCAATGTTATAGGAAGATGATAACTTTTAGCCTTTACTTTAGTAAGTTTAACTAAGGCAGCTGAACCTCCTTCAGATTCTTCGATAATAGAATCAGTGTCCTTTAATCGTGAAGGGCTATTATCTTCTTCTTCATCGTCTTCTTCTTTTGAGAAGAATTCTTTGTCAATAGCTTTCCCTTTATCTACTTGAGATGGTATTTTATCAGTAATACTTTTCATCTCAAATTTATTAAGTCGAAGCTTAATATCTTTTAGTTCTTCTTTTACTGATTTAAGTTCAGTTCGAAGATGTTGGATAGTAGTAGGCTCTTCTGTTTTTACAAAGAATCTATTCATTACCTTTTTCATATCAAAAGGTTCTATCTGTGGTCGATTTCCCTTTTGTTTAATGATAATGTTTTTTAACTCAGTTAAATATTTTCTTCTTAATTCATCATTATCTATGTGTTCGATGATGTCGAATAAGACTTCTTTGGAGTCTTCTGTGATTACTCTAAGAGAATTTTGACTACATACGCAAATTTCGCCAGTACAATTACAATTGTCTTCTACTGAGCTGTTGCTATCTGAGTCAAATGCGACATTATTCAATTCATTATCGCTATCAGAATAGCTATCAGTGGATGAAGATGATGAACTGTTATAATTATCTTCTAGAATTGCGTAAAGTTTTTCTTTAGTGTTGTCGTCAATTTCAAGAGCATTTACTTTACTCTATTTCTTTTTGGTAACTTTGCACTCATTGGCTCTATGTCCCGTTTTTCCACAAGACCAGCATTTTTCACCATAATCCCTTTTAGATTTTCTTTTAAACCTTTTATTTTTAGAAGTTTCTCCTTCTTTCTTTTATTTACGCCTGTGGCGTCCTTTAGGTTTATCTGAAGATCTGTGTTTCTTTGACACTCTTTTTGATGGAGCGGCTATTGATTTGTAGCCGAAGTCTTGGCAAAAACTACCAAGCTCAGCTTTGGACTGTAGTCTATCCTTTTTAATAAGACTTTTAAGTTTTAGGTCTGTACATAAGTCTAAACCGGTAACATTGATAAAACTTATTAAGTCTCGATACGTAAGATTGTCATATGGAATTTGACCATTAAACCTATCTCTAATTTTAGTTCTTACCTTTTTGACAAATAATCTGGGTAATCCACTAAAAAATCTTTCCTTCCAAAAAGGTTTATTGCAGTCTTCTCTGACCATTACTTTCTCTATGAACATATCTTTATACCACCTAAAGTCTGTTAATTTTGGGTAGCTAAGATTATTTAGAAGTTCAAAACTTCTATCCTGAAATAATTTTGATTCACCAATAAAATGTTTGGCTATACAGTAGATTAAAGTTGCAGTAGCATCTTCTTTAGATTCTTGCTCTGCTATTTGAGTATTATTTTCAGTTTTTACAACAGTTATTACTGCTTTGGCATTCAGGATTTGATTCCTATTTTCTTTGGAAAGGTAATTATCCCACCAATTTTTTAATGAACAAGTAAAGCCTGATACTATTAAGGTTGCTGCGTGTTTATCTGATGCATTTTTCATTTTGTATGCTTTTACGGAAATTCCTATTTCGTGAAGCTTTTTGTAGATTTGGCTTTCAGCTAAACCATCAATATTCCATTCAGAAATTCCAGCTCCATTGTGACTGGAGTGGATAGATAGATATCTTCTTCAAACTGAACGTTTGGAAATGATGCTCTTTTGTAATAATTCTTTTTATTAGGGTGTTGGGGATCATTCGTTAATCTACTTACTTCAGGAGTAGTGGTAGAGATAATTTTTAGAGTGAGTGAAGGTTTTAATTTATTTATAGAATCTACAAGCTCTTTAGAAGCTCTTTCTATCATCTTTAGTTTAGTTTCCATGTCAGGGATGGTTTCTTCCTTTAACAAAATTTCATATTTGTTATTTAATGAACTTAACTGTGTTTGCAGTTTATGGAGTTCAACGGTTTTATCTTTGCTAGTACTAGCTTGTCCTGTATTAGGCTTTAAGATACTTAGTTTTGTTTTAAGTTGTTCTTCTATTTTTTTCTAGAAGTTCATTTGTAAAATCGAATTTTTCTCTTAATTGAGGGAATTTTTCTTTAGAAAATTCAGGGATTCTGATAGTAGGATGTGTTTCAATTGTGGATGCTACCATCGTTCTAGTAGGGGTTGCTATCTTGTTGGTATCTTTTAGCTGATTAGATACAACATGTAAAAGGTTATTTGTGTAGTTATTTTGGACAATTATTTTGTTTAGATCTTTGTTTATTAGTTCTTTGTCAAGGTAGGTACTTTCTCTTTTAAAAGGGGAAGCTGTGACTACCTCATTTTGAACGGGTATTATGATTTCATCTAATGGTGGAATGATGGCCTCTATTATACCTTTATATTTGTTATACCATTTATTGATAATCATTTGTAAAGATTCCTTTTGATTTGGAATTTGTCCTGTTAATTCGAACCATCTAAAGAATTCAATATCACATCTAAGTCTTTTTAAGTCCTTAATCCATTTATTTCTAGAAGTTCTTCTTTGGTCAAAAGAATAGGTATATACGTACCATTCTCTTTTAATGTTATTATCAGGGTGTTCCCACTGAGCATTTAGACTTTTCTAGTCTATTTTGAAATTATTTTCTTCTTTAAGGGTTCCAAGTCTATCAATTGTTTCAGCGGATGGACTTTTATGAATGAAGGGACCCTTTTGATAGATTACTTTAGGAACGGTTTTGTTAAAATCTACTCCTTTTATTTTTCTATCAAGTTCTTCGATTAAATCTTCGTCGCTTTTATCGCTTTTACAACTTTTACTATTTTCCTCAGGGGGTTTGAAAGAAGAAGGTCTGCTGAAGGACATTCTTCTACTGGAAGAGGCTTCGCTAAAAGAGTTAGATCTTAAAAATTTTAAGTCTACTGCTCCTGTAGGATGTTGAATAACTTGTTCGATATATGAACCTTCTCGTTCATATTTTGGTTGAGTAATGGCTTCAAAACGCCATTCATCTTTTGATAATATTTCATCCCATCGAATCATTCTAGGGACGAAGGTGTTGCTATGTTCTTGGTTTGCTTCCATGAGCATAGTAACTCCTTTACTACTTTCAATTTTAGCTTTTGGGGCTAAAGTAGTTTTCATGAGTCTGTAATATACTCTGTATATTACAGCTATCTCTCTTGTATTAATTTTACTATTCATATTTTTTGTTTTAATATTAAGAGTTAAAGTATCTAAAATATTCTGGTCATTTATGTCAACCGAATAATTTGGATAACAATTAAAGTAAACTGGACCTTGGGCTAAGTTACTTTGTAAGACTCCTAATAATGAATCGTCAAAATTTAATAGTCTATCATCTCTTAGTAATAGACAGAGGGGAGTGTCTAAACCTAGTCTGTATAAAGGCTTGACAGCTATTTGAACAAGTCCTATAGGATAAAAATTGTATTTTTCTTATACTGTTGTATATCATGTGCTGCTAATAACTTAATTGTTTCAATATAGTTATTAATAGCAATTGTTGATTCATAAGTCTTGATGTTATAGCTTTTAATAAAATCAAACTTGCCAGTATGATATACCATATTAAAAGATTCTCTAGGAATACTCCAATTTTGTAAATCGTTTTCTATTTTGGCAATATTAGTTACTGCCGAAATATTAGCACTATTAAGAATTTTATTATTCTCAGAATTATTCATTTTAATACCTGTTGATACAGATATTCATTGTTTTTATATTTTTTTGATTTATTCTTTTTCTATGTTGATAACTCTCAAGATTATCTTTATAAAATTCAATTTCTCTTTCTATAGTTAATAAAGCTTTATTACGCATATTATTATATCTGATTATATTTTTGCAGATTCTAATATTGTGTTCAGCACAATCTATTTTCCTATTTGTGTTTCAGAGATGTTTAAGGGATCTCCATTTCTGAATGTTATAGAATCCTATGTAATGAAAAGTTTTATGTTTCATTTATAAATAGATTTTAAAGATTTTAAAAGTTTCAGGGAGAGGTATATTGCCTTTAAGGTTTCAATGTTTACTCTCTTTGTTATCAAATTCAAAACTATTTATCGTAATAGTTCTTCTACTGTTCTTAAAAGTATATCGTCTACTATTTATCTTCTTTCTTATCAATATGATCTGGTTCTTAAGTTATCTTAGAAGTGTTTTCAGTTATAAGTTATCTTGGGGGTTGGGAGTTGAACGTGTTCACTATGTCCTGTTGTCTCTTGTCTAACAGCGACTCTCCTGGCCTATAACGACGACGGTAACTGTCGGCAGCTTAATAAGGTTCAACTAACTCTCTCTCAGAGACCCTCACACTGAGAACAATAACCTCACACTAGAGAATAGGATCATGAAGATATAAAGAAGATGAACAATAAACATATACTGGAATGAACAGTATAGAGCAATTAAGATCTACAGTATGAAACTGATAACAAGATTTCAACGAACCTTAAAGACAATTGAGAGTTTTAGCAGCGGATTATATTAAGTCTCCATACGTAAGATTGTCATATGGAATTTGACCATTAAACCTATCTCTAATTTTAGTTCTCACCTTTTCGGCAAATAATCTGGGTAATCCACTAATAAATCTTTCCTTCCAGAAAGGTTTATTGCAGTCTTCTCTGACCATTACCTTTTCTATGAACATATCTTTATACCACCTAAAGTCTGTTAATTTTGGGCATCTAAGATTATTTAGAAGTTCAAGACTTCTATCCTGAAATAATTTTGGTTCACCAATAAAATGTTTGGCTATACAGTAGATTAAAGTTGCAGTAGCATCTTCTTTAGATTCTTTCTCTGCTATATGAATATTATTTTCAGTTTTTGAATTATTCTCTTTCTGTGTTGATAACTCTCAAGATTATCTTTATAAAATTCAATTTCTCTTTCTATAGTTAATAACCCGTCATCGTTCGATCAAGGTCGAACTCTTCTTTTTGGCGAAGGCCCTTAGCCTTAAAGAGTGTTATTTTGAACTTGTCGAAGTACTGAACCATCGTAGTTCGATCAAGGTCGAACTCTTATTTTGGGCGAAGGCCTGTCACGACCCGATCTCCGAACCCGGTCGTGATGGCGCCTCTCGTGAAGACAAGGTCAGCCAGACCAAAACGGAACAACTCTTCTAAACAGTTAATCATCATAAATAGTAATAACATATAATATAATCCTCATAAATTGAGGAATTTACCGATGATAACAGCAAAAACCATCCCGACACAGCCCTAACTGGGGTGTCACAAGTCATGAGCTACTACAAAATATACTATAGGTCTACAAAGTACAGAATCCGATACAACAGTTTGAAGAAAACATAAATGATAGAGGATAAGAGAGTCAAGGGGTTGTGGACGTCAACAGCTACCTCGTAACTCCAAATCACTACCTAGCCTGGAAGGAATCAACGCTCAGGTGCGGACTCTGCTATACCTGAATCTGCACACATGGTGTAGGGAGCAATGTGAGTACTCCGACTCAGTGAGTAATAATTACAAATAATGGCTGAAAGTATGAAAACACGTAAAGGCACAAAGCAATTCCATATCAAGCAGTAAAATCACTTAAAGCAGTAAATCAGTGAAGAAATCAAATGATATTCCTTTTTAAAACAAGTAAAATAGGTAATTTAACAGGTAATTAACAAGTAGAAATCCGCCCCTCGGGCACAGTATCAATCGCTCAGCATAGTATCAGCCCCTCGGGCTCACTCTCAGTACAGTATCAGCCCCGCGGGCTACCTCACAATCACTCAGCATAATGGTCAGCCATTGTTACCTGACCAACCTTTCATCAAACAATGTCATTGTTACCACTGTTTCAAATCACATGGGTACCCGCGCTCACTGTGGGTGTGCAGACTCCGGAGGGGCCCCTTATGGCCTAAGCGCTATATCAAGCCACCTCGTGGCTTCATCACTCAACATATCCTTACATCACTCAAGCCACCGCATGGCATAAATAGTATCTCAGGCCCTCGGCCTCATATCACTCAGCATATCCTCACATATGGCCCTCGGCCTCACTCAGTCCAGAAATCATCATAAGCCCCTTGGGCATTAGTAAAACATTAGTTCTCAGCCCAAAACATGATGTAGAAATATCATTTAAGTTTCAAATCTGAGTAAAAGTGACTGAGTTTGTAAAATAGTAGATATCAACAAGACTGAGTTCAAATAATAAGTCAAGCAGTAAGGAAATAGTGATAAAAATCCCCGAAGGGTCCAAATAGTTGGCACGAAGCCCAATTACGGCAATCAGCCCAAATCATGATGGAAACAAATGAATTTCAGTCAAATATTCGGTAAAATCATCAATCGGGATAGACCAAGTCAAAATCCCAGTAGTGAAAACCCCACGCTCATCACCCAGCGCGTATCTTGCCTCAATATAGCATTACGACGTGCAATCCGGTGTTTCAAACCCTCAGAACATCATTTACAACCATTACTCACCTCGAACTGGATAATTCTCTAGCTCATGACGCCTTTTCCCCTTGAATTGGCCTCCACCCGCGTCGAATCTATCCAAAATCAGAACAAATACGTCACAATATGCTAAGGGAACAAAGCCCAAGCGAAAACATTCGAAAAATATCAAAAATTTCGAAATTAGCAAAACCCGAGCCCCGGGCCCACATCTCGGAATTGGGTAAAATTTACATTTTTAGAATCCGCATACCCTCACGAGTCTAACCATACCAAAATTATCCAATTCCGATACCATTTGGTCCTTCAAATCATCATTTTACATTTTTGAAAGGTTCCACAATTTTCTTCCCAAATTTCATCTCAAATCACGAATTAAATGATGAATTCAGTGATGGATTCATGTACTCTAACAAAATCTGAGTTAGAATCACTTACCCCGACCAATTTCTTGAAAAACCTTCGAAAAATCGCCAAAATTCGAGCTCTTTAGGTCAAAATATCAAATAAAACCCAATACCTTGTATTTATAGAGTACCCCTCAGATTCCGACACCGCTGACCGCACAAAAATGACCGCGGTCCGTGCAAAACCAGCGCAGTTCGCGCAAAAACGACCGCGCCTGCGCAGGTCTTGCTCTGCAGGGATAGGATTTAGTATATTTGTCATAACATTCGCTACAGATGTTCAAATTGCAATATCTTTATTTTTCTAGATACTAGACACGAAGAGATACAACTTTCGTTTTTGAATCACCTCAAAATTCCTTGTGGATCAAAAGATATGAGCTTCTGAAGCAGGACCAGCAACCTGCAGTCTTCACGACCGCGGCCGCGGCCACTTTGACGCGGCCAGCGCTAGGCCAGCGCGCCCACCGCGAAAAGGAGCGTGGTCTGTGCCAAAACTGCTGCTCCCTCCATTTTTCTAAGTTTCGGGGTGTCCGTACTCACTCAAAACTCTCCCGAAACACACCCTAGCCCCCGGGACCTCAACCAAAAGCACCAACGCATCCTAAACATTATTCAACCTCGTTCCAATCATCACAACACCTCGACTAACACCAAAATCATCAAATCACCTCTCGAATTCAAGCCTATGAATCTCAAGAACTTCCAAATTCCATTTTTGATCAAAAACCCAACCAAACCACGTCCGAATGACCTCAAATTTTGCAGACAAGTCCAAAATGACATAACGAAGCTACAGAAACTCTCGGAATTCCATTCCGACCCTTGGATCAAAATCTCACCTATCAACCGGAATTCGCCAAAATACTAACTTCGCCAATTCAAGCCTAATTCTACACCGTACCTCCAAAACCACTTCCGATCACTCTCCTAAGTCAAAAATTACCTCCTGAAGCTAACCGAACCATCGGAACTCACATCCGACCCCACTAACACATAAGTCAACATCCGGTTGACTTTTCCAACTTAAGCCTTCTTAAAAGAGACTAAGTGTCTCATTTCTTACCAAATCCTCTCCAAACTCGAACTAATCATCTCGATCCCATAAAACACGGATAAAGAAGCTGAAATAAGGGAAATGGAGCGAAAACTCATGAGACAACTGGCCGGGTCGTCATATCCTCCCCAACTTAAACAAACCTTCGTCCTCGAACGAGTCAAGAAACATACCTGAAGCCTCAAACAGATGAGGATATCTGCTCTGTATCTCCCGCTCGGTCTCCCAGGTGGCCTCCTCCATGGGTCGACCTCTCCACTGCATCTTCACTGAAGCTATATCCTTTGACCTCAACTTCCGAACCTAGCGACCTAAAATAGCTACTGGCTCCACATCAAAGGTCAAGTCGTCATCCAACTAAACCGTGCTGAAGTCCAAAACATGAGACGGATCCCCAATATACTTCCGGAGCATAGAAACATGAAATACCGGATGCACACTCGATAGGCTGGGTGGTAAAGCAAGCTCATAAGCCACCTCCCCAATCCTCCGAAGCACCTCAAAAGGACCAATGAACCGAGGACTCAACTTGCCTTTCTTCCCAAATCTCATAACACCCTTCAAGGGCGAAACCTTCAGCAGGACCTTCTCACCGACCATGTAGGACACATCTCGAACCTTCCGGTCCGCATAACTCTTCTGACGTGATTGCGCTGTACGAAGCCTCTCCTGAATCACCTTAACCTTCTCTAAGGCATTCTGAACCAAATCTGTCCCCAATAGTCTAGCCTCGACGGGCTCGAACTAACCAACTGGAGATCTACACTGTCTCCCGTACAAAGCCTCATATGGAGCCATCTGAATACTCGACTGGTAGCTGTTGTTGTAAGCAAATTCTGCAAGTGGTAGAAACTTATCCCATGAACCTCCAAAGTCAATAACATAAGCACGGAACATGTCCTCCAATATTTGAATAGTACGCTCGGACTGTCCGTCCGTTTGAGGATGAAACGCTGTGCTCAACTCTATCTGAGTACCCAACTCTCTCTACACGGATCTCCAGAACTGCGAAGTAAACTGAGTACCTCTATCTGAGATGATGGAAACAGGAACGCCATGCAACCGAATAATCTCTCGGATATAAATCCCTGCCAACCGCTCTGAAGAATAGGTAGTACACACATGAATGAAGTGCGCAGACTTGGTCAGCCGATCCACAATCACCCAAATAGCATTGAACTTCTTCAAAGTCCGAGGAAGTCCAACCACAAAGTCCATTGTGATTCTCTCCCACTTCCACTCGGGAATAACCATCTGCTGAAATAAGCCACCCGGTCTCTGATGCTCATACTTCATCTGCTGACAGTTGAGACACCAAGCTACACATCCCATAATATCTTTCTTCATTCTTCTCCACCAATAGTGTTGCCTTAAATCCTGATACATCTTCGCGGCACCCGGATGAATGGAATACCGCGAGCTATGGGCCTCCTCCAGAATCAGCTCTCTAAGCCTATCCACATTGGTCACACAGATCCGGCCCTGCATCCTCAACACACCATCATCACCGACGGTCACATCTCTGGCATCATCATGCTGAACTCTGTCCCTAAGGACAAGCAAATGCGGATCATCATACTGGCACTCTCTGATGCGATCATATGAATAAGACCGAGAAATCACACAAGCCAACACCCGACTAGGCTCCAAAATATCCAACCTCACGAACCGATTGGCTAGGGCCTGAACATCAACCGGAAGAGGTCTCTCCCCAACTGGAATATATGCCAAACTCCCCATACTCACTGCCTTTCGGCTCAAAGCATTGGCCACCACATTGGCCTTTCCCGGATGGTACAATATAGTGATATCATAATCCTTAAGCAACTCCAACCATCTCCGCTGCCTCAAATTAAGATCCTTTTGCTTGAACAAATGCTGAAGACTGTGATGATCAGTGAACACCTCACAAGATACGCCATACAAGTAATGCCTCAAAATCTTCAATGCGTGAACTATGGCAGCCAACTCCAAATCATGAATGGGGTAGTTCTTCTCATGGGGCTTCAACTGCCGAGAAGCATAAGCAATAACTCTACCCTCCTACATCAACACACAACCAATCCCAACTCTTGAAGCATCACAATACACAGTATATAAACTTGAAGCTGATGGTAAAACCAACACTGGAGCTGTGGTCAAGGCTGTCTTGAGCTTCTGAAAGCTCTCCTCACACTCGTCCGACCATACGAATGGAGCACCCTTCTGAGTCAACTTGGTCAAGGGCGATGCAATGGAGGAAAATCCCTGAACAAACCAACGATAATAGCCTGCTAACCCAAGAAAGCTACAAATCTCTGTGGTTGAGAATGGTCTGGGCCAACTCTGGACCGCCTCTATCTTCTTCGGATCAACCTGTATACCCTTGCTGGACACCACGTGCCCCAAGACAGCCACAGAACTGAGCCAAAACTCACACTTGGAGAATTTTGCATAAAGCTTCTCCTCCCTCAGTCTCTGTAACACAACTCTCAAATACTCCGCGTGCTCTTCCTGACTACGTGAGTACACCAGGATATCATCAATGAATACAATAACGAACGAATCCAGATAAGGCCGAAATACACTGTTCATCAAATGCATGAATGCTACTGGGGCATTAGTTAGACCGAAGGACATAACAAGAAACTCATAATGACCATATCTAGTCCTGAAAGCAGTCTTAAGAATATCTGAATCCTTGATCTTCAACTGGTGATAACCTGAACGGAGATCAATCTTGGAGAACACCCTCACTCCCTGAAGCTGATCAAATAAATCATCAATGCGAGGTAAAGGATACTTGTTCTTAATTGTTACTTTGTTCAATTGCCTATAATCAATGCACATTCTCATCGTGCCATCCTTCTTCTTCACAAACAAAATTGGTGCACCCTAAGGGGACACACTAGGCCGAATGAACCCCTTATCTAGGAGTTCCTGAAGCTGTTGTATCAATTCCTTCAACTCTATTGGTGCCATACGATATGGAGAAATATAAATGTTCTGAGTGCCCGGCACTAGGTCAATACCAAAATCAATATCCCTGTCCGGTGGCATCCCTAGTAGGTCTGCAGGAAAAACATCGGGAAAATCCCTCACAATTGGGACAGAATCAATACTAGGAGTCTCAGCTCCAACATCTCTCACAAATGCTAGATATGAAAGGAAACCCTTCCCAACCATACGCTGGACCTTCAAGAATGAGATCACTCTACTAGGGATATAATCAGTCACACCACGCCACTCGATCCGCGGTACACCCGGCATAGTCAAAGTGACTGTCTTAGCATGACAGTCTAGAATAGCATGACACCGAAATAGCCAATCCATGCCCAAAATGACATCAAAATCCACCATGCTCAATAGCAATAGATCCACTCGGGTCTCCAGACCCCCAATAGTCACCACACATGACCGGTACACATGGTTTACCACAATAGTATCGCCCACTGGGTAGATACATAAATAGGTAAAGCAAGAAAATAACGGGGCATACCCAAATAACGAGCAAAGTATGATGACACATAAGAAAAGGTGGAACTGGGATCAAATAATACAGAGGTACCTCTGTGGCAGACTGAAACAATACCTGTAATGACAGCATCTGAAGCAATAGCATCTAGCCCACCAGGAAGTGCATAGAAACGGGCCTGACCGCCCCCTGATCGACCTCCCCCTCTAGGATGACCCCTAGCTGCATGACCTCCACCCCTAGCTGGCTAGGCGGGTGGTGAGGTAAGTGGAGTAATAGTCGAGGGCTGACCCCTCTGTTGATATGAACTAGCTATGGAACGGGGACACTGCCTCCACACATGTCTAAACTCTCCTCACTCATAACAACTCCCAGGTGCTGGAGAAGGGGACTGAAGGGAACCCCTCACACCGGAGTGACCAGCTGATGCACTCAGCATAGAAGAACCCTGAGCTTACGGGGCACGAGATGAACTCTGGGCTGGAAGGGCACTGAGTGATGACTGGCCCCGTTGAGATCCATGATGACCATGACCCGAAGATGCCCCGCGATACTCTGGGCGGACTGGCTGAGAATGCCTGAAAGAACGACCTCTACCATGCTGAAACTGGCCCCTCGAAGAAGCACCACTATAACTGCCAAATCCTCGAGGCTTCTTGGCCTCCCTCTCCTCTTGATCCTGACGGCGAACCGTCTCAATCTCGCGAGCGATATCAACCACCTCCTCGAACGTAGCACCCAACACCCTCTCTCGGGTCATAAGAATACGGAGGTGATAGTTAAGGCCATCAACAAATCTCCTGATCCTCTCACGATCTGTCGGAACCATCCAAATGGCATGACAAGCCAACTCAGAAAACCTCGACTCATACTGTGACACAGTCATATCCCCCTGTCGCAACCACTCAAACTGTCTACGCAGCTCCTCTCTGCGGGACTGCGGCACATACTTCTCTAAGAAGAGAGTAGAGAACTTCTGCCAAGTAAGGGGCGCTGCTCCAACAGGCCTACGCCTCTCATATGCCTCCCACCATGTGAAGTCAGCCCTAGTAAACTGAAAGGTGGTAAATTCCACACCACTAGTCTCAAGAATCCGTGCTATACGGAGCATCCGCTGACACTTATCCAGAAAACCCTGGGCATCCTCGCCCTCGGCACCACTGAATGACGGAGGCTAGAGTCTACCAAACCTCTCAAGATGATGCTGCTTATCATCCGGCATAACTGTCATAATAAACTCCTGAGCTGGTGCAACCGGCTGAGCTGGAGGTGCCCCCGGTGTCTGTAGTCCCTGCACTACCTGCTCAGGTGTGCGAGCAGCGGGGGTCTGATTGCCTCCCCCGACTTGTGAAGTAGCTACTGCTGTAGTGGCTGAAACTGCTTGAGCCAGGCCAGTGCAAACTGATAAGATCTATGGCAAGGCCTCCTGAAGACCCGGAACCACAATAGGCATAGCTGGTGCCTGAACTGGTGCTGCTGGAGCATCCTTAGAGGGAGCCTGATCCAGAGCCGGGGCAGCCGATGCATCAACAGGTGCTGCCCTCGCTGCTCTGCCCCTGCCACGTCCACGACCGCGTCCACGGCCTCTAGTGGCCTCAGTAGGTGGCACTGGTGGTCGTCCACCTTGTCTGGTAGCTCACGTCCTCACAATCTGTGAGAGAATGGAATATCAGAAATTTAGTACTCGGACCAACAAGTTCGCACGACAAGAGTTTTAAGAATATGAAATTTTTCCTAATGGTTCTGCAGCCTCTCGAGGATAAATACAGATGTCTCTGTACCGATCTGCGAGACTCTACTAAACCTGCTCATGACTCGTGAGACCTAAGTAACCTAGGCTCTGATACCAACTTGTCACGACCCGATCCCCGAACCCGGTCATGATGGCGCCTCTCGTGAAGACAAAGCCAGCTAGACCAAAACGGAACACCTCTTTAAAACAGTTAATCATCATAAACAATAATAACATATAATATAATGCTCATAAATTGCGGAATTTAATGATGATAACAGCCGGAATCATCCCGACACAGCCTAAACCGGGGTTTCACAAGTCATGAGCTACTACAGAATCTACTATAGGTCTACAAAGTACGGAATCTGATACAACAGTTTGAAGAAAACATAAATGATAGAGGATAAGAGAGTCAAGGGGCTGCGGACGTCAACAGCTACCTCGTAACTCCAAATCACTCCCTAGCCTGAAGGAATCAACGCTCAGGTGCGGACTCTGCTATACCTGAATCTGCACACATGGTGCAGGGAGTAATGTGAGTACTCTGACTCAGTGAGTAATAATTACAAATAATGGCTGAAAGTATGAAAACACGTAAAGGCACAAAGCAATTCCATATCAAGCAGTAAAATCACTTAAAACAGTAAATCAGTGAAAAAATCAAATGATATTCCTTTTTAAAACAAGTAAAACAGGTAATTTAACAGGTAATTAACAAGTAGAAATCCGCCCCTCGGGCACAATATCAATCGCTCAGCATAGTATCAGCCCCTCGGGCTCACTCTCAATACAGTATCAGCCCCGCGGGCTACCTCACAATCACTCAGCATAATGGTCACCCATTGTTACCTGACCAACCTTTCATCAAACAGTGTCATTGTTACCACTGTTTCAAATCACATGGGTACCCGCGCTCACTGTGGGTGTGCAGACTCCGGAGGGGCCCCTTACGGCCCAAACGCTATATCAAGCCACCTCGTGGCTTCATCACTCAACATATCCTTACATCACTCAAGCCACCGCATGGCATAAATAGTATCTCAGGCCCTCGGCCTCATATCACTCAGCATATCCTCACATATGGCCCTCGGCCTCACTCAGTCCAGAAATCATCATAAGCCCCTTGGGCATTAGTAAAACATTAGTTATCAGCCCAAAACATGATGTAGAAATATCATTTAAGTTTCAAATCTGTGTAAAAGTGACTGAGTTTGTAAAATAGTAGATATCAACAAGACTGATTTCAAATAATAAGTCAAGCAGTAAAGAAATAGTGATAAAAATCCCCGAAGGGTCCAAATAGTTGGCACGAAGCTCAATTATGGCAATCAGCCCAAATCATGATGGTAACAAATGAATTTTAGTCAAATATTCGGTAAAATCATCAATCAGGATGGACCAAGTCAAAATCCCAAGTAGTGAAAACCCCGCGCTCATCACCCAGCGCGTATCTTGCCTCAATATAGCACTACAACGTGAAATTCGGGGTTTCAAACCCTCAGAACATCATTTACAACCATTACTCACCTTGAACTGGCTAATTCTCTAGCTCACGACGCCTGTGCCCCTTGAATTGGACTCCACGCACGTCGAATCTATCCAAAATCAGAACGAATACGTCATAATATGCTAAGGGAACAAAGCCCAAGCGAAAATATTCGAAAAATATCAAAAATTTCGAAATTAGCAAAACCCGAGCCCCGGGCCCACGTCTCGGAATCGGGTAAAATTTACATTTTCAGAATCCTCATACCCTCACGAGTCTAACCATACCAAAATTATCCAATTCTGATACCATTTGGTCCTTCAAATCATCATTTTATATTTTTGAAAGGTTTCACAATTTTCTTCCCAAATTCCATCTCAAATCACGAATTAAATGATGAATTCAGTGATAGATTCATGTACTCTAGCAAAATCTGAGTTAGAATCACTTACCCCGACCAATTTCTTGAAAAACGTTCGAAAAATCGCCAAAATCCGAGCTCTCTAGGTCAAAATATCAAATAAAACCCAAAACCTCGTATTTATAGAGTACCCCTCGGATTCTGACACCGCTGATCGAACAAAAATGACCGCGATCCGCGCAAAACCAGCGGGGTCCGCGCAAAAACGACCGCGGCCGCGCAAGTCTTGCTTTGCAGGGACAAGCTTTAGTATTTTGGCCATACCTTTCTCTACAGATGTCCAAATTACAATATCTTTACCTTTCTGGAAACTATACACAAAGGGCTACAACTTTCATTTTTGAATCACCTCAAAATTCCTTGTGGATCAAAAGATATGAGTTTCTGAAGTAGGACCAGCAACCTGCTATCTTCATGACCGCGGTCGTGGCCAGTTTGACGCGGCCAGCACTAGGCCAGCGCGAAAAGGAGCACGTTCTGCGCAAAAACTGCTGCTCCCTCCATTTTTCTAAGTTCCGAGGTGTCCGTACTCGCTCAAAACTCACCCGAAACACACCCGAGGCCCCCGAGACCTCAACCAAAAGCACCAACGCATCCTAAACATTATTCAACCTCGTTCCACTCATCAAAACACCTTGACTAACACCAAAATCATCAAATCACCTCGAATTCAAGCCTATGAATCTCAAGAACTTCCAAATTCCATTTTTGATCCAAAACCCAACCAAGCCACGTCTGAATGACCTCAAACTTTGCAGACAAGCCCAAAATGACATAACGAAGCTACATAAACTATCGGAATTCCACTCCGACCCTCGGATCTAAATCTCACCTATCAACCGGAATTCGCCAAAATACTAACTTCGCCAATTCAAGCCTAATTCTACACCGTACCTCCAAAACCACTTCCGATCACTCCCCTAAGTCACAAATCACCTCCCGAAGCTAACCGAACCATCAGAACTCACATCCGAACCCTCTAACACATAAGTCAACATCCGGTTGACTTTTCCAACTTAAGCCTTCTTAAAAGAGACTAAGTGTCTCATTTCTTACCAAATCCTCTCCAAATTCGAACTAATCATCTCGATCCTATAAAACACGGATAACGAAGTGTAATGAAGCTGAAATGGGGGAAATAGAGCGGTAACTCATGAGACGACTGGCCGGGTCATCACAAGGCCCTTGGCCTTAAAGGGTGTTATTTCGACCTTGTCGAAACACTGACCCATTGTCGTTCGATCGAGGTCGAACTCTTCTTTTTGGCGAAGGCTTTTGGCCATAAAGGGTGATATTTCGAACTTGTCAAAATATTAACTCGTCGTCATTTGATCAAGGTCGAACTCATCTTTTTGGCGAAGGCCCTTGGCCTTAAAGGGTGTTATTTCGAACTTGTCAAAATATTAACCCGTCGTCGTTCGATCAAGGTCGAACTCTTTTTTTTGGCGAAGGCCCTTGGCCTTAAAGAGTGTTATTTCGAGCTTGTCAGAATATTAACCCGTCGTCATTCGATCGAGGACGAACTCTTCTTTTTGGCGAAGGCCTTTGGCCTTAAAGGGTGTCATTTCGAACTTGTCGAAATATTATAGAGGCCAAACTCTTCTTTTTCGCGAAGGCCCTTGGCCTTAAAGGGTGTTATTTCGAACTTGTCGAAATATTAACCCGTCATCGTTCGATCAGGGTCAAACTCTTCATCTTGGCGAAGGCCCTTGGCCTTAATGTGTGTTATTTCGAACTTGTCGAAATATTAACCTGTCGTCGTTCGATCAAGGTCGAACTCTTCTTTTTGGCGAGGGCCCTTAGCCTTAATGGGTGTTATTTCGAACTTGTTGAAATATTAACCCGTCGTTGTTTGATCAAGGTCAAACTCTTCTTTTTGGCAAAGGCCCTTGGCCTTAAATAGTGTTATTTCAAGCTTGTCAGAATATTAACCCGTCATCGTTAGATCAAGGTCGTACTCTTCTTTTTGACGAAGGCCTTTGGCATTAAAAGATGTTATTTCGAACTTGTAGTAACACTGACCCATCGTCGTTCGATTGAGGTCAAACTCTTCTTTTTGGCGAAGTCCCTTGGCCTTAAAGGGTGTTATTTCGAACTTGTCGAAATATTAACATGTCATCGTTCGATCAAGGTCGAACTCTTCTTTTTGGCGAACGCCCTAGGCCTTAAAGAGTGTTATTTTGAGCTTGTCAGAATATTAACCCGTCATCGTTCGATCAAGGTCGTACTCTTCTTTTTGACGAAGCCCTTTGGCCTTAAAGGATGTTATTTCAAACTTGTAGTAACACTGACCCATCGTCGTTCGATTGAGGTCGAACTCTTCTTTTTGGCGATGTCCCTTGGCATTAAAGGGTGTTATTTCGAACTTGTCGAAATATTAACCTGTCATCGTTCGATCAAGGTCGAACTCTTCTTTTTGGCGAAGGCCCTAGGCCTTAAAGAGTATTATTTCGAGCTTGTCAGAATATTAACCTGTCATCGTTCGATCAACCTCGAACTCTTCTTTTTGGCAAAGGCTCTTGGCCATAAAGGGTGTTGTTTTGAACTTGTCAAAATAGTAACCCGTCGTCATTGGATCAAGGTCGAACTCTTCTTTTTGGTGAAGGCCCTTGACCTTAAAGGGTGTTATTTAAAACTTGTCGAAATACTGACCTGTCGTCATTCGATCGAGGTCGAACTCTTCTTTTTAGCGAAGGCCCTTGGCCTTAAAGGGTGTTATTTCGAACTTTTATAAATATTATCGAGGTCAAACTCTTCATCTTGGCGAAGGCCCTTGGCCTTAAAGGGTGTTATTTCAAACTTGTCGAAATATTAACCCGTCGTCGTTCGATCAAGGTCGAACTCTTCTTTTTGGCGAAGGCCCTTAGCCTTAAAGGGTGTTATTTCGAACTTGTTGAAATATTAACCCGTCGTTGTTTGATCAAGGTCAAACTCTTCTTTTTGGCAAAGGCCCTTGGCCTTAAATAGTGTTATTTCAAGCTTGTCAGAATATTAACCCGTCATCGTTAGATCAAGGTCGTACTCTTCTTTTTGACGAAGGCCTTTGTCATTAAAGGATGTTATTTCGAACTTGTAGTAACACTGACCCATCGTCGTTCGATTGAGGTCGAACTCTTCTTTTGGCGAAGTCCCTTGGCCTTAAAGGGTGTTATTTCGAACTTGTCGAAATATTAACATGTCATCGTTCGATCAAGGTCGAACTCTTCTTTTGGCGAAGGCCCTAGGCCTTAAAGAGTGTTATTTCGAGCTTGTCAGAATATTAACCCGTCATCGTTCGATCAAGGTCGTACTCTTCTTTTTGACGAAGCCCTTTGGCCTTAAAGGATGTTATTTCAAACTTGTAGTAACACTGACCCATCGTCGTTCGATTGAGGTCGAACTCTTCTTTTTGGCGATGTCCCTTGGCATTAAAGGGTGTTATTTTGAACTTGTCGAAATATTAACCTGTCATCGTTCGATCAAGGTCGAACTCTTCTTTTTGGCGAAGTCCCTAGGCCTTAAAGAGTATTATTTCGAGCTTGTCAGAATATTAACCCGTCATCGTTCGATCAACCTCGAACTCTTCTTTTTGGCAAAGGCTCTTTGCCATAAAGGGTGTTGTTTTGAACTTGTCAAAATAGTAACCCGTCGTCATTGGATCAAGGTCGAACTCTTCTTTTTGGTGAAGGCCCTTGGCCTTAAAGGGTGTTATTTAAAACTTGTCGAAATACTGACCTGTCGTAGTTCGATCGAGGTCGAACTCTTCTTTTTATTGAAGGCCCTTGGCCTTAAAGGGTGTTATTTCGAACTTTTATAAATATTATCGAGGTCAAACTCTTCATCTTGGCGAAGGCCCTTGGCCTTAAAGGGTGTTATTTGAAACTTGTCGAAATATTAACCCGTCGTCGTTCGATCAAGGTCGAACTCTTCTTTTTGGCGAAGGCCCTTAGCCTTAAAGGGTGTTATTTTGAACTTGTCGAAGTACTGACCCATCGTAGTTCGATTAAGGTTGAACTCTTCTTTTTGGCGAAGGCCCTTGGCCTTAAAGGATGTTATTTCGAACTTGTCAAAATATTAACCCGTAGTCATTCAATCAAGGTCGAACTCTTCTTTTTGGCGAAGACCCATGGCCTTAAAGGGTGTTATTTCGAACTTGTCAAATATTAACCCTTCGTCGATCGATCATGGTCGAACTCTTATTTTTGGCGAAGGCCCTTGGCCTTAATGGGTGTTATTTCGAACTTGTCGAAATGCTGACCCGTCGTCATTCGATCGAGGTCGAACTCTTCTTTTTGGTAAAGGCCCTTAGCCTTAAAAGGTGTTATTTCGAACTTGTCAAAAAACTGACCCGTCGTCATTCGATCGAGGTCAAACTCTTATTTTTGGCGAAGACCCTTGGCCTTAAAGGGTGTTATTTCAAACTTGTCAAAATATTAACCCGTCATCGTTCGATCAAGGTCGAACTCTTCTTTTTGGCGAAGGCCCTTGGCCTTAAAGAGTGTTATTTTGAACTTGTCGAAGTACCGAACCATCATAGTTCGATCAACTTTTGGGCGAAGGCCCTTGGCCATAAAGGGTGTTATTTCGACCTTGTCGAAACACTGACCCATCATCGTTCGATCGAGGTCGAACTCTTCTTTTGGTGAAGGCTTTTGGCCATAAAGGGTGTTATTTCGAACTTGTCAAAATATTAACCCGTCGTCATTTGATCAAGGTCGAACTCTTCTTTTTGGCGAAGGCCCTTGGCCTTAAAGGGTGTTATTTCAAACCAGTTGAAATACTGACTCGTCGTCATTCGATCGAGGTCGAACTCTTCCTTTTGGCAAAGGCCCTTGGCCTTAAAGGGTGTTATTTCGAACTTGTCGAAATATTAACCCGTCGTCGTTCGATGAAGGTCGAACTCTTCTTTTTGGCGAAGGCCCTTGGCCTTAAAGGGTGTTGAGCTTGTAGAAATATTAACTTGTCTGCGTTCGATCAAGGTCAAACTCTTCTTATTGGAGAAGGCCCTTGGCCTTAAAAGGTGTTATTTAGAACTTATCGAAATATTAACCCGTCATCGTTCCATCGAGGTTGAACTTTTCTTTTTGGCAAAGGCCCTTGGCCTTAAAGGGTGTTATTTAAAACTTGTTGAAATACTAACCCTTTGTCGTTCGATCAAGGTCAAACTCTTCTTTTTGGCAAAGGCCCTTGGCCTTAAAGGGTGTTACTTCAAACTTGTCGAAATATTAACCCGTCGTCGTTAGGTCAAGGTCGAACTCTTCTTTTTGGCGAAGGCCCTTTGCCTTAAAGGGTGTTATTTCGAACTTATCGAAATATTAACCCATCATCGTTCGATCGAGGTTGAACTCTTCTTTTTGGCGAAGGTCCTTGGCCTTAAAGGGTGTTATTTCAAACTTGTCGAAATACTCAACCTTCGTCGTTCGATCAAGGTCGAACTCTTCTTTTTGGCGAAGGCCCTTGGCCTTAAAGGGTGTTATTTCGAACTTGTCAAATATTAACCCGTCGTCGTTCGATCATGGTCGAATTCTTATTTTTGGCGAAGGCCCTTGGCCTTAATGGGTGTTATTTCGAACTTGTCGAAATATTAACCCGTAATCGTTCGATCAAGATCGAACTCTTCTTTTTGGCGAAGGCCCTTGGCCTTAAAGAGTGTTATTTTGAACTTGTCGAAGTACTGAACCTTCATAGTTCGATCAAGGTCGAACTCTTCTTTTGGGCGAAGGCCCTTGGCCATAAAGGGTGTTATTTCGACCTTGTCGAAACACTGACCCATCGTCGTTTGATCGAGGTCGAATTCTTCTTTTTGGCGAAGGCCCTTGGCCTTAAAGGGTGTAAATTAGAGCTTGTAGAAATATTAACTTGTCTGCGTTCGATCAAGGTCAAACTCTTATTATTGGCGAAGGCCTTTGGCCTTAAAAGGTGTTATTTCGAACTTATCGAAATATTAACCCTTCATCGTTCCATCGAGGTTGAACTCTTCTTTTTGGCGAAGGCCCTTGGCCTTAAAGGGTGTCATTTCAAACTTGTCGAAATACTAACCCTTTGTCGTTCGATCAAGGTCGAACTCTTCTTTTTGGCAAAGGCCCTTGGCCTTAAAGGGTGTTATTTCAAACTTGTCGCAATATTAACCCTTCGTCGTTCGATCAAGGTCGAACTCTTCTTTTTGGCGAAGGCCCTTGGCCTTAAAGGGTGTTATCTTGAACTTGTCGAAATATTAACCCATCGTCGTTCGATCAAGGTCGAACTCTTATTTTTTGCGAAGGCCCTTGGCCTTAAAGGGTGTTATTTCGAATTTGTTGAAATATTAAACCGTCGCCGTTCGATCAAGGTCGAACTCTTCTTTTTGGCGAAGGCCCTTGGCCTTAAAGGGTAGTATTTCGAACTTGTCGAAACACTTACCCGTCGTAGTTGGATCAAGGTCGAATTCTTCATCTTGGCAAAGGCCCTTGGCCTTAAAGGGTGTTATTTCGAACTTGTCGAAATGCTGACCCGTCGCCGTTCGATCGAGGTAGAACTCTTCTTTTTTGCGAAGGCCCTTAGCCTTAAAGGGTGTTATTTCGAACTTGTCAAATATTAACCCGTCGTCGTTCGATCATGGTCGAACTCTTATTTTTGGCGAAGGCCCTTGGCCTTAAAGAGTGTTATTTTGAACTTGTCGAAGTACTGAACCTTCATCGTTCGATCAAGGTCGAACTCTTCTTTTGGGCGAAGGCCCTTGGCCATAAAGGGTGTTATTTCGACCTTGTCGAAACACTGACCCATCGTCGTTTGATCGAGGTCGAATTCTTCTTTTTGGCGAAGGCTTTTGGCCATAAAGGGTGTTATTTCGAATTTGTCAAAATATTAACCCGTCGTCATTTGATCAAGGTCGAACTCTTCTTTTTGGCGAAGGCCCTTGGCCTTAAAGGGTGTTATTTCAAACCTGTTGAAATACTGAGTCGTCGTCGTTCGATCGAGGTCGAACTCTTCTTTTTGGCGAAGGCCCTTGGCCTTAAAGGGTGTTATTTCAAACTTGTTGAAATACTAACCCTTTGTCGTTCGATCAAGGTCGAACTCTTCTTTTTGGCAAAGGCCCTTGGCCTTAAAGGGTAGTATTTCGAACTTGTCGAAACACTTACCCGTCGTCGTTGGATCAAGGTCGAACTCTTCATCTTAGCAAAGGCCCTTGGCCTTAAAGGGTGTTATTTCGAACTAGTCGAAACGCTGACCCGTCGCCGTTCGATCGAGGTCGAACTCTTCTTTTTTGCGAAGTCCCATAGCCTTAAATAGGGTTATTTCGAACTTGTCGAAATATTAACCCGTCTATCGATCAAGGTCGAACTCTTCATTTTGGCGAAGGCACTTGGCCTTAAAGGGTGTTATTTTAAACTTGTCGAAATACTGACCTATCATCGTTCGATCGAGGTTGAACTCTTCTTTTTGGCAAAGGCCCTTGGCCTTAAAGTGTGTTATTTCAAACTTGTCGAAATATTAACCCGTCATCGTTCGATCAAGGTCGAACTCTTCTTTTTGGCGAAGGGCCTTGGCCTTAAAGAGTGTTATTTTGAACTTGTCGAAGTACTGAACCATCATAGTTCGATCAAGGTCGAACTCTTCTTTTGGGCGAAGGCCCTTGGCCATAAATGGTGTTATTTTGACCTTGTCGAAACACTGACCCATCGTCGTTCGATCGAGGTCGAACTCTTCTTTTTGGCGAAGGCTTTTGGCCATAAAGGGTGTTATTTTGAACTTGTCAAAATATTAACCCATCGTCATTTGATCAAGGTCGAACTCCTCTTTTTAGCGAAGGCCCTTGGCCTTAAAGGGTGTTATTTCAAACTAGTTGAAATACTGACTCATCGTCATTCGATCGAGGTCGAACTCTTCTTTTTAGCAAAGGCCCTTGGCTTTAAAGGGTGTTATTTCGAACTTGTCGAAATATTAACCCGTCGTCGTTCGATCAAGGTCGAACTCTTCTTTTTGGCGAAGGCCCTTGGCCTTAAAGGGTGTTAATTTGAGCTTGTAGAAATATTAACTTGTCTGCATTCGATCAAGGGCAAACTCTTCTTATTGGCGAAGGCCCTAGGCCTTAAAAGTTGTTATTTCGAACTTATCGAAGTATTAACCCGTCACCGTTCGATCGAGGTTGAACTCTTATTTTTGGCGAAGGCCCTTGGCCTTAAAGGGTGTCATTTCAAACTTGTCGAAATACTAACCCTTTGTCGTTCGATCAAGGTCGAACTTTTCTTTTTGGCAAAGGCCCTTGGCCTTAAAGGGTGTTATTTCAAACTTGTCGAAATATTAACCCGTCGTCGTTCGATCAAGGTCGAACTCTTCTTTTTGGTGAAGGCCCTTTGACTTAAAGGGTGTTATTTCGAACTTATTGAAATATTAACCCGTCATCGTTCGATCGAGGTTGAACTCTTTTTTTTGGCGAAGGTCCTTGGCCTTAAAGGGTGTTATTTCAAACTTGTCGAAATACTGACCCTTCGTCGTTCGATCAAGGTCGAACTCTTCTTTTTGGCGAAGGCCCTTGTCCTTAAAGGGTGTTATTTCCAACTTGTCGAAATATTAACCCATCGTCGTTCGATCAAGGTCGAACTCTTATTTTTGGCGAAGGCCCTTGGCCTTAAAGGGTGTTATTTCGAATTTGTTGAAATATTAAACCTTCGCCGTTCGATCAAGGTCGAACTCTTCTTTTTGGCGAAGGCCCTTGGCCTTAAAGGGTAGTATTTCGAACTTGTCAAAACACTTACCCGTCGTCGTTGGATCAAGGTCGAACTCTTCATCTTGGCAAAGGCCCTTGGCCTTAAAGGGTGTTATATCGGACTTGTCGAAACGCTGACCCGTCGCCGTTCGATCGAGGTCGAACTCTTCTTTTTTGCGAAGGCCCTTACCCTTAAAGGGTGTTATTTCGAACTTGTCGAAATATTAACCTGTCGTCGTTCGATCAAGGTCGAACTCTTCTTTTTGGCGAAGGCACTTGGCCTTAAAGGGTGTTATTTTGAACTTGTCGAAATACTGACCTATCATCGTTCGATCGAGGTCGAACTCTTCTTTTTGGCGAAGGCCCTTGGCCTTAAAGGGTGTTATTTCGAACTTGTTGAAATATTAACCCGTCTGCCATGCCCCGCAATATAACGTCGATATTACGTTCAGCAGTATTATATTACAATAATGTTATGCTCTACAGTAATATATTACGGTGATGTTAAGCTTCGCAGTAATAAGTTACGACAATGTTGCACCCTGTAGTAATGTACGTTGAATTTGTCGTAAGGTAATTGACATCAATCCAAGGAAAAGATTATTTGGAGATTATAAAGATTGTAAGTGATGAATAAATTCGTGAAGGTGAGAGGGGAAGCAAGTCGAAGAAAATGAATTTTGTTGAAATTTGGAATTTTGGGATAAAATACGGCCCGAGTTAAAATACCCACTATTTATGAACTAGTACCATACAAGGTACCACATGACCATGATAGTAAGGTGTATAAGGTATGTGAAAAGTGAGTAGTATTTTAAGAAAGTGGAAATAATTCTCAATTATACGGGTAATTGGTTGATTACTGGGTAACAGAACATTACCCAGTTAACTAATAAGTGGATAATATTTTGGATAAGCCTTATAGAAAACTCAACGTGGCAGCCCCTCCCTTAACATATTGATGACTCTTAAAGTCATATGAAATGTGGCAAAGTCGTGGAAGTACCCTAGCCTCTAGCAATATATATATAAGGAGCGAATTCGCATATTCAGAGATTAAATTTGGTCTAGTTCGTTAGATACATTATGAAAGAAAGTAGGTTCGTTAGATAAGATATGAAAGAAAGTAGGTTCTATTTTCAAAAGATTTCCATTGTATTAGTGGATTGGAGGAAAGAAAGGGAAAATCGGGTTAAAAGAATTGAACTCAAACCACCGAATATTACCCATTAGAAGGCTTCAAGTCATTATTTTTTTTGAATCCCAAATTAGTGTTTATTATATATTCGTTTCAAGCAGTACTATATATTGTATATAGACAAAACAAGGAACGAAGGTGATGGAGTTTTGAAATTCATACGAAATTGTACTACGTAATAACAACGGGATTTTGCAATTCTAAGGGAGTACGGTGCAATCCTTCTCAAAAATATCATACGGATTTTTTCCTACTCCCTTATTTCTTTTGGCATGGTCATAATTATATTGAAGAAACGAGCAAATACACAGTTTCTATAAATTACCCTATTCATAGAAATAGTAGGGGAATCTGTATTCTTGATTCCCCATGAGAATTATTATTATCTTCTGTTCATGGGTCTTAGAATAATACACAGTTGGAAAAGTTTATCCGGAAGGAATATCGAGATTATTATGTATTTTCATGCATTTTACTCATTAATACATGTGTATTGACCCATGACCAGATGGCGTTATATACGCGTATATATGTAAATATATGTATATGGGATATGGGAAAGGTTACGGCGTTATATACGCACCACCACCTGATCAGCTGGTATATGATGATGATATTGCCCATAGTGGCTAAAATATAATTCAAACGGCGTTATATACACGTATATATGTATGTATTCAAACGGTATTCAAACGGCGTTATATACGCGTATATATGTATGTATATATATATGTATATGGGATATGGGAAAGGTTATGGCGTTATATACGCACCACCACCTGATCAGCTGGTATACGATGATGATTTTGCCCACAGTGGCCGATATGATATGATGGGATGCCCTCAGAGGCTGATGATGTTATGAAACATGTACCTATGCACGACATGACATTCATACGCATATGCATGATGCTAAATTAATTTATGATTTACAAAGTTATTCAGACTTACAGGTTGAGTCATGTACTCTATATTTCTTCATTGTTTCTTATGTACTTATTTATGTGCCTTACATACTCGGTACATTATTTGTACTGACATCCTTTTTGACTGGGGACGCTGCGTTTTATGCACGCAGGTCCCGATAGACAGGTCGAGATCAGCGAAAGATGTTGGTGCGCTCCATTTGCTTCGGAGTTGCTCATTTGGTTAGTATGATTTAGACGTTTATTGTTTAGTATGGCGGGACTCTGTCCCGACCTTTATGACATTTATGTACTCTTAGAGGCTTGTAGACATATGTCGTGTATATAAAAGATTGTACGGTCTAGTTGGCCTATGTTTTGAGTTTATAAAGGATAATGTTGGCCTATTAGGCCCGTATGTCATGTGTATATAATGATGTAATAAGAAAGATACGTTAAGTTGGTACTCGGTTGAGTAAGGTACCGGGTGCCCGTCGTGGCCCATCGGTTTGGGTCGTGACAAAAGTGGTATCAGAGCAGTTCTGTCCTAGGGAGTCTACAAGCCGTGTCTAGTAGAGTCTTGTTTATGGGTGTGTCGTGCACCACTTTTATAAGCAGGAGGCTACAGGGCATTTAGGACTGTCACTCTTTCTTCCTACTTTAGATCGTGTGGTACAGCTCAGTTGTAAGAACTCAATTTCCTAAACTCTACCTTATTCATAATACGACGATGCCTACATCCAGAGAGACAGGTGGTAAGATATATAGCTATGGGAGATTTGAGTCAGAGGAACTCGACTTTGCATCATGTTTATGATAAGTAAATATGAGGTCTTCAGTAGATCACATGCGTAGTAAAAGGTGTAAGCCTCTTGGTAAGGATCTTGAGGAAAGAATATGTATCCATCTTAATGGTGAATGACAATGAGAGATTTAGAAGGTAAATACAAGTGTCAACAAGTAAAGGAAGTAAGATGAAGAAAAGTATGAGGCACCCAGTTAATGAAGGTTAACGGTGTTTATAATTTAGGCAGAGGAACATAAGCTTTTTGAGTTATATTCAATAGTAATAGAAGTATATACAATTGGCCTCACCCCTTCCAGATATGCCCTATGGGGGTTAACAAAAGCAGTATAAGAAGATATGATGGATGAATTGATTGCGTCAGTTGACATTTTCGAAGGGTATTGCAAATGTGTTAATAGATCTCTTTATGAGATGCCTAGATGGTGCACTCTAAAATAGTGCAGCCAGATATGAGTGCTACAAAGACATGCACTACAAGCCTTGCAGGGATAAATATTACCGTAGTGTTGCTCGTGTCCCTAGTAAAGCGAGAACGTTAAGCAACTTGAAGAGCCACTGGATGGAGCAAAGGAAAGCTAAAAGCGAAAGAATGTCATAGAAATATTAGCAGAATAATGAGAAGAGGGATAAGAAAGCATTATGAATAAGGTGTGATACATGGATGAAAACAGTAGAGTGTTACAAAACCTATAGTTAAATGAGGGAAGAGACGAAAGGTGATGGGCCTTATGACAACAAAAGAGTATAGGCCATAAGGTTATATCCTCATTTCGAGAAATAAGTCTGTGACTCGAATGCGACTACCAGAGGGGAGAGTTAATCCTTGAGGTAACAAAAATTAGTATGGACTGGTAAACAAGATGAACTAAATATGAATTAGGGACTGAATGATTGGAAAGAACTCGGTATCATGGGAATTTCAGATTTCATTCCGGCGGTAATAGAATGGACCACAGAAGAAGATTCACGATGAATTCAGAGAATAGTCATTCAGGGAGACGCTTCCCTAGAGCAAGCAATGTGAGCAAAGTTAAGCTTAAGAGACTGTATGTGCCAGTTACGGTAAGTGTCACCCTCGCAAGTAAGGGAATTTGTCAACCTTGGTACAGAAGAATTGCCGCAAGGCGAGTAAGGATCATTGGTATTGAGAAACGACGCCAAAGATAAAGAGGTAAAACATCTATAGGTAGATCCTCGTGGCTTCAGCTTTTAGTACACCCCTAAAGGGGGGAATATGGAGTAATGTGGCATTAAGTTAGAATTAATGGTTCTAGTGACTATGGAATGGTAAAGGAAGAATGTGATAAATGAAAGAGGAATGAGATGGTACTTATCCAAATCTTACAAATACACTACGATTCAAGAATATTATGCAAGCACGACGTCAAGGAGAGGAATTAAAGGTTCCTACCCGGGCTATTATTAATAAATAAGGAGCCAGTATGAGACGTAAGTTAAAACAAAGTAAATAACCCAAGAAAGATTACGAAGAATATTGATATGAGAATGGTACAATGAGTAGTTAGTAATTGGTTAGGAAGATCTCAGTTATGGCTAAACAGGAGGTTACAGATGAGTTATCATATCGTGTAAGATAAACATAGTATAACCCAACATGGAGAATTTAGCCTCGGAGAATATCATTATTATACTTGAGATATATTCAAACAATAGTCAGGGTGTTAAATGTACCATATGAGTGTTACAGGGATAAAAGAAACTGCCACTGGGAAGACAGTCAAAATATCAGTTCAGAAGCAACTATACAAGCACAAGGACATGGAAGTAAGCAACTACAGATGATTATAGGCAAGTAAGGACATCAGAAAAGGTCTGTAATAAGCTCACAACTTTACGATAGTCAATGGTTCTCCCTATGTACTACAACGAAAGACTAGCCGAGGAGATAAGAAAAAAGGCATCAACCTAAGCACAACGACCTAAAGAGGAAATGGTCGCGTAACAATAATCTCGTAACAACATTGTAAGCATTCCAAAGGAAAGTGGCACATACCGTAGCTAATGAACAGGAAGTAAGAGTTAAAAGTAATTTTCGAGATCATACGAGTTGTATAAAAACTCTAGCAGGCGTGGACACTAAGATAAGCTAAGTATGGATGTAACAAGGGGGCAGAAAGACCAGGAAAGCAATAGCTTACGTTGGAAGAAAGCTAAAATGGAACGAAAGAATTATTTGATCAATGATCCAGAGTTAGTACATTATGGATACACTAAAGATTTTGGAGCATTGTCCAGGCAGCATATTTGTTAACAATCATACATCCATAAAAGACTCTGGTATAAGTTAAAAGAAAGAAGTGAGCCCAGGGCATAGACAAAGGATTGAATTGTTAGAAGATTGTATCATGGATATTTTGTAACGCCCATGAAAGGCTAAGGTAATAACTGATACCATGAGCCACAGATTGGAAGATAGCTTAAGCCTACGTAAAGGCTTATTAGAAAGAAGAAGAAACTAAAGAATTACATCATCTAAGTAAATCAGGAGTTTGATTATTGGACTAGAAAAATTATAGAAGTTGTGTTGGAGAACATGACAAACTCACTCTTAATATCAAATGTTCAAGAGAAATAACACAACAACCATAATCTATAATGACTCTACAAGGAAGCCAGTTAGAAGAAGTACCAGCCCCATAAGAAGTCAGTACGAAGCTCTCACTGGATTGTGTATGTACTAGAGGTGCGAGTATTATAATAGAACTTCAAGTTATGGACGTGAATTACACCTAGGTCGAAGGGAGGTTATGAAGGAGATAAAAGATATGATACAAGATTTTACGTAAGTAAGGTAAAAGTGAACAACGTACAAGATACTCAAATGCAAGAAGTGGTGAATAGTCCATATTTTGGATAGAAGGCTATAAGCACGGAAGTCCAACAACCGGGAATGATAGCGGCATCGTAGGCGGCATGTCTTCCAACCTATGGTTTCTAAGTAGTGAGAGATCTAGTTAAGAGAATAGAGAAGAGTTGGGACGATGTGATGTATCACTTGACATTCCAGAATAACATAAGGAAATTTATGGTGCAAGCAAGTTGAAGGAAAGTTGCGAGTATTATAAATGGATATTTATAGGTCGCAAGCTAAAGTATGGTAGAGCAACAAAGTTTTAAGAAAACATGAGTAAGAATGAGGAAAGTCAAGTGAAAAGGTGACGAGAATGGATAAGACCTCAGGATTAAGTCCATGAAAAAAATAGAGATAATGGTTTCTCTAAGTTATTGAAAGTTCAGTATAGCCTAAATGAACTCAAAGGAATCTAAGAATAATAGCATTTAGAAAGAATGAAATGCTGGCCTAGTAATAAAATGAAGGGATAATTGTGACAGATAAAGGATGACGTTTGGGCCTTCGTTTGAATAATGATTTGAAAATAAAAGAAGAAAAAAATAGAAGAAGAGAAGGAGAAAAAGATTTCACTGGCAGCACAAAATTAAGATACCCCCATAAGGTGAATCACATTGAGACACTATGAAATATGATTATGGAAATCACTTCAAATATTCCTCAATACAACGTAAGCCCTATCAATAATGTATTACGTAAGAAGTTTCAAGTCTTCAAGCAAAGGATTATCGGTCAACATTGAGGCGAATCAACAATGGTCAGACATAAGTTACAAAGTATGACATGAGGCTAGGCCATGATTCTTAAGATGAACGATAATGAAGGGGCATTGAAGGACTGAGATTTATACCTAAAGGGTAGGCAACAAAAGTAACTGGGAACTTGGTAAGCACACCTCCGTAAAGGTAGATTGAAGCAAAAATTATTGTATAGTATAACCCATGTAAATGCAGTAAAGTCATGTGAATGGGTAACCAGACCTATGAAATAAGATATGGCCATATTCACAAGTTCTACAAAGTATCGAGCAAAGGACTTCAGTATACCTATAGAGGCCCAGAGAGGTATCCTATTAAGCCTTGTATATACAAAGTAAGGCATAGAGATTGACTAAAAGATAAAAGGAAAAAGGAAAGATGAATCGCATAAGTACACCTATAACGCTAGGGTCATGCACGTTGCATGACAGGAGGTAATAGAAGTTGCAAGATTAGGAAGATTTCGACCACAGGTCATGATATGAGCCAAAAAGACTAAAGGGGGAATACCCTAGACTTTGGATTTATTCACAGAGCAACTGCTTAAATGGCAAGAAGAGTATTAAGGTATTCACAAGAGTTATAAGTTACGAAAATGATAAGAGCATCAGCCAACATTCGAGGACGAATGTTCCAAAGGGGGGAATGATGTTATGCCCCACAATATTACGTCAATATTACGTTCAACAGTATTATATTACAATAATGTTATGCTCTACAGTAATATATTACGGTGATGTTACGCTTCGCAGTAATAAGTTACGACAATGTTGCACCCTACAGTAATGTACGTTGAATTTGTCGTAAGGTAATTGACATCAGTCCAAGGAAAAGATTATTTGGAGATTATAAAGATTGTAAGTGATGAATAAATTCATGAAGGTGAGAGGGGAAGCAAGTCGAAGAAAATGAATTTCGTTGAAATTTGGTATTTTGGGATAAATATGGCCCGGGCTAAAATACCTAGTATTTATAGACTAGTACAATACAAGGTACAACATGACCATGATAGTAAGGTGTATAAAGTATGTGAAAAGTGAGTAGTATTTTAAGAAAGTGGAAATAATTCTCAATTATGTGGGTAATTGGTTGATCACTGGGTAACAGAACATTACCCAGTTAACTAATAAGTGGATAATATTTTGGATAAGCCTTATAGAAAACTCAACGTGGCAGCCCCTCCCTTAACATATTGATGACTCTTAAAGTCATATGAAATGTGGCAAAGTTGTGGAAGTACCCTAGCCTCTAGCAATATATATAAGGAGCGAATTCACGTATTCAGAGATTAAATTTGGTCTATTCAGAGATTAAATTTGGTCTAGTTCGTTAGTTAAGATATGAAAGAAAGTAGGTTCTATTTTTCAAAAGATTTCCACTGTATTAGTGGATTGGAGGAAAGAAAGGGAAAATCGGGTTAAAAGAATTGAACTCAAACCACCGAATATTACCCATTAGAAGGCTTCAAGTCATTAGTTTTTTTGAATCCAAAATTAGTGTTTATTATATATTTGTTTCAAGCAGTACTATATATTGTATATAGACAAAACAAGGAACGAAGGTGATGGAGTTTTGAAATTCATACGAAATTGTACTACGTAATAACAACGGGATTTTGCAATTCTAAGGGAGTACGGTGCAATCCTTCTCAAAAATATCATATGGATTTTTTCCTAATCTAGGTATGTTAAGGCTCTCCCTTCTTTATTTTGGCATGGTCAAAATTATACTGAAGAAACGAGCAAATACACAGTTTCTATAAATTACCCTAATTATAGAAATAGTAGGGGTATTTATATTCTTGCTTCCCCATGAGAATTATTATTTTCTTCTGTTCATGGGTCTCCGAATACTACGCAGTTGGAAAAGTTTATCCGGAAGGAATATCGATATTATTATGTATTTTCATGCATTTTACTCATTTATACATATGCATTGACCCATGACCAAATGTCGTTATATACGCATATATATATAAATATATGTATATGGGATATGGGAAAGGTTATGATGATGTTGCCCACAGTGGCTGAAATATGATTCAAACGACATTATATATGCGTATATGGGTATGTATTCAAATGGCGTTATATACGCATATATATGTATGTATTCAAATGGCGTTATATACACGTATATATGTATGTATATATATGTATATGGGATATGGGAAAGGTTATGGCGTTATATATGCACCACCACCTGCTCAACTGGTATACGATGATGATTTTGCCCACAGTGGCCGATATGATATGATGGGATGCCCTTAGATGCGGATGATGTTATGAAACATGTACCTATGCACGACATGAAATTCATACACATATGCATGACGCTAAATTAATTTATGATTTACAAAGTTATTCAAACTTATAGGTTGAGTCATGTACTCTATATTTCTTCCATGTCTCTTATGTAATTATTTATTTGCCTTACATACTCGGTACATTATTCGTACTGACGTCCCTTTTGCCTAGGGACATTGCGTTTCATGCCCGCAAGTCCCGATAGACAGGTCGAGAGCCCTCCAAGTAGACTATCAGCTCAGCAGAAGATGTTGGTGTGCTCCATTTGCTTCGGAGTTGCTCGTTTGGTTAGTATGATTTAGACGTGTATTGTTTGGTATGGCGGGACTCCGTCCCGACCTTTATGACATTTATGTACTCTTAGAGGCTTGTAGACATATGTCATGTATATAAAAGATTGTACGGTCTAGTTGGCTTATGTTTTGAGTTTATAAAGGATCATGTTGGCCTATTAGGCCCGTATGTCATGTGTATATAATGATGTAATAAAAAAGATACGTTACGTTGGTACTCGGTTGAATAAGGTACCGGATGCCCGTCGCGGACCATCGGTTTGGGATGTGACACCATCGTCATTCGATCAAGGTCGAACTTTTCTTTTTGGCGAAGGCCCTTTGTCTTATAGGGTGTTATTTCGATCTTGTCGAAACACTGACAAGTCGTCGTTCGATCGAGGTCGAACTCTTCTTTTTGGCTAAGGCTCTTGGCCTTAAAGGGTGTTATTTAAAACTTGTCGAATTACTGACCCGTCGTCGTTCTATCGAGGTCGAGCTCTTATTTTTGGCGAATGCCCTTGGCCTTTAAGGGTGTTATTTCTAGCTTGTCGAAATATTAACCCTTCATCATTCGATTAAGGTCGAACTCTTCTTTTTGGCGAAGGCCCTTGGCCTTAAAGGGTGTTATTTCAAACTTGTCGAAATAATGACCCTTCGTCGTTCGATCGAGGTCGAACTCTTATTTTTCGTGAATGCCCTTGGCCTTAAAGGGTGTTATTTCTAACTTGTCGAAACACTGACCCGTCGTCGTTCGATCGAGGTTGAACTCTTCTTTTTGGCCAAGGCTCTTGGCCATAAAGGGTGTTATTTCGAACTTATCGAAATATTAACCCTTCATCATTCGATTAAGGTCGAACTCTTCTTTTTGGCGAAGGCCCTTGGCCTTAAAGGGTGTTATTTCAAACTTGTCGAAATACTAACCCTTCGTCATTTGATCGAGGTCGAACTCTTCTTTTTGGTGAATACCCTTGGCCTTAAAGGGTGGTATTTCGAACTTGTCGAAATATTAACCCGTCGTCGTTCGATCGAGGTCGAACTCTTCTTTTTGGCGAAGGCCCTTAACATTAAAGGGTGTTATTTCGAACTTGTCGAAATACTAACCCGTTATCGTTCGATCAAGGTCGAACTCTTCTTTTTGGCGAAGGCCCTTGTCCTTAAAGGGTGTTATTTTGAACTTGTCGAAGCACTGACCCGTTATCATTCGATCGAGGTTGAACTCTTCTTTTTGGCGAAGGCCATTGGTCTTAAAGCGAGTTATTTCGAACTGGTCGAAAAACTGACCCGTTGTCATTCGATCGAGGTCGAACTCTTATTTTTGGCGAATGCCCTTGGCCTTTAAGGGTGTTATTTCGAACTTGTCGAAATATTAACCCATCGTCGTTCAATCAAGGTCGAACTCTTTTTTTTGGCGAAGGCCTTTGGCCTTAAAGGGTGTTATTTCTAGCTTGTCAAAATATTAACCCTTCATCATTCGATTAAGGTCGAACTCTTCTTTTTGGCGAAGGCCCTTGGACTTAAAGGGTGTTATTTCAAACTTGTTGAAATAATGACCCTTCGTCGTTCGATCGAGGTCGAACTCTTATTTTTGGTGAATGCCCTTGGCCTTAAAGGGTGTTATTTCTAACTTGTCGAAACACTGACCCGTCGTCGTTCGATCGAGGTCGAACTCTTCTTCTTGGCGAAGGCCCTAGTCTTTAAAGGGTGTTGTTTCTAACTTGTCGAAATATTAACCCATTGTCGTTCAATCGAGGTCGAACTCATCATCCTGGCGAAGGCCATTGGCCTTAAAGGGTGTTATTTCGAACTTGTTGAAACACTGACCCATCGTCGTTTGATCGAGGTCGAACTCTTCTTTTTGGCGAAGGCCTTTGGCCTTAAAGGGTGTTATTTCTAACTTTTCGAAATATTAACCCGTTGTCGTTTGATCAAGGTCGAACTCTTCTTTTTGGTGAAGGCCCTTGGCCTTAAAGGGTGTTATTTAAAACTTGTCGAATTACTGACCCGTCGTCGTTCGATCGAGGTCGAGCTCTTATTTTTGGCGAATGCCCTTGGCCTTTAAGGGTGTTAATTCGAACTTGTCGAAATATTAACCCATCGTCGTTCAATCAAGGTCGAACTCTTTTTTTTGGCGAAGGCCCTTGGCCTTAAAGGGTGTTATTTCTAGCTTGTCGAAATATTAACCCTTCATCATTCGATTAAGGTCGAACTCTTCTTTTTGGCGAAGGCCCTTGGCCTTAAAGGGTGTTATTTCAAACTTGTCGAAATAATGACCCTTCGTCGTTCGATCGAGGTCGAACTCTTATTTTTCGTGAATGCCCTTGGCCTTAAAGGGTGTTATTTCTAACTTGTCGAAACACTGACCCGTCGTCGTTCGATCGAGGTTGAACTCTTCTTTTTGGCCAAGGCTCTTGGCCATAAAGGGTGTTATTTCGAACTTATCGAAATATTAACCCTTCTTCATTCGATTAAGGTCGAACTCTTCTTTTTGGCGAAGGCCCTTGGCCTTAAAGGGTGTTATTTCAAACTTGTCGAAATACTGACCCTTCGTCATTTGATCGAGGTCGAACTCTTCTTTTTGGTGAATACCCTTGGCCTTAAAGGGTGGTATTTCGAACTTGTCGAAATATTAACCCGTCGTCGTTCGATCGAGGTCGAACTCTTCTTTTTGGCGAAGGCCCTTAACATTAAAGGGTGTTATTTCGAACTTGTCGAAATACTAACCCGTTATCGTTCGATCAAGGTCGAACTCTTCTTTTTGGCGAAGGACCTTGTCCTTAAAGGGTGTTATTTTGAACTTGTCGAAGCACTGACCCGTTGTCATTTGATCGAGGTTGAACTCTTCTTTTTGGCGAAGGCCATTGGTCTTAAAGCGAGTTATTTCGAACTGGTCGAAAAACTGACCCATTGTCATTCGATCGAGGTCGAACTCTTATTTTTGGCGAATGCCCTTGTCCTTTAAAGGTGTTATTTCAAACTTGTCGAAATATTAACCCATCGTCGTTCAATCAAGGTCGAACTCTTTTTTTTGGCGAAGGCCCTTGGCCTTAAAGGGTGTTATTTCTAGCTTGTCAAAATATTAACCCTTCATTATTCGATTAAGGTCGAACTCTTCTTTTTGGCGAAGGCCCTTGGCCTTAAAGGGTGTTATTTCAAACTTGTCGAAATAATGACCCTTCGTCGTTCGATCGAGGTCGAACTCTTATTTTTGGTGAATGCCCTTGGCCTTAAAGGGTGTTATTTCTATCTTGTCGAAACACTGACCCGTCGTCGTTCGATCGAGGTCGAACTCTTCTTCTTGGCGAAGGCCCTAGTCTTTAAAGGGTGTTGTTTCTAACTTGTCGGAATATTAACCCATCGTCGTTCAATCGAGGTCGAACTCATCATCCTGGCGAAGGCCATTGGCGTTAAAGGGTGTTATTTCGAACTTGTTGAAACACTGACCCATCGTCGTTTGATCGAGGTCGAACTCTTCTTTTTGGCGAAGGCCTTTGGCCTTAAAGGGTGTTATTTCGAACTTTTCGAAATATTAACCCGTTGTCGTTCGATCAAGGTCGAACTCTTCGTTTTGGTGAAGGCCCTTGGCCTTAAAGGGTGTTATTTCAAACTTGTCGAAACACTGACCTATTGTCGTTCGATCGATGTTGAACTCTTCTTTTTGGCGAAAGCCTTAGGTCTTATAGGGTGTTAATTTGAACTTTTCGAAAAACTGACCCGTCGTCGTTCGATCGAGGTCGAACTCTACTTTTGGGAAAAGGCCCTTGGCCTAAAAGGGTGTTATTTCGAACTTTACGAAATATTAACCCGTCATCGTTCGATCAAGGTCGAACTCTTCTTTTTGGCGAAGGACCTTGTCCTTAAAGGGTGTTATTTCGAACTTGTCGAAATATTAACTCGTCATCGTTCGATCAAGGTCGAACTCTTCTTTTTGGCGAAGTCCCTTGTCCTTAAACGGTGTTATTTTGAACATGTAGAAATATTAACCCGTCGTCTTTCTATCAAGGTCGATATGTTCTTTTTGGCGAAGTCCTTTTGCATTAAAGGGTGTTATTTCGAACTTGTCGAAATATCAACCCGTCGTCGTTGGATCAAGGTCGAACTCTTCATCTTGGCTAAGGCCTCTGGCGTTAAAGGGTGTTATTTCGAACTTGTCAAAACACTGACCCGCCACCGTTCGATCGAGGTCGAACTCTTCTTTTTGGTGAAGGCCCTTGGCCTTAAAGGGTGTAATTTCGAACTTGTCGAAATATTAACCCGTCGTCGTTCGATCAAGGTCAAACTCTTCTTTTTTGCGAAGGACCTTGGCCTTAAAGGGTGTTATTTTGAACTTGTCAAAATATTGACCCATCATCGTTCGATCGAGTTTGAACTCTTCATTTTGGCGAAGGCCCTTGGCCTTAAAGGGTGTTATTTCGAACTTGTCGAAACACTGACCCGTCGTCATTCAATCGAGGTCGAACTCTACTTTTTGTCCAAGGCTCTTGGCAATAAAGGGTATTAGTTTGAACTTATCGAAATATTAACCCTTCGTCATTCGATTAAGGTCGAACTCTTCTTTTTGGCGAAGGCATTTGGCCTTAAAGGGTGTTATTTCAAACTTGTCGAAATACTGACCCATCATCATTCGATCAAGGTCAAATTCTTCTTTTTCGCAAATGCCCTTCTCCTTAAAGGGTGTTATTTCAAAATTGTCGAAATATTAACCCGTCGTCGTTCGATCAAGGTCAAACTCTTCTTTTTGGCGAAGGCCCTTAGCCGTAAAAGGTGTTATTACGAGCTTGTCGAAATATTAACCCGTCTGCATTCGGTCAAGGTCGAACTCTTTTTTTTGGCGAAGGTCTTTCGCCTTAAAGGGTTTTATTTCGAACTTATCGAAACACTGACACGTCATCGTTCGTTCGAGGTCAAACTCTTCTTTTTGGCGAAGGACCTTGGCTTTAAAGGGTGTTATTACGAACTTGTCAAAATATTAACCCGTCGTCGTTCGATAAAGGTCGAACTATTTTTTTTGGAGAAGGCCCTTGGCCTTAAAGGGAGTTATTTCGAACTTGTCGAAATATTAACCTGTCTTCGTTCGATCAAGGTCGAACTCTTCTTTTTGGTGAAGGCCCTTGGCCTTAAAGGCTGTTATTTTGAACTTGTCGAAATATTAACCCGCCGACGTTTGATCAAGGTCGAACTCTTCTTTTTGGCAAAGGCCCTTGGTCTTATAGGGTGTTAATTCAAACTTGTCGTAAAACTGACCCGTCGTTGTTCGATCGAGGTCGAACTCTACTTTTTGGCAAAGGCCCTTGGCCTTAATGGGTGTTATTTCGAACTTGTCGAATAACCCTGCATCGTTCGATCAAGGTCGAACTCTTCTTTTTGGCGAAGGCCCTTAGCCTTAAAGGGTGTTATTTCGAACTTATCGAAAGATTAACCCTTCGTCGTTCGATCAAGGTCGAACTCTTCTTCTTGGCAAAGGCCCTATGCCTTGAAGGGTGTTATTTCGAACTTTTCGAAATAGTAACCCATCGTTATCGATCGAGGTCGAACTCTTCATCTTGGCGAAGGTCCTTGTCCTTAAAGGGTGTTATTTCAAACTTGTTGAAACACTGACCCGTCGTCGTTCGATCGAGGTTGAACTCTTCTTTTTGGCAAAAACCCTTGGCCTTAAAGGGTGTTATTTCGAACTTGTCAAAATATTAAACCGTTGTCGTTCGATCAAGGTCGAACTCTTCTTTTTGGCGAAGGCCCTTGGCCTTAAAGGGTGTTATTTCGAACATGTCAAAACACTGACCAATTAGCGATCGATCGATGTCGAACTATTCTTTTTGGCGAAAGCCCTTGGTCTTATAGGGAGTTAATTCGAACTTGTCGAAACACTGACCTGTCGTCGTTCGATCAAGGTCGAACTCTACTTTTTGGCAAAGGCCCTTGGCCTTAAAGGGTGTTATTTCGAACTTGTCGAAATATTAACCCGTCATCGTCCGATCAAGGTCGAACTCTTCTTTTTGCGAAGGCCCTTGGCCTTAAAGAGTGTTATTTCGTGCCTGTCAAAATATTAAACCGTCATCACTCGATCAAGGACGAAGTCTTATTTTTGGTGAAGGCCCTTGGCCTTAAAGGGTTTTATTTCAAACTTGTCGAAACACTGACTTGTCATTGTTCGATCGAGGTTGAACTCTTCTTTTTGGCGAAGGCTCTTGGCCATAAAGGGTGTTATTTCAAACTTGTCGAAATACTGACCCATCGTCATTCGATCGAGGTCGAACTCTTCTTTTTGGCAAATGCCCTTGGCCTTAAAGGGAGTTATTTTGAACTTGTCGAAATATTAACTCGTCATCGTTCGATCAAGGTCGAACTCTTCTTTTGGCGAAGGCCCTTGTCCTTAAACGGTGTTATTTTGAACATGTAGAAATATTAACCCGTCGTCGTTCTATCAAGGTCGATATGTTCTTTTTGGCGAAGTCCTTTTGCATTAAAGGGTGTTATTTCGAACTTGTCGAAATATCAACCCGTCGTCGTTGGATCAAGGTCGAACTCTTCATCTTGGCTAAGGCCTCTGGCGTTAAAGGGTGTTATTTTGAACTTGTCAAAACACTGACCCGCCACCGTTCGATCGAGGTCGAACTCTTCTTTTTGGTGAAGGCCCTTGGCCTTAAAGGGTGTAATTTCGAACTTGTCGAAATATTAACCCGTCGTCGTTCGATCAAGGTCAAACTCTTCTTTTTTGCGAAGGACCTTGGCCTTAAAGGCTGTTATTTCGAACTTGTCGAAATATTAACCCTGCATCGTTCGATCAAGGTCGAACTCTTATTTTTGGCGAAGGCCCTTGTCCTTAAAGGGCATTATTTCGAACTTATCGAAATATTAATCCATCGTCGTTCGATCGAGGTCGAACTCTTCTTCTTGGCGAAGGCCCTATGCCTTAAAGGGTGTTATTTCGAACTTTTCGAAATAGTAACTCATCGTCGTTCGATCGAGGTCGAACTCTTCATCATGGCGAAGGTCCTTGGCCTTAAAGGGTGCTATTTCGAACTTGTCGAAATATTAAACCGTTGTCGTTCGATCAAGGTCGATCTTTTCTTTTTGGCGAAGGCCCTTGGCCTTAAAGGGTGTTATTTCGAACATGTCGAAACACTGACCAATTAGCGATCGATCGATATCGAACTATTCTTTTTGGCGAAGGCCCTTTGTCTTATAGGGTGTTAATTCGAACTTGTCGAAAAACTGACCCGTCGTCGTTCGATCAAGGTCGAACTCTACATTTGGGCAAAGGCCCTTGGCCTTAAAGGGTGTTATTTCGAACTTGTCAAAATATTAACCCGTCGTCGTTCGATCAAGGTCGAACGCTTCTTTTTGGAGAAGGCCCTTGGCCTTAAAGGGTATTATTTCGAGCTTGTCGAAATATTAACCCGTCTACGTTCGATCAAGGTCAAACTCTTCTTTTTGGCAAAGGCCCTTGGCCTTAAAGGGTGTTATTTCAAACTTATCGAAACACTAACCCGACATCGTTCGATCGGGGTCAAACTCTTCTTTTGGCGAAGGCCCTTGGCCTTAAAGGGAGTTATTTCGAACTTGTCAAAATATTAACCCTGCATGGTTCGATCAAGGTCGAACTCTTCTTTTTGGCGAAGTCCCTTGGCCTTAAAGGGTGTTATTTCGAACTTATCGAAAGATTAACCCATCGTCGTTCGATCAAGGTCGAACTCTTCTTCTTGGCGAAAGCCCTAGGCCTTAAAGGGTGTTATTTTGAACTTTTCGAAATATTAACCCATCGTCGTTCAATCGAGGTCGAACTCTTCATCTTGGCGAAGGTCCTTGGCCTTAAAGGGTGTTATTTCGAACTTGTCGAAATATTAACCCGTCGTCGTTCGATCAAGGTCGAACGCTTCTTTTTGGCGAAGGCCCTTGGCCTTAAAGGGTGTTATTTCGAGCTTGTCGAAATATTAACCGTTTGCGTTTGATCAAGGTCAAACTCTTCTTTTTGGCGTAGGCCCTTGGCCTTAAAGGGTGTTATTTCGAACTTATCGAAACACTAACCCGACATCGGTCGATCGAGGTCAAACTCTTCTTTTGGCGAAGGCCTTTAGCCTTAAAGGGAGTTATTTCGAACTTGTCGAAATATTAACCCTGCATCGTTCGATCAACGTCGAGCTCTTCTTTTTGGAGAAGGCCCTTGGCCTTAAAGGGTGTTATTTCGAACTTGTCGAAAGATTAACCCATCGTCGTTCGATCAAGGCCGAACTCTTCTTCCTGGTGAAGGCCCTAGGCCTTAAAGGGTGTTATTTTGAACTTTTCAAAATATTAACCCATCGTCGTTCGATCGAGGTCGAACTCTTCATCTTGGCGCAGGCCCTTGGCCTTAAAGGGTGATATTTCGAACTTGTCAAAACACTGACCCGTCGTCATTCAATCGAGGTCGAACTCTTTTTTTTGTCCAAGGCTCTTGGCAATAAAGGGTTTTAGTTTGAACTTATCGAAATATTAACCCTTTGTCATTCGATTAAGGTCGAACTCTTCTTTTTGGCGAAGGCCCTTGGCCTTAAAGGGTGTTATTTCGAACTTTTCAAAATAGTAACCCATCGTCGTTCGATCGAGGTCGAACTCTTCATCTTGGCGAAGGTCCTTGGCCTTAAAGGGTGTTATTTCAAACTTATCGAAACACTAACCCGACATCGTTCGATCGGGGTCAAACTCTTCTTTTGGCGAAGGCCCTTGGCCTTAAGGGTGTTATTTCGAACTTGTCGAAATATTAACCCTGCATGGTTCGATCAAGGTCGAACTCTTCTTTTTGGCGAAGTCCCTTGGCCTTAAAGGGTGTTATTTCGAACTTATCGAAAGATTAACCCATCGTCGTTCGATCAAGGTCCAACTCTTCTTCTTGGCGAAAGCCCTAGGCCTTAAAGGGTGTTATTTTGAACTTTTCGAAATATTAACCCATCGTCGTTCGATCGAGGTCGAACTCTTCATCTTGGCGAAGGTCCTTGGCCTTAAAGGGTGTTATTTCGAACTTGTCGAAATATTAACCCGTCGTCGTTCGATCAAGGTCGAACGCTTCTTTTTGGCGAAGGCCCTTGGCCTTAAAGGGTGTTATTTCGAGCTTGTCGAAATATTAACCCGTTTGCGTTCGATCAAGGTCAAACTCTTCTTTTTGGCGTAGGCCCTTGGCCTTAAAGGGTGTTATTTCGAACTTATCGATACACTAACCCGACATCGGTCGATCGAGGTCAAACTCTTCTTTTGGCGAAGGCCTTTAGCCTTAAAGGGTGTTATTTCGAACTTGTCGAAATATTAACCCTGCATCGTTCGATCAACGTCGAGCTCTTCTTTTTAGAGAAGGCCCTTGGCCTTAAAGGGTGTTATTTCGAACTTGTCGAAAGATTAACCCATCGTCGTTCGATCAAGGCCGAACTCTTCTTCTTGGTGAAGGCCCTAGGCCTTAAAGGGTGTTATTTTGAACTTTTCAAAATATTAACCCATCGTCGTTCGATCGAGGTCGAACTCTTCATCTTGGCGCAGGCCCTTGGCCTTAAAGGGTGATATTTCGAACTTGTCAAAACACTGACCCGTCGTCATTCAATCGAGGTCGAACTCTTTTTTTTGTCCAAGGCTCTTGGCAATAAAGGGTTTTAGTTTGAACTTATCGATATATTAACCCTTTGTCATTCGATTAAGGTCGAACTCTTCTTTTTAACGAAGGCCCTTGGCCTTAAAGGGTGTTATTTCGAACATGTCGAAACACTGACCAATTAGCGATCGATCGATGTCGAACTATTCTTTTTGGCGAAGGCCCTTTGTCTTATAGGGTGTTAATTCGAACTTGTCGAAAACCTGACCCGTCGTCGTTCGATCAAGGTCGAACTCTTCTTTTTGGCAAAGGCCCTTGGCCTTAAAGGGTGTTATTTCGAACTTTTCAAAATAGTAACCCGTCGTCGTTCGATCAAGGTCGAACGCTTCTTTTTGGAGAAGGCCCTTGGCCTTAAAGGGTGTTATTTCGAGCTTGTCGAAATACTAACCCGACATCGTTCGATCAAGGTCAAACTCTTCTTTTTGGCAAAGGCCCTTGGCCTTAAAGGGTGTTATTTCAAACTTATCGAAACACTAACCCGACATCGTTCGATCGGGGTCAAACTCTTCTTTTGGCGAAGGCCCTTGGCCTTAAAGGGAGTTATTTCGAACTTGTCAAAATATTAACCCTGCATGGTTCGATCAAGGTCGAACTCTTCTTTTTGGCGAAGTCCCTTGGCCTTAAAGGGTGTTATTTCGAACTTATCGAAAGATTAACCCATCGTCGTTCGATCAAGGTCGAACTCTTCTTCTTGGCGAAAGCCCTAGGCCTTAAAGGGTGTTATTTTGAACTTTTCGAAATATTAACCCATCGTCGTTCAATCGAGGTCGAACTCTTCATCTTGGCGAAGGTCCTTGGCCTTAAAGGGTGTTATTTCGAACTTGTCGAAATATTAACCCGTCGTCGTTCGATCAAGGTCGAACGCTTCTTTTTGGCGAAGGCCCTTGGCCTTAAAGGGTGTTATTTCGAACTTATCGAAACACTAACCCGACATCGGTCGATCGAGGTCAAACTCTTCTTTTGGCGAAGGCCTTTAGCCTTAAAGGGTGTTATTTCGAACTTGTCGAAATATTAACCCTGCATCGTTCGATCAACGTCGAGCTCTTCTTTTTGGAGAAGGCCCTTGGCCTTAAAGGGTGTTATTTCGAACTTGTCGAAAGATTAACCCATCGTCGTTCGATCAAGGCCGAACTCTTCTTCTTGGTGAAGGCCCTAGGCCTTAAAGGGTGTTATTTTGAACTTTTCAAAATATTAACCCATCGTCGTTCGATCGAGGTCGAACTCTTCATCTTGGCGCAGGCCCTTGGCCTTAAAGGGTGATATTTCGAACTTGTCAAAACACTGACCCGTCGTCATTCAATCGAGGTCGAACTCTTTTTTTTGTCCAAGGCTCTTGGCAATAAAGGGTTTTAGTTTGAACTTATCGATATATTAACCCTTTGTCATTCGATTAAGGTCGAACTCTTCTTTTTAACGAAGGCCCTTGGCCTTAAAGGGTGTTATTTCGAACATGTCGAAACACTGACCAATTAGCGATCGATCGATGTCGAACTATTCTTTTTGGCGAAGGCCCTTTGTCTTATAGGGTGTTAATTCGAACTTGTCGAAAACCTGACCCGTCGTCGTTCGATCAAGGTTGAACTCTACTTTTGGGCAAAGGCCCTTGGCCTTAAAGGGTGTTATTTCGAACTTGTCAAAATATTAACCCGTCGTCGTTCGATCAAGGTCGAACGCTTCTTTTTGGAGAAGGCCCTTGGCCTTAAAGGGTATTATTTCGAGCTTGTCGAAATATTAACCCGTCTACGTTCGATCAAGGTCAAACTCTTCTTTTTGGCAAAGGCCCTTGGCCTTAAAGGGTGTTATTTCAAACTTATCGAAACACTAACCCGACATCGTTCGATCGGGGTCAAACTCTTCTTTTGGCGAAGGCCCTTGGCCTTAAAGGGAGTTATTTCGAACTTGTCAAAATATTAACCCTGCATGGTTCGATCAAGGTCAAACTCTTCTTTTTGGCAAAGGCCCTTGGCCTTAAAGGGTGTTATTTCAAACTTATCGAAACACTAACCCGACATCGATCGATCGGGGTCAAACTCTTCTTTTGGCGAAGGCCCTTGGCCTTAAAGGGAGTTATTTCGAACTTGTCAAAATATTAACCCTGCATGGTTCGATCAAGGTCGAACTCTTCTTTTTGGCGAAGTCCCTTGGCCTTAAAGGGTGTTATTTCGAACTTATCGAAAGATTAACCCATCGTCATTCGATCAAGGTCGAACTCTTCTTCTTGGCGAAAGCCCTAGGCCTTAAAGGGTGTTATTTTGAACTTTTCGAAATATTAACCCATCGTCGTTCAATCGAGGTCGAACTCTTCATCTTGGCGAAGGTCCTTGGCCTTAAAGGGTGTTATTTCGAACTTGTCGAAATATTAACCCGTCGTCGTTCGATCAAGGTCGAACGCTTCTTTTTGGCGAAGGCCCTTGGCCTTAAAGGGTGTTATTTCGAACTTATCGAAACACTAACCCGACATCGGTCGATCGAGGTCAAACTCTTCTTTTGGCGAAGGCCTTTAGCCTTAAAGGGTGTTATTTCGAACTTGTCGAAATATTAACCCTGCATCGTTCGATCAACGTCGAGCTCTTCTTTTTGGAGAAGGCCCTTGGCCTTAAAGGGTGTTATTTCGAACTTGTCGAAAGATTAACCCATCGTCGTTCGATCAAGGCCGAACTCTTCTTCTTGGTGAAGGCCCTAGGCCTTAAAGGGTGTTATTTTGAACTTTTCAAAATATTAACCCATCGTCGTTCGATCGAGGTCGAACTCTTCATCTTGGCGCAGGCCCTTGGCCTTAAAGGGTGATATTTCGAACTTGTCAAAACACTGACCCGTCCTCATTCAATCGAGGTCGAACTCTTTTTTTTGTCCAAGGCTCTTGGCAATAAAGGGTTTTAGTTTGAACTTATCGAAATATTAACCCTTTGTCATTCGATTAAGGTCGAACTCTTCTTTTTGGCGAAGGCCCTTGGCCTTAAAGGGTGTTATTTCGAACTTTTCAAAATAGTAACCCATCGTCGTTCGATCGAGGTCGAACTCTTCATCTTGGCGAAGGTCCTTGGCCTTAAAGGGTGTTATTTCAAACTTATCGAAACACTAACCCGACATCGTTCGATCGGGGTCAAACTCTTCTTTTGGCGAAGGCCCTTGGCCTTAAGGGTGTTATTTCGAACTTGTCGAAATATTAACCCTGCATGGTTCGATCAAGGTCGAACTCTTCTTTTTGGCGAAGTCCCTTGGCCTTAAAGGGTGTTATTTCGAACTTATCGAAAGATTAACCCATCGTCGTTCGATCAAGGTCCAACTCTTCTTCTTGGCGAAAGCCCTAGGCCTTAAAGGGTGTTATTTTGAACTTTTCGAAATATTAACCCATCGTCGTTCGATCGAGGTCGAACTCCTCATCTTGGCGAAGGTCCTTGGCCTTAAAGGGTGTTATTTCGAACTTGTCGAAATATTAACTCGTCGTCGTTCGATCAAGGTCGAACGCTTCTTTTTGGCGAAGGCCCTCGGCCTTAAAGGATGTTATTTCGAGCTTGTCGAAATATTAACCCGTTTGCGTTCGATCAAGGTCAAACTCTTCTTTTTGGCGTAGGCCCTTGGCCTTAAAGGGTGTTATTTCGAACTTATCGATACACTAACCCGACATCGGTCGATCGAGGTCAAACTCTTCTTTTGGCGAAGGCCTTTAGCCTTAAAGGGTGTTATTTCGAACTTGTCGAAATATTAACCCTGCATCGTTCGATCAACGTCGAGCTCTTCTTTTTAGAGAAGGCCCTTGGCCTTAAAGGGTGTTATTTCGAACTTGTCGAAAGATTAACCCATCGTCGTTCGATCAAGGCCGAACTCTTCTTCTTGGTGAAGGCCCTAGGCCTTAAAGGGTGTTATTTTGAACTTTTCAAAATATTAACCCATCGTCGTTCGATCGAGGTCGAACTCTTCATCTTGGCGCAGGCCCTTGGCCTTAAAGGGTGATATTTCGAACTTGTCAAAACACTGACCCGTCGTCATTCAATCGAGGTCGAACTCTTTTTTTTGTCCAAGGCTCTTGGCAATAAAGGGTTTTAGTTTGAACTTATCGATATATTAACCCTTTGTCATTCGATTAAGGTCGAACTCTTCTTTTTAACGAAGGCCCTTGGCCTTAAAGGGTGTTATTTCGAACATGTCGAAACACTGACCAATTAGCGATCGATCGATGTCGAACTATTCTTTTTGGCGAAGGCCCTTTGTCTTATAGGGTGTTAATTCGAACTTGTCGAAAACCTGACCCGTCGTCGTTCGATCAAGGTTGAACTCTACTTTTGGGCAAAGGCCCTTGGCCTTAAAGGGTGTTATTTCGAACTTGTCAAAATATTAACCCGTCGTCGTTCGATCAAGGTCGAACGCTTCTTTTTGGAGAAGGCCCTTGGCCTTAAAGGGTATTATTTCGAGCTTGTCGAAATATTAACCCGTCTACATTCGATCAAGGTCAAACTCTTCTTTTTGGCAAAGGCCCTTGGCCTTAAAGGGTGTTATTTCAAACTTATCGAAACACTAACCCGACATCGTTCGATCGGGGTCAAACTCTTCTTTTGGCGAAGGCCCTTGGCCTTAAAGGGAGTTATTTCGAACTTGTCAAAATATTAACCCTGCATGGTTCGATCAAGGTCGAACTCTTCTTTTTGGCGAAATCCCTTGGCCTTAAAGGGTGTTATTTCGAACTTATCGAAAGATTAACCCATCGTCGTTCGATCAAGGTCGAACTCTTCTTCTTGGCGAAAGCCCTAGGCCTTAAAGGGTGTTATTTTGAACTTTTCGAAATATTAACCCATCGTCGTTCAATCGAGGTCGAACTCTTCATCTTGGCGAAGGTCCTTGGCCTTAAAGGGTGTTATTTCGAACTTGTCGAAATATTAACCCGTCGTCGTTCGATCAAGGTCGAACGCTTCTTTTTGGCGAAGGCCCTTGGCCTTAAAGGGTGTTATTTCGAGCTTGTCGAAATATTAACCCGTTTGCGTTCGATCAAGATCAAACTCTTCTTTTTGGCGTAGGCCCTTGGCCTTAAAGGGTGTTATTTCGAACTTATCGAAACACTAACCCGACATCGGTCGATCGAGGTCAAACTCTTCTTTTGGCGAAGGCCTTTAGCCTTAAAGGGTGTTATTTCGAACTTGTCGAAATATTAACCCTGCATCGTTCGATCAACGTCGAGCTCTTCTTTTTGGAGAAGGTCCTTGGCCTTAAAGGGTGTTATTTCGAACTTGTCGAAATATTAACCCGTCGTCGTTCGATCAAGGTCGAACGCTTCTTTTTGGCGAAGGCCCTTGGCCTTAAAGGGTGTTATTTCGAGCTTGTCGAAATATTAACCCGTTTGCGTTCGATCAAGGTCAAACTCTTCTTTTTGGCGTAGGCCCTTGGCCTTAAAGGGTGTTATTTCGAACTTATCGAAACACTAACCCGACATCGGTCGATCGAGGTCAAACTCTTCTTTTGGCGAAGGCCTTTAGCCTTAAAGGGTGTTATTTCGAACTTGTCGAAATATTAACCCTGCATCGTTCGATCAACGTCGAGCTCTTCTTTTTGGAGAAGGCTCTTGGCCTTAAAGGGTGTTATTTCGAACTTGTCGAAAGATTAACCCATCGTCGTTCGATCAAGGCCGAACTCTTCTTCTTGGTGAAGGCCCTAGGCCTTAAAGGGTGTTATTTTGAACTTTTCAAAATATTAACCCATCGTCGTTCGATCGAGGTCGAACTCTTCATCTTGGCGCAGGCCCTTGGCCTTAAAGGGTGATATTTCGAACTTGTCAAAACACTGACCCGTCGTCATTCAATCGAGGTCGAACTCTTTTTTTTGTCCAAGGCTCTTGGCAATAAAGGGTTTTAGTTTGAACTTATCGAAATATTAACCCTTTGTCATTCGATTAAGGTCGAACTCTTCTTTTTGGCGAAGGCCCTTGGCCTTAAAGGGTGTTATTTCGAACTTTTCAAAATAGTAACCCATCGTCGTTCGATCGAGGTCGAACTCTTCATCTTGGCGAAGGTCCTTGGCCTTAAAGGGTGTTATTTCAAACTTATCGAAACACTAACCCGACATCGTTCGATCGGGGTCAAACTCTTCTTTTGGCGAAGGCCCTTGGCCTTAAGGGTGTTATTTCGAACTTGTCGAAATATTAACCCTGCATGGTTCGATCAAGGTCGAACTCTTCTTTTTGGCGAAGTCCCTTGGCCTTAAAGGGTGTTATTTCGAACTTATCGAAAGATTAACCCATCGTCGTTCGATCAAGGTCCAACTCTTCTTCTTGGCGAAAGCCCTAGGCCTTAAAGGGTGTTATTTTGAACTTTTCGAAATATTAACCCATCGTCGTTCGATCGAGGTCGAACTCTTCATCTTGGCGAAGGTCCTTGGCCTTAAAGGGTGTTATTTCGAACTTGTCGAAATATTAACCCGTCGTCGTTCGATCAAGGTCGAACGCTTCTTTTTGGCGAAGGCCCTTGGCCTTAAAGGGTGTTATTTCGAGCTTGTCGAAATATTAACCCGTTTGCGTTCGATCAAGGTCAAACTCTTCTTTTTGGCGTAGGCCCTTGGCCTTAAAGGGTGTTATTTCGAACTTATCGATACACTAACCCGACATCGGTCGATCGAGGTCAAACTCTTCTTTTGGCGAAGGCCTTTAGCCTTAAAGGGTGTTATTTCGAACTTGTCGAAATATTAACCCTGCATCGTTCGATCAACGTCGAGCTCTTCTTTTTAGAGAAGGCCCTTGGCCTTAAAGGGTGTTATTTCGAACTTGTCGAAAGATTAACCCATCGTCGTTCGATCAAGGCCGAACTCTTCTTCTTGGTGAAGGCCCTAGGCCTTAAAGGGTGTTATTTTGAACTTTTCAAAATATTAACCCATCGTCGTTCGATCGAGGTCGAACTCTTCATCTTGGCGCAGGCCCTTGGCCTTAAAGGGTGATATTTCGAACTTGTCAAAACACTGACCCGTCGTCATTCAATCGAGGTCGAACTCTTTTTTTTGTCCAAGGCTCTTGGCAATAAAGGGTTTTAGTTTGAACTTATCGATATATTAACCCTTTGTCATTCGATTAAGGTCGAACTCTTCTTTTTAACGAAGGCCCTTGGCCTTAAAGGGTGTTATTTCGAACATGTCGAAACACTGACCAATTAGCGATCGATCGATGTCGAACTATTCTTTTTGGCGAAGGCCCTTTGTCTTATAGGGTGTTAATTCGAACTTGTCGAAAACCTGACCCGTCGTCGTTCGATCAAGGTTGAACTCTACTTTTGGGCAAAGGCCCTTGGCCTTAAAGGGTGTTATTTCGAACTTGTCAAAATATTAACCCGTCGTCGTTCGATCAAGGTCGAACGCTTCTTTTTGGAGAAGGCCCTTGGCCTTAAAGGGTATTATTTCGAGCTTGTCGAAATATTAACCCGTCTACGTTCGATCAAGGTCAAACTCTTCTTTTTGGCAAAGGCCCTTGGCCTTAAAGGGTGTTATTTCAAACTTATCGAAACACTAACCCGACATCGTTCGATCGGGGTCAAACTCTTCTTTTGGCGAAGGCCCTTGGCCTTAAAGGGAGTTATTTCGAACTTGTCAAAATATTAACCCTGCATGGTTCGATCAAGGTCGAACTCTTCTTTTTGGCGAAGTCCCTTGGCCTTAAAGGGTGTTATTTCGAACTTATCGAAAGATTAACCCATCGTCGTTCGATCAAGGTCGAACTCTTCTTCTTGGCGAAAGCCCTAGGCCTTAAAGGGTGTTATTTTGAACTTTTCGAAATATTAACCCATCGTCGTTCAATCGAGGTCGAACTCTTCATCTTGGCGAAGGTCCTTGGCCTTAAAGGGTGTTATTTCGAACTTGTCGAAATATTAACCCGTCGTCGTTCGATCAAGGTCGAACGCTTCTTTTTGGCGAAGGCCCTTGGCCTTAAAGGGTGTTATTTCGAGCTTGTCGAAATATTAACCCGTTTGCGTTCGATCAAGATCAAACTCTTCTTTTTGGCGTAGGCCCTTGGCCTTAAAGGGTGTTATTTCGAACTTATCGAAACACTAACCCGACATCGGTCGATCGAGGTCAAACTCTTCTTTTGGCGAAGGCCTTTAGCCTTAAAGGGTGTTATTACGAACTTGTCGAAATATTAACCCTGCATCGTTCGATCAACGTCGAGCTCTTCTTTTTGGAGAAGGCCCTTGGCCTTAAAGGGTGTTATTTCGAACTTGTCGAAAGATTAACCCATCGTCGTTCGATCAAGGCCGAACTCTTCTTCTTGGTGAAGGCCCTAGGCCTTAAAGGGTGTTATTTTGAACTTTTCAAAATATTAACCCATCGTCGTTCGATCGAGGTCGAACTCTTCATCTTGGCGCAGGCCCTTGGCCTTAAAGGGTGATATTTCGAACTTGTCAAAACACTGACCCGTCGTCATTCAATCGAGGTCGAACTCTTTTTTTTGTCCAAGGCTCTTGGCAATAAAGGGTTTTAGTTTGAACTTATCGAAATATTAACCCTTTGTCATTCGATTAAGGTCGAACTCTTCTTTTTGGCGAAGGCCATTGGCCTTAAAGGGTGTTATTTCGAACTTTTCAAAATAGTAACCCATCGTCGTTCGATCGAGGTCGAACTCTTCATCTTGGCGAAGGTCCTTGGCCTTAAAGGGTGTTATTTCAAACTTATCGAAACACTAACCCGACATCGTTCGATCGGGGTCAAACTCTTCTTTTGGCGAAGGCCCTTGGCCTTAAGGGTGTTATTTCGAACTTGTCGAAATATTAACCCGTTTGCGTTCGATCAAGGTCAAACTCTTCTTTTTGGCGTAGGCCTTTGGCCTTAAAGGGTGTTATTTCGAACTTATCGAAACACTAACCCGACATCGTTCGATCGAGGTCAAACTCTTCTTTTGTCGAAGGCCCTTAGCCTTAAAGGGTGTTATTTCGAACTTGTCGAAATATTAACCCTGCATCATTCGATCAAAGTCGAGCTCTTCTTTTTGGAGAAGGGCCTTGGCCTTAAAGGGTGTTATTTCGAACTTGTCGAAAGATTAACCCATCGTCGTTCGATCAAGGCCGAACTCTTCTTCTTGGCGAAGGCCCTAGGCCTTAAAGGGTGTTATTTCGAACTTTTCAAAATATTAACCCATCGTCGTTCGATCGATGTCGAACTATTCTTTTTGGCGAAGGCCCTTTGTCTTATAGGGTGTTAATTCGAACTTGTCAAAACACTGACCCGTCGTCATTCAATCGAGGTCGAACTCTTTTTTTTGGCGAAGGCCCTTGTCCTTAAAGGGCATTATTTCGAACTTATCAAAATATTAATCCATCGTCGTTCGATCGAGGTCGAACTCTTCTTCTTGGCGAAGGCCCTATGCCTTAAAGGGTGTTATTTCGAACTTTTCGAAATAGTAACCCATCGTCGTTCGATCGAGGTCGAACTCTTCATCATGGCGAAGGTCCTTGGCCTTAAAGGGTGCTATTTCGAACTTGTCGAAATATTAAACCGTTGTCGTTCGATCAAGGTCGATCTTTTCTTTTTGGCGAAGGCCCTTGGCCTTAAAGGGTGTTATTTCAAACATGTCAAAACACTGACCAATTAGCGATCGATCGATGTCGAACTATTCTTTTTGGCGAAGGCCCTTTGTCTTATAGGGTGTTAATTCGAACTTGTCGAAAAACTGACCCGTCGTCGTTCGATCGATGTCGAACTATTCTTTTTGGCGAAGGCCCTTTGTCTTATAGGGTGTTATTTCGAACTTGTCGAAAAACTGACCCGTCGTCGTTCGATCAAGGTCGAACTCTACTTTTGGGCAAAGGCCCTTGGCCTTAAAGGGTGTTATTTCGAACTTGTCAAAATATTAACCTGTCATCGTTCGATCAAGGACAAAGTCTTCTTTTTGGCGAAGGCCCTTAGCCTTAAATGGTGTTATTTCAAACTTGTCGAAACACTTACCTGTCGTCGTTCGATCAAGGTCAAACTCTTCTTTTTGGAGAAGGCCCTTGGCCTTAAAGGGTGTTATTTCGAACTTATCGAGACACTGACCCGACATCGTTTGATCGAGGTCAAACTCTTCTTTTGGCGAAGGCCCTTGGCCTTAAAGGGTGTTAATTCGAACTTGTCGAAATATTAACCCTGCATCGTTCGATCTAGGTCGAACTCTTCTTTTTGGCGAAGGCCCTTGGCCTTAAAGGGTGTTATTTCGAACATGTCGAAACACTGACCAATTAGCGATCGATCGATGTCGAACTATTCTTTTTGGCGAAGGCCCTTTGTCTTATAGGGTGTTGATTCGAACTTGTCGAAAAACTGACCCGTCGTCGTTCGATCGATGTCGAACTATTCTTTTTGGCGAAGGCCCTTTGTCTTATAGGGTGTTAATTCGAACTTGTCGAAAAACTGACCCGTCGTCGTTCGATCAAGGTCGAACTCTACTTTTGGGCAAAGGCCCTTGGCCTTAAAGGGTGTTATTTCGAACTTGTCAAAATATTAACCCGTCATCGTTCGATCAAGGTCGAACTCTTCTTTTTGGCAAAAGCCCTTAGCCTTAAAGGGTGTTATTTCGAACTTATCAAAAGATTAACCCGTCGTCATTCGATCAAGGTCGAACTCTTCTACTTGGCGAAGGCCCTATGCCTTAAAGGGTGTTATTTCGAACTTTTCGAAATAGTAACCCATCGTCGTTCGATCGAGGTCGAACTCATCATCTTGGCGAAGGTCCTTGGCCTTTAAGGCTTTTATTTCGAACTTGTCGAAACACTGACCCATCGTCGTTCGATCGAGGTCGAACTCTTCATCTTGGCGAAGGTCCTTGGCCTTTAAGGGTGTTTATTTCGAACTTTTCGAAACACTGACCCATCGTCGTTCGATCGAGGTCGAACTCTTCTTTCTGGCGAAGGCTCTTGGACATAAAGGGTGTTATTTAGAACTTATCAAATATTAACCCTTCGTCATTCGATCAAGGTCGAACTCTTCTTTTTGGCAAAGCCCCTTGGCCTTAAAGGGTGTTATTCCAAACATGTCGAAATATTGACCCTTCGTCATTCGATCGAGGTCGAACTCTTCTTTTTGGCGAATGCCCTTAGCCTTAAAGGGTGTTATTTCGAAATTGTCGAAATATTAACCCGTCGTAGTTCGATCAAGGTCAAACTCTTCTTTTTGGCAAAGGCCCTTGGCCTTAAAGGGTGTTATTTCGAGCTTGTCGAAATATTAACCCATCTGCATTCGATCAAGGTCAAACTCTTCTTTTTGGCAAAGGCCATTGGCCTTAAAGGGTGTTATTTCGAACTTATCGAAACACTGACCCGACATCGTTCGATCGAGGTCAAACTCTTCTTTTGGCGAAGGACCTTGCCCTTAAAGGGTGTTATTTCGAACTTGTCGAAATATTAACCCTGCATCATTCGATCTAGGTCGAACTCTTCTTTTTGGCGAAGCCCCTTGGCCTAAAAGGGTGTTATTCCAAACTTGTCGAAATATTGACCCATCGTCGTTCGATCGAGGTCGAACTCTTCATCTTGGCGAAGTTCCTTGGCCTTAAAGGGTATTATTTCGAACTTGTCGAAATATTAACCCATCGTCGTTCGATCGAGGTTGAACTCTTCTTTTTGGCAAAGGCCCTTGGCCTTAAAGGGTGTTATTTCGAACTTGTCGAAATATTAACCCGTCTGCGTTCGATCAAGGTCAAACTCTTCTTTTTGGAGAAGGCCCTTGGCCTTAAAGGGTGTTATTTTGAACTTATCGAAACACTGACCCGACATCGTTTGATCGAGGTCAAACTCTTCTTTTGGCGAAGGCCCTTGGCCTTAAAGGGTGTTAATTCGAACTTGTCGAAATATTAACCCTGCATCGTTCGATCTAGGTCGAACTCTTCTTTTTGGCGAAGGCCCTTGGCCTTAAAGGGTGTTATTTCGAGCTTATCGAAAGATTAACCCGTCGTCATTCGATCAAGGTCGAACTCTTCTTTTTGGAGAAGGACCGTGGCCTTAAAGGGTGTTATTTCAAACTTGTCGAAATACTGACCCATCGTCGTTCGATCGAGGTCGAACTCTTCTTTTTGGTGAATGCCCTTGTTCTTGAAGGGTGTTATTTCAAACTTGTCGATATATTAACCCGTCGTCGTTTGATCAAGGTCGAACTCTTCTTTTTGGCGAAGGCCCTTGGCCTTAAAGGATATTATTTCAAGCTTGTCGAAATATTAACCCGTCTGCGTTCGATCAAGGTCGAACTCTTCTTTTTGGCGAAGGCCCTTGGCCTTAAAGGGTGTTATTTCAAACTTATCGAAACACTGACCAGTCATCGTTCGATCAAGGTCAAACTCTTCTTTTGGCGAAGGCCCTTGGCCTGAAAGGGTTTTATTTCGAACTTGTCAAAATATTAACCCGTCGTCGTTCGATCAAGGTCAAACTCTTCTTTTTGGCGAAGGACCTTGGTCTTAAAGGGTGTTATTTCGAACTTGTCGAAATATTAACTCGTCGTCGTTCGATCAAGGTCGGACTCTTCTTTTTGGCGAAGACCCTTGTCCTTAAAGGGTGTTATTTTGAACATATAGAAATATTAACCCGTCGTCGTTCGATCAAGGTCGATCTGTTGTTTTTGGCGAAGTCCCTTGGCCTTAAAGGGTGTTATTTCGAACTTGTCGAAATATCAACCCATCGTCGTTGGATCAAGGTCGAACTCTTCATCTTGGCGAAGGCCCTTGGCCTTAAAGGGTGTTATTTTGAACTTGTCGAAACACTGACCCGTCACCGTTCGATCGAGTTTGAACTCTTCTTTTTGGCGAAAGCCCTTCGCCTTAAAGGGTGTTAGTTCGAACTTGTCAAAATATTAACCCGTCGTCGTTCGATCAAGGTCGAACTCATCTTTTTTGCGAAGGCCCTTGGCCTTAAAGTGTGTTATTATGAACTTGTCAAAATACTGACCCATCATCGTTCGATTAAGGTCGAACTCTTCTGTTTGGCGAAGGACCTTGGTCCTTAAAGGGTGTTATTTCGAACTTGTCGAAATACTGACCTGTCATCGTTCAATCGAGGTCGAACTCTTCATTTTGGCGAAGGCCCTTGGCCTTAAAGGGTGTTATTTCGAACTTATCGAAACACTGACCTGTCATCGTTCGATCGAGGTCAAACTCTTCTTTTGGCGAAGGCCCTTGGCCTAAAAGGGTGTTATTTCGTACTTGTCGAAATATTAACCCGTCGTCGTTCGATCAAGGTCAAACTCTTTTTTTGGCGAAGGACCTTGCCTTAAAGGGTGTTATTTCGAACTTGTTGAAATATTAACTCGTCGTCGTTCGATCCAGGTCGGACTCTTCTTTTTGGCCAAGGCTCTTGGCAATAAAGGGTGCTATTTCGAACTCATCGAAATATTAACCCTTTGTCATTCGATCAAGGTCGTACTCTTCTTTTTGGCGAAGGCCCTTGGCCTTAAAGGGTGTTATTTCAAACTTGTCAAAATACTGACCCATCATCGTTCGATGGAGGTCGAACTCTTCTTTTTGGCGAATGCCCTTGGCCATAAAGGGTGTTATTTCGAACTATTTGAAATATTAACCCGTCGTCATTCGATCTAGGTCGAACTCTTCTTTTTGACGAAGGCCCTTGGCCTTAAAGTGTGTTATTTTGAGCATGTCGAAAAACACGTCTGCATTTGATCAAGGTCGAACTCTTTTTTTTGGCGAAGGCCCTTGGCCTTAAAGCGTTTTATTTTGAACTTATCGAAACACTGACCCGTCATCGTTCGATCGAGGTCAAACTCGTCTTTTTGGCGAAGGCCCTTGGCCTTAAAGAGTGTTAATTCGAACTTGTCAAAATATTTACCCGTCGTCGTTCGATTAGGGTCGAACTATTCATCTTGGCGAAGGACCTTGGCCTTAAAGGGTGTTATTTCGAACTTGCCGAAATATTAACCCTTCGTCGTTCGATCAAGGTCGAACTCTTCTTTTTGGCGAAGGCCCTTGGCCTTAAAGGGTGTTATTTCAAACTTGTCAAAATATTAACCCGTCATCGTTCGATCTAGGTCGAACTATTCTTTTTGGCGAAGGCCCTTGGCCTTAAAGAGTGTTATTTCGAGCTTGTCAATATATTAAACCGTCATCACTCGATCAAGGTCGAACTCTTCTTTTTGACGAAGGCTTTTGGCTATAAAGGGTGTTATTTCGAATTTATCGAAGTATTAACCCATCGTCATTCGTTCAAGGTCGAACTCTTCTTTTTGGCGATGGACCTTCGCCTTAAAGGGTGTTATTTTAAACTTGTCGAAATACTGACCCTTCGTCGTTCGATCGAGGTTGAACTCTTCTTTTTGGGAATGCCCTTGGCCTTAAAGGGTATTATTTTGAAATTGTCGAAATATTAACCCGTCATCGTTCGATCAAGGTCGAACTCTTCTTTTTGGCGATGGCCCTTGGACTTAAAGGGTATTATTTCGAACTTGTCGAAATATTAAACCGTCATCACTCGATCAAGATCAAACCCTTCTTTTTAATCGAAGGCCCTTGGCCTTTAAGGGTGTTATTTCGAACTTATCGAAACATTGACCCATCATCATTCGATCTAGGTCGAACTCTTCTTTTTGGCGAAGGATCTTGGCCATAAAGGGTGTTATTTCGAACTTGTCGAAGTATTAACCCGTCGTCGTTCGATCAAGGTCGAACTCTTCTTTTTGGGGAAGGACCTTGGCCTTAAAGGGTGTTATTTAAAACTTGTCGAAATACTGACCCTTCGTCGTTCAATCAAGGTCGAACTCTTCTTTTTGGAGAAGGCCCTTGTCATTAAAGGGTGTTATTTTGAACATGTAGAAATATTAACCCGTCGTAGATCGATCAAGGTTGATCTATACATTTTGGCGAAGTCCCTTGGCCTTAAAGGGTGTTATTTCGAACTTGTCGAAATATCAACCCATCGTTGTTGGATTAAGGTCGAACTCTTCATCTTGGCGAAGGCCCTTGGCCTTAAAGGGTGTTATTTCGAACTTGTCGAAACACTGACTCGTCACCGTTCGATCGAGTTCGAACTCTTCTTTTTGGCGAAAGCCCTTAGCCTTAAAGGGTGTTAGTTCGAACTTGTCAAAATATTAACCCGTCGTCGTTCGATCAAGGTCTAACTCATCTTTTTTGCGAAGGCCCTTGGCCTTAAACGGTGTTATTATGAACTTGTCAAAATACTGACCCATCATCGTTCGATTAAGGTCGAACTCTTCTTTTTGGCGAAGGACCTTGACCTTAAAGGGTGTTATTTCGAACTTGGTGAAATATCAACCCGTCGTCATTCGATCAAGGTCAAACTCTTCTTTTTGGCGAAGGACCTTGGCCTTAAAGGGTGTTATTTCGAACTTGTTGAAATATTAACTCGTCGTCGTTCGATCCAGGTCGGACTCTTCTTTTTGGCCAAGGATCTTGGCCAAAAAGGGTGTTATTTCGAACTCATCGAAATATTAACCCTTTGTCATTAGATCAAGGTCGAACTCTTCTTTTTAGCGAAGGCCCTTGGCCTTAAAGGGTGTTATTAAGAACTTGTCAAAATACTGACCCATCATCGTTCGATTAAGGTCGAACTCTTCTTTTTGGCGAAGGACCTTGACCTTAAAGGGTGTTTTTTCGAACTTGTTGAAATATCAACCCGTCGTCATTCGATCAAGGTCGAACTCTTCTTTTGGCGAAGGCCCTTGGCCTGAAAGGGTGTTATTTCGAACTTGCCGAAATACTAACCTGTCAACGTTCAATCGAGGTCGAACTCTTCATTTTGGCGAAGGCCCTTGGCCTTAAAGGGTGTTATTTCGAACTTATCGAAACACTGACCCGTCATCGTTTGATCGAGGTCAAACTCTTCTTTTGGCGAAGGCCCTTGGCCTAAAAGGGTGTTATTTCGTACTTGTTAAAATATTAACCCGTCGTCGTTCGATCAAGGTCAAACTCTTCTTTTTGGCAAAGGACCTTGGCCTTAAAGGGTGTTATTTCGAACTTGTTGAAATATTAACTCGTCGTCGTTCGATCCAGGTCGGACTCTTCTTTTTGGCGAAGGCCCTTGGCCTTAAAGGGTGTTAATTTGAACTTGTCGAAACACTGACCCATCGTCGTTCGATCAAGGTCGAACTCTTCTTTTTGACGAAGGCTCTTGGCCATAAAGGGTGTTATTTCGAACTTATCGAAGTATTAACCCATCGTCATTCGATCAAGGTCGAACTCTTCTTTTTGGCGATGGACCTTCGCCTTAAAGGGTGTTATTTCAAACTTGTCGAAATACTGACCCTTCGTCGTTCGATCGAGGTCGAACTCTTCTTTTTGGGAATGCCCTTGGCCTTAAAGGGTATTATTTCGAACTTGTCGAAATATTAACCCGTCATCGTTCAATCAAGGTCGAACTCTTCTTTTTGGCGAAGGCCCTTAGACTTAAAGGGTATTATTTCGAACTTGTCGAAATATTAAACCGTCATCACTCGATCAATTTCGAACCCTTCTTTTTGGCGAAGGCCCTTAGCCTTAAAGGGTGTTATTTCGAACTTATCGTAACACTGACCCATCATCATTCGATCGAGGTCGAACTCTTCTTTTTGGCGAAGGCTCTTGGCCATAAAGGGTGTTATTTCGAACTTGTCGAAGTATTAACCTGTCGTCGTTCGATCAAGGTCGAACTCTTCTTTTTGGCGAAGGCCCTTGGCCTTAAAGGGTGTTATTTCAAACTTGTCAAAATACTGACCCATCGTCGTTCGATGGAGTTCGAACTCTTCTTTTTGGCGAATGCTCTTGGCCATAAAGGGTGTTATTTCGAACTTGTCGAAATACTAACCCGTCGTCATTCGATCTAGGTCGAACTCTTCTTTTTGGCAAAGGCCCTTGGCCTTAATGGGTGTTATTTTGAGAATGTCGAAAAACACGTCTGCATTTGATCAAGGTCGAACTATTTTTTTTAGCAAAGGGCCTTGGCCTTAAAGGGTTTTATTTTGAACTTATCGAAACACTGACCCGTCATCGTTCGATCGAGGTCAAACTCATCTTTTTGGCGAAGTCCCTTGGCCTTAAAGGGTGTTAATTCAAACTTGTCAAAATATTAACCCGTCGTCGTTCGATTAAGGTCGAACTGTTCATCTTGGCGAAGGACCTTGGACTTAAAGGGTGTTATTTCGAACTTGTCGAAATATTAACCCGTCGTCTTTCGATCAAGGTTGAACTCTTCTTTTTGGCAAAGGCCCTTGGCCTTAAAGGGTTTTGTTTCGAACTTGTCGAAATATTAACCCGTCGTCGTTCGATCAAGGTTGAACTATTCTTTTTGGCAAAGGCCCTTGGCCTTAAAGAGTGTTATTTCGAGCTTGTCAAAATATTAAACTGTCATCACTCGATCAAGTTCGAAATCTTCTTTTTGGCCAAGGCCCTCGGCCTTAAAGGGTGTTATTTTGAACTTGTCAAAACACTGACCCGTCGTCGTTTGATCAAGGTCGAACTCTTCTTTTTGGCGAAGGTTCTTGGCCATAAAGGGTGTTATTTCAAACTTGTCGAAGTATTAACCTGTCGTCGTTCGATCAAGGTCGAACTCTTCTTTTTGGCGAAGGCCCTTGGCCTTAAAGGGTGTTATTTCAAACTTGTCAAAATACTGACCCATCGTCGTTCGATGGAGTTCGAACTCTTCTTTTTGGCGAATGCTCTTGGCCATAAAGGGTGTTATTTCGAACTTGTCGAAATACTAACCCGTCGTCATTCGATCTAGGTCGAACTCTTCTTTTTGGCAAAGGCCCTTGGCCTTAATGGGTGTTATTTTGAGCATGTCGAAAAACACGTCTGCATTTGATCAAGGTCGAACTATTTTTTTTAGCAAAGGCCCTTGGCCTTAAAGGGTTTTATTTTGAACTTATCGAAACACTGACCCGTCATCGTTCGATCGAGGTCAAACTCATCTTTTTGGCGAAGTCCCTTGGCCTTAAAGGGTGTTAATTCGAACTTGTCAAAATATTAACCCGTCGTCGTTCGATTAAGGTCGAACTATTCATCTTGACGAAGGACCTTGGACTTAAAGGGTGTTATTTCGAACTTGTCGAAATATTAACCCGTCGTCTTTCGATCAAGGTTGAACTCTTCTTTTTGGCGAAGGCCCTTGGCCTTAAAGGGTTTTATTTCGAACATGTCGAAATATTAACCCGTCGTCGTTCGATCAAGGTCGAACTCTTCTTTTTGGCGAAGGCCCTTGGTGATATAGGGTGTTAATTCGAACTTGTCGAAAAACTGACCCGTCGCCGTTCGATCGAGGTCGAACTCTACTTTTTGGCAAAGGCCCTTGGCCTTAAAGGGTGTTATTTCGAACTTGTCGAAATATTAACCCGTCGTCGTTCGATCAAGGTTGAACTATTCTTTTTGGCAAAGGCCCTTGGCCTTAAAGAGTGTTATTTCGAGCTTGTCAAAATATTAAACTGTCATCACTCGATCAAGTTCGAAATCTTCTTTTTGGCCAAGGCCCTCGGCCTTAAAGGGTGTTATTTTGAACTTGTCAAAACACTGACCCGTCGTCGTTCGATCAAGGTCGAACTCTTCTTTTTGGCGAAGGATCTTGGCCATAAAGGGTGTTATTTCGAACTTATCGAAGTATTAACCCATCGTCATTCGATCAAGGTCGAACTCTTCTTTTTGGCGATGGACCTTCGCCTTAAAGGGTGTTATTTCAAACTTGTCGAAATACTGACCCTTCGTCATTCGATCGAGGTCGAACTCTTCTTTTTGGGAATGCCCTTGGCCTTAAAGGGTATTATTTCGAACTTGTAGAAATATTAACCCGTCATCGTTCGATCAAGGTCGAACTCTTCTTTTTGGCGAAGGCCCTTGGACTTAAAGGGTATTATTTCGAACTTGTCGAAATATTAAACCGTCATCACTCGATCAAGATCGAACCCTTTTTTTTGGTGAAGGCCCTTGGCCTTAAAGGGTGTTATTTCAAACTTATCGAAACACTGACCCATCATCATTCGATCGAGGTCGAACTCTTCTTTTTGGCGAAGGCTCTTGGCCATAAAGGGTGTTATTTCGAACTTGTCGAAGTATTAACCCGTCGTCGTTCGATCAAGGTCGAACTCTTCTTTTTGGCGAAGGCCCTTGGCCTTAAAGGGTGTTATTTCAAACTCGTCAAAATACTGACCCATCGTCGTTCGATGGAGGTCGAACTCTTCTTTTTGGCGAATGCCCTTGGCCATAAAGGGTGTTATTTCAAACTTGTCGAAGTATTAACCCGTCGTCGTTCGATCAAGGTCGAACTCTTCTTTTTGGCGAAGGCCCTTGGCCTTAAAGGGTGTTATTTCAAACTTGTCAAAATACTGACCCATCGTCGTTCGATGGAGTTCGAACTCTTCTTTTTGGCGAATGCTCTTGGCCATAAAGGGTGTTATTTCGAACTTGTCGAAATACTAACCCGTCGTCATTCGATCTAGGTCGAACTCTTCTTTTGGGCAAAGTCCCTTGGCCTTAATGGGTGTTATTTTGAGCATGTCGAAAAACACGTCTGCATTTGATCAAGGTCGAACTATTTTTTTTAGCAAAGGCCCTTGGCCTTAAAGGGTTTTATTTTGAACTTATCGAAACACTGACCCGTCATCGTTCGATCGAGGTCAAACTCATCTTTTTGGCGAAGTCCCTTGGCCTTAAAGGGTGTTAATTCGAACTTGTCAAAATATTAACCCGTCGTCGTTCGATTAAGGTCGAACTATTCATCTTGGCGAAGGACCTTGGACTTAAAGGGTGTTATTTCGAACTTGTCGAAATATTAACCCGTCGTCTTTCGATCAAGGTTGAACTCTTCTTTTTGGCGAAGGCCCTTGGCCTTAAAGGGTTTTATTTCGAACATGTCGAAATATTAACCCGTCGTCGTTCGATCAAGGTCGAACTCTTCTTTTTGGCGAAGGCCCTTGGTGATATAGGGTGTTAATTCGAACTTGTCGAAAAACTGACCCGTCGCCGTTCGATCGAGGTCGAACTCTACTTTTTGGCAAAGGCCCTTGGCCTTAAAGGGTGTTATTTCGAACTTGTCGAAATATTAACCCGTCGTCGTTCGATCAAGGTTGAACTATTCTTTTTGGCAAAGGCCCTTGGCCTTAAAGAGTGTTATTTCGAGCTTGTCAAAATATTAAACTGTCATCACTCGATCAAGTTCGAAATCTTCTTTTTGGCCAAGGCCCTCGGCCTTAAAGGGTGTTATTTTGAACTTGTCAAAACACTGACCCGTCGTCGTTCGATCAAGGTCGAACTCTTCTTTTTGGCGAAGGCTCTTGGCCATAAAGGGTGTTATTTCGAACTTATCGAATTATTAACCCATCGTCATTCGATCAAGGTCGAACTCTTCTTTTTGGCGATGGACCTTCGCCTTAAAGGGTGTTATTTCAAACTTGTCGAAATACTGACCCTTCGTCGTTCGATCGAGGTCGAACTCTTCTTTTTGGGAATGCCCTTGGCCTTAAAGGGTATTATTTCGAACTTGTCAAAATATTAACCCGTCATCGTTCGATCAAGGTCGAACTCTTCTTTTTGGCGAAGGCCCTTGGACTTAAAGGGTATTATTTCGAACTTGTCGAAATATTAAACCGTCATCACTCGATCAAGATCGAACCCTTCTTTTTGGTGAAGGCCCTTGGCCTTAATGGGTGTTATTTCAAACTTATCGAAACACTGACCCATCATCATTCGATCGAGGTCGAACTCTTCTTTTTTGGCGAAGGCTCTTGGCCATAAAGGGTGTTATTTCGAACTTGTCGAAGTATTAACCCGTCGTCGTTCGATCAAGGTCGAACTCTTCTTTTTGGCGAAGGCCCTTGGCCTTAAAGGGTGTTATTTCAAACTCGTCAAAATACTGACCCATCGTCGTTCGATGGAGGTCGAACTCTTCTTTTTGGCGAATGCCCTTGGCCATAAAGGGTGTTATTTCGAACTTGTCGAAATATTAACCCGTCGTCATTCGATCTAGGTCGAACTCTTCTTTTTGGCGAAGGCCCTTGGCCTTAAAGGGTGTTATTTTGAGCATGTCGAAAAACACGTCTGCATTTGATCAAGGTCGAACTGTTTTTTTTAGCAAAGGCCCTTGGCCTTAAAGGGTTTTATTTTGAACTTATCGAAACACTGACCCGTCATCGTTCGATCGAGGTCAAACTCATCTTTTTGGCGAAGGCCCTTGGCCTTAAAGGGTGTTAATTCGAACTTGTCAAAATATTAACCCGTCGTCGTTCGATTAGGTCGAACTAATCATCTTGGCGAAGGACCTTGGACTTAAAGGGTGGTATTTCGAACTTGTCGAAATATTAACCCGTCGTCTTTCGATCAAGGTTGAACTCTTATTTTTGGCGAAGGCCCTTGGCCTTAAAGGGTTTTATTTCGAAATTGTCGAAATATTAACCCGTCGTCGTTCGATCAAGGTCGAACTCTTCTTTTTGGCGAAGACCCTTGGTGATATAGGGTGTTAATTCGAACTTGTCGAAAAACTGACCCGTCGCCGTTCGATCGAGGTCGAACTCTACTTTTTGGCAAAGGCCCTTGGCCTTAAAGAGTGTTATTCGATCTTGTCAAAATATTAAATTGTCATCACTCGATCAAGTTCGAACTCTTCTTTTTGGCGAAGGCCCTTCGCCTTAAAGGGTGTTATTTTGAACTTGTCGAAACACTGACCCGTCGTCGTTCGATCAAGGTCGAACTCTTCTTTTTGACGAAGGCTCTTGGCCATAAAGGGTGTTATTTAGAACTTATCGAAGTATTAACCCATCTTCATTCGATCAAGGTCGAAAAGTTCAAAATTACACCCTTTAAGGCCAAAGGCCTTCGCCAAAAAGAAGAGTACGACCTTAATCGAACAACGACGGTTTAATATTTCGAAAAGTTTTAAATAACACCCTTTAAGGCCAAGGGCCTTCGCCAAAAAGAAGAGTTCCACCTCGATCTCACGACGATTGGTTAATATTTCGACATGCTCGAAATAACACCCTTTAAGTCTTAGGGCCTTCGCCAAAAAGAAGAGTTCGACTTGATTGAACGTTGACGGTTCTGTATTTCGACAATTTCAAAATAATACCCTTTAAGGCCAAGGGCATTTTCCAAAAAGAAGAGTTCGACCTTGATTGAACAACGACGGGTTAATATTTCGACAAGTACAAAATAACACCATTTAACGCCAAGGGCCTTCACCAAAACGAAGAGTTCAAACTTGATCGAACGATGACGAGTCAGTATTTTGACAAGCTCGAAATAACACCCTTTAAGGCTAAGGGACTTCACCAAAAAGAAGAGTTCGACCTTGATCAAACGACGACAGGTTAATATTTCAAAAATTTCAAAATAGCACTCTTTAAGGCCAATGGCGTTCGCCAAAAAGAAGAGTTCATCCTTGATCGAATGAGGACGGGTCGGTATTTCGACAAGTTCGAAATAACACCCTTTAATATCAAGGGCCTTCGCAAAAAAGAAGAGTTCAACCTGGATCGAACGACGAAAAGTTAATATTTCGAAAAGTTTCAAATAACACCCTTAAATGCCAAGGGCCTTCGCCAAAAAGAACAGTTCTACCTTGATCAAACGACGACGGGTTTATATTTCGACAAGTTCAAAATAACACCCTTTAAGGCTAAGGGCCTTCGCCAAAATGAAGAGTTCGACCTTGATCGAACGACGACGGGTCAGTATTTCGACAAGTTCAAAATAATACCCTTTAAGGCCAAGGGCCTTTTTAAAAAGAAGAGTTCGACCTTGATCGAATGACGACGGGCTATTTCGACAATATCAACATAACACCCTTTAAGTCCAAGGGCTTTAACCCGTCGTCGTTCGACCAAGGTCGAATTCTTCTTTTTGGCGAGGGACCTTGGCCTTAAAAGGTGTTATTTCGAACTTATCGAAATATTAACCCGTCATCGTTCGATCAAGGTCGAACTCTTCTTTTTTGCGAAGGATCTTGGCCTTAAAGAGTGTTATTTCGAACTTGTGGAAATATTAACTCGTCGTCGTTCAATCAAGGTCGAACTCTTCTTTTTGGAGAAGGCCCTTGCCCTTAAAGGGTGTTATTTTGAACATGTAGAAATATTAAACCATCGTAGATCGATCAAGGTTGATCAGTACATTTTGGCGATGTCCCTTGGCCTTAAAGGGTGTTATTTCGAACTTGTCGAAATATCAACCCATCGTCGTTGGATTAAGGTCGAACTCTTCACCTTGGCGAAGGCCCTTGGCCTTAAAGGGTGTTATTTCGAACTTGTCGAAACAATGACCCATCACCGTTCAATTAAGGTCGAACTCTTCTTTTTGCCTAAGGCCCTTGGCCTTAAAGGGTGTTATTTCGAACTTGTCGAAATATTAACCTGTCGTTGTTCGATCAAGGTTGAACTCTTCTTTTTGGTGAAGGCCCTTGGCCTTAAAGGGTGTTATTTCAAACTTGTCGAAATACTGACCTATCGTCATTCCATCGAGGTCGAACTCTTATTTTTGGCGAAGGCCCTTGGCCTTAAAGGGTGTTATTTTGAACTTGTTGAAATATTAACCCGTCGTCGTTCGATCAAGATCGAACTCTTCTTTTTGGCGAAGGCCCTTAGCCTTAAAGGTTGTTATTTCGAACTTGTCAAAATATTAACACGTCGTCGTTCGATCAAGGTCGAACTATTCTTTTTAGAGAAGGACCTTGGCCTTAAAGTGTGTTATTTCGAACTTGTTGAAATATTAACCCGTCGTCGTTCGATCAAGGTCGAACTCTTCTTTTTGGTGAAGGCCCTTGCCCTTAAAGGGTATTATTTCGAACTTGTCGAAATATTAACCCGTCATCGTTCGATCAAGGTCAAACTATTCTTTTTGGCGAAGGCCCTTGGTCTTATAGGGTGTTAATTCGAACTTGTCGAAAAATTGACCCATCGTCGTTCGATCGAGGTCGAACTCTACTTTTTGGCAAAGGCCCTTGTCCTTAAAGGGTATTATTTCGAGCTTGTCGAAATATTAACCCGTCGTCGTTCGATCAAGGTCGAACTCTTCTTTTTGTTGAAGGCCCTAGGCCTTAAAGTGTGTTATTTCAAACTTGTTGAAATATTAACCCGTCGTCATTCAATCAAGGTCGAACTCTTATTTTTGGCGAAGGCCATTGGCCTTAAAGGGTGTTATCTCAAACTTGTCGAAATATTAACCCGTCATCGTTCGATCAAGGTCAAACTCTTCTTCTTGGCGAAGGCCCTAGGCCTTAAAGGGTGTTATTTCGAACTTGTCGAAATATTAACTCGTCGTCGTTCGATCAAGGTCTAACTCGTCGAAACACTGACCCATCGTCATTTGATCGAGGTCGAACTCTTCTTTTTGGCCAAGGATCTTGGAAATAAAGGGTGTTATTTTGAACTTATCGAAATATTAACCCTTCTTATTTGAATAAGGTCGAACTCTTTTTTTGGCGAACGCCCTTGGTTTTAAAGGGATTTATTTCAAACTTATCGAAATACTGACCTATCGTCGTTTGATCGAGGTCAAACTCTTCTTTTCGGCGAAGGCCCTTGGCCTTAAAGGGTGTTAATTCGAACTTGTCAAAATATTAACCCGTCGTCGTTCGATCAAGGTCGAACTATTCTTTTTGGAGAAGGACCTTGGCCTTAAAGGGTGTTATTTCTAACTTGTCGAAAAACCCGTCTGCATTCGATCCAGGTCGAACTCTTCTTTTTGGCGAAGGACCTTGGCCTTAAAGGGTGTTATTTCAAACTTATCGAAACACTGACTCGTCTTCGTTCGATCAAGGTCAAACTTCTTTTTGGCGAAGGACCTTGTCCTTAAAGGGTGTTATTTTGAACTTGTCAAAATATTAACCCGTCGTAGATCGTCGATCAAGGTCGAACTATTCTTTTTGGCGAAGTCCCTTGGCCCTAAAGGGTGTTATTTCGAACTTGTTGAAATATTAACCCGTCGTCGTTCGATCAAGGTCGAACTCTTCTTTTTGACGAAGTCCCTTGCCCTTATTGGGTATTATTTTGAACTTGTCGAAATATTAACCCGTTGTCGTTCGATCAAGGTCGAACTCTTCTTTTTGGCGAAGGCCCTTGGTCTTATAGGTTATTAATTCAAACTTGTCGAAATATTAACCCGTCGTCGTTCGATCAAGGTCGAACTATACTTTCTGGCAAAAGCCCTTGGCCCTAAAGGGTGTTATTTCGAACTTGTTGAAATATTAACCTGTCGTCGTTCGATCAAGGTCGAACTCTTCTTTTTGGCGAAGTCCCTTGCCCTTAAAGTGTATTATTTTGAACTTGTCGAAATATTAACCCGTCATCGTTCGATCAAGGTCAAACTCTTCTTTTTGGCGAAGGCCCTTGGTCTTATAGGGTATTAATTCGAACTTGTCAAAAAATTGACCCGTTGTCATTCGATCAAGGTCGAACTCTTCTTTTTGGCAAAGGCCCTTGGTCTTAAAGGGTATTAATTCAAACTTTTCGAAATATTAACCCGTCGTCGTTCGATCAAGGTCGAACTCTACTTTTTGGTGAAAGCCCTTGATCTTATAGGGTGTTATTTCATACTTGTCGAAATATTAACCCATCATCGTTAGATCAAGGTCGAACTCTTCTTTTTGGCGAAGGCCCTTGGCCTTAAAGAGTGTTATTTCGAGCTTGTCAAATTATTAAACCGTCATCACTCGATCAAGGTCGAACTCTTCTTTTTGTCGAAGGCCCTTGGCCTTAAAAGGTGTTATTTCGAACTTGTCGAAACACTGACTCGTCGTCGTTCGATCGAGGTCGAACGCTTCTTTTTGGCGAAGGCCCTTGGCCTTAAAGGGTGTTATTTCGAACTTGTTGAAATATTAACCCGTCGTCGTTCAATCAGGGTCGAACTCTTCTTTTTGGCGAAGGCCCTTGGCATTAAAGGGTGTTATTTCGAACTTGTCGAAATACTTACCTATCGTCGTTCCATCGAGGTCGAATTCTTCTTTTTGGCGAAGGCCCTTGGCCTTAAAGGGTGTTATTTCGAACTTGTTGAAATATTAACCCGTCGTCGTTCGATCAAGATCGAACTCTTCTTTCTGGCGAAGGCCCTTGTCCTTAAAGGGTGTTATTTCGAGCTTCTCGAAAAACCCGTCTGCATTCGATCAAGGTCGAACTCATTTTTTTGGCGAAGGCCCTTGGCCTTAAAGGGTTTTATTTCGAAATTATCGAAACACTGACCCATCATCGTTCGATCGAGGTCAAACTCTTCTTTTTGGCGAAGGCCCTTGGCCTTAAGGGGTGTTATTTTGAACTTGTCAAAATATTAACCCGTCGTCGTTCGATCAAGGTCAAACTATTCTTTTTAGAGAAGGCCCTTTCCCTTAAAGGGTATTATTTCGAACTTGTCGAAATATTAACCCGTCATCGTTCGATCAAGGTCAAACTCTTCTTCTTGGCGAAGGCCCTTGGTCTTATAGGGTGTTAATTCAAACTTGTCGAAAAATTGACCCATCGTCGTTCGATCGAGGTCGAACTCTACTTTTTGGCAAAGGCCCTTGGTCTTATAGGGTGTTAATTCGAAAAGAGTTATTTCAAACTTGTTGAAATATTAACTCGTCGTCATTCGATCAAGGTCGAACTCTTCTTTTTGTCGAAGGCCCTAGGCCTTAAAGTGTGTTATTTCAAACTTGTTGAAATATTAACTCATCGTCATTCAATAAAGGTCGAACTCTTCTTTTTGGCGAAGGCCATTGGCCTTAAAGGGTGTTATCTCGAACTTATCGAAAGATTAACCCGTCATCGTTCGATCAAGGTCAAACTCTTCTTCTTGGCGAAGGCCCTAGGCCTTAAAGGGTGTTATTTCGAACTTGTCGAAATATTAACTCGTCGTCGTTCGATCAAGGTCTAACTCGTCGAAACACTGACCCATCGTCATTTGATCGAGGTCGAACTCTTCTTTTTGGCCAAGGATCTTGGAAATAAAGGGTTTTATTTCTAACTTATCGAAATATTAACCCTTCGTCATTCGAATAAGGTCGAACTCTTTTTTTTGGCGAAGGCCCTTGGCTTTAAAGGGATTTATTTCAAACTTATCGAAATACTGACCTATCGTCGTTTGATCGATGTCAAACTCTTCTTTTTGGCGAAGGCCTTTGGCCTTAAAGGGTGTTAATTCGAAATTGTCAAAATATTAACCCGTCATCGTTCGATCAAGGTCGAACTATTCTTTTTGGAGAAGGACCTTGGCCTTAAAGGGTGTTATTTCGAACTTATCGAAGTATTAACCCATCGTCATTCGATCAAGGTCGAACTCTTCTTTTTGGCGATGGACCTTCGCCTTAAAGGGTGTTATTTCAAACTTGTCGAAATACTGACCCTTCGTCGTTCGATCGAGGTCGAACTCTTTTTTTTGGGAATGCCCTTGGCCTTAAAGGGTATTATTTCGAACTTGTTGAAATATTAACACGTCGTAGTTCGATCAAGATCGAACTCTTCTTTTTGGCGAAGGCCCTTGTCCTTAATGGGTGTTATTTCGAGCTTCTCGAAAAATCCGTCTGCATTCGATCAAGGTCGAACTCATTTTTTTGGCGAAGGCCCTTGGCCTTAAAGGGTTTTATTTCGAACTTATCGAAACACTGACCCATTATCGTTCGATCGAGGTCAAACTCTTCTTTTTAGCGAAGGCCCTTGGCCTTAAAGGGTGTTATTTTGAACTTGTCAAAATATTGACCCGTCATCGTTCGATCAAGGTCGAACTATTCTTTTTAGAGAAGGCCCTTGGCCTTAAAGTGTGTTATTTCGAACTTGTTGAAATATTAACCCGTCGTCGTTCGATCAAGGTGGAACTCTTCTTTTTGGCGAAGGCCCTTGCCCTTAAAGGGTATTATTTCAAACTTGTCGAAATATTAACCCGTCATCGTTCGATCAATGTCAAACTCTTCTTCTTGGCGAAGGCCCTTGGTCTTATAGGGTGTTAATTCGAACTTGTCGAAAAATTGACCCATTGTCGTTCGATCGAGGTTGAACTCTACTTTTTGGCAAAGGCCCTTGGCCTTAAAAAGTATTATTTTGAGCTTGTCGAAATATTAACCCGTCGTCGTTCGATCAAGGTCGAACTCTTCTTTTTGTCAAAGGCCCTAGGCCTTAAAGTGTGTTATTTCAAAATTGTTGAAATATTAACTCGTCGTCATTCAATCAAGGTCGAACTCTTCTTTTTGGCGAAGGCCATTGGCCTTAAAGGGTGTTATCTCGAACTTATAGAAAGATTAACCCGTCGTCGTTCGATCAAAGTCAAACTCTTCTTCTTGGCGAAGGCCCTAGGCCTTAAAGGGTGTTATTTTGAACTTGTCGAAATATTAACTCGTCGTCGTTCGATCAAGGTCGAACTCTTCGAAACACTGACCCATCGTCATTTGATCGAGGTCGAACTCTTCTTTTTGGCCAAGGATCTTGGCAATAAAGGGTGTTATTTCTAACTTATCGAAATATTAACCCTTCGTCATTCGAATAAGGTCGAACTCTTTTTTTTTGGCGAAGGCCCTTGGCTTTAAAGGGATTTATTTCAAACTTATCGAAATACTGACCTATCGTCATTTGATCGATGTCAAACTCTTCTTTTTGGCGAAGGCCCTTGGCCTTAAAGGGTGTTAATTCGAAATTGTCAAAATATTAACCCGTCATCGTTCGATCAAGGTCGAACTATTCTTTTTGGAGAAGGACCTTGGCCTTAAAGGGTGTTATTTCGAACTTATCGAAGTATTAACCCATCGTCATTCGATCAAGGTCGAACTCTTCTTTTTGGCGATGGACCTTCGCCTTAAAGGGTGTTATTTCAAACTTGTCGAAATACTGACCCTTCGTCGTTCGATCGAGGTCGAACTCTTTTTTTTGGGAATGCCCTTGGCCTTAAAGGGTATTATTTCGAACTTGTTGAAATATTAACCCGTCGTAGTTCGATCAAGATCGAACTCATCTTTTTGGCAAAGGCCCTTGTCCTTAATGGGTGTTATTTCGAGCTTCTCGAAAAATCCGTCTGCATTCGATCAAGGTCGAACTCATTTTTCTGGCGAAGGCCCTTGGCCTTAAAGGGTTTTATTTCGAACTTATCGAAACACTGACCCATTATCGTTCGAACGAGGTCAAACTCTTCTTTTTAGCGAAGGCCCTTGGCCTTAAAGGGTGTTATTTTGAACTTGTCAAAATATTGACCCGTCATCGTTCGATCAAGGTCGAACTATTCTTTTTAGAGAAGGCCCTTGGCCTTAAAGTGTGTTATTTCGAACTTGTTGAAATATTAACCCGTCGTCGTTCGATCAAGGTGGAACTCTTCTTTTTGGCGAAGGCCCTTGCCCTTAAAGGGTATTATTTCAAACTTGTCGAAATATTAACCCGTCATCGTTCGATCAATGTCAAACTCTTCTTCTTGGCGAAGGCCCTTGGTCTTATAGGGTGTTAATTCGAACTTGTCGAAAAATTGACCCATTGTCGTTCGATCGAGGTTGAACTCTACTTTTTGGCAAAGGCCCTTGGCCTTAAAAAGTATTATTTTGAGCTTGTCGAAATATTAACCCGTCGTCGTTCGATCAAGGTCGAACTCTTCTTTTTGTCAAAGGCCCTAGGCCTTAAAGTGTGTTATTTCAAAATTGTTGAAATATTAACTCGTCGTCATTCAATCAAGGTCGAACTCTTCTTTTTGGCGAAGGCCATTGGCCTTAAAGAGTGTTATCTCGAACTTATAGAAAGATTAACCCGTCGTCGTTCGATCAAAGTCAAACTCTTCTTCTTGGCGAAGGCCCTAGGCCTTAAAGGGTGTTATTTTGAACTTGTTGAAATATTAACTCGTCGTCGTTCGATCAAGGTCGAACTCGTCGAAACACTGACCCATCGTCATTTGATCGAGGTCGAACTCTTCTTTTTGGCCATGGATCTTGGCAATAAAGAGTGTTATTTCTAACTTATCGAAATATTAACCCTTCGTCATTCGAATAATGTCGAACTCTTTTTTTTGGCGAAGGCCCTTGGCTTTAAAGGGATTTATTTCAAACTTATCGAAATACTGACCTATCGTCGTTTGATCGAGGTCAAACTCTTCTTTTTGGCGAAGGCCCTTGGCCTTAAAGGGTGTTAATTCGAAATTGTCCAAATATTAACCCGTCGTCGTTCGATCAAGGTCGAACTATTCTTTTTGGGGAAGGACCTTGGCCTTAAAGGGTGTTATTTCGAACTTGTCGAAAAACCCGTCTGCATTCGATCCAGGTCGAACTCTTCTTTTTGGCGAAGGCCCTTGGCCTTAAATGGTGTTATTTCGAACTTATCGAATCACTGACTCGTCGTCGTTCGATCAAGGTCGAACTCTTCTTTTTGGCGAAGGACCTTGTCCTTGAAGGGTGTTATTTCGAACTTGTCAAAATATTAACCCGTCGTAGATCGATCAAGGTCAAATTATTCTTTTTGGCGAAGTCCCTTGGCCCTAAAGGGTGTTATTTTGAACTTGTTGAAATATTAACCCGTCGTTGTTCGATCAAGGTCGAACTCTTCTTTTTGGCGAAGTCCCTTGCCCTTAAAGGGTATTATTTTGAACTTGTCGAAATATTAACCCGTCGTCGTTCGATCAAGGTCAAACTCTTCTTTTTGGCGAAGGCCCTTGGTCTTATAGGGTATTAATTCGAACTTGTCGAAAAATTGACCCGTTGTCGTTCGATCGAGGTCGAACTCTTCTTTTCGGCGAAGGCCCTTGGTCTTAAAGGGTATTAATTCGAACTTGTCGAAATATTATCCCGTCGTCGTTCGATCAAGGCCGAACTCTACTTTTGGGCGAAAGCCCTTGATCTTATAGGGTGTTATTTCAAACTTGTCGAAATATTAACCCGTCATCGTTCGATCAAGGTCGAACTCTTCTTTTTGGCAAAGGCCCTTGGCCTTAAAGAGTGTTATTTCGAGCTTGTCAAATTATTAAACCGTCATCACTCGATCAAGGTCGAACTCTTCTTTTTGGCGAAGGCCCTTGGCCTTAAAAGGTGTTATTTAGAACTTGTCGAAACACTGACCCGTCGTCGTTCGATCGAGGTCGAACTCTTCTTTTTGGCAAAGGCCCTTGGCCATAAAAGGTGTTATTTCGAAGTTATCGAAGTATTAACCCATCGTCATTCGATCAAGGTCAAACTCTTCTTTTTGACGAAGGCCCTTGGCCTTAAAGGGTGTTATTTCAAACTTGTCATAATACTGACCCGTCGTCGTTCAATCAAGGTCGAACTCTTCTTTTTGGCGAATGCCCTTGGCCTTAAAAGGTGTAATTTTGAACTTGTCGAAATATTAACTCGTCATCGTTCGATCAAGGTCGAACTCTTCTTTTTGGCGAAGGCCCTTGGCCTTAAAGGGTGTTATTTCGAGCTTGTCGAAATATTAACCCCTTTGCGTTCGATCAAGGTCAAACTCTTCTTTTTGGCGAAGGCCCTTGGCCTTAAAGGGTGTTATTTCGTACTTGTCGAAATATTAACCCGTCGTCGTTCGATCAAGGTCGAACTATTCTTTTTGGTGAAGGACCTTGGCCTTAAAGGGTGTTATTTCGAACTTGTTGAAATATTAACCCGTCATCGTTCGATCAAGGTCGAACTCTTCTTTTTGGCGAAGGATCTTAGCCTTAAAGGGTGTTATTTCGAACTTGTCAAAATATTAACACGTCGTAGATCGATCAAGGCCGAACTCTACTTTTGGGAGAAAGCCCTTGATCTTATAGGGTGTTATTTCAAACTTGTCGAAATATTAACCCGTCATCGTTCGATCAAGGTCGAACTCTTCTTTTTGGCAAAGGCCCTTGGCCTTAAAGAGTGTTATTTCGAGCTTGTCAAATTTATTAAACCGTCATCACTCGATCAAGGTCGAACTCTTCTTTTTGGCAAAGGCCCTTGGCCTTAAAAGGTGTTATTTAGAACTTGTCGAAACACTGACCCGTCGTCGTTCGATCGAGGTCGAACTCTTCTTTTTGGCAAAGGCCCTTGGCCATAAAAGGTGTTATTTCGAACTTATCGAAGTATTAACCCATCGTCATTCGATCAAGGTCGAACTCTTCTTTTTGACGAAGGCCCTTGGCCTTAAAGGGTGTTATTTCAAACTTGTCAAAATACTGACCCGTCGTCGTTCAATCAAGGTCGAACTCTTCTTTTTGGCGAATGCCCTTGGCCTTAAAAGGTGTTATTTTGAATTTGTCGAAATAATAACTCGTCGTCGTTCGATCAAGGTCGAACTCTTCTTTTTGGCGAAGGCCCTTGGCCTTAAAGGGTGTTATTTTGTGCTTGTCGAAATATTAACCCCTTTGCGTTCGATCAAGGTCAAACTCTTCTTTTTGGCGAAGGCCCTTGGCCTTAAAGGGTGTTATTTCGTACTTGTCGAAATATTAACCCGTCGTCGTTCGATCAAGGTCGAACTATTCTTTTTGGTGAAGGACCTTGGCCTTAAAGGGTGTTATTTCGAACTTGTTGAAATATTAACCCGTCATCGTTCGATCAAGGTCGAACTCTTCTTTTTGGCGAAGGATCTTGGCCTTAGAGGGTGTTATTTCGAACTTGTCAAAATATTAACACGTCGTAGATCGATCAAGGTCGAACTATTCTTTTTGGCGAAGTCCCTTGGCCCTAAAGGGTGTTATTTCGAACTTGTTGAAATATTGACCCGTTGTCATTCGATCGAGGTCGAACTCTTCTTTTTGGCGAAGGCTCTTGGTCTTAAAGGGTATTAATTCGAACTTGTCGAAATATTAACCCGTCGTCGTTCGATCAAGGTCAAACTCTACTTTTTGGCGAAAGCCCTTGATCTTATAGGGTATTATTTCAAACTTGTCAAAATATTAACCCGTCATCGTTCGATCAAGGTCGAACTCTTCTTTTTGGCGAAATCCCTTGGCCTTAAAGAGTGTTATTTCGAGCTTGTCAAATTATTAAACCATCATCACTCGATCAAGGTCGAACTCTTCTTTTTGGCGAAGGCCCTTGGCCTTAAAGGGTGTTATTTCGAACTTGTCGAAACACTGACCCGTCGTCTTTCGATCGAGGTCGAACTCTTCTTTTTGGCAAAGGCCCTTGGCCATAAAGGGTGTTATTCGAACTTATCGAAGTATTAAACCATCGTCATTCGATCAAGGTCGAACACTTCTTTTTGGCGAAGGCCCTTGGCCTTAAAGGGTGTTATTTCAAACTTGTGGAAATACTGACCCGTCGTCATTTGATCAAGGTCGAACTCTTCTTTTTGGCGAATGCCCTTGGCCTTGAAAGGTGTTATTTCGAACTTGTCGAAATATTAACTCGTCGTCGTTCGATCAAGGTCGAACTCTTCTTTTTGGCGAAGGCCCTTGGCCTTAAAGGGTGTTATTTCGAGCTTGTCGAAATATTAACCTGTTTGCATTCGATCGAGGTCAAACTCTTCTTTTTGGCGAAGGCCCTTGGCCTTAATGGGTGTTATTTCGTACTTGTCGAAATATTAACCCGTTGTCGTTCGATCAAGGTCGAACTATTCTTTTTGGCGAAGGACCTTGGCCTTAAAGGATGTTATTTCGAACTTGTTGAAATATTAACCCGTCATCGTTCGATCAAGGTCAAACTCTTCTTTTTGGCGAAGGATCTTGGCCTTAAAGGGTGTTATTTCGAACTTGTCAAAATATTAACCCGTCGTAGATCGTTCAAGGTCGAACTATTCTTTTTGGCGAAGTCCTTTGGCCCTAGAGGGTGTTATTTCGAACTTGTCGAAATATTAACCCGTCGTCGTTCGATCAAGGTCGAACTTTTCTTTTGGCGAAGTCCCTTACCCTTAAAGGGTATTATTTTGAACTTGTCGAAATATTAACCCGTCGTCGTTCGATCAAGGTCAAACTCTTCTTTTTGGCGAACGCCCTTGGTCTTATAGGGTATTAATTCGAACTTGTCGAAAAATTGACCCGTTGTCGTTCGATCGAGGTCGAACTCTTCTTTTTGGCGAAGGCCCTTGGTCTTAAAGGGTATTAATTCGAACTTGTCGAAATATTAACCCGTCGTCATTCGATCAAGGTCGAACTCTACTTTTTGGCGAAAGCCCTTGATCTTATAGGGTGTTATTTCAAACTTGTCGAAATATTAACCCGTCATCCTTCGATCAAGGTCGAACTCTTCTTTTTGGCGAAGGCCCTTGGCCTTAAAGAGTGTTATTTTGAGCTTGTCAAATTATTAAACCGTCATCACTCGATCAAGGTCGAACTCTTCTTTTTGGCGAAGGCCCTTGGCCTTAAAGGGTGTTATTTCGAACTTGTCGAAACAATGACCCGTCGTCGTTCGATCGAGGTCGAACTCTTCTTTTTGGCAAAGGCCCTTGGCCATAAAGGGTGTTATTTCGAACTTATCGAAGTATTAACCCATCGTCATTCGATCAAGGTCGAACACTTCTTTTTGGCGAAGGCCCTTGGCCTTAAAAGGTGTTATTTCAAACTTGTGGAAATACTGACCCGTCGTCATTTGATCAAGGTCGAACTCTTCTTTTTGGCGAATGCACTTGGCCTTGAAAGGTGTTATTTCGAACTTGTCGAAATATTAACTCGTCGTCATTTGATCAAGGTCGAACTCTTCTTTTTGGCGAAGGCCCTTGGACTTAAAGGGTGTTATTTCGAGCTTGTCGAAATATTAACCCGTTTGCGTTCGATCGAGGTCAAACTCTTCTTTTTGGCGAAGGTCCTTGGCCTTAATGGGTGTTATTTCGTACTTGTCGAAATATAAACCCGTTGTCGTTCGATCTAGGTGGAACTATTCTTTTTGGCGAAGGACCTGGGCCTTAAAGGGTGTTATTTCGAACTTGTTGAAATATTAACCCGTCATCGTTCGATCAAGGTCGAACTCTTCTTTTTGGCGAATGATCTTGGCCTTAAAGGGTGTTATTTCGAACTTGTCAAAATATTAACCCGTCGTAGATCGTTCAAGGTCGAACTATTCTTTTTGGCGAAGTCCTTTGGCCCTAAAGTGTGTTATTTCGAACTTGTTGAAATATTAACCCGTCGTCGTTCGATCAAGGTCGAACTCTTCTTTTTGGCGAAGTCCCTTGCCCTTAAAGAGTATTATTTTGAACTTGTCGAAATATTAACCCGTCGTCGTTCGATCAAGGTCAAACTCTTCTTTTTGGCGAAAGCCCTTGGTCTTATAGGGTATTAATTCAAACTTGTCGAAAAATTGACTCGTTGTCGTTCGATCGTGGTCGAACTCTTCTTTTTGGCGAAGGCCCTTGGTCTTAAAGGGTATTAATTCGAACTTGTCGAAATATTAACCCGTCGTCGTTCGATCAAGGTCGAACTCTACTTTTTGGCGAAAGCCCTTGATCTTATAGGGTGTTATTTCAAACTTGTCGAAATATTAACCCGTCATCGTTCGATCAAGGTCGAACTCTTCTTTTTGGCGAAGGCCCTTGGCCTTAAAGAGTGTTATTTCGAGCTTGTCAAATTATTAAACCGTCATCACTCGATCAAGGTCGAACTCTTCTTTTTGGCGAAGGCCCTTGGCCTTAAAGGGTGTTATTTCGAACTTGTCGAAACACTGACCCGTCGTCGTTCGATCGAGGTCGAACTCTTCTTTTTGGCAAAGGCCCTTGGCCATAAAGGGTGTTATTTCGAACTTATCGAAGTATTAACCCATCGTCATTCGATCAAGGTCGAACACTTCTTTTTGGCGAAGGCCCTTGGCCTTAAAGGGTATTATTTCGAACTTTTGTGGAAATACTGACCCGTCGTCATTTGATCAAGGTCGAACTCTTCTTTTTGGCGAATGCCCTTGGCCTTGAAAGGTGTTATTTCGAACTTGTCGAAATATTAACTCGTCGTCGTTCGATCAAGGTCGAACTCTTCTTTTTGGCGAAGGCCCTTGGCTTTAAAGGGTGTTATTTCGAGCTTGTCGAAATATTAACCCCTTTGCGTTCGATCGAGGTCAAACTCTTCTTTTTGGCGAAGGCCCTTGCCCTTAAAGGGTGTTATTTCGTACTTGTCAAAATATTAACCTGTCGTCGTTCGATCAAGGTCGAACTATTCTTTTTGGCGAAGGACCTTGGCCTTAAAGGGTGTTATTTCGAACTTGTCGAAATATTAACCCGTTTGCGTTCGATCAAGGTCAAAATCTTCTTTTTGGCGAAGGCCCTTGGCCTTAAAGGGTGTTATTTCGAACTTGTCGAAATATTAACTCGTTGTCGTTCGATCAAGGTCGAACTCTTCTTTTTGGAGAAGGCCCTTGTCCTTAAACGGTGTTATTTTGAACATGTAGAAATATTAACCCGTCGTAGATCAATCAAGGTTGATATGTACATTTTGCCGAAGGCCCTTGGCCTTAAAGGGTGTTATTTCGAACTTGTCGAAATATTAACCCGTCGTCGTTCGATCAAGGTCGAACACCTTTTTTTTGCGAAGGCCCTTGGCCTTAAAGGTTGTTATTTTGAACTTGTCGAAATACTGACACGTCACCATTCGATTAAGGTCGAACTCTTCTTTTTGCCGAAGGCCCTTGGCCTTAAAGGGTGTTATTTCGAGCTTGTCGAAATATTAACCCGTTTGCGTTCGATCGAGGTCAAACTCTTCTTTTTGGCGAAGGTCCTTGGCCTTAATGGGTGTTATTTCGTACTTGTCGAAATATTAACCCGTTGTCGTTCGATCAAGGTCGAACTATTCTTTTTGGCGAAGGACCTTGGCCTTAAAGGGTGTTATTTCGAACTTGTTGAAATATTAACCCGTCATCGTTCGATCAAGGTCGAACTCTTCTTTTTGGCAAATGATCTTGGCCTTAAAGGGTGTTATTTCGAACTTGTCAAAATATTAACCCGTCGTAGATCGTTCAAGGTCGAACTATTCTTTTTGGCGAAGTCCTTTGGCCCTAAAGGGTGTTATTTCGAACTTGTTGAAATATTAACCCGTCGTCGTTCGATCAAGGTCGAACTCTTCTTTTTGGCGAAGTCCCTTGCCCTTAAAGAGTATTATTTTGAACTTGTCGAAATATTAACCCGTCGTCGTTCGATCAAGGTTAAACTCTTCTTTTTGGCGAAAGCCCTTGGTCTTATAGGGTATTAATTCAAACTTGTCGAAAAATTGACCCGTTGTCGTTCGATCGAGGTCGAACTCTTCTTTTTGGCGAAGGCCCTTGGTCTTAAAGGGTATTAATTCGAACTTGTCGAAATATTAACCCGTCGTCGTTCGATCAAGGTCGAATTCTACTTTTTGGCGAAAGCCCTTGATCTTATAGGGTGTTATTTCAAACTTGTCGAAATATTAACCCGTCATCGTTCAATCAAGGTCGAACTCTTCTTTTTGGCGAAGGCCCTTGGCCTTAAAGAGTGTTATTTCGAGCTTGTCAAATTATTAAACCGTCATCACTCGATCAAGGTCGAACTCTTCTTTTTGGCGAAGGCCCTTGGCCTTAAAGGGTATTATTTCGAACTTGTCGAAACACTGACCCGTCGTCGTTCGATCGAGGTCGAACTCTTCTTTTTGGCAAAGGCCCTTGGCCATAAAGGGTGTTATTTCGAACTTATCGAAGTATTAACCCATCGTCATTCGATCAAGGTCGAACACTTCTTTTTGGCGAAGGCCCTTGGCCTTAAAGGGTATTATTTCGAACTTTTCGGAATATTAACCCGTTGTCGTTCGATCAAGGTCGAAATCTTCTTTTTGGCGAAGGCCCTTGGCCTTATAGGGTGTTAATTCGAACTTGTCGAAAAACTGACCCGTCGTCGTTCGATCGAGGTCGAACTCTACTTTTTGGCAAAGGCCCTTGGCTTTAAAGGGTGTTATTTCGAACTTGTCAAAATATTAACCCATCATCGTTCGATCAAGGTCGAACTCTTCTTTTTGGCGAAGGCCGTTGGACTTAAAGAGTGTTATTTCGAGCTTGTCAAAATATTAAACTGTCATCACTCGATCAAGGTCGAACTCTTCTTTTTGGCGAAGGCCTTTGGCCTTAAAGGGTGTTATTTCGAGCTTGTCGAAACACTGACCCGTCATCGTTCGATCGAGGTCGAACTCTTATTTTTGTGAAGGATCTTGGCCATAAAGGGTGTTATTTTGAACTTATCGAAGTATTAACCCATCGTCATTCGATCAAGGTCGAACTCTTCTTTTTGGCGAAGGACTTTGGCCTTAAAGGGTGTTATTTCAAACTTGTCGAAATACTGACCCTTCGTCGTTTGATCAAGGTCGAACTCTTCTTTTTGGCGAAGGCCCTTGGCCTTAAAGGGTGTTATTTCGAACTTAGCGAAACACTGACCCGTCATCATTCGATCAAGGTCGAACTCTTCTTTTTGGCGAAGGCCCTTGGCCTTAAAGGGTGTTATTTCGAACTTAGCGAAACACTGACCCATCATCGTTCGATCAAGGTCGAACTATTCTTTTTGGCGAATTCCCTTGGCCTTAAAGGGTGTTATTTCGAGCTTGTCGAAATATTAACCCGTTTGCATTCGATCAAGGTCAAACTCTTCTTTTTGGTGAAGGCCCTTGTCCTAAAAGGGTGTTATTACGAACTTGTCGAAATATTAACCCGTCGTCGTTCGATCAAGGTCAAACTCTTCTTTTTGGCGAAAGACCTTGGCCTTAAAGGGTGTTATTTCGAACTTATCGAAGTATTAACCCATCGTCGTTCGATCAAGGTCGAACTCTTCTATTTGGCGAACGCCCTTGGCCTTAAAGGGTGTTATTTCAAACTTGTCGAAATACTGACCCTTCGTCGTTCGATCAAGGTCGAACTCTTCATTTTGGCGAATGCCCTTGGCCTTAAAAGGTGTTATTTCGAACTTGTCGAAATATTAACCAGTCGTCGTTCGATCAAGGTCGAACTCTTCTTTTTGGCGAAGGCCCTTGGACTTAAAGGGTGTTATTTCGAGCTTGTCAAAATATTAACCCGTTTGCGTTCGATCAAGGTCAAACTCTTCTTTTTGGTGAAGGCCCTTGGCCTTAAAGGGTGTTATTTCGATCTTGTCAAAATATTAACCCGTCGTCGTTCGATCAAGGTCGAACTCTTCTTTTTGGCGAAGGACCTTGGCCTTAAAGGGTGTTATTTCAAACTTGTCAAAATATTAACCCGTCGTAGATCGATCAAGGTCAAATTATTCTTTTTGGCGAAGTCCCTTGGCCCTAAAGGGTGTTATTTTGAACGAATGACGACGGGTTAATATTTCGACAAGTTCGAAATAACAACCTTTAAGGCCAAGGGCATTCGCGAAAAACAAGTGTTCGACCTCCATCGAACGATGATGGGTCAGTATTTCGACAAGTTTGAAATAACACCCTTTATGGCCAAGGGCCTTCGCCAAAAAGAAGAGTTCGACCTTAATCCAATGACGAAGGGTTAATATTTTGATAAGCTCGAAATAACACCCTTTATTGGCAAGAGCCTTGGCCAAAAAGAAGAGTTCGACCTCGATCGAACAACGACGGGTCAGTGTTTTGACAAGTTCGAAATAACACCCTTTAAGGCCAAGGGCTTTTGCCAAAAAGAAGAGTTCGACTTTGATCGAGAGATGACGGGTTAATATTTCGACATGTTCGAAATAACACCCTTTAAGGCCTAGGCTCTTCGCCAAAAAAGAAGAGTTCGACCTCGATTGAACGATGACAGGTCAGTATTTCGACAAGTTCGAAATAACACCCTTTAAGGACAAGGGCCTTCGCCAGACGTGTTTTTCGACATGCTCGAAATAACACCCTTTAAGGCCAAGGGCCTTCGCCAAAAAGAAGAGTTTGACCTAGATCAAATGACGACGGGTTAATATTTCTCCAAGTTCGAAATAACACCCTTTATGGCCAAGGGCATTCGCCAAAAAGAAGAGTTCAACCTCCATCGAACGACGATGGGTCAGTATTTTGACAAATTTGAAATAACACCCTTTAAGGCCAAGGGCCTTCGCCAAAAAGAAGAGTCCGACCTTAATCGAATGATGAAGGGTTAATATTTTGATAAGTTAAAAATAACACCCTTTATTGCCAAGAGCCTTGGCCAAAAAGAAGAGTTCGACCTCGATCGAACGACGACGGGTCAGTGTTTTGACAAGTTCGAAATAACACGCTTTAAGGCCAAGGGATTTTGCCAAAAAGAAGAGTTCGACCTTGAACGAGCGATGACGGGTTAATATTTTGACAAGCTCGAAATAACACTCTTTAAGGCCAATGGCCTTCACCAATCAGAAGAGTTCGACCTTGATCGAACGACGACGAGTTAATATTTCGACAAGTTTGAAATAACACCCTTTAAGGACAAGGGCCTTCGCCAAAAAAAAGAGTTCGACCACAATTGAACGATGACAGGTCAGTGTTTCGACAAGTTTGAAATAACACCCTTTAAGGCCAAGGGCCTTCGCCAAAAAGAAGAGTTCGACCTTGATCGAGTGATGACAGTTTAATATTTTGACAAGCTCGAAATAACACTCTTTAAGTCCAAAGGCCTTCGCCAAAAAGAAGAGTTCGACCTTGATCGAACGATGATGGGTTAATATTTTGACAAGTTCGAATTAACACCCTTTAAGGCCAAGGGCCTTCGCCAAAAAGAAGAGTTTGACCTCGATCGAACGATGACAGGTCAGTGTTTCGATAAGTTTGAAATAAAACCCTTTAAGACCAAGGGCCTTGGCCAAAAAGAAGAGTTCGACCTCGATCAAACGATGATGGGTCAGTATTTCGACAAGTTCAAAATAACACCCGTTAAGGCCAAGGGCCTTCGCAAAAAAGAAGAGTTCGACCTTGATCGAACGACGACGGGTTAATATTTCGACAATTCCGAAATAACACCCTTTAAGGCCAAGGGCCTTCGCCAAAAAGAAGAGTTTGATCTGGATCGAATGGTGACTGGTCTATGTTTCGACAAGTTCAAAATAACACCCTTTAAGGCCAAGGCCCTTCGCCTAGATGAAGAGTTTGTCCTTAATCCAACGACGATGGGTTGATATTTCGACAAGTTCGAAATAACACCCTTTATGGCCAAGGGACTTCACCAAAAAGTAAAGATCAACCTTGATCGATATACGAGGGGTTAATATTTCTACATGTTCAAAATAACACCCTTTAAGGACAAGGTCCTTCGCCAAAAAGAAGAGTTCGACCATGATTGAACGACGATGAGTTAATATTTTGACAAGTTCGAAATAACACCCTTTAAGGCCAAGATCCTTCACAAAAAGAAGAGTTCGACCTTGATCGAACGATGACGGGTTAATATTTCGACAAGTTCGAAGTAACACCCTTTAAGGCCAAGGTCTTTCGCCAAAAAGAAGAGTTCGACCTCGATCGAACGACGAAGGGTCAGTATTTTGACAAGTTTGAAATAACACCTTTTAAGGCCAAGGGCATTCGCCAAAAAGAAGAGTTCAACCTTGATCGAACGACGAAGGGTCAGTATTTCGACAAGTTTGAAATAACACCCTTTAAGGCCAAGGGCATTTGCCAAAAAGAAGAGTTCGACCTCGATCGAACGACGAAGGGTCAGTGTTTCGACAAGTTTGAAATAACACCCTTTAAGGCAAAGGTCCTTAACCAAAAAGAAGAGTTCGACCTTGATCGAGTGATGACGGTTTAATATTTTGACAAGCTCAAAATAACAATCTTTAAGGCTAAGGGCCTTCGCCAAAAAGAAGAGTTCGACCTTGATCAAACGATGACGGGTTAATATTTTGACAAGTTCGAAATAACACCCTTTAAGGCCAAGGGCCGTTGCCAAAAAGTAGAGTTCGACCTCGATCGAACGACGACGGGTCAGTTTTTCGACAAGTTCGAATTAACACCCTATAAGACCAAGGGCCTTCGCCAAAAAGAAGAGTTCGACCTTGATAGAAAGACGACGGGTTAATATTTCGACAAGTTCGAAATAACACACTTTAAGGCCAAGGTCCTTCTCCAAAAGGAATAGTTCAACCTTGATCGAACGACGACGGGTTAATATTTTGACAAGTTCGAATTAACACCCTTTAAGGCCAAGGGCGTTCGCCAAAAAGACGAGTTTGACCTCGATTGAACGATGACGGGTCAATGTTTCGATAAGTTTGAAATAAAACCCTTTTAGGCCAAGGGCCTTCGCCAAAAAAAAGAGTTCGACCTTGATCGAATGCAGACATGTTTTTCAACATGCTCGAAATAACACCCTTTAAGGCCAAGGGCCTTCGCCAAAAAGAAGAGTTCGACCTAGATCGAACGACGACGGGTTAATATTTCGACAAGTTCGAAATAACACCCTTTATGGCCAAGGGCATTCGCCAAAAAGAAGATTTCGACCTTGATCGAATGACGATGGGTTAATACTTCGATAAGTTTGAAATAACACCCTTTATGGCCAAGAGCCTTCGTCAAAAAGAAGAGTTCGACCTCGATCGAACGACGACGGGTCAGTGTTTCGACAAGTTCGAAATAACACCCTTTAAGGCCAAGGGCCTTCGCCAAAAAGAAGAGTTCGACCTTGATCGAGCGATGACAGTTTAATATTTTGACAAGCTTGAAATAACAATCTTTAAGGCCAAGGCCCTTCGCCAAAAAGAAGAGTTCGACCTTGATCGAACGATGACGGGTTAATATTTTGACATGCTCAAAATAACACCCTTTAAGGCCAAGGGCCTTCACCAAAAAGTAGAGTTCGACCTAGATTGAACGATGACAGGTCAGTATTTCGACAAGTTCGAAATAACACTCTTTAAGGACAAGGGCCTTCGCCAAAAAGAAGAGTTCGACCTTGATCGAATGACGACGGGTTAATATTTCAACAAGTTCAAAATAACACCCTTTAAGGCCAAGGGACTTGGCCAAAAAGAAGAGTTCGACCTCGATCGAACGATGATGGGTCAGTATTTCGACAAGTTCAAAGTAACACCCTTTAAGGCCAAGGGCCTTCACAAAAAAAAAGAGTTCGACCTTGATCGAACAACGACGGGTTAATATTTCGACAAGTTCGAAATAAGACCCTTTAAGGCCAAGGGCCTTCGCCAAAAAGAAGAGTTCGACCTTGATCGAATGCAGACATGTTTTTCGACATGCTCGAAATAACACCCTTTAAGGCCAAGGGCCTTCGCCAAGATAAAGAGTTCGACCTTAATCCAACGACGATGGGTTGATACTTCGACAAGTTCAAAATAACACCCTTTAGGGCCAAGGGACTTTGCGAAAAAGTACAGATCAACCTTGATCGATCTACGACGGGTTAATATTTTGACATGTTCAAAATAACACCCTTTAAGGACAAGGTCCTTCGCCAAAAACAAGAGTTCGACCTTGATCGAACGACGACGGGTTAATATTTTGACAAGTTTGAATTAACACCCTTTAAGGCCAAGGGCCTTCGCCAAAAAGAAGAGTTTGACCTCGATTGAACGATGACGGGTCAGTGTTTCGATAAGTTCGAAATAAAACCATTTAAGGCCAAGGGCCTTCGCCAAAAAAAGAGTTCGACCTTGATCGAATGCAGATAGGTTTTTCGACATGCTCGAAATAACACCCTTTAAGGCCAAGGAACTTCTCCAAAAAGAAAAGTTCGACCTAGATCGAATGACGACAGGTTAATATTTCGACAAATTCGAAATAACACCCTTTAAGGCCAAGGGCATTCGCCAAAAAGAAGATTTCGACCTCCATCAAATGGCGATGGGTCAGTATTTCGACAAGTTTGAAATAACACCTTTTAAGGCCAAGGGCCTTCGCCAAAAAGAAGAGTTCGACCTTAATCGAATGACAAAGGGTTAATATTTCGATAAGCTCGAAATAACACCCTTTATTCCCATGAGCCTTGTCCAAAAAGAAGAGTTCAATCTCGATAGAACGATGACGGGTCAGTGTTTTGACAAGTTCGAAATAACACCCTTTAAGGCCAAGAGCTTTTGCCAAAAAGAAGAGTTCGACTTTGATCGAGCGATGACGGGTTCATATTTCGACAAGTTCGAAATAACACCCTTTGAGGCCTAGGGTATTCGCCAAAAAGAAGAGTTCGACCTCGATTGAACGATGACAGGTTAGTATTTCGACAAGTTCGAAAAAACACCCTTTAAGGCCAAGGGCCTTCGGCCAATCAGAAGAGTTCGACCTCGATCGAACGACAATGGGTAAATATTTCGACAAGTTTGAAATAACACCCTTTAAGGCCAAGGGCCTTCGCCAAAAAGAAGAGTTCGACCTTAATCGAATGACGAAGGGTTAATATTTCGATAAGCTCGAAATAACACCCTTTATTGCCAAGAGCCTTTGCCAAAAAGAAGAGTTCGACCTCGATCGAACGACGACGGGTCAGTGTTTTGATAAGTTCGAAATAAAACCCTTTAAGGCCAAGGGCCTTCGCCAAAAAAAAGAGTTCGACCTTGATCGAATGCAGGCGGGTTAATATTTTGACAAGCTCGAAATAACACCCTTTAAGGCCAAGGGCCTTCGCCAAAAAGAAGAGTTCGACCTAGATCGAATGACGACGAGTTAATATTTTGACAAGTTCGAAATAACACCGTTTAAGGCCAAGGGCATTCGCAAAAAAGAAGAGTTCGACCTCCATCGAACGGCGATGGGTCAGTATTTCGACAAGTTTGAAATAACACCCTTTAAGGCCAAGGGCCTTCGCCAAAAACAAGAGTTCGACGTTAATCGAATGAAGAAGGGTTAATATTTCGATAAGCTCGAAATAACACCCTTTATTGCCAAGAGCCTTGGCCAAAAAGAAGAGTTCGACCTCGATCGAACGATGACGGGTCAGTGTTTTGACAAGTACGAAATGACACCCTTTAAGGCCAAGGGCTTTTGCCAAAAAGAAGAGTTCGACTTTGATCGAGCGATGACGGGTTAATATTTCGACAAGTTCGAAATAACACCCTTTAAGGCCTAGGGTCTTCGCCAAAAAGAAGAGTTCGACCTGGATTGAATGATGACAGGTCAGTATTTCGACAAGTTCAAAATAACACCCTTTAAGGACAAGGACCTTCGCCAAAAAGAAGAGTTTGACCTCGATCGAACGATGATGGGTCAGTATTTCGACAAGTTCAAAATAACACACTTTAAGGCCCATGGCCTTCGCAAAAAAATAGAGTTCGACCTTGATCGAACAACGACGGGTTAATATTTCGACAAGATCGAAATAACACCGTTTAAGGCCAAGGGCCTTCGGCAAAAAGAAGAGTTCGACCTTAATCGAACGGTGGCGGGTCAGTGTTTCGACAAGTTCGAAATAACACCCTTTAAGGCCAAGGGCCTTCGCCAAAATGTATACATCAACCTTGATCGATCTACGACAGGATAATATTTCTACATGTTCAAAATAACACCCTTTAAGGTCAAGGGCCTTCTCCAAAAAGAAGAGTTCGACCTTGATCGAATGACGATGGGTTAATACTTCGATAAGTTCGAAATGACACCCTTTATGGCCAAGAGCCTTTGCCAAAAAAAAAAAGAGTTCGACCTCTATAGAACGATGACGGGTCAGTGTTTCGATAAGTTCGAAATAAAACCCTTTAAGGCCAAGGGCCTTCGCCTAAAAAAAGAGTTCGACCTTGATCGAATGCAGACGGGTTTTTCAACATGCTCGAAATAACACCCTTTAAGGCCAAGGGACATCACCAAAAAGAAGAGTTCGTCCTAGATCGAATGACGACGGGTTAGTATATCGACAAGTTCGAAATAACACCCCAATTTGGGGGGGTTGTTTGAGTTCATCTTATTTTTCATAGGATCTTTTTTATGTAGTTGTGGAATTAAATGCTTTTTCATGATTATCTGTAGCTAGCGAAATTAACCTTGAAATTTCTTTTATATTTTCAAGTGTGTATTCTAAGTATTTAATATCTTTAGTTTTTTGATATTCTTCTATATTTTTTTCTAATATTATTTTTGACATATTTATATGTTTTAGAATTTCTAACCAGTACTTAAAATATTTGTAACTATCAATTTTTGATTTGTTCATATTAATACTGAGATGTATACCTGTTGATACATATATCCATGGTTTCTATATTTCTCAGTGTTATTTCTTTTCTGTGTTGATAACTTTCAAGTTTATCTTCATAAAATTCAATTTCATTTTCTATAGTTAATAAAGCTTTATTACGTAATTTATTATATCTAATAATATCTTTGCAGGTTTTAATATTGTATTTAACACAATCTATTTTTCTATTTATGTTACTGAGGTTTTTAAGAAGTTTCCATTTCTGGGTATTATAGAATCTTATATAATGAAAAGTGTTATGTTTCATTTATAAAAAGATTTTATTAACTTGATATGTGATCATTAGTCTGAATATAAATCTAGTTCATATAGATCTAATATATCTATTTCATGTGATACAATTAGTTCTGTAAATGCTTGTTCCATTACATATATTATTTCAAAAGTAACTAAAATATCGTAAATTTTTTTTTAACATCGTTATTAAGTCTCTTAAAGATATATAACATAAGTATTTTGTAGTCAATATTTTCTTCTAATAAATACGTGTGGTTGTTCATTTAGATTTATTATTTATCCTTATCATGTGTTTACTAAACATATTCCCTCTAACCTCTTTGTTTATCATAGAGTTTATCATATTTTAATAAGTTATACTGAACAATCTTTTCTGGTCACTACCATATTTTTCATGCTTCAATCATTTACCCTAACAGCGCCTCAACTCTGTGTACTCCCCTAAACGGCTTCCTTGCCTACTGGTTTCCACTTTAGGATGGCATAGTCTGGGCTTAACTACTCTCAGCATTATTAGACAGGCAAACTTTCTCAAGATGTTCTTTATAACAGTACTATAACATGATAAACAATTATGATATTCAAGAGATTATAAGGAATATATGAGTTTAGTTAAACATGATTATAAATTACCTGGTTTTGTAACTCGTTTGAATGCTCCATAGCTTTCTGAAGTTTGTATATAATTAGATATTTTATTGAGAGAAGATAAGAGAGAGAGTGAGGATGTCTGAGGATGTCCTCCTTCCTCAGATTTACATTCTATATAAAGAAAATTAAAATGACTCCTACTGTTTACAAATGACTCCTACTATTCATGAACGACCTTTACTGTTCATGATTATGACATATACTATTTACTTTACGACTTTTTTACATGACTCTTACTATTCATGAACGACCTTTACTGTTCATGATTATGACATATACTATTTACGTTATGACTCTTACTATTCATGAACGAACTTTATTGTTCATGAATGCGACTAGTACTATTTACTTTACATTATATGTTTCCAGTAGCTGTCTTCTTCTTTTGTCTTCTTGTTGATACCTTCATTCTAGTTGGACTTCTGGTACATAGTTATCATCTCCGTTGCACTTTGAACATATGTGGTCTGGATATTTGTGTCCTACTAGTTTGCAGTATCTTGTTAATAACTCGTTTGAAATAAATTCTTTTTTCAATGCTCTGGTAGTTGGTTGCATTTCTGGTTTTAATAATGATAAAATCCATTTCTGGACTTCATCCATATCTCCTTGTCGTAGTTCCTTCGAGTTGGCATATATCATCAACTGGTCTCTGGAATAGTAGCTCCAGATAGCATTTCCTTGTAGATAATTGTTAGCTAGTTCTTGAATAATAGTTGCTATACCAATTATTCTTTTATTGGCATAGAAACTTGGTATCTCCATTTTCTGTATCTCCGGTTGTTTCTCTATCTCTTCTAGTATTATCATATCTCGTGTTAGTCCTATCTTTATCACCTGTATTATGGGTTTTATTTCATCATATAGTATTTCCGCTGGTGCTGTATAGAATTTGATGAAGAATAGGTTGCCTTTTGTAATTCTCTTGAAGGTGACAAATGCTTTGTATAGCTCTGGTATTCCAATTATTTCTTCTCCGTCATGGGTATATACTGTGCTAAGTAGTCCGTAGTTGTAACATGTTTTTACTAGGTTTGCTTTTGTTTTTGGCTGGGCTATAAGCCTATTATATCCCTGTAGTTTTTGGGTTACATAATCTTGTGTTGGATCTGTAGTAGTCGTTGATCTAGGGTTTAGGTTTAGAAATGTCTGGATTTTATATATATTCTCAATATATGTTTGAGTAATATGGTTATATACCTTTTTGTTGTGGTGTAGGCTATTAGCATAGGTTGAAGTTTGTGGGGCTATAACTATTGCTTCTCTTGGCTTTTTTGATGTAAATGGCTTATCAAATACGGTATTTAGGTTTACATTGATATGTGGCTTTTTGCTAACTTGTTTGCTTGTACCTGCAGCTGTATATAAAGCAACTGTGTTATGGGTTTTTTGGAGTTTCCCAACGTCTCCTTCTACCTCTGGAAGTTTAGAGTCTTCCGATTGACTTAGCTCCGCATTTTTATAGTCATGCTGCTGACTTTCTAGCTGTTGTAATCTTTTTCCCATACTCTCCAACTGTAAGGATAGAGTAGTAAGGATTGTAAATATGTCTTTTGATTCTTGGCTTTCATCTGTTTGGGTACCTTTGTCTTGATAGGTAGTCTGCAATAACATTCTTGTCAGTCCGTATTACTTCAATTGTAAATGTAAAATTTTGTATATTTAATACAAGTCTCCTTATTTCCTTTGTAGTTACTGAATCCTGTACTTTCCGAGTTATCCACGATTTTACTTGTGTATTATCTGTTCTTACTATAAATTTGTTATAAACAATATATGGCTCAAATGCTAACAAACATTTATATAATCCAAATAGTTCTTTCCTATTTATTTCCCATTTTAATTGTGGTTCCGTGTATGATCCGGAATAATATCTACAATGGTGTTCAATTTTTTCATTATATTATTTATATTTTAGAACTCCTCCGTAGCTGTGATCACTAGAATCAGTTTCTACAATATATGTAAATTGTTTCTTTTCATCTGGAAAATATAGTTTTGGTAATTTTTTACACATATTCTTTATCTTCTGTATATGTATTTTATCTTTTTCGTCAAAATGATATTCTATGTCCTTTTTTAATTTTTTCTGTAATGGTTTTAAGTTTTCTGCTAATTTAGGAATATATTCTCTTACTTGGTTAACCAATCCTAAAAATGATTGTAACTTCTTTTTTGTATCAAGTGTTTCATTCAAGTTAATTTTTTTTTGTACTACATGGGTTTGCATTTTTATTCCGTTTTTATCTATTTGTATACCTAAAAATTCTATTTGATTTTTCATTACTTCTGCTTTCTTTTTACTTAAACTTATTCCTGATATTTCTACAATGTGTATGAATTTTTCTAGTAGTTTTATATGTTCGTTCTCTGTTCTAGAATATAGCAATATATCATCTATATATATTATACAATTTTCTAATTGGTTGAAGTAATTATCCATAAAATGTTGATACCTACCTGGTGCATTTTTATATCCAAAAGGTAATACGTTCCATTCGTAAAATCCTTGTGGTACTGTGAATGCTGTTAACTTTTTAGATTCATCTTCTAGTTTTAAATGGTAAAATCCTGATTTACAGTCAAATTTACTAAAATAGTTATATCCTTGTATTTGTCTAATTTTTAGTATTTTATTTGGTATCGGATAATTATATGTTTTTGTTTTTGCATTTAAGTTTCTATAATCTATAACCATACGGCTTTTTCCTCTTTTTTGTTCACTATGCTTATTTACTATAAATGCTGGGCTAGTATGTTTACTATTACTTTCTTGTATGTAGTTATTATCTAATAATTCTTTTATATGCATTTTAAATTCTGTTAAATCATTAAAATTGTATTTTAAAGGTTTTTGTGTTATTATGCTATTTTCATCTATTAATTCAATCTTTATTTTTGTTTGATGTTTTTCCCATCCTTGGAGTGGATTATCATTATATAGTAATTCTAGTTTATCTTGTAGTGGTTTTATCTTATTTATTGAGAAAATGATTATCTCTATATTATGGTTACTTTGTATTACATTTTCTAATTTTTGGGTAATCTTTTCACTTCCTTTAATCCAGGGTGTTGTTTTTCTTACTTTATTATTTACTCTTTTTGCTCCTAATTTTTGCTTACACGGGGTAGTAAACCACCAATGTGTTTTTGTTATAATATGTGGGTATAATTTATCTGAAAATGGCATTCCTAATAATATATCTTTATTTGTGAATTCGTAACTATATATTTCTTCTATGGTTAATATTTTATCCCATATTTGTATTTTTATATTTCTTGCTTTATATGTTATCATACTTCCTTCATTATTAAATCCTGTTACTACTATGGGGGTTTTTAGCTTTTCCCATTTACTTTCTGGTAAACAATTATGTCTACACATATTAGCTTCTGCTCCTGTATCCACCATAGGTGTATAATATCTATTATAATATCCTTCTACTATTATTTTGGAAAGTATGTATATTTTTGGCATTATATCAAAGTTCTTTTTATTATTATTTTCTTATTTTCATAACTTATTGTTAATTGCCTATCTTCTAATTTATATGGTTTGACTTTTTCTAACCATTTTATCCCTAGTGTAATATTTTTATCTCCTTGATATATTTTAAAATTTATTAATATTGGTATTCCTCCAATAATTAATTCTTTTTCAGTTGTTTCTTCGTTTTTTCTTAACGCTTTTGGTAGTTCTGAATTTTGTTGTTCTATTGTTACTATCTCTTGTTCTGGTATTAGTTCTCTTATAACATAATTCTCTTCCTGCCCTGTATTTATTAGTATTAAATATTTTCTTTGGTCCATTATTCCTGTTATATAATAATGATGTGGGTTTATTTCTTCTATTTTTTGTTCTATTAATTTTTGTGGAGTGGTATAATTTATTCTTTTTGATGTACTTCTTGATGTACTTCTTGATGATGTTTCTGGCATTTCATTATTTATTCGTTTTGATGTGCTTAATCTTTCTTTTACTATTTCTAAATCTTCATCCATGTCTATTTCTGTATAACTGTAATCATTGTTGTCTATAACTGATACTATTCTTTCGAATGGATTTTCTATTTTTATTTTATTTATTTTATTTTTAGCTGTTATCTTATGTTTCGTTGTTAAGACATATAGATTTTTACATCTTGCTGTGAATATTTTACTTCCTGGTGCTAATTCTATTCCAGACATTTTCCAGTATAATACTAATGATTTATCTATATTTTTATCATCTACTGCTACTGAATAGTTAGCACTTACTATAAATTTAAATTTTTGGTATATTAAGTTACCTCTTACAGCACTTATTATACTCTTTTCTATAGGTTGTACAATCCTATCATCTGCCAAGTATATTTCTATAGGGGTATCTATTCCTTCCCTAAAACATGCTTTTATTAGGATCTCCGTTCCTCCTAAGTGTACATATTTTATTGGATTTTTTGCTTTTATATCTTGTATTTCTTTATTTAGTAGTCTTTTATTTAAAATTGGTATTTGTGCTTTACCTTTGATGTATTTACAATCTATTATATGTTCTCTTTGGCTTACTACATAGTATTCTTCTTTTTGTCTTTTAAACCAATTCTTTATTGTTGGTACTTCTAATATTTTGTCTATACTTAGATCCAATTCTTTTCCTTTTATTTGTTCAAATATATTAGCGTCAAATATTATTTTTTGTTCTGAAGATTGTTCATCTTGGTGTTCTTCTTGTTGTATAATTTGTATATCTTTTTCAGTCATAATTTTCTTCATCTGACTCTTCTATATCCTTGTTTATTTCATTTTCAGAGAACTCATTTTCTGATATCTCATATATGCTGTCTTCACTGCTTAATTCATAATCTACATATTCTATTTGTGTATATTTATCATTATCTATCAATATTTTGGTAATTTGTTTCTTCTTTGGGTTTTTTGGTAATTTACAATCTTTGGCTAAGTGTCCTAGCTTTCCACAATTATAGCAAGTACATTCTGTTAGTTTTTTCTTTTTCCTATATGGTTTTTTATGTTTATAATTTTTTACATAATATCTTCTTCTTGGTTTCCTATATTTATACTTTGAATATTTTGATTTAAATTTCTTTTTCTTTCCTTCTTTTTTGTAATATTTATCTGTGCAACCAAATTGGGGTGCTATTCTACTTTTGCAACATGCCAAATTTTTTACTAATATTTTTTCCATTTTCATGTTTTCTTTATATTTTTCACATAATTCTATAAACCAGTTTTGTAGAAATTTTATCCTTACTCCTAATGTATCTGCTAGTCCTGCTTCGTTCCAACTTTTTATTATTTTTGAGCTAAAGGGTTCTGGTAATTTTGTAAAATATAATTTTCTTATCTCTTTACTTTCATCTGGACTATATGTTCCTTTATAATAATAGTCTCTAAATGCACAAGTATATTCATCTATATAACACATATTACATATTGCTAATTTTGTCATTAAATTTCTATTTGTAATTTTTTCTTTATTTTGTTCTTCTACTTCTGTTGTCATACTACTAAATTCATTTCTTATTGCTATTTCATATTTATTTAATATATCTGTAACTGTTGTCGTAGTTGTACCGTCAAGTTTTTTATTACTCCTTAATGTGTCTAAGCTTTCACTTGATAAATTTTGTAACCATAATTTTACAGTTCCTATTAATGTTCTTTCTATATATCCTGGTGTTTCCGTTATTGTTATTTTATTATCTATTAGTTGTTTTGAGATATATCCTATCCATAATTGTATTGTTTTATTTATATCTGCTACACAATCTAGATCTAAAAAATTATATTGTTCAGTTATCTGTCTTGGTGCCCATTTCTTATTTAACCTTTTATCCCATAATGTTTTGTTTCTGTCATATGCATCATAACTTACTCTGTAATAGGTTGGATTTAATTGTTTTGGATTTTTTATTCCTGATATGCTTGGTTTATCTTCGTTCATATCTCCTGTATTTATTTCTGGGTTTATTTTTATCTTTTCTGTTTTTTCTATAAGTTCTGTGTATGTTTCACTTGTTTCTGAATAGTTTTCTCCTAGTTCTGTGTCTTTATCACTTTGGTCATTTATTTCGTTTATACTTATTTTTGATGGACTCTCCTGTACTTCTTCTAACTGTAATTTGAATCTTTCTATCTCATTTGTTAGTTTTAGTTCTTCTTCTTCTTCTTTACGTTTTTCCTTTTCTTTTAGTTTATTTGCATACATCTGTTTTAGCATCTCTAATTCTTTTTCTAATTCTGTTATTTTAGTGTTTTTTACTTCCTCTATCTGTTGTATTTTTTCTTTAGCTTGCTGTTGTATTTCTTTAATCTCTCGTTTTCTATCTATTTCTTCGTTTTCTTTTGTTATTCTAACCATGGCGGTTAAACTATCCTCTAGTTTTACAGTTTCTTTTTCTAACATTAAGTTTAGGTTATTTCCTATTTTTTTATATCTTCTTCCTAAGTTAGAAAATATTATTGTTATTTTTAATCCTTCTGGATTCTCATATGTTTTCTCTTCTAATGCGAATTCTTCTTTATTCATCTTTTATCCTTTAGATAACAAACATATTTATATTCTGTTTTAGATATTATATCGATTAATTTGGACAGCCTGGCTTTGTTTATTTTTGTGATACTCAAGTATTCATATTCTATATATAGTTTCTTTAGTTTCTTCCTAATTTTCTGCGATTTCTTAGTTATTTTGATTGTTTCACTGTTTTGCGGGTTTGTACTATTAATGTCAGTGTTATTTTTCATGATTTGCTTCTTAATATAAATGTTTATTTTTCATAGCTCTGATACCAATTTGGGGGGGGGTTGTTTGAGTTCATCTTATTTTTCATAGGATCTTTTTTATGTAGTTGTGGAATTAAATGCTTTTTCATGATTATCTGTAGCTAGCGAAATTAACCTTGAAATTTCTTTTATATTTTCAAGTGTGTATTCTAAGTATTTAATATCTTTAGTTTTTTGATATTCTTCTATATTTTTTTCTTCGCAATAAAATAGAGTTCGACCTTGATCGAACGACGACGGGTTAATATTTTGACAAATTCGAAATAACACCCTTTAAGGCCAAGGGCTTTTTGGATAACACCCTTTAAGGGCAAGGGCCTTCGCCAAGATGAAGAAGACGACCTTGATCGAGTGATGGCGGGTTAATATTTTGACATGCTCGAAATAATACCCTTTAAGGCCAAGGGCCTTCGCTAATCAGAAGTGTTCGACATTGATCGAAGGACGACGGGTTAATATTTCGACAAGTTCGAAATAACACACTTTAAGGCCAAGGGCCTTCGCCAAAAAGAAGAGTTTGACCTTGATCGAACGCAAACGGGTTAATATTTCGACAAGCTCGAAATAACACCCTTTAAGGCCAAGGGCCTTCGCCAAAAAGAAGAGTTCGACCTTGATCGAACGACGACGGATTAATATTTCAACAAGTTCAAAATAACACCCTTTAAGGCCAAGGGCTTTCGCCAAAAAGAAGAGTTCGACCTCGATCGAACGACGAAGGGTTAATATTTTGACAAGTTCAAAATAACACCTTTTAAGGCCAAGGCCTTCACAAAAAAGAAGAGTTCGACCTTGATAGAACGACGACGGGTTAATATTTCAACAAGTTCGAAATAACACCCTTTAAGGCCAAGGGCCTTCGCCAAAAAGAAGACTTCGACCTCGATCGAATGGTGACGGGTCAGTGTTTCGACAAGTTCAAAATAACACCCTTTTAGGCCAAGGGCCTTCGCCAAGATGAAGAGTTCGACCTTAATCCAACTACGATGGGTTGATATTTCGACAAGTTCGAAATAACACCCTTTAGGGCCAAGGGACTTCACCAAAAAGTACATATCAACCTTGATCGGTCTACGACGTGTTAATATTTCTACATGTTCAAAATAACACCCTTTAAAGACAAGGTCCTTCGCCAAAAAGAAAAGTTCGACCTTGATCGAACGACGACGAGTTAATATTTCGACAAGTTCGAAATAACACCCTTTAAGGCCAAGATCCTTCACAAAAAGTAGAGTTCGACCTTGATCGAACGATGATGGGTTAATATTTCGACAAGTTCGAAATAACACCCTTTAAGGCCAAGGTCCTTCGCCAAAAAGAAGAGTTTGACCTTGATCGAACGATGACGGGTTAATATTTTGACAAGTTCGAAATAACACACTTTAAGGCCAAGGGCCTTCGCCAAAAAGAAGAGTTTGACCTTGATCGAACGCAAACGGGTTAATATTTCGACAAGCTCGAAATAACACCCTTTAAGGCCAAGGGCCTTCGCCAAAAAGAAGAGTTCGACCTTGATAGAACGACGACGGATTAATATTTCAACAAGTTCGAAATAACACCTTTTAAGGCCAAGGGCATTCGCCAAAAAGAAGAGTTCGAACTCGATCGAACGAAGACGGGTTAATATTTCGACAAGTTCGAAATAACACCCTTTATGGCCAAGGGCATTCGCCAAAAAGAAAATTTCGACCTTGATCGAATGACGATGGGTTAATACTTCGATAAGTTTGAAATAACACCCTTTATGGCCAAGAGCCTTCGTCAAAAAGAAGAGTTCGACCTCGATCGAACGACGACGGGTCAGTGTTTCGACAAGTTCGAAATAACACCCTTTAAGGCCAAGGGCCTTCGCCAAAAAGAAGAGTTCGACCTTGATCGAGCGATGACAGTTTAATATTTTGACAAGCTTGAAATAACAATCTTTAAGGCCAAGGCCCTTCGCCAAAAAGAAGAGTTCGACCTTGATCGAACGATGACGGGTTAATATTTTGACATGCTCAAAATAACACCCTTTAAGGCCAAGGGCCTTCACCAAAAAGTAGAGTTCGACCTAGATTGAACGACGACTGGTTAATATTTCGACCAGTTCGAAATAACACCCTTTATGGCCAAGGGCATTCGCCAAAAAAGAAGATTTCGACCTTGATCTAATGACGATGGGTTAATACTTCGATAAGTTTGAAATAACACCCTTTATGGCCAAGAGCCTTCGTCAAAAAGAAGAGTTCGACCTCGATCGAACGACGACGGGTCAGTGTTTCGACAAGTTCGAAATAACACCCTTTAAGGCCAAGGGCCTTCGCCAAAAAGAAGAGTTCGACCTTGATCGAGCGATGACAGTTTAATATTTTGACAAGCTTGAAATAACAATCTTTAAGGCCAAGGCCCTTCGCCAAAAAGAAGAGTTCGACCTTGATCGAACGATGACGGGTTAATATTTTGACATGCTCAAAATAACACCCTTTAAGGCCAAGGGCCTTCACCAAAAAGTAGAGTTCGACCTAGATTGAACGACGACTGGTTAATATTTCGACCAGTTCGAAATAACACCCTTTATGGCCAAGGGCATTCGCCAAAAAAGAAGATTTCGACCTTGATCTAATGACGATGGGTTAATACTTCGATAAGTTTGAAATAACACCCTTTATGGCCAAGAGCCTTCGTCAAAAAGAAGAGTTCGACCTCGATCGAACGACGACGGGTCAGTGTGTCGACAAGTTCAAAATAACACCCTTTAAGGCCAAGGGCCTTCGCCAAAAAGAAGAGTTCGACCTTGATCGAGCGATGACAGTTTAATATTTTGACAAGCTCGAAATAACAATCTTTAAGGCCAAGGACCTTCGCCAAAAAGAAGAGTTCGACCTTGATCGAACGATGACGGGTTAATATTTTGACATGCTCGAAATAACACCCTTTAAGGCCAAGGGCCTTCACCAAAAAGTAGAGTTCGACCTCGATCGAACGACGATGGGTTAATATTTTGACAAGCTCGAAATAACACCCTTTAAGGCCAAGGGCCTTCGCCAAAAAGAAGAGTTCGACCTTAATCCAACTACGATGGGTTGATATTTCGACAAGTTCGAAATAACACCCTTTAAGGCCAAGGGACTTCGCCAAAAAGTACAGATCAACCTTGATCGATCTACGACATGTTAATATTTCTACATGTTCAAAATAACGCCCTTTAAGGACAAGGTCCTTCGCCAAAAAGAAGAGTTCGACCTTGAACGAACGATGACGGGTTAATATTTCGACAAGTTCGAAATAACACCATTTAAGGCCAAGGTCCTTCGCCAAAAAGAAGAGTTCAACCTTGATCGAACGACGACGGGTTAATATTTCGACAAGTTCGAAATAACACCCTTTAAGGCCAAGGGCCTTCGCCAAAAATAAGAGTTCGACCTTGATCGAGCGATGACAGGTTAATATTTTGACAAGCTCGAAATAACACTCTTTATGTGCAAGGGCCATCGCCAATCAGAAGAGTTCGACCTTGATTGGACGACGGGTTAATATTTTGATAAGATCGAAATAACACCCTTTAAGGCCAAAGGCCTTCGCTTAAAAGAATAGTTTGACCTTGATCGAACGATGACGGGTTAATATTTCGACAAGTTCGAAATAACACCTTTTAAAACCAAGGGCCTTTGCCAAAAAGTAGAGTTCAACCTCGATCAAACGACGACGGGTTAGTATTACGACAAGTTCGAATTAACACTCTATAAGACCAAGGGCCTTTGCCAAGAAGAAAAGTTCGACCTCGATCGAATGGTGACGGGTCAGTGTTTCGACAAGTTCAAAATAACACCCTTTAAGGCCAAGGGCCTTCGCCAAGATGAAGAGTTCGACCTTGAACGAACGATGATGGGTTGATATTTCGACAAGTTCTAAATAACACCCTTTAGGGCCAATGGACTTCGCCAAAAAGTACAGATCAACCTTGATCGGTCTACGACGGGTTAATATTTCTACATGTTCAAAATAACAACCTTTAAGGACAAGGTCCTTCGCCAAAAAAAAGAGTTCGACCTTGAACTAACGATGACGGGTTAATATTTCGACAAGTTCAAAATAACACCCTTTAAGGCCAAGGTCCTTCGCCAAAAAGAAGCGTTCGACCTTGATCGAACGACGACGGGTTAATATTTCGACAAGTTTGAAATAACACCCTTTAAGGCCAAGGGCCTTCGCCAAAATGAAGAGTTTGACCTTGATCGAACGCAAAAGGGTTAATATTTCGACAAGCTCGAAATAACACCCTTTAAGGCCAAGGGCCTTCGCCAAAAGAAGAGTTCGACCTTGATCGAACGACGACGGGTTAATATTTCAACAAGTTCGAAATAACACCTTTTAAGGCCAAGGGCATTCGCCAAAAAGAAGAGTTCGACCTTGATCGAACGACGAAGGGTCAGTATTTCGACAAGTTTGAAATAACACCCTTTAAGGCCAAGGGCCTTCGCCAAAAAGAATAGTTCGACCTTGATCGAACGACGATGGGTTAATACTTCGATAAGTTCAAAATAACACCCTTTAAGGCCAAGGTCCTTCGCCAAAAAGGAGAGTTTGACCTTGATCGAACGACGACGGGTTAATATTTCGACAAGTTAGATATAACACACTTTTAGGCCAAGGGCCTTCGCCAAAAGATGAGTTTGACCTCGATCGAAGGATGACAGGTCAGTGTTTCGCTAAGTTCGAAATAACACCCTTTAAGGCCAAGGGCCTTCGCCAAAAAGAAGAGTTCGACCTTAATCCAAATAACATGGGTTGATATTTCGACAAGTTCGAAATAACACCCTTTAGGGCCAAGGGACTTCGCCAAAAAGTACAGATCAACCTTGATCGATCTACGATGGGTTAATATTTCTACATGTTCAAAATAACGCCCTTTAAGGACAAGGTCCTTCGCCAAAAAGAAGAGTTCGACCTTGAACGAACGATGACGGGTTAATATTTCGACAAGTTCAAAATAACACCCTTTAAGGACAAGGTCCTTTGCCAAAAAGAAGAGTTCGACCTTGATCGAACGACGACGGGTTAATATTTCGACAAGCTCGAAATAACACCCTTTAAGGCCAAAGGCCTTTGCCAAAAATAAGAGTTCGACCTTGATCGAGCGATGACGGGTTAATATTTTGACAAGCTCGAAATAACACTCTTTAAGTGCAAGGGCCATCGCCAATCAGAAGAGTTCGACCTTGATCGGACGACAGGTTAATATTTCGATAAGTTTGAAATAACACCCTTTAAGGCCAAAGGCCTTCGCTTAAAAGAAGAGTTTGACCTTGATCGATCGATGACGGGTTAATATTTCGACAAGTTCGAAATAACACCTTTTAAAACCAAGGGCCTTTTCCAAAAAGTAGAGTTCAACCTCGATCGAACGACGACGGGTTAGTATTTCGACAAGTTCGAATTAACACTCTATAAGACCAAGGGCCTTTGCCAAGAAGAAAAGTTCGACCTCGATCGACTGGTGACGGGTCAGTGTTTCGACAAGTTCAAAATAACACCCTTTAAGGCCAAGGGCCTTCGCCAAGATGAAGAGTTCGACCTTGAACGAACGATGATGGGTTGATATTTCGACAAGTTCGAAATAACACCCTTTAGGGCCAAGGGACTTCGCCAAAAAGTACAGATCAACCTTGATCGGTCTACGACGGGTTAATATTTCTACATGTTCAAAATAACAACCTTTAAGGACAAGGTCCTTCGCCAAAAAGAAGAGTTCGACCTTGATCGAACGACGACGGGTTAATATTTCAACAAGTTCGAAATAACACCTTTTAAGGCCAAGGGCATTCGCCAAAAAGAAGAGTTCGACCTTGATCGAACGACGAAGGGTCAGTATTTCGACAAGTTTGAAATAACACCCTTTAAGGCCAAGGGCCTTCGCCAAAAAGAATAGTTCGACCTTGATCGAACGACGATGGGTTAATACTTCGATAAGTTCAAAATAACACCCTTTAAGGCCAAGGTCCTTCGCCAAAAAGGAGAGTTTGACCTTGATCGAACGACGACGGGTTAATATTTCGACAAGTTAGATATAACACACTTTTAGGCCAAGGGCCTTCGCCAAAAGATGAGTTTGACCTCGATCGAAGGATGACAGGTCAGTGTTTCGCTAAGTTCGAAATAACACCCTTTAAGGCCAAGGGCCTTCGCCAAAAAGAAGAGTTCGACCTTAATCCAACTACCATGGGTTGATATTTCGACAAGTTCGAAATAACACCCTTTAAGGCCAAGGGACTTCGCCAAAAAGTACAGATCAACCTTGATCGATCTACGATAGGTTAATATTTCTACATGTTCAAAATAACGCCCTTTAAGGACAAGGTCCTACGCCAAAAAGAAGAGTTCGACCTTGAACGAACGATGACGGGTTAATATTTCGACAAGTTCGAAATAACACCCTTTAAGGCCAAGGTCCTTCGCCAAAAAGAAGAGTTCGACCTTGATCGAACGACGACGAAGTAATATTTCGACAAGTTCGAAATAACACCCTTTAAGGCCAAAGGCCTTTGCCAAAAATAAGAGTTCGACCTTGATCGAGCGATGACGGGTTAATATTTTGACAAGCTCGAAATAACACTCTTTAAGTGCAAGGGCCATCGCCAATCAGAAGAGTTCGACCTTGATTGGACGACGGGTTAATATTTTGATAAGTTCGAAATAACACCCTTTAAGGCCAAAGGCCTTCGCTTAAAAGAAGAGTTTGACCTTGATCGAACGATGACGGGTTAATATTTCGACAAGTTCGAAATAACACCTTTTAAAACCAAGGGCCTTTGCCAAAAAGTAGAGTTCAACCTCGATCGAACGACGACGGGTTAGTATTTCGACAAGTTCGAATTAACACTCTATAAGACCAAGGGCCTTTGCCAAGAAGAAAAGTTCGACCTCGATCGAATGGTGACGGGTCAGTGTTTCGACAAGTTCAAAATAACACCCTTTAAGGCCAAGGGCCTTCCCCAAGATGAAGAGTTCGACCTTGAACGAACGATGATGGGTTGATATTTCGACAAGTTCGAAATAACACCCTTTAGGGCCAAGGGACTTCGCCAAAAAGTACAGATCAACCTTGATCGGTCTACGACGGGTTAATATTTCTACATGTGTAATATAACAACCTTTAAGGACAAGGTCCTTCGCCAAAAAGAAGAGTTCAACCTTGAACTAACGATGACGGGTTAATATTTCGACAAGTTCAAAATAACACCCTTTAAGGCCAAAGTCCTTCGCCAAAAAGAAGAGTTCGACCTTGATCGAACGACGACGGGTTAATATTTCGACAAGTTCGAAATAACACCCTTTAAGGCCAAGGGCCTTCGCCAAAAAGAAGAGTTTCGACCTTGATCGAATGACGATAGATTAATATTTCGACAAGTTCGAAATAACACCCTTTAAGGCCAAGGGCCTTCGGCAAAAAGAAGAGTTCGACCTTGATCGAACGACGACGGGTTAATATTTCAACAAGTTCGAAATAACACCTTTTAAGGCCAAGGGCATTCGCCAAAAAGAAGAGTTCGACCTTGATCGAACGACGAAGGGTCAGTATTTCGACAAGTTTGAAATAACACCCTTTAAGGCCAAGGGCCTTCGCCAAAAAGAATAGTTTGACCTTGATCGAACGACGATGGGTTAATACTTCGATAAGGTCAAAATAACACCCTTTAAGGCCAAGGTCCTTCGCCAAAAAGGAGAGTTTGACCTTGATCGAACGACGACGGGTTAATATTTCGACAAGTTAGATATAACACACTTTTAGGCCAAGGGCCTTCGCCAAAAGATGAGTTTGACCTCGATCGAAGGATGACAGGTCAGTGTTTCGCTAAGTTCGAAATAACACCCTTTAAGGCCAAGGGCCTTCGCCAAAAAGAAGAGTTCGACCTTAATCCAACTACCATGGGTTGATATTTCGACAAGTTCGAAATAACACCCTTTAGGGCCAAGGGACTTCGCCAAAAAGTACAGATCAACCTTGATCGATCTACGATGGGTTAATATTTCTACATGTTCAAAATAACGCCCTTTAAGGACAAGGTCCTTCGCCAAAAAGAAGAGTTCGACCTTGAACGAACGATGACGGGTTAATATTTCGACAAGTTCGAAATAACACCCTTTAAGGCCAAGGTCCTTCGCCAAAAAGAAGAGTTCGACCTTGATCGAACGACGACGAAGTAATATTTCGACAAGTTCGAAATAACACCCTTTAAGGCCAAAGGCCTTTGCCAAAAATAAAAGTTCGACCTTGATCGAGCGATGACGGGTTAATATTTTGACAAGCTCGAAATAACACTCCTTATTGCCAAGAGCCTTGGCCAAAAAAAAGTGTTCGACCTCGATCGAACGACGACGGATCAGTGTTTTGACAAGTTCGAAATAACACCCTTTAAGGCCAAGGGCTTTTGCCAAAAAGTAGAATTCGACTTTGATCTAGCGATGACGGGTTAATAATTATACAAGTTCGAAATAACACCCTTTAAGGCCTAGGGTATTCGCCAAAAAGAAGAGTTCGACCTCGATTGAACGATAACAAGTCAGTATTTTGACAAGTTAGAAATAACACCCTTTAAGGACAAGGGCCTTTGACAAAAAAAAGAGTTCGATCTTGATCGAATGACGACGGGTTAATATTTCAACAAGTTCAAAATAACACCCATTAAGGCCAATGGAATTCGCCAAAAAGAAGAGTTCGACCTCGATCGAACGATGATGGGTCAGTATTTCGATAAGTTCAAAATAACACCCTTTAAGGCCAAGGGCCTTCTCAAAAAAGAAGAGTTCGACCTTGATCAAACGATGACGGGTTAATATTTTGACAAGTTCGAAATAACACCCTTTAAGGCCAAGGGCCTTCGACAAAAAGAATAGTTCGACCTTAATCGAACGGAGACGAGTCAGTATTTCGACAAGATCAAAATAACACCCTTTAAGGCCAAGGGCCTTCGCCAAGATGAAGAGTTCGACCTTAATCCAACGACGATAGGTTAATATTTCGACAAGTTCGAAATAATACCCTTTAAGGCCAAGGGCCTTCGCCAAAAATAAGAGTTCGACCTTGATAGAAAGACGATGGGTTAATATTTCGACAACTTCGAAATAACACCCTTTAAGGCCAAGGTCCTTCTCCAAAAGGAATAGTTCAACCTTGATCGAACGACGACGGGATAATATTTTGACAAGTTCGAATTAACACCCTTTAAGGCCAAGGGCCTTCGCCAAAAAGATGAGTTTGACCTCGAACGAACGATGACGGGTCAGTGTTTCGATAAGTTCAAAATAAAACCCTTTAAGGCCAAGGGCCTTCGCCAAAAAAAAGAGTTCGACCTTGATCGAATGCAGACATGTTTTTCGACATGCTCGAAATAACACCCTTTAAGGCCAAGGGCCTTGGCCAAAAAGAAGAGTTTGACCTAGATCGAACGACGACGGGTTAATATTTCGACAAGTTCGAAATAACACCCTTTATGGCCAAGGGCATTCGCCAAAAAGAAGAGTTCGACCTCCATATAACGACGATGGGTCAGTATTTTGACAAGTTTGAAATAACACCCTTTAAGGCCAAGGTCCTTCGCCAAAAAGAAGAGTTCGTCCTCGATGGAATGATGATGGGTCAGTATTTCGACAAGTTCAAAATAACACCCTTTAAGGCCAAGGGCCTTCACAAAAAAGAAGAGTTTGACCTTGATCGAACGACGATGGGTTAATATTTCGACAAGTTTGAAATAACACCCTTTAAGGCCAAGGGCCTTCGCCAAAAAGAAGAGTTCGACCTCGATCAAATGGTGACGGGTCAGTGTTTTGACAAGTTCGAAATAACACCCTTTAAGGCCAAGGGCTTTTGCCAAAAAGAAGAGTTCGACCTTGATCGAGCAATGACGGGTTAATATTTTGACAAGCTCGAAATAACACTCTTTAAGGCCAGGGGCCTTCACCAATCAGAAGAATTCGACCTTGATCGAACGACGACGAGTTAATATTTTGACAAGTTCGAAATAACACCCTTTATGGCCTAGATCCTTTGCCAAAAAGAAGAGTTCGACCTTGATCGAACGAGGACGAGTTAATATTTCAACAAGTTCGAAATAACACCCTTTAAGGCCAAGATACTTCACAAAAAGAACAGTTCGACCTTGATCGAACGATGACAGGTTAATATTTTGACAAGTTCGAAATAACACCCTTTAAGGCCAAGTTCCTTCGCCAAAAAGAAGAGTTCGACCTTGATCGAACGACGACGTGTTAATATTTCGACAAGTTCGAAATAACACCCTTTAAGGCCAAGGGCCTTTGCCAAAAAGAAGAGTTCGACCTTGATCGAACGACGACGGGTTAATATTTCGACAAGTTCGAAATAACACCCTTTAAGGCCAAGGGCCTTCGCCAAAAAGAATAGTTCGACCTCGATCGAACGACGACGGGTTAATATTTCGACAAGCTCGAAATAACAATCTTTAAGGCCAAGGGACTTTGCCAAAAAGAAGAGTTCGACCTTGATCGAACGATGACGGGTCAGTTTTTCGACAAGTTCGAATTAACACCCTATAAGACCAAGGGCCTTCGCCAAAAAGAAGAGTTTGACCTTGATCGATTGACGACGGGTTAATATTTCGACAAAGGACTTCACCAAAAAGTACAGATCAACCTTGATCGATCTACGATGGGTTAATATTTCTCCATGTTCAAAATAACACCTTTTAAGGACAAGGTCCTTCGCCAAAAAGAAGAGTTCCACCTTGATCGAACGATGACGAGTTAATATTTCGACAAGTTCGAAATAACACCCTTTAAGGCCAAGGTTCTTCTCCAAAAGGAATAGTTCGACCTTGATCGAACGATGACGGGTTAATATTTTGACAAGTTCGAATTAACACCCTTTAAGGCCAAGGGCCTTCGCCAAAAAGACAAGTTTGACCTCGAACGAACGATGACGGGTCAGTGTTTCGATAAGTTCAAAATAAAACCCTTTAAGGCCAAGGGCCTTCGCCAAAAAAAAGAGTTCGACCTTGATCGAATGACGAAGGGTTAATATTCGATAAGTTCGAAATAACACCCTTTATTGCCAAGAGCCTTGGCCAAAAAGAAGAGTTCGACCTCGATCGAACGACGACAGGTCAGTGTTTTGACAAGTTCGAAATAACACCCTTTAAGGCCAAGTTCCTTCGCCAAAAAGAAGAGTTCGACCTTGATCGAACGACGACGTGTTAATATTTCGACAAGTTCGAAATAACACCCTTTAAGGCCAAGGGCCTTTGCCAAAAAGAAGAGTTCGACCTTGATCGAACGACGACGGGTTAATATTTCGACAAGTTCGAAATAACACCCTTTAAGGCCAAGGGCCTTCGCCAAAAAGAATAGTTCGACCTCGATCGAACGACGACGGGTTAATATTTCGACAAGCTCGAAATAACAATCTTTAAGGCCAAGGGACTTTGCCAAAAAGAAGAGTTCGACCTTGATCGAACGATGACGGGTCAGTTTTTCGACAAGTTCGAATTAACACCCTATAAGACCAAGGGCCTTCGACAAAAAGAAGAGTTTGACCTTGATCGATTGACGACGGGTTAATATTTCGACAAGGGACTTCACCAAAAAGTACAGATCAACCTTGATCGATCTACGATGGGTTAATATTTCTACATGTTCAAAATAACACCTTTTAAGGACAAGGTCCTTCGCCAAAAAGAAGAGTTCGACCTTGATCGAACGATGAAGAGTTAATATTTCGACAAGTTCGAAATAACACCCTTTAAGGCCAAGGTTCTTCTCCAAAAGGAATAGTTCGACCTTGATCGAACGACGACGGGTTAATATTTTGACAAGTTCGAATTAACACCCTTTAAGGCCAAGGGCCTTCGCCAAAAAGACGAGTTTGACCTCGAACGAACGATGACGGGTCAGTGTTTCGATAAGTTCAAAATAAAACCCTTTAAGGCCAAGGGCCTTCGCCAAAAAAAAGAGTTCGACCTTGATCGAATGACGAAGGGTTAATATTCGATAAGTTCGAAATAACACCCTTTATTGCCAAGATCCTTGGCCAAAAAGAAGAGTTCGACCTCGATCGAACGACGACGGGTCAGTGTTTTGACAAGTTCGAAATAACACCCTTTAAGGCCAAGGGCTTTTGCCAAAAAGAAGAGTTCGACCTTGATCGAGCAATGACGGGTTAATATTTTGACAAGCTCGAAATAACACTCTTTAAGGCTAGGGGCCTTCACCAATCAGAAGAATTCGACCTTGATCGAACGACGACGAGTTAATATTTTGACAAGTTCGAACTAACACCATTTATGGCCTAGATCCTTCGCCAAAAAGAAGAGTTCGACCTTGATCGAACGAGGACGAGTTAATATTTCGACAAGTTCGAAATAACACCCTTTAAGGCCAAGATCCTTCACAAAAAGAAGAGTTCGACCTTGATCGAACGATGACGGGTTAATATTTTGACAAGTTCGAAATAACACCCTTTAAGGCCAAGTTCCTTCGCCAAAAAGAAGAGTTCGACCTTGATCGAACGACGACGTGTTAATATTTCGACAAGTTCGAAATAACACCCTTTAAGGCCAAGGGCCTTTGCCAAAAAGAAGAGTTCGACCTTGATCGAACGACGACGGGTTAATATTTCGACAAGTTCGAAATAACACCCTTTAAGGCTAAGGGCCTTCGCCAAAAAGAAGAGTTCGACCTCGATCGAACGACGACGGGTTAATATTTCGACAAGCTCGAAATAACAATCTTTAAGGCCAAGGGCCTTTGCCAAAAAGAAGAGTTCGACCTTGATCGAACGATGACGGGTCAGTTTTTCGACAAGTTCGAATTAACACCCTATAAGACCAAGGGCCTTCGCCAAAAAGAAGAGTTTGACCTTGATCGATTGACGACGGGTTGATATTTCGACAAGGGACTTCACCAAAAAGTACAGATCAACCTTGATCGATCTACGATGGGTTAATATTTCTACATGTTCAAAATAACACCTTTTAAGGACAATGTCCTTCGCCAAAAAGAAGAGTTCCACCTTGATCGAACGATGACGAGTTAATATTTCGACAAGTTCGAAATAACACCCTTTAAGGCCAAGGTTATTCTCCAAAAGGAATAGTTCGACCTTGATCGAACGACGACGGGTTAATATTTTGACAAGTTCGAATTAACACCCTTTAAGGCCAAGGGCCTTCGCCAAAAAGACGAGTTTGACCTCGAACGAACGATGACGGGTCAGTGTTTCGATAAGTTCAAATAAAACCCTTTAAGGCCAAGGGCCTTTGCCAAAAAAAAGAGTTCGACCTTGATCGAATGACGAAGGGTTAATATTCGATAAGTTCGAAATAACACCCTTTATTGCCAAGAGCCTTGGCCAAAAAGAAGAGTTCGACCTCGATCGAACGACGACAGGTCAGTGTTTTGACAAGTTCGAAATAACACCCTTTAAGGCCAAGGGCTTTTGCCAAAAAGAAGAGTTTGACCTTGATCGAGCAATGACGGGTTAATATTTTGACAAGCTCGAAATAACACTCTTTAAGGCCAGGGGCCTTCACCAATCAGAAGAATTCGACCTTGATCGAACGACGACGAGTTAATATTTTGACAAGTTCGAAATAACACCCTTTATGGCCTAGATCCTTTGCCAAAAAGAAGAGTTCGACCTTGATCGAACGAGGACGAGTTAATATTTCAACAAGTTCGAAATAACACCCTTTAAGGCCAAGATACTTCACAAAAAGAACAGTTCGACCTTGATCGAACGATGACAGGTTAATATTTTGACAAGTTCGAAATAACACCCTTTAAGGCCAAGTTCCTTCGCCAAAAAGAAGAGTTCGACCTTGATCGAACGACGACGTGTTAATATTTCGACAAGTTCGAAATAACACCCTTTAAGGCCAAGGGCCTTTGCCAAAAAGAAGAGTTCGACCTTGATCGAACGACGACGGGTTAATATTTCGACAAGTTCGAAATAACACCCTTTAAGGCCAAGGGCCTTCGCCAAAAAGAATAGTTCGACCTCGATCGAACGACGACGGGTTAATATTTCGACAAGCTCGAAATAACAATCTTTAAGGCCAAGGGACTTTGCCAAAAAGAAGAGTTCGACCTTGATCGAACGATGACGGGTCAGTTTTTCGACAAGTTCGAATTAACACCCTATAAGACCAAGGGCCTTCGCCAAAAAGAAGAGTTTGACCTTGATCGATTGACGACGGGTTAATATTTCGACAAAGGACTTCACCAAAAAGTACAGATCAACCTTGATCGATCTACGATGGGTTAATATTTCTCCATGTTCAAAATAACACCTTTTAAGGACAAGGTCCTTCGCCAAAAAGAAGAGTTCCACCTTGATCGAACGATGACGAGTTAATATTTCGACAAGTTCGAAATAACACCCTTTAAGGCCAAGGTTCTTCTCCAAAAGGAATAGTTCGACCTTGATCGAACGATGACGGGTTAATATTTTGACAAGTTCGAATTAACACCCTTTAAGGCCAAGGGCCTTCGCCAAAAAGACAAGTTTGACCTCGAACGAACGATGACGGGTCAGTGTTTCGATAAGTTCAAAATAAAACCCTTTAAGGCCAAGGGCCTTCGCCAAAAAAAAGAGTTCGACCTTGATCGAATGACGAAGGGTTAATATTCGATAAGTTCGAAATAACACCCTTTATTGCCAAGAGCCTTGGCCAAAAAGAAGAGTTCGACCTCGATCGAACGACGACAGGTCAGTGTTTTGACAAGTTCGAAATAACACCCTTTAAGGCCAAGGGCTTTTGCCAAAAAGAAGAGTTCGACCTTGATCGAGCAATGACGGGTTAATATTTTGACAAGCTCGAAATAACACCCTTTAAGGCCAAGGGCCTTTGCCAAAAAGAAGAGTTCGACCTTGATCGAACGACGACGAGTTAATATTTTGACAAGTTCGAAATAACACCCTTTATGGCCTAGATCCTTCGCCAAAAAGAACAGTTCGACCTTGATCGAACGAGGACGAGTTAATATTTCAACAAGTTCGAAATAACACCCTTTAAGGCCAAGATACTTCACAAAAAGAACAGTTCGACCTTGATCGAACGATGACAGGTTAATATTTTGACAAGTTCGAAATAACACCCTTTAAGGCCAAGTTCCTTCGCCAAAAAGAAGAGTTCGACCTTGATCGAACGACGACGTGTTAATATTTCGACAAGTTCGAAATAACACCCTTTAAGGCCAAGGGCCTTTGCCAAAAAGAAGAGTTCGACCTTGATCGAACGACGACGGGTTAATATTTCGACAAGTTCGAAATAACACCCTTTAAGGCCAAGGGCCTTCGCCAAAAAGAATAGTTCGACCTCGATCGAACGACGACGGGTTAATATTTCGACAAGCTCGAAATAACAATCTTTAAGGCCAAGGGACTTTGCCAAAAAGAAGAGTTCGACCTTGATCGAACGATGACGGGTCAGTTTTTCGACAAGTTCGAATTAACACCCTATAAGACCAAGGGCCTTCGCCAAAAAGAAGAGTTTGACCTTGATCGATTGACGACGGGTTAATATTTCGACAAGGGACTTCACCAAAAAGTATAGATCAACCTTGATCGATCTACGATGGGTTAATATTTCTACAAGTTCGAAATAACACCCTTTAAGGACAAGGGCCTTCGCCAAAAAGAAGAGTTCGATCTTGATCGAATGACGACGGGTTAATATTTCAATAAATTCAAAATAACACCCTTTAAGGCCAAGGGACTTATCCAAAAAGAAGAGTTCGTCCTCGATGGAATGATGATGGGTCAGTATTTCGACAAGTTCAAAATAACACCCTCTAAGGCCAAGGGCCTTCACAAAAAAGAAGAGTTCGACCTTCATCGAACGACGATGGGTTAATATTTCGACAAGTTTGAAATAACACCCTTTAAGGCCAAGGTCCTTCGCCAAAAAGAAGAGTTCGACCTCGATCGAATGGTGACGGGTCAGTGTTTCGACAAGTTCAAAATAACACCCTTTAAGGCCAAGGGCCTTCGCCAAGATGAAGAGTTCGACCTTGAACGAAACTACGATGGGTTGATATTTCGACTAGTTCGAAATAACACCCTTTAGGGCCAAGGGACTTCGCCAAAAAGTACAGATCAACCTTGATCGATCTACGACGGGTTAATATTTCTACATGTTCAAAATAACACCCTTTAAGGACAAGGTCCTTCGCCAAAAAGAAGAGTTCGACCTTGATCGAACGACGACGAGTTAATATTTTGACAAGTTCGAAATAACACCCTTTAAGGCCAAGATCCTTCACAAAAAGAAGAGTTCGACCTCGGTCGAACGACGACGGGTCAGTTTTTCGACAAGTTCGAATTAACACCCTATAAGACCAAGGGCCTTCGCCAAAAAGAAGAGTTCGACCTCGATCGAACGACGACGGGTTAATATTTCGACAAGCTCGAAATAACAATCTTTAAGGCCAAGGGCCTTTGCCAAAAAGAAGAGTTCGACCTTGATCGAACGATGACGGGTCAGTTTTTCGACAAGTTCGAATTAACACCCTATAAGACCAAGGGATTTTGCCAAAAAGAAGAGTTCGACCTTGATCGAGCAATGACGGGTTAATATTTTGACAAGCTCGAAATAACACTCTATAAGGCCAGGGGCCTTCACCAATCAGAAGAATTCGACCTTGATCGAACGACGACGAGTTAATATTTTGACAAGTTCGAAATAACACCCTTTATGGCCTAGATCCTTCGCCAAAAAGAAGAGTTCGACCATGATCGAACGAGGACGAGTTAATATTTCGACAAGTTCGAAATAACATCCTTTAAGGCCAAGATCCTTCACAAAAAGAAGAGTTCGACCTTGATCGAACGATGACGGGTTAATATTTTAACAAGTTCGAAATAACACCCTTTAAGGCCAAGTTCCTTCGCCAAAAAGAAGAGTTCGACCTTGATCGAACAACAACGGGTTAATATTTCGACAAGTTTGAAATAACACCCTTTAAGGCCAAGGGCCTTTGCCAAAAAGAAGAGTTCGACCTTGATCGAACGACGACGGGTTAATATTTCGACAAGTTCGAAATAACACCCTTTAAGGCCAAGGGCCTTCGCCAAAAAGAAGAGTTCGACTTCGATCGAACGACGACGGGTTAATATTTCGACAAGCTCGAAATAACAATCTTTAAGGCCAAGGGACTTTGCCAAAAAAAGAGTTCGACCTTGATCGAACGATGACGGGTCAGTTTTTCGACAAGTTCGAATTAACACCCTATAAGACCAAGGGCCTTCGCCAAAAAGAAGAGTTTGACCTTGATCGATTGACGACGGGTTAATATTTCGACAAGGGACTTCACCAAAAAGTATAGATCAACCTTGATCGATCTACGATGGGTTAATATTTCTACATGTTAAAAATAACACCTTTTAAGGACAAGGTCCTTCGCCAAAAAGAAGAGTTCGACCTTGATCGAACGATGACGAGTTAATATTTCGACAAGTTTGAATAACACCCTTTAATTCCAAGGGCCTTCGCCAAAAAGAAGAGTTCGACCTTGATCGAACGACGACGGGTTAATATTTCGACAAGTTCGAAATAACACCTTTTAAGGCCAAAGGCATTCGCTAAAATGAAGAGTTAGACCTTGATCGAACGACAAAGGGTCAGTATTTCGACAAGTTTTAAATAACACCCTTTAAGGCCAAGGGCGTTCGCCAAAAAGAAGAGTTCGACCTTGATCGAACGACGATGGGTTAATACTTCGATAAATTCGAAATAACACCCTTTAAGGCCAAGGTCTTTCGCCAAAAAGAAGAGTTTGACCTTGATCGAACGACGACAGGTTAATATTTCGACAAGTTCGTAATAACACCCTTTTAGGACAAGGGCCTTCGCCAAAAAGAAGAGTTTGACCTTGATCGAACGCAAATGGGTTAATATTTCGACAAGCTCGAAATAACACCCATTAAGGCCAAGGGAATTCGCCAAAAAGAAGAGTTCGACCTTGATCGAACGATGACGGGTCAGTGTTTCGCTAAGTTCGAAATAACACCCTTTAAGGCCAAGGGCCTTCGCCAAAAAGAAGAGTTCAACCTTGATCGAATGATGACGGGTCAGTGTTTCGCTAAGTTCGAAATAACACCCTTTAAGGCCAAGGGCCTTCGCCAAAAAGAAGAGTTCGACCTTGATCGAACGTAGACGGGTTAATATTTCGACAAATAATACCCTTTAAGGCCAAAGGCCTTCGCCAAAAAGAAGAGTTCGACCTTGATCGAACGACGAAGGGTCAGTATTTCGACAAGTTTGAAATAACACCCTTTAAGGCCAAAGTCCTTCGCCAAAAAGAAAAGTTCGACCTTGATCGAATGACGATGGGTTAATACTTCGATAAGTTCAAAATAACACCCTTTATGGCCAAGATCCTTCACAAAAAGAAGAGTTCGACCTCGATCGAACGATGACGGGTCAGTGTTTCGACAAGCTCGAAATAACACCCTTTAAGGCCAAGGGCCTTCGCCAAAAAGAAGAGTTCGACCTTGATCGAGTGAAGACAGTTTAATATTTTGACAAGCTTGAAATAACACTCTTTAAGTCCAACGGCCTTCGCCAAAAAGAAGAGTTCGACCTTGATCGAACGACGACGTGTTAATATTTTGACAAGTTCGAAATAACACCCTTTAAGGCCAAGGGCCTTTGCCAAAAAGAAGAGTTCAACCTTGATCGAATGATGACGGGTTAATATTTCGACAAGTTCGAAATAACACCCTTTAAGTCCAAGGGCCTTCGCCAAAAAGAAGAGTTCGACCTCGATCAAACACGACGGGTTAATATTTCGACAAGCTCGAAATAACAATCTTTAAGGCCAAGGGCCTTTGCCAAAAAGAATAGTTCGACCTTGATCGAACGATGACGGGTCAGTTTTTCGACAAGTTCGAATTAACACCCTATAAGACCAAGGGCCTTCGCCAAAAAGAAGAGTTTGACCTTGATCGATTGACGACGGGTTAATATTTCGACAAGGGACTTCACCAAAAAGTACAGATCAACCTTGATCGATCTACGATGGGTTAATATTTCTACATGTTCAAAATAACACCTTTTAAGGACAAGGTCCTTCGCCAAAAAGAAGGGTTCGACCTTGATCGAACGATGACGAGTTAATATTTCGACAAGTTCGAAATAACACCCTTTAAGGCCAAGGTTCTTCTCCAAAAGGAATAGTTCGACCTTGATCGAACGACGACGGGTTAATATTTTGACAAGTTCGAATTAACACCCTTTAAGGCCAAGGGCCTTCGCCAAAAAGACGAGTTTGACCTCGAACGAACGATGACGGGTTAGTGTTTCGATAAGTTCAAAATCAAACCCCTTAAGGCCAAGGGCCTTCGCCAAAAAAAGAGTTCGACCTCGATCGAACGATGACGGGTCAGTTTTTCGACAAGTTCGAATTAACACCCTATAAGACCAAGGGCCTTCGCCAAAAAGAAGAGTTTGACCTTGATCGATTGACGACGGGTTAATATTTCGACAAGGGACTTCACCAAAAAGTATAGATCAACCTTGATCGATCTACGATGGGTTAATATTTCTACATGTTCAAAATAACACCTTTTAAGGACAAGGTCTTTCGCCAAAAAGAAGAGTTCGACCTTGATCGAACGATGACGAGTTAATATTTCGACAAGTTTGAAATAACACCCTTTAAGGCCAAGGTCCTTCGCCAAAAAGAAGAGTACGACCTTGATCGAACGACGACGGGTTAATATTTTGACAAGATCGAAATAACTCCCTTTAAGGCCAAGGGCCTTCACCAAAAAGAAGAGTTTGACCTTGATCGAACGCAAACGGGTTAATATTTTGACAAGCTCGAAATAACACCCTTTAAGTCCAAGGGCCTTCGCCAAAAAGAAGAGTTCGACCTTGATCGAACGACGACGGGTTAATATTTCGACAAGTTCGAAATAACACCTTTTAAGGCCAAGGGCATTCGCCAAAATGAAGAGTTCGACCTTGATCGAACGACGAAGGGTCATTATTTCGACAAGTTTGAAATAACACCCTTTAAGGCCAAGGGCGTTCGCCAAACAGAAGAGTTCGACCTTGATCGAACGACGATGGGTTAATACTTCGATAAGTTCGAAATAACACCCTTTAAGGCCAAGGTCTTTCGCCAAAAAGAAGAGTTTGACCTTGATCGAACGACGACGGGTTAATATTTCGACAAGTTCGTAATAACACCCTTTTAGGACAAGGGCCTTCACCAAAAAGAAGAGTTTGACCTTGATCGAACGCAAACGGGTTAATATTTCGACAAGCTCGAAATAACACCCTTTAAGGCCAAGGGAATTCGCCAAAAAGAAGAGTTCGACCTTGATCGAACGATGATGGGTCAGTGTTTCGCTAAGTTCGAAATAACACCCTTTAAGGCCAAGGGCCTTCGCCAAAAAGAAGAGTTCAACCTTGATCGAATGATGACGGGTCAGTGTTTCGCTAAGTTCGAAATAACACCCTTTAAGGCCAAGGGCCTTCGCCAAAAAGAAGAGTTCGACCTTGATCGAACGTAGACGGGTTAATATTTCGACAAATAATACCCTTTAAGGCCAAAGGCCTTCGCCAAAAAGAAGAGTTCGACCTTGATCAAACGACGAAGGGTCAGTATTTCGACAAGTTTGAAATAACACCCTTTAAGGCCAAAGTCCTTCGCCAAAAAGAAGAGTTCGACCTTGATCGAATGACGATGGGTTAATACTTCGATAAGTTCAAAATAACACCCTTTATGGCCAAGATCCTTCACAAAAAGAAGAGTTCGACCTCGATCGAACGATGACGGGTCAGTGTTTCGACAAGCTCGAAATAACACCCTTTAAGGCCAAAGGCCTTCGCCAAAAAGAAGAGTTCGACCTTGATCGAGTGATGACAGTTTAATATTTTGACAAGCTCGAAATAACACTCTTTAAGTCCAACGGCCTTCGCCAAAAAGAAGAGTTCGACCTTGATCGAACGATGATGGGTTAATATTTTGACAAGTTCGAAATAACACCCTTTAAAGCCAAGGGCCTTTGCCAAAAAGTAGAGTTCGACCTCGATCGAACGACGACGGGTCAGTTTTTCGACAAGTTCGAATTAACACCCTATAAGGCCAAGGGCCTTCGCCAAAAAGAAGATTTTGACCTTGATCGAACGACAACGGGTTAATATTCCGAAAAGTTCGAAATAATACCCTTTAAGGCGAAGGGCCTTCGCCAAAAAGAAGAGTTCGACCTTGATCGAACGGTGACGGGTCAGTGTTTCGACAAGTTCAAAATAACATCCTTTAAGGCCAAGGGCCTTTGCCAAGATGAAGAGTTCGACCTTAATCCAACGACGACGGGTTAATATTTCGACAAGTTCGAAATAACACCCTTTAAGGCCAAGGGCCTTCGGCAAAAAGAAGGGTTCGACCTTAATCGAACGGTGACGTGTCAGTATTTCGACAAGTTCAAAATAACAACCTTTAAGGCCAAGGGCCTTCGCAAAAAAAAGGTGTTCGACCTTGATCAAACGATGACGGGTTAATATTTCGACAAGTTCGAATTAACACCATTTAAGGCCAAGGGCCTTCGGCAAAATGTACATATCAACCTTGATTGATCTACGACGGGTTAATATTTCTACATGTTCAAAATAACACCCTTTAAGGACAAGGGCCTTCTCCAAAAAGAAAAGTTCGACCTTGATCGAACGACAACGAGTTAATAGTTCGACAAGTTCGTAATAACACCCTTTTAGGACAAGGGCCTTCGCCAAAAAGAAGAGTTTGACCTTGATCGAACGCAAATGGGTTAATATTTCGACAAGCTCGAAATAACACCCATTAAGGCCAAGGGAATTCGCCAAAAAGAAGAGTTCGACCTTGATCGAACGATGACGGGTCAGTGTTTCGCTAAGTTCGAAATAACACCCTTTAAGGCCAAGGGCCTTCGCCAAAAAGAAGAGTTCAACCTTGATCGAATGATGACGGGTCAGTGTTTCGCTAAGTTCGAAATAACACCCTTTAAGGCCAAGGGCCTTCGCCAAAAAGAAGAGTTCGACCTTGATCGAACGTAGACGGGTTAATATTTCGACAAATAATACCCTTTAAGGCCAAAGGCCTTCGCCAAAAAGAAGAGTTCGACCTTGATCGAACGACGAAGGGTCAGTATTTCGACAAGTTTGAAATAACACCCTTTAAGGCCAAAGTCCTTCGCCAAAAAGAAAAGTTCGACCTTGATCGAATGACGATGGGTTAATACTTCGATAAGTTCAAAATAACACCCTTTATTGCCAAGATCCTTCACAAAAAGAAGAGTTCGACCTCGATCGAACGATGACGGGTCAGTGTTTCGACAAGCTCGAAATAACACCCTTTAAGGCCAAGGGCCTTCGCCAAAAAGAAGAGTTCGACCTTGATCGAGTGAAGACAGTTTAATATTTTGACAAGCTTGAAATAACACTCTTTAAGTCCAACGGCCTTCGCCAAAAAGAAGAGTTCGACCTTGATCGAACGACGACGTGTTAATATTTCGACAAGTTCGAAATAACACCCTTTAAGGCCAAGGGCCTTTGCCAAAAAGAAGAGTTCTACCTTGATCGAACGATGACGGGTTAATATTTCGACAAGTTCGAAATAACACCCTTTAAGTCCAAGGGCCTTCGCCAAAAAGAAGAGTTCGACCTCGATCAAACACGACGGGTTAATATTTCGACAAGCTCGAAATAACAATCTTTAAGGCCAAGGGCCTTTGCCAAAAAGAATAGTTCGACCTTGATCGAACGATGACGGGTCAGTTTTTCGACAAGTTCGAATTAACACCCTATAAGACCAAGGGACTTCGCCAAAAAGAAGAGTTTGACCTTGATCGATTGACGACGGGTTAATATTTCGACAAGGGACTTCACCAAAAAGTACAGATCAACCTTGATCGATCTACGATGGGTTAATATTTCTACATGTTCAAAATAACACCTTTTAAGGACAAGGTCCTTCTCCAAAAAGAAGGGTTCGACCTTGATCGAACGATGACGAGTTAATATTTCGACAAGTTCGAAATAACACCCTTTAAGGCCAAGGTTCTTCTCCAAAAGGAATAGTTCGACCTTGATCGAACGACGACGGGTTAATATTTTGACAAGTTCGAATTAACACCCTTTAAGGCCAAGGGCCTTCGCCAAAAAGACGAGTTTGACCTCGAACGAACGATGACGGGTTAGTGTTTCGATAAGTTCAAAATAAAACCCCTTAAGGCCAAGGGCCTTCGCCAAAAAAAGAGTTCGACCTTGATCGAACGATGACGGGTCAGTTTTTCGACAAGTTCGAATTAACACCCTATAAGACCAAGGGCCTTCGCCAAAAAGAAGAGTTTGACCTTGATCGATTGACGACGGGTTAATATTTCGACAAGGGACTTCACCAAAAAGTATAGATCAACCTTGATCGATCTACGATGGGTTAATATTTTGATTATTTTTCATAGGATCTTTTTTATGTAGTTGTGGAATTAAATGCTTTTTCATGATTATCTGTAGCTAGCGAAATTAACCTTGAAATTTCTTTTATATTTTCAAGTGTGTATTCTAAGTATTTAATATCTTTAGTTTTTTGATATTCTTCTATATTTTTTTCTAATATTATTTTTGACATATTTATATGTTTTAGAATTTCTAACCAGTACTTAAAATATTTGTAACTATCAATTTTTGATTTGTTCATATTAATACTGAGATGTATACCTGTTGATATATATATCCATGGTTTCTATATTTCTCAGTGTTATTTCTTTTCTGTGTTGATAACTTTCAAGTTTATCTTCATAAAATTCAATTTCATTTTCTATAGTTAATAAAGCTTTATTACGTAATTTATTATATCTAATAATATCTTTGCAGGTTTTAATATTGTATTTAACACAATCTATTTTTCTATTTATGTTACTGAGGTTTTTAAGAAGTTTCCATTTCTGGGTATTATAGAATCTTATATAATGAAAAGTGTTATGTTTCATTTATAAAAAGATTTTATTAACTTGATATGTGATCATTAGTCTGAATATAAATCTAGTTCATATAGATCTAATATATCTATTTCATGTGATACAATTAGTTCTGTAAATGCTTGTTCCATTACATATATTATTTCAAAAGTAACTAAAATATCGTAAATTTTTTTTTTAACATCGTTATTAAGTCTCTTAAAGATATATAACATAAGTATTTTGTAGTCAATATTTTCTTCTAATAAATACGTGTGGTTGTTCATTTAGATTTATTATTTATCCTTATCATGTGTTTACTAAACATATTCCCTCTAACCTCTTTGTTTATCATAGAGTTTATCATATTTTAATAAGTTATACTGAACAATCTTTTCTGGTCACTACCATGTTTTTCATGCTTCAATCATTTACCCTAACAGCGCCTCAACTCTGTGTACTCCCCTAAACGGCTTCCTTGCCTACTGGTTTCCACTTTAGGATGGCATAGTCTGGGCTTAACTACTCTCAGCATTATTAGACAGGCAAACTTTCTCAAGATGTTCTTTATAATAGTACTATAACATGATAAACAATTATGATATTCAAGAGATTATAAGGAATATATGAGTTTAGTTAAACATGATTATGAATAAACTTACCTGGTTTTGTAACTCGTTTGAATTCTCCATAGCTTTCTGAAGTTTGTATATAATTAGATATTTTATTGAGAGAAGATAAGAGAGAGAGTGAGGATGTCTGAGGATCTCCTCCTTCCTCAGATTTACATTCTATATAAAGAAAATTAAAATGACTCCTACTGTTTACAAATGACTCCTACTATTCATGAACGACCTTTACTGTTCATGATTATGACATATACTATTTACTTTACGACTTTTTTACATGACTCTTACTATTCATGAACGACCTTTACTGTTCATGATTATGACATATACTATTTACGTTATGACTCTTACTATTCATGAACGACCTTTACTGTTCATGAATGCGACTAGTACTATTTACTTTACATTATATGTTTCCAGTAGCTGTCTTCTTCTTTTGTCTTCTTGTTGATACCTTCATTCTAGTTGGACTTCTGGTACATAGTTATCATCTCCGTTGCACTTTGAACATATGTGGTCTGGATATTTGTGTCCTACTAGTTTGCAGTATCTTGTTAATAACTCGTTTGAAATAAATTCTTTTTTCAATGCTCTGGTAGTTGGTTGCATTTCTGGTTTTAATAATGATAAAATCCATTTCTGGACTTCATCCATATCTCCTTGTCGTAGTTCCTTCGAGTTGGCATATATCATCAACTGGTCTCTGGAATAGTAGCTCCAGATAGCATTTCCTTGTAGATAATTGTTAGCTAGTTCTTGAATAATAGTTGCTATACCAATTATTCTTTTATTGGCATAGAAACTTGGTATCTCCATTTTCTGTATCTCCGGTTGTTTCTCTATCTCTTCTGGTATTATCATATCTCGTGTTAGTCCTATCTTTATCACCTGTATTATGGGTTTTATTTCATCATATAGTATTTCCGCTGGTGCTGTATAGAATTTGATGAAGAATAGGTTGCCTTTTGTAATTCTCTTGAAGGTGACAAATGCTTTGTATAGCTCTGGTATTCCAATTATTTCTTCTCCGTCATGGGTATATACTGTGCTAAGTAGTCCGTAGTTGTAACATGTTTTTACTAGGTTTGCTTTTGTTTTTGGCTGGGCTATAAGCCTATTATATCCCTGTAGTTTTTGGGTTACATAATCTTGTGTTGGATCTGTAGTAGTCGTTGATCTAGGGTTTAGGTTTAGAAATGTCTGGATTTTATATATATTCTCAATATTATATGTTTGAGTAATATGGTTATATACCTTTTTGTTGTGGTGTAGGCTATTAGCATAGGTTGAAGTTTGTGGGGCTATAACTATTGCTTCTCTTGGCTTTTTTGATGTAAATGGCTTATCAAATACGGTATTTAGGTTTACATTGATATGTGGCTTTTTGCTAACTTGTTTGCTTGTACCTGCAGCTGTATATAAAGCAACTGTGTTATGGGTTTTTTGGAGTTTCCCAACATCTCCTTCTACCTCTGGAAGTTTAGAGTCTTCCGATTGACTTAGCTCCGCATTTTTATAGTCATGCTGCTGACTTTCTAGCTGTTGTAATCTTTTTCCCATACTCTCCATCTGTAAGGATAGAGTAGTAAGGATTGTAAATATGTCTTTTGATTCTTGGCTTTCATCTGTTTGGGTACCTTTGTCTTGATAGGTAGTCTGCAATAACATTCTTGTCAGTCCGTATTACTTCAATTGTAAATGTAAAATTTTGTATATTTAATACAAGTCTCCTTATTTCCTTTGTAGTTACTGAATCCTGTACTTTCCGAGTTATCCACCATTTTACTTGTGTATTATCTGTTCTTACTATAAATTTGTTATAAACAATATATGGCTCAAATGCTAACAAACATTTATATAATCCAAATAGTTCTTTCCTATTTATTTCCCATTTTAATTGTGGTTCCGTGTATGATCCGGAATAATATCTACAATGGTGTTCAATTTTTTCATTATCATATTTATATTTTAGAACTCCTCCGTAGCTGTGATCACTAGAATCAGTTTCTACAATATATGTAAATTGTTTCTTTTCATCTGGAAAATATAGTTTTGGTAATTTTTTACACATATTCTTTATCTTCTGTATATGTATTTTATCTTTTTCGTCAAAATGATATTCTATGTCCTTTTTTAATTTTTTCTGTAATGGTTTTAAGTTTTCTGCTAATTTAGGAATATATTCTCTTACTTGGTTAACCAATCCTAAAAATGATTGTAACTTCTTTTTTGTATCAAGTGTTTCATTCAAGTTAATTATTTTTTGTACTACATGGGTTTGCATTTTTATTCCGTTTTTATCTATTTGTATACCTAAAAATTCTATTTGATTTTTCATTACTTCTGCTTTCTTTTTACTTAAACTTATTCCTGATATTTCTACAATGTGTATGAATTTTTCTAGTAGTTTTATATGTTCGTTCTCTGTTCTAGAATATAGCAATATATCATCTATATATATTATACAATTTTCTAATTGGTTGAAGTAATTATCCATAAAATGTTGATACCTACCTGGTGCATTTTTATATCCAAAAGGTAATACGTTCCATTCGTAAAATCCTTGTGGTACTGTGAATGCTGTTAACTTTTTAGATTCATCTTCTAGTTTTAAATGGTAAAATCCTGATTTACAGTCAAATTTACTAAAATAGTTATATCCTTGTATTTGTCTAATTTTTAGTATTTTATTTGGTATCGGATAATTATATGTTTTTGTTTTTGCATTTAAGTTTCTATAATCTATAACCATACGGCTTTTTCCTCTTTTTTGTTCACTATGCTTATTTACTATAAATGCTGGGCTAGTATGTTTACTATTACTTTCTTGTATGTAGTTATTATCTAATAATTCTTTTATATGCATTTTAAATTCTGTTAAATCATTAAAATTGTATTTTAAAGGTTTTTGTGTTATTATGCTATTTTCATCTATTAATTCAATCTTTATTTTTGTTTGATGTTTTTCCCATCCTTGGAGTGGATTATCATTATATAGTAATTCTAGTTTATCTTGTAGTGGTTTTATCTTATTTATTGAGAAAATGATTATCTCTATATTATGGTTACTTTGTATTACATTTTCTAATTTTTGGGTAATCTTTTCACTTCCTTTAATCCAGGGTGTTGTTTTTCTTACTTTATTATTTACTCTTTTTGCTCCTAATTTTTGTTTACACGGGGTAGTAAACCACCAATGTGTTTTTGTTATAATATGTGGGTATAATTTATCTAAAAATGGCATTCCTAATAATATATCTTTATTTGTGAATTCGTAACTATATATTTCTTCTATGGTTAATATTTTATCCCATATTTGTATTTTTATATTTCTTGCTTTATATGTTATCATACTTCCTTCATTATTAAATCCTGTTACTACTATGGGGGTTTTTAGCTTTTCCCATTTACTTTCTGGTAAACAATTATGTCTACACATATTAGCTTCTGCTCATGTATCCACCATAGGTGTATAATATCTATTATAATATCCTTCTACTATTATTTTGGAAAGTATGTATATTTTTGGCATTATATCAAAGTTTTTTTATTATTATTTTCTTATTTTCATAACTTATTGTTAATTGCCTATCTTCTAATTTATATGGTTTGACTTTTTCTAACCATTTTATCCCTAGTGTAATATTTTTATCTCCTTGATATATTTTAAAATTTATTAATATTGGTATTCCTCCAATAATTAATTCTTTTTCAGTTGTTTCTTCGTTTTTTCTTAACGCTTTTGGTAGTTCTGAATTTTGTTGTTCTATTGTTACTATCTCTTGTTCTGGTATTAGTTCTCTTATAACATAATTCTCTTCCTGCCCTGTATTTATTAGTATTAAATATTTTCTTTGGTCCATTATTCCTGTTATATAATAATGATGTGGGTTTATTTCTTCTATTTTTTGTTCTATTAATTTTTGTGGAGTGGTATAATTTATTCTTTTTGATGTACTTCTTGATGTACTTCTTGATGATGTTTCTGGCATTTCATTATTTATTCGTTTTGATGTGCTTAATCTTTCTTTTACTATTTCTAAATCTTCATCCATGTCTATTTCTGTATAAATGTAATCATTGTTGTCTATAACTGATACTATTCTTTCGAATGGATTTTCTATTTTTATTTTATTTATTTTATTTTTAGCTGTTATCTTATGTTTCGTTGTTAAGACATATAGATTTTTACATCTTGCTGTGAATATTTTACTTCCTGGTGCTAATTCTATTCCAGACATTTTCCAGTATAATACTAATGATTTATCTATATTTTTATCATCTACTGCTACTGAATAGTTAGCACTTACTATAAATTTAAATTTTTGGTATATTAAGTTACCTCTTACAGCACTTATTATACTCTTTTCTATAGGTTGTACAATCCTATCATCTGCCAAGTATATTTCTATAGGGGTATCTATTCCTTCCCTAAAACATGCTTTTATTAGGATCTCCGTTCCTCCTAAGTGTACATATTTTATTGGATTTTTTGCTTTTATATCTTGTATTTCTTTATTTAGTAGTCTTTTATTTAAAATTGGTATTTGTGCTTTACCTTTGATGTATTTACAATCTATTATATGTTCTCTTTGGCTTACTACATAGTATTCTTCTTTTTGTCTTTTAAACCAATTCTTTATTGTTGGTACTTCTAATATTTTGTCTATACTTAGATCCAATTCTTTTCCTTTTATTTGTTCAAATATATTAGCGTCAAATATCATTTTTTGTTCTGAAGATTGTTCATCTTGGTGTTCTTCTTGTTGTATAATTTGTATATCTTTTTCAGTCATAATTTTCTTCATCTGACTCTTCTATATCCTTGTTTATTTCATTTTCAGAGAACTCATTTTCTGATATCTCATATATGTTGTCTTCACTGCTTAATTCATAATCTACATATTCTATTTGTGTATATTTATCATTATCTATCAATATTTCGGTAATTTGTTTCTTCTTTGGGTTTTTTGGTAATTTATAATCTTTGGCTAAGTGTCCTAGCTTTCCACAATTATAGCAAGTACATTCTGTTAGTTTTTTCTTTTTCCTATATGGTTTTTTATGTTTATAATTTTTTACATAATATCTTCTTCTTGGTTTCCTATATTTATACTTTGAATATTTTGATTTAAATTTCTTTTTCTTTCCTTCTTTTTTGTAATATTTATCTGTGCAACCAAATTGGGGTGCTATTCTACTTTTGCAACATGCCAAATTTTTTACTAATATTTTTTCCATTTTCATGTTTTCTTTATATTTTTCACATAATTCTATAAACCAGTTTTGTAGAAATTTTATCCTTACTCCTAATGTATCTGCTAGTCCTGCTTCGTTCCAACTTTTTATTATTTCTGAGCTAAAGGGTTCTGGTAATTTTGTAAAATATAATTTTCTTATCTCTTTACTTTCATCTGGACTATATGTTCCTTTATAATAATAGTCTCTAAATGCACAAGTATATTCATCTATATAACACATATTACATATTGCTAATTTTGTCATTAAATTTCTATTTGTAATTTTTTCTTTATTTTGTTCTTCTACTTCTGTTGTCATACTACTAAATTCATTTCTTATTGCTATTTCATATTTATTTAATATATCTGTAACTGTTGTCGTAGTTGTACCGTCAAGTTTTTTATTACTCCTTAATGTGTCTAAGCTTTCACTTGATAAATTTTGTAACCATAATTTTACAGTTCCTATTAATGTTCTTTCTATATATCCTGGTGTTTCCGTTATTGTTATTTTATTATCTATTAGTTGTTTTGAGATATATCCTATCCATAATTGTATTGTTTTATTTATATCTGCTACACAATCTAGATCTAAAAAATTATATTGTTCAGTTATCTGTCTTGGTGCCCATTTCTTATTTAACCTTTTATCCCATAATGTTTTGTTTCTGTCATATGCATCATAACTTACTCTGTAATAGGTTGGGTTTAATTGTTTTGGATTTTTTATTCCTGATATGCTTGGTTTATCTTCGTTCATATCTCCTGTATTTATTTCTGGGTTTATTTTTATCTTTTCTGTTTTTTCTATAAGTTCTGTGTATGTTTCACTTGTTTCTGAATAGTTTTCTCCTAGTTCTGTGTCTTTATCACTTTGGTCATTTATTTCGTTTATACTTATTTTTTATGGACTCTCCTGTACTTCTTCTAACTGTAATTTGAATCTTTCTATCTCATTTGTTAGTTTTAGTTCTTCTTCTTCTTCTTTACGTTTTTCCTTTTCTTTTAGTTTATTTGCATACATCTGTTTTAGCATCTCTAATTCTTTTTCTAATTCTGTTATTTTAGTGTTTTTTACTTCCTCTATCTGTTGTATTTTTTCTTTAGCTTGCTGTTGTATTTCTTTAATCTCTCGTTTTCTATCTATTTCTTCGTTTTCTTTTGTTATTCTAACCATGGCGGTTAAACTATCCTCTAGTTTTACAGTTTCTTTTTCTAACATTAAGTTTAGGTTATTTCCTATTTTTTTATATCTTCTTCCTAAGTTAGAAAATATTATTGTTATTTTTAATCCTTCTGGATTCTCATATGTTTTCTCTTCTAATGCGAATTCTTCTTTATTCATCTTTTATCCTTTAGATAACAAACATATTTATATTCTGTTTTAGATATTATATCGATTAATTTGGACAGCCTGGCTTTGTTTATTTTTGTGATACTCAAGTATTCATATTCTATATATAGTTTCTTTAGTTTCTTCCTAATTTTCTGCGATTTCTTAGTTATTTTGATTGTTTCACTGTTTTGCGGATTTGTACTATTAATGTCAGTGTTATTTTTCATGATTTGTTTCTTAATATAAATGTTTATTTTTCATAGCTCTGATACCAATTTTTTTTTGGGGGGGGGGGGGTTGTTTGAGTTCATCTTATTTTTCATAGGATCTTTTTTATGTAGTTGTGGAATTAAATGCTTTTTCATGATTATCTGTAGCTAGCGAAATTAACCTTGAAATTTCTTTTATATTTTCAAGTGTGTATTCTAAGTATTTAATATCTTTAGTTTTTTGATATTCTTCTATATTTTTTTCTAATATTATTTTTGACATATTTATATGTTTTAGAATTTCTAACCAGTACTTAAAATATTTGTAACTATCAATTTTTGATTTGTTCATATTAATACTGAGATGTATACCTGTTGATACATATATCCATGGTTTCTATATTTCTCAGTGTTATTTCTTTTCTGTGTTGATAACTTTCAAGTTTATCTTCATAAAATTCAATTTCATTTTCTATAGTTAATAAAGCTTTATTACGTAATTTATTATATCTAATAATATCTTTGCAGGTTTTAATATTGTATTTAACACAATCTATTTTTCTATTTATGTTACTGAGGTTTTTAAGAAGTTTCCATTTCTGGGTATTATAGAATCTTATATAATGAAAAGTGTTATGTTTCATTTATAAAAAGATTTTATTAACTTGATATGTGATCATTAGTCTGAATATAAATCTAGTTCATATAGATCTAATATATCTATTTCATGTGATACAATTAGTTCTGTAAATGCTTGTTCCATTACATATATTATTTCAAAAGTAACTAAAATATCGTAAATTTTTTTTTAACATCGTTATTAAGTCTCTTAAAGATATATAACATAAGTATTTTGTAGTCAATATTTTCTTCTAATAAATACGTGTGGTTGTTCATTTAGATTTATTATTTATCCTTATCATGTGTTTACTAAACATATTCCCTCTAACCTCTTTGTTTATCATAGAGTTTATCATATTTTAATAAGTTATACTGAACAATCTTTTCTGGTCACTACCATGTTTTTCATGCTTCAATCATTTATTAACACTGACCCTTCGTCGTTCGATAGAGGTCAAACTCTTCTTTTTGGTGAAAGCCTTTGGTCTTAAAGTGTATTATTTCAAACTTGTCGAAATATTAACCCGTTGTTGTTCAATCAAGGTCGAACTCTTCTTTTTGGCGAAGGCCCTAGGCCTTAAAGGGTGTTATTTCGAACTTGTCAAAATATTAACCCGTCGTCATTCAATCAAGGTCGAACTCTTCTTTTTGGTGAAGGCCCATGGCCTTAAAGAGTGTTATTTTGAACTTGTCAAATATTAACCTGTCGTCGTTCGATCATGGTCGAACTCTTCTTCTTGGCGAAGGCCCTTGGCCTAAAAGGGTATTATTTCAAACTTGTCGAAATATTAACCCGTCGTCGTTCGATCGAGGTCGAACTCTTCTTCTTGGCGAAGGCCCTTGGCCATAAAGGGTGTCATTTCGAACTTGTTGAAATATTAACCCATTGTCGTTCAATCGAGGTTGAACTCTTCTTCTTGGCAAAGGCCCTTGGCCTTAAAGGATGTTATTTCGAACTTATCGAAATAGTAACCCGTCATCGTTCGTTCGAGGTCAAACTCGTCTTTTTGGCGAAGGCCCTTGGCCTTAAAGGGTGTTAATTCGAACTTGTCAAAATATTAACCCGTCGTCGTTCGATCAAGGTCGAACTATTCCTTTTGGAGAAGAACCTTGGCCTTAAAGGGTGTTATTTCGAACTTGTCGAAATATTAACTCGTCATCGTTCGATCAAGGTCGAACCCTTCTTTTTGGCGAAGGACCTTGTCCTTAAAAGGTGTTATTTTGAACATGTAGAAATATTAACCCATCGTAGATCGATCAAGGTTGATCTGTACTTTTTGGTGAAGTCCCTTGTCGAAATATTAACCCGTCGTCAATCGATCAAGGTCAAACTCTTCTTTTTGGCGAAGTCCCTTGGCCTTAAAAGGTGTTATTTTGAACTTGTCGAAATATTAACCCATCATCATTCGATCGATGTCGAACACTTTTTCTCGGCAAAGGCCCTTGTCCTTAAAGGGTGTTATTTCGAACATGTCGAAATATTAACCTGTCGTCGTTCGATCGAGGTCGAACTCTTCTTTTTGTTATAGGCCCTTGGCCTTAAAAGGTGTTATTTCAAACTTGTCAAAATATTAACCCGTCGTCGTTCGATCGAGATCGAACACTTCTTCTTGGCGAAGGCCCTTGGCCTTAAAGGGTGTTATTTCGAACTTGTCGAAATATTAACCCGTCGTCGTTCGATCAAGGTCAAACTCTTTTTCTTGGCGAAGGCCCTTGGCCATAAAGGGTGTTATTTCGAACTTGTCGAAATATTAACCTGTTATCATTCGATCGAGGTTGAACTCTTCTTCTTGGCAAAGGCCCTTGGCCTTAAAGGGTGTTATGTCAAACTTGTCGAAATATTAACCTGTCATTGTTTGATAGAGGTTGAACTCTTTTTCTTGGCAAAGCCCCTTGGCCTTAAAGGGTGTTATTTCGAACTTGTCAAAATATTAACCCCTTGTCATTCGATCGAGGTCGAACTCTTGTTCTTGGCGAAGGCCCTTGGCCTTAAAAGGTGTTATTTCGAACTTGTCGAAATATTAACCCGTCGTCGTTTGATCGAGGTCGAACTCTTCGTCTCGGCGAAGGCCCTTGGCCTTAAAGGGCGTTATTTCGAACTTGTCGAAATATTAACCCGTCATCGTTCGATCAAGGTGGAACTCTTCTTTTCGGCGAAGGCCCTTGGCCTTAAAGGGTGTTATTTCGAACTTGTCAAAATATTAACCCGTCGTCATTCGATCAAGGTCAAACTCTTCTTTTTGGCGAAGGCCCTTGGCCTTAAAAGGTGTTATTTCAAACTTGTCAAAATATTAACACGTCATCGTTCGATCGAGGTCGAACTCTTCTTCTTGGCGAAGGCCCTTGGCCTTAAAGAGCGTTATTTCGAACTTGTCGAAATATTAACCCATCGTCGTTTGATCGAGGTCGAACTCTTCTTCTTGGCGAAGGCCCTTGGCCTCAAAAGGGCGTTATTTCGAACTTGTCGAAATATTAACCCGTCGTCATTCGATCGAGGTCGAACTCTTCTTCTTGGTGAAGGCCCTTGGCCTTAAAAGGTGTTATTTCAAACTTGTCGAAATAGTAGCCCATCGTCATTCGATCAATGTCGAACTCTACTTCTCTGCAAAGGCCCTTGGCCTTAAAGGGTGTTATTTCGAACTTGTCGAAATATTAACCCGTCGTCATTCGATCGAGGTCGAACTCTTCTTCTTGGTGAAGGCCCATGGACTTAAAAGGTGTTATTTTGAACGTATCGAAATAGTAACCCATTGTCGTTCGATCGAGGTCGAACTCTTCTTTTGGCGAAGGCCCTTGGCCTTAGGGTGTTATTTCAAACTTATCGAAATAACAACTCGTCGTCGTTCGATCGAGGTCGAACTCTTCTCTTTTTAGCGAAGGCCCTTGGCCTTAGGGTGTTAGTTCGAACTTATTGAAATATTAACCCGTCGTCATTCAATTAAGGTCGAACCCTTCTCTTTGGCGAAGGCCCTTGGCCTTAAAGGGTGTTATTTTGAACTTGTCGAAATATTAACCCATCGTCGTTCGATCGAGGTCGAACTCTTCTTCTTGGAGAAGGCCCTTGGCCTTAAAGGGTGTTATTTCGAACTTGTTGAAATATTAACCCGTCGACGTTCAATCGATGTCGAACTCCTCTTTTTGGCAAGGCCCTAGGACTTAAAGGGTGTTATTTTAAACATATCGATATATTAACTCGTCGTCATTCGATCGAGGTCGAACTCTTCTTCTTCAAGAAAGCCCTTGGCGTTAAAAGGTGTTATTTCGAACTTGTCGAAATATTAACCCATCGTCGTTCGATCGAGGTCGAACTCTTCTTCTTGGGGAAGGCCCTTGGCCTTAAAGGGTGTTATTTTTGAACTTGTCAAAATATTAACCCGTCGTCGTTCGATCGAGGTCGAACTCTTCTTCTTGGCGAAGGCCATTGGCCTTAAAGGGTGTTATTTCAAACTTGTCAAAATATTAACCCGTCGTCATTCGATCAAGGTCGAACTCTTCTTCTTGGCGAAGGCCCTTAGCCTTAAAAGGTGTTATTTCGAACTTGTCAAAATATTAACTCATCGTCGTTCGATCGAGGTCGAACTCTTCTTCTCGGCGAAGGCCCTTGGCCTTAAAGGGTGTTATTTCGAACTTGTCAAAATATTAACCCGTCGTCGTTCTATCGAGGTCAAACTCTTCTTCTTGGTGAAGGCCCTTGGCCTTAAAGGTTGTTATTTCAAACCTATCGAAATATTAATCTGTCGTCGTTCGATCGAGGTCGAACTCTTCTTCTTGGTGAAGACCCTTGGCCTTAAAGGGTGTTATTTCGAACTTGTTGAAATATTAACCCGTCGTCGTTCGATCGAGGTCGTACTCTTCTTCTTGGCGAAGGCCCTTGGCCTTAAAAGGTGTTATTTCGAACTTGTCCAAATATTAACCAATCGTCGTTCGTTCTAGATCGAACTCTTATTTTTCTTGAAGGCCCTTGGCCTTAAAAGGTGTTCTTTCGAACTTGTCGAAATATTAACCCGTCGTCATCCGATCGAGGTCGAACTCTTCTTCTTGGCGAAGGCCCTTGGCCTTGTAGGGTGTTATTTTGAACTTGTCAAAATATTAACCCGTCATCGTTCGATCGAGGTCGAACGCTTTTTCTTGGCGAAGGCCCTTGCCCTTATAGGGTGTTATTTCGAACTTGTCGAAATATTAACCTGTCGTCGTTCGATCGAGGTCGAACTCTTCTTTTTGGCGAAGGCCCTTGGCCTTAAATGGTGTTATTTCAAACTTGTCGAAGTATTAACCCGTCGTTGTTCGATCGAGGTCGAACTCTTATTCTTGGAGAAGTCCCTTGGCCTAAAAGGTGTTATTTTGAACTTGTTGAAATATTAACCCATCTTTAGTCCCAGTTTTTGGAGAATCAGATATCCTCTAGGGGAGTCCCAGTTCGCTTGATATTGCTTGCATCGGAGAGTGTAATGTCGGAGAGTATGAATCTTTGTTGTTTCGTTTATGTTCGTTTTGTGCACACATTGGAGTTTCCTTGTCTGATTCCTGCTTTTCGGTCTGGCGATGTCATCCGTGGGAGATATTCGGTCGTCTTGTAGTAGTTTAACATTTTGTGATTGAGATGTTTCGTTGCTCGCTCGCCCGTGCGACACTTGTGTTCCTGCTTGAGCAAAGAGCAGCAGGTGAGTCAAAATGATACTTTCATTACCCTCATCCGATAGATCGGTGAATGAGAGTAGGTTCGTAACGTTGCGCATTTTGTTTGGCATTTCGTTTGTTGATAGGGCGATGATTTCTAAATTCGGTGACTGTACTTAGCTCTCTTTTCCCTTCTATGTTGCGCTTTTGCCCTGCGTGGGTTGGGCTTTGCCTTAGCGCTCTTTTTGGTGGGTAATCGTGTTTCTTATCTTTGATCTGGCAGAGACTAGGAAATTCACTAAGAAATCCCCACAGACGGCGCTAAATTATTTGACTCAAACGATATTGGAACCTTTTTGAATAAATCAATTAAAGAAGATGAAGGGGTAAAATCTTAGTTAACCATAATAAACTCCAGATCAACAGGCTAATTGGAAAAATAATATACAAGATGAGATAGAAGTAACCAATCTTATTGAAACTTTCCATTGGGTCTCCCATTAATCAATGGAGGAGATTATTTTACATAGTTTCGTGAAGAATGCTTCGTTCTTCTTTTTATTATGAAGATTACTGAAGAGAGAACTCAGGAGAGAGGAAGCCCCCCCCCCCCCCTCCCCGAACTGGAGGTTTTCCCCTACTATATATAGTCATGAGACCTTTGCTATTTGCTTGGTCCAACGCTCTCTCACATTATGTCTGCCTTGGTGGTCTTTTAAACGTTGTTTCTTCTGACTCGACGGGTATCGAGAGTGCGGGATGTGGAATAGACCATGTCGTCTTTGCTGCCTTGCCGCTTGAACGGGATGTTGATCAGCTTAACCGCAGCGGTCAAATTTTTACCAATACATTAGCTATTGCGATTATCCCAAGTGAGTCAGTCTAGTCAATTTCAGTGATTTTGAAGTTCATTGGACATTATAACCCTAATTTTCATAATAAGAAGATACAAGAAGAAGATGAAACTAGTGAAGTTTCGTTATTAAATTCGGGTTGAATTTTATAGGTGTGTTAGATCTTTAGAGATGAGAGAATCATTTAATTTGATACTGGCTTAATGGAAACCATTTTAAAACCAAATCCAACAAATTAGAATCAGTTTTGGTCGTTTTTTGTCTTATTGGAAATTTTTGGTCTAAAAGAAAATGTGGGTGCATTTTTGGTCCAATATTTAACATAGGACTTTTTGTGTCTAATCCAATAGATCAGAGGCTGTTTTAGCCCTTCTCCGAAATAATAATACAAATTCAGAGTTCAAAGGCATAAAACAATCAAATTAGGTAGGATAGAAAAGCAAATGTAGACAGAATAAGCAAAGGAAAGAAATATTGGGTAATCAACACCAGTTAAAGAAACGAATACGGTACGTCACTACTAAAAAACAGTGTCATTCTGTCCGCTATTTTCGACCGAATTCCGACCTGATTTCTAGTAGTGTCCAACTAGACTTTGTTGGACATATTGTGTGACAAGGACATGATAAGTGTTTGTACTTCTTAGCTAGCCATATAAAAAGGTACTATTTAAGATTACCTGAAGCAGAATTCTTTAGTTATTATCTTTGGAAAAGCAATATGTACAAAGAATAGCATTTCAATCTGTTGTTATGCAAGAGAAGAACATTTCAGGCCATACCTAAATAAAAGCTTTCAGCAAATGCGATGCCACCAGTACTGATCATTACCTGTTGATATTTAAACATTACACGGGAGATGTTCATTATTTAAATGGTGTAACAAGGCTATGAAAGAGTAGTCAATCTAAGAATATGGAAATGCACAGGTTGAAGTGAAAGGATGGGTTATTAAGGACATTGTTAGATAATTTGAGCAAGACCATGTGATATTTTGGCCAAATATATAGATAGTCACTTAAATTGTTAAAAATTTTCATTTAGACAACTTATCTAAGTGATCTTCACCAACAATGCAAAATTCCAAATGCATGAGGTTCAAATGCTGAGTTATGTGGCAATGAGCAAAATAAAACTTGATACATCAACGAAGTAAAAGAAGAAAAAATGACACGTTGGCTTCATTTTCTTCATTCTCCATTCACCAATTTAACTTTTTTATTTTTCTCTTTTCGGATCAAACTATATATTGGTGTTGTTGATGGTGTTGGGAGCTAGGCCAAAATGGGTATTGACTTGGAAAAAGGAACCTATCAGCAAAGAAGCCTATCTGTGTACCACAGAAATTCTACAATTGAGACTTCTGATCAAACTCTGAGTATATTTACTGCACTTTCCTATCAATCTGTTCTTATCCTTTAACATCCAGAAACCCATTTGCTTCTGTTTCTTCTTATATTTCTTCATGATTTTCTTGGTTTTGTTCTTCAAAGCGAGTCAAGTAAAACACTCATTTGATCCTCTTGATCATTTTTACAACACAACAGAGAGGTCTTGTTCAATATTAGCCGTGTGTTCAATATAGGTCAGACGCTTAGAAAAGGTTTCTAAATGAATTTTTTCTGACAAAGTTAAGCGTATGTCAACATATTAATTCAGCCATATTTTCATGTATCATTAAGTAGACAAATGACCTTATTCATAGGAGCAAGCTCTAGAATTTCTTTAACCGAGGATACCATCCCATGGAAGCTAAGTTTAGGAATAGTCAACCCAAAATCAAGATAGACCTGTAAAACCAGATATTTACCATGTTAGGGAGACTAAAAAATAGTATATAATCTTCATCATAAGAACTACGTGCAGGGGCGGAGCTAGCCCTTCAGATACGGGTTCGGTTGAACCCAGTAACTTTTGTCCAAACCCTATATTTGTCTTGAAAAATTACTATTGAATTATACACAAATTATTAATTTAGAAACCAGTAACTTAAAAGAATTAGAATATTGAACCCATAAATTCCAAATCTTGACTCCGCCTCTAACTACATACACGTTACGTAATAAGTTTAGATAGATAAGATCTTACTTGAGAGTACACTGAAGACAGATATGAAGCTTCCTTTAAGAAAGGGAATGACGCATGCAAAAGCACTAATCGATTCTTAGTTAATCTCTTATCCTCAAGAAGATTGCGAAGATTCAGGGGATTGGCTGGCCTCAGATCCAAGTCCTTGTCTCCAAAACTGTAATTGGAAACAAATCCCATTTTATCATTCATTTGGCTTTTAATCTTGAATAAGAAAAATAACATGTAGTAACAAGAACCTCAAAGAGTATTCATTTTCTCAAATAGAGGAAGCTAGAAAGAAAATTAGGTCAAACCATCTAATCCAAAACACTTTTTTATTTACCCCGTGTCAATCTGCAATGGCAAGTCGTAATTTTGAGCCACCTCCAAAGCATGCATGAAGATATAATCAACGAAGCTCTTATTTGTGACTCGAATAGGCTTCCCAGCTGGAAATGCAGAAACTATTAGAATTACATCTCAATCATGGTGGATTACAGCCTCAAATATTGCAAGGCTCACCACATAAAACGTCATTCAGGCCCTCCTCTGCCTCCTTAACAGTGACTTCTGTATTAATAGCAAGGCCACTACGATATGCGACAATACTTTTAAAGGCAACAGCCTTTTCAGCTTCTGTATGCAACAATCAGGAAAAACTTTTGGAAACTTAATTCTTTATGCATCAAAAGAAATATATTCTTTGTTTTATATTATTAACTCATATTCTAAAGGATATGACTTCAACTCCGTAGTAAAAATCTCCATGAATGAACCCAGTGTCCATGATGTTTCCTTTGAACCCTGCAATAGAAAAGGAGAAGAGAAAGATATTAACAAATCTAACAAAGGAGAAGGAGATAACAAAGGAAGAATATTTTGAAGATATTTCATGCCAAAAGAATGAGCTTAATTTCACCCCCTAATGCATGAAATCAATAGTTAGAAAAACCACTGCTGAATGATTCAAGTACTCCAAGTCCCCCTCTTCAAAAGCATTAGACGTAAAAGAGCCTTCATTATTTGTCTTTGTAAAACAATAGGACGATGAACTGTGGTAGTAGCAATTGTTTTATGTGGATATGATATCAATCCTAACTCTTTATGGATGCAGCCTACAAATTCGCGAAGCACATGCGGATGGGTACGGAGAAAGAGAAGTGCGGAGGAGAAGAAGAAGTTGTTTTTATCTCCAAAGAATAGTGTGCATCCACTTTTCATCTTTTTGAGTGGCTGTTTGATGCATCAAGAAGGCCAGGAATCCAACAAATTTAAGAAATCTTAGGATTGATCAAGATTGAGATTTCTTTTCCTTAAACATTAAGATTTCTTTTTTTTGGTAATTAAACTTTCATTTATCAGGGAAAATATTTACAAGTAAATTAAAAAAAAAACCTTACATATATCCTGAGCTATCGGTACTTCTCACCCCCCCCCCCTTTAACCACCTTGCTATTGCTATATTATTTTGACTATTACATAGAGTACCAATCCAATCTACTTAAAGCTTTCTCCACATGCTTATTGCTTCGACTGTGTAGTTCCTGTATGATCATCTTGCCAAGTACCTCCCATCGTCTCACTTTATCTTGGAAAATTCTGGTATTCCTTTCTTGCCACACATAATATACACATGCTGCCAATGTCATCTTATATAATTCAGTTCTTGCATTTTGCCTCTTCAGCCATTTTTCAGCCCAAGCTAGTTCCTCAAGCCATCCATATATTGGTCTTCTTATCCTTTGCCGATTTAGCAGATAGCCCCACAATTCATCTGCATATGAGCACTCAAAGAACAGATGCTGAATAGTTTCATTTTCTTTTCTGCACAGTACACACTCCTAATCAATTTGCATTCCCCAATTACTCAGTCTATCTTTAGTATACAACTTGCCATGTGCTGTTAATGTTAACATAACTATCCACCTAGGGCAACCAGCATTGCTGCATACAACTCTTCTCCAGTTCACTTTGTTGAAGCTTCCTCTAAGCTTATGATATATTTGCTTAATTGAACAGTTGTTCATCTTCCTGATATCCTCAAGGTTAAGTCCTGCTTCCTCAAATGTCATCTTTGCTTTCAAAATCTTGCTCATCATCCATGATGTTTACTTCAGTTGGACTTCCCATATGTTCCTTCCTCTAATGTAGTAGTTGTGCATCCATTGAATCCAAAGTTTGTTCTTCTCTTTACATAGATTCCAATATTGTTTACATATTGCAGCTTTGTTCCACAGTGTGATGCTTATGATATTGAATCCCCCAGCTGATTTGGGCATACATACGTTTTCCCATGCAAGCAATGATTTCTTAGAGATGTTTCCCTCCTTTGTCCACAAGAAGCTTCTGCATATTGCCTCAATTAGCTAAGTAATCTTCTTAGGGAGCACAAAAATTTGTGCCCAGTAAGTTTGAATAGAGAATAGAACACTTTTGATCAATTGAATCCTTCCACCATAAGATAGGAATTTAGCTGTCCATAAGGTTATTCTGCCTACTATTTTGTCAATTAAGGACTGGCATTGAGCTACTGATATTAACATTTTGCACACAGCTCATGATCCATCTCACAAGTGGTTTGGAAAAGCCATTGCATTCAGCACATGCTCCATGAACCCCCATTCAATAGAATCATATGCCTTTTGCATATCCAGTTTCATCATACACCATGGTGACACCCCTTTTCTTCCATATCCTTTTATAAGTTCATGGCTAAGGATAATGTTATCTGTTATCACTCTTCTAGGAACAAAGGCAGATTGTATTTTATCAATTAGTACATCCATCACCCTTTGTAATCTCTTAGTTAAAATCTTAGAGATCACTTTATACAAAGTAGTGCAGCAAGAGATTGGTATGTATTTTTTAATGCTGATAGGATTCCTAATTTTAGGGATCAAAGTAATTGTTATGCAGTTAATAGGTTTGTACATTTGTGATAAAATAAAAAAGTCAAGAACAGCCTTAGTCACATCTTCACCTATTACTTCCTATGCTTTTTTGAAGAATACTACATTAAACCCATCATAGCCAGGTGCTTTTAAGTCACTAATATCCTTCAATACTAGCCACATTTCCTCCTTTGTCATTGGTTGAATAAGTTACAACTGTTGCTCCCTACTTAGTGTTGTTCCCATCTTCATGACATTTGGATTAATAGTAGGTACACTTTTCTGCTCTTGACCTCAACAATTTCTTATAATATTCCATTATTTCAGCCTCTATATCTTCTTCTAGCATTAGTTGGATCCCCACTTCATTTGTTAGAGCCTGGATGTCATTCAAATTATTCTTGTTTTTCATTTGTGCAAAGAAGTAGGCAGAGTTGGAATCTCCCAGTTTCAGTCATTGGACTCTGGATCTTTGCTTGTAGATACTCTCTTCAATCAAAGACCATTTTTCTAGTTCACATTTTAGTGTTTTCTCCTTCTCAATTAAGTCTGACTGTTGCACTCTACCACTCATCTCCTCTTGGATAGCTAGCAACTTTTTTCTTGCTTCTATAATTCTATTCTCTACTCCTTGATAGTGTTGTGTATTTATCCCTTTTATACTCTTCTTGACCCTTTTAAACTTATTCCATACCTCCTGCATCCTTTCCTGTGTTCCATCTACATTCCATACATGTTCTACATGCTGAATAAATTGAGGATGGTCTGCTATACAATTAAAGAATCAAAATGGCCTATTATTCTTCCTCTGTATCTGTGTAATCATTAGCTTAAGTGGAGAGTGATCAGATACGGATGGTTCTAGCACCTGTATTCTTAAGCTTGGCATTGTCAGCATCCAACTAGCATTAACCAGTCCCCTGTCTATTCTACTATAAGTATGATTATTAGTCCAGGTATAATCCCTTCCCATAGTTTGCAGCTCATTCATCCCAGTATCCTTCATGAATTCTTTGAAGTCTTTTATCTCCATATCTTGTATCACTGAGCCATGTTGTCTATCATGTTCATTTAACACATCATTGTAATCTCCTATTGCTAGCCAAGGTCCCTGTTGTGTACTATGAATAAGTCTCAATTTGTTCCACAAACTCTGCCTATCTTTGATGGTATGCAGTCCATAAATTATTGTAAAGCCAATTGTAAATAACTTTGAGACTGCTCTGAGCTGACCATGTATTAGCTGCTCATCAATTTCAATTGGGACAAATACATATATTCTAGGGTCCCAAATCACCCAAATTCTACTTTTCTTCATTGTACTAAAGCTAGTTATCCATTTCCATCTAGGTGCAATCTTCTTCATTACCTCACTAGTTTTTTGTTCCTTTATTCTGTGCTCTATTAGAGCTATGACTGCTTTTTTATTTTCTTTTATAAACTCTTTTATCTCCTTTTGCTTATAGGTTTTATTCAATCCCGTAACATTCCATGTGATCACACTCATACTGGTATGAACTGTGTACTTTGATACATCTCATGCACCCCTCCACTCCTCATCTGCACACAACTTGTGTCTGGGTCATTGTTTGCTTGATCATTTCTCAGAGATTGGAAACCATTGTTCCCAACCAGACTCTGCTCCTTATTTTGTTTAGTTTTGGCTGTCCTTGCTGCTGATTTACCAAGACTGTTATCCACCCATCTTCCTTTCCTTGTTTTTCATTATCCTTTGCCTTTACCCCTTGTTCTGTAGTTTGAATTACTTCCTTCTTCTCATATTGTTCAGCCTCTTGTTTATTTTCATTTGATCCATTTCTATCAGTTCTAAGCCAAACGTGTTTGACTCTATTCACCCTCCTCTAATACGGCATTTTTTGTGGCTGTGGGGCTTTATCTTCATTACAGTCATGTCCTATTTTCAGACATTTAGCACAAAATGATGTTTTCCAATTATATGTAATTTCCTGTTGTATTATTTTGCCCTTTGGATTTTGTAGCTTCATAGTTCTAGGTAATGGTTTAGTGACATCCATTTCAATTAGCATCCTTGCATAAGATATCCTAATTGATCCAGTAGTGCATTCATCAGCATAAACAGGTTTTCCCAAAGTACTACCTAGCTTACTTAGGGCCTTCATACTCTAGCAATTGAGCGGCAGATTTGGGAATCTAACCCACGGGGGAATGGTTTTCAGGATTTCATCATGCAAATTGAAATCTGCTGACCAAGCTTTCATGATTATTAGATGATTATTTACTGTACGGGGGCCGGAATATAGTACTTGATCTCTTTCTTCCAAGTTACTAAATCTTATCACAATGTAATCATCATTATGATAGAAGATCTGTGGCTTCAATGAAAATTTACCTACTGAGCTCAGGAATCTTTCCATTGCTCCAATAGTAGGTGAATCTCCTATCATATAAAGCACAATCGTAGATCACCATTTTTCATTTTCCTGCTCTACATCCTCAAGGTCTAATTGCACAATCTTCTCTCCATTTTGGATTATCGGAGCAATGAATTGTAGTTTCATACCTTTCATTGCTAATTTGTTGCCCCTACCACATTTGCCCATTGTAAAGCCCCATAAAATTTTGCTTAGTAATCTAAGATTTCGTGGTGCCAAGGTAGGCTTATTATTTTATCTTGCATGCAAATGAGGATTAATGATATTATGGATATAATTTGGATATGATAATAAGTGTATAAGTCTTATTATAATTAATTTGGGGTTTAAGGAGAAGCCTAAGTCTAAGACAAGTTGGAAAATTACCAAATAGACTAAAGTTGTAAATTAGTACGTACAAGATCTCACTTCGGACAAGTATATATCCATTTATATAAGGTGTTGTGTGATTCACAACCTATAAAATGAAAGGTCATTGAGTCTAGTTTCCAATGCTTCAACCCGTTTGTCATTCGGACACTCCTACCAGAAGTTATGACCAAATTACCAAAGCAGAGCAGCAATTTACACTACCGAGGCGCCCCATGCGGCGGGCCTGTAGGAATTCCAGAATGGTCCAAAATTTCAATTTCAGACATATTTTTAAACAGACACCCCGTGGCGCCCCACGCGCCGCGGCTATATAAAAACGGGTTTTTTTAAGACCCGAACCCCATTTCATTTAACTCATTTGGGGTTCATTATTTTGGGGATTTCTGGAGCTTTTAAAGAGAGGGGAGAGCATATCTAGAGAGAGGAAGAAGCTCAAGTGCCTTGTTGATAAAAAATCTTGTTCAAGCCCTGAAATCCTAATTTGTGTTCAATTTTGTTATGTCTCAAGTAGATTGGGATTGGTAGAATTTTCGGAACGTTGTAGTAACTTAAGGAAAGCTTAAACAAGGTATGTATGGCTAAAACCCCGTCTTTTAGAAATCGAGCTTCATCGATGTTTGTGTGAATATGGTAAGATTAAAGTTGAATTGTTGCATCGATTGTTATTTTACATGAATTGGTGTTGTAACCTTATATGCGTGAAAGATGTGTCTCCAATATGATCAATGTGCTATTCTTGATAACTTAAAAAGGGTGCGAGGAATATGAATCATGTATTGATATGCTAAGACCTTAAATTGAGATTTGAGCTGCATAGAATATGCCAACTATGTGAAATCCTCTGTGTATAGAGATGTTTGAAGTAATCAAATGAATTTGGGAAATAGAGCGTGGCAAAGGTGCCGAGAACTTGAATTATAATTGTGCCTGATGAAGCCTATGCCATGAGAAAACATGAAACCGATTATGAAATGAGCCTTGACTCTGATTTCCATAAATGACTTCAATGATAAAGTGCCCTAAAGGCTTTGTACACAATTTATGCACATAAGCGGCTGTTCGAGATAATGTTTTACCTTATAAGTACAGTCAATATGATCCAAGTGGTTGCATACTTCGATGTTGAAATTATATACTGTCATCATTGGAAAGGAATAATTCAAGAATAATTGGTGTGATTGCTTGTTTAGGCCTTTGATGTGTGTTTCTATTGTGGTTTGGTGTGTCCCCTCCCTTTTGGAAGAATCCATTGTGTTTAAAGTTCCATTGCTAATAAACTTGAGGTGTATGATTTCCGAAATATTGTATATGCCCATGATTCATGATTCCTCTCATGTGTGCTTTACATGTTGGGTTAAATGGCTTGATGTTGGAATTGATATTGATGTGAGATGTGGAGGAAAAGAGTTTGAACTATGAACTATGTCCTAGTGCCAAGTATGATGTGATAATTATGGCCCCAAGTGCTTATGAACTGATATATGTGAAATGAGATGAATAACAAAAAATGGTAACGTCTCGGGGAGACGGCTTAGCCGATCGGGGCGTGATCGGACGCCATGATATATACACATGGTGGTAATGTATTGATGATTGAAACTGGAAAGTGTGAATTAAATAATGGTAACGTCTCCGGGAGACGGCTTAGCCTATCGGATCGGGATCGGACTCCGCTCAAAGAAGCGGTGGCAAAGTGAATAATGATGCAACAGTGTGGGATGCTCCAATCTAAAATTTCAGAAACTATGTGAAAATCATGTGAACCTCCTTACATTGTTGACATGGTGCTTATTTGAAACTTCGTTGTCTTTATGATTTCCTCTTTATTATTGTATGAAAGTTCTTTATAATGAGATGGTGTTTAGTTATACATACTAGTGCTATTTGATGGCACTAACGTCCCTTTTGCCAGGGGCGCTATATCTTTAATTGGATGTAGGTGTTTCTATAGCAGGCAGTGTTGGTCGCAGCTAGTGCTGCATCATCCTTTCAGCTGACTTGGTGAGCCCCACTCCATTTTAGGGTCCTGTTTCATCTGTTTATCATGTACATTGTATTTTAAGGTATAGCCGAAGCCTTTTTGCCGGCATTTCCATATTAATCTTCAGTTTTACTTAGAGGCTCCGTAGATATATTATGGGTGGTGTTTGATGTTGGGGATTTAAGTAGAAATGTTGGTATTTGGAAATCATGTGTTGTTAAAGAAACTATAGATTTGTAATATTTTGGATATTATGGTTGAAACTGCTAATGGAACCAAAGTGAAAGTTGTTAATGAAATATTTTCAGAGTTTGAATAATGGAGTATATCTCCTCTTTATTCAAGGATGACTTTGGGTAGAATGAAATCTAACAAGCTTGCTCAATCGGATTTACTCGGTTGAGCACCGGTTGCGCTCCTCTGTTTTGGGGCATGACAAACTTGGTATCAGTGCCTAAGGTTTTAAAGTGTCATAGGATGTCTCGGAGCCATGTCTAGTAGAGTCCTTCTTATCGGTGTGTTGTCGACCACATCTATAAGTTGAAGGCTACATGGACATTTAGGAATGTTACCCTTCTTCAACACTCCAGATTGTGCGATAAAGCTTGACTATAAGATTGTCTTCTAACTTGTGCGTTGAGATTTAAGGTATGTTTAAATGCTCTTTCGTCTATTTCAAGTAATGTTGTCATATGTCATGACCAATTAAAAAAGCATGAATATTAAGGAGATGGCACATGTATCTTGTTGAACGAATGGTATGGGCATATAGGATAACTACATTGTACCATGAGCATAATTTATTCGAGAAAAGTATTAAAAATGATTACCACCTCCAAAGAGACATTGACTTGATAAATGAGACGCGAGCTTATATGGAACATGTGGATAGTGTGGGAAGTATGTATATGATCCTAAGGTGTAAACGAAAATTTGTTATATAAGCATGTGGTATATGTAAGGCATGACCAGGAGAGTAATGACAAACATGTAGGTCTCTCACGGGAGACAAGAATTTATGAAAGGAGAGTCAATTGAACCCTCGATAAGAAGACCCATGTACAACGAACTTTATAAAAATCTAGAAGTGTACAAAGTGATATTACACTCCTAAAGGATATTGATATGAGGAATTGGAATCCCAAGCCCGTGTGGCTGAATAAGAGCAGAGAACTTATGAGGTTAATACCATGTTGACTTAAATCTCCCTAATAGTCGAACATATATATGAGGGATAGAGATATGAGTCATATGTCCCTAAAGTTGCTAAATTCAAGACTTGTGTCAAAATCTAGGACATTCGCCCTAAGTGGGGGAGGAAGGGCCATAGTAATGCCACTTAAATACAATGAAACAAGAGTAAGACTATGTAGATATGATGTGTGAATATTGTGTTAAAGACATGCGTGGTCTAGAAAAGTGATAATGGATGACATGATTATCTGAAAGGATATGCTAATGATAGACCGCTAGTACCCCCAAGAAGGTGGAAGGTTAAGGAAGGTAAATTCTTCATACAGGGCAATGTGAATGATAGGGTCAACGATCCTAGAAACTAAGAGTATATTTGTAAAGGAATTTTATACTTGTTAGAGGGTTAGGAACAATGGAACCTAAGGAAGAACTATAGGTCAAATGTGGAAGGTTGCGAGTTTTTAGAATGGGTTAATCATAGATCTGTGATTTAACCAAAGTACCAAGGCGTTAAGAAAGGTGGAATGAGTGGGAGAAATAAATGTGATGCTATAATAACCCAAGAGGGTATTTGGGCTTGATGGAGAGCCTCTAAAGAATTTTACAAGCAAAAAAGTGTTAAGTGATATGACGATGAACACACTTTCCCACGGATATCCTAACAAGAGTTAAGAGGTGAGCGGGATGAAAAAAAATTAAGGAAAAAGACCACGTAACATGTGGAAGAGTACGTGGCTATTCACTAGCTAGGAATAATGAGGCGAGAAGAAAGGGGAAGAAAACCTATAAATTGATATGTCCATGGTTATCGCAAAATAGTTCATATCAGAATGGTGGACTCACCTGCAGCACAAGTGTTAATAGAAGGTATAAAGGACTAACCGTAATGCTACCGACTTGGGTGACACTGAATGGTAACTAAAGGAGCTAGAGATAGTTCATGTCTACATATAATGGAAAGTGAGACGACTGGTGGTGAAGTTGTGGTATGATAAACTCATTAAACCAGGCATAATGATATTACAAGTTCATGGGAGGTAGACAAGTGTGTGGCAAAATAAAGCTATCAATTATGCACTATGAGCAAAATAGAATGGTAATGAATATTCCATTTAGAAAGAAATGATGGTACCGGCATATTGTTCGGGCCAGTGGCGCTTTCTGAATTCAATATGTATGAATGGTAGTTTAGCTCACTTGGAGATATGTCAAAGGTCGTTGTCCATGGAGGTTCACCAGTGGCTAGTTTGAAAGTTTGTCTTGCAAAGTCTAGTGAAGGTAGGGAAATTGTGGAAAATAGGGCTGAATCGTCGATTGTGGCGGAGCAGTATGCTCAACTGTATATCAAAAAAATAGTCAAGTTGCATGGCACTCTAGTATCAATCATTTTAGATCGAGGGGCTCAATTCACGACAAACTTTTGTCCACAAACTGATGGGCAGGCAGAGCGGACCATTCAGACGCTTGAGGACATGTTACGTGCTTGTACTCTTGATTTCAAAGGTAGTTGGGATGATCATTTACCCCTCATAGAGTTTGCTTATAACAACAACTTTCATGCTAGTATTCAGATGGCACTATTTTGAGCATTATATGGTAGGAGATGTAGATCTCCCATTAGGTAGTTCGAGATTGGAGAAGCTGAATTGATAGGGCCAGACTTTGTGCATTAGGCTATAAAAAAGGTTAAGGTTATTAAGGAGCGGTTGAAAACTACTTAGAGTCGCCAAAAGTCTTATTCAGATGTTCGTCGCAGAGATTAGAGTTCAAAGAAGATGATTGGGTATTTTTGAAGGTTTCCCCCCATGAAAGGCATCATGCGATTCGGTAAGAAAGGGAAATTAAGTCCGAGGTATTTCGGACCATACAGAATCATTCAGAGGATTGGTTAGGTGGCATACAAGCTCGAGCTGCCACCCGAGATATCGTTGGTACATCCAATCTTCCGTATGTCTATGTTGAAGAAGGTAGTAGGAGATCCGTCCGCTATTGTACCAATTGAAGCTATTGAGGTTAATGAAGAACTATCTTATGAAGAAATTCCAGTTGCCATTCTTGATAGGCAAGTCCAGAAATTAAGAAATAAGGAAATTGCCTCTGTAAAAGTGTTATGGCGGAACCAGCAGGTTGAGGAAGCCACTTGGAAGCTGAGGAAGAAATGAGAAAGAAGTACCCACATTTGTTTGAATAGTTATGTAATAGCTTTCATGCATTTTGTTCCTATTCTCTTATCTTTTGATTTGATCTATGTTAAATTATTCCATTTTGGTTATATATGTTGCCTATGCGGCCATGGTTGGTGTTATACAAGTTATGTTATGTCTATGGAACATGTATATGCTATTAGGATATGTATATGGGGCCCTCTGACGGGTAGATAGTCCTAGTTACAAAGAAAACTCTGGCGAAATTTTCAGAAATTTAAGGAGTTAGCCAAATTCGGGGCTGTTGATATATTTCATGATGTGAAAAAGCAGAAGTTACATAAGGGTGGCTAATGCCTGAACCTTGATCCTCATTCGAGGAGGAATGATCTTAAGCGGGGGAGAATGTAAAGCCCCAGAAAATTTTGCTTAGTAATTTAAGATTTCGTGGTGCCAAGGTAGGCTAATTATTTTATCTTGCATGCAGATGAGGATTAATGATATTATGGATATCATTTGGATATGTTAATAAGTGTATAAGTCTTATTATAATTGATTTGGGGTCTAAGGAGAAGCCTAAGTCTAAGACAAGTTGGAAAATTACCAAATAGACTAAAGTTGTAAATGAGTACGCACAAGACCTCACTTTGGACAAGTATATCTCCATTTATATAAGGTGTTGTTCGATGCATAACCTATCAACTGAAAGTTCATTGAGTCTAGTTTCCAACGCTTTAAACCGTTCATCATTCGGACACTCCTACCAAAAGTTATGACCTAATTACCAAAGCAGAGCAGAAATTTACCCTACCGCGGCGCTCCATGCGGCGCGCCTGTAGGAATTCCAGAATGGTCCGAAATTTCGATTCCAGACATATTTTGAACAGACGCCCTGCACCCCGTGGCTCCCCATGCACCGCGACTGTATAAAAATGGGTTTTTTTAAGACCCGAACCCCATTTCATTTAACTCATTTGGGGTTCATTATTTTGGGGATTTTTGCAGCTTTTAGAGAGAGGGGAGAGCATATATAGAGAGAGGAAGAAGCTCAAGTGCCTTGTTGATAAAAAAATCTTGTTCAAGCCCTGAAATCAAACAAGAAATCCTTCAAGTTCTTCATCAAAGAGATGGGCATTGCTAGAATTTCCGGAACATTGTAGTAACTTAAGGAAAAGCTCTTTGAGGTATGTATGGCTAAAACCCCGTCTTTTAGAAATCGAGCTTCATCGATGTTTGTGTGAATATGGTAAGATTAAAGTTGAATTGTTGCATCGATTATTATTTTACATGAATTGGTGTTGTAACCTTATATTTGTGAAAGATGCATTCCAATATGATCAATGTGCTATTCTTGATAACTTAAAAAGGGTGCGAGGAATATGAATCATGTATTGATATGCTAAGACCTTAAATTGAGATTTGAGCTGCATAGAATATGCCAACTATGTGAAATCCTCTGTGTATAGAGATGTTTGAAGTAATCAAATGAATTTGGGAAATAGAGCGTGGCAAAGGTGCCGAGAACTTGAATTATAATTGTGCCTGATGAAGCCTATGCCATGAGAAAACATGAAACCGATTATGAAATGAGCCTTGACTCTGATTTCCATAAATGACTTCAATGATAAAGTGCCCTAAAGGCTTTGTACACAATTTATGCACATAAGCGGCTGTTCGAGATAATGTTTTACCTTATAAGTACAGTCAATATGATCCAAGTGGTTACATACTTCGATGTTGAAATTATATACTGTCATCATTGGAAAGGAATAATTCAAGAATAATTGGTGTGATTGCTTGTTTAGGCCTTTGATGTGTGTTTCTATTGTGGTTTGGTGTGTCCCCTCCCTTTTGGAAGAATCCATTGTGTTTAAAGTTCCATTGCTAATAAACTTGAGGTGTATGATTTCCGAAATATTGTATATGCCCATGATTCATGATTCCTCTCATGTGTGCTTTACATGTTGGGTTGAATGGCTTGATGTTAAAATTGATATTGATGTGAGATGTGGAGGAAAAGAGTTTGAACTATGAATTGTGGCCTAGTGCCAAGTATGATGTGATAATTGTGGCCCCAAGTGTCTCTGAACTGATATATGTGAAATGAGATGAATAATGAAAAATGGTAACGCCTCAGGGAGACGGCTTAGCCGATCGGGACGTGATCGGACGCCATGATATATACACATGGTGATAATGTATTGATGATTGAAACTGGAAAGTGTGAATAAAATAGAGGTAACGTCTTCGGGAGACGGCTTAGCCAATCGGACCGTGATCGGACTCCGCTCAAAGAAGCTGTGGCAAAGTGAATAATGATGCAACAGTGTGGGATGCTCCAATCTAAAATTTCAGAAACTATGCGAAAATCATGTGAACCTTCTTATATTGTTGACATGGTGCTTATTTGAAACTTTTTTGTCTTTATGATTTCCTCTTTATTCTTGTATGAAAGTTCTTTTTAATGAGATGGTGTTTAGTTATACATACTAGTGCTATTCGATGGCACTAACGTCCCTTTTGCCGGGGGCGCTATGTCTTTAAATGGATGTAGGTGTTTCTATAGCAGGCAGTGTTGGTCGCAGCTAGTGTCGTATCATCCTTTCAACTGACTTGGTGATCCCTACTCCGTTTTGGGGTCCTATTTCATCTGTTTATCATGTACATTTTATTTTGAGGTATAGTCGTAGCCTTGTTGCCGGCATTTTCATATTAATCTTCAGTTTTACTTAGAGGCTCCATAGATAGATTGTGGGTGGTGTTTGATGTTAAGGATTTAAGTAGAAATGTTGGTATTTGGAAATCATGTGTTGTTAAAAAAACTATAGATTTGTAATATTTTGGATATTGTGGTTGAAATTGCTAATGGAACCAAAGTGAAAATTGTTAATGAAATATTTTCAGAGTTTGAATAATGGAGTATATCTCCTCTTTATTCAAGGATTACTTTGGATAGAATGAAATCTAATAGGCTTGCTCAGTCGGGTTTGCTCGGTTGAGCACCGGTCGCGCTCCTCGGTTTTGTAGCGTGACACCCATGATTGCATCTTGCTCTCTTTTCCTAGATCTGTCGTTTTACTGTTCTCAATAGTACCTGAGCTGCATGGTACTGTTCCATTATTGATGGGCTTCATCACTTGTGTTTGAGCTTTACCATTTTCTGATTCACTACCTATAGCTTGTGCAGTTACAGGTGTAACAACAACTTCCTTCAATTTACCTTTATTCAAAGGTAGATCTGCTTCCTCCATGCTCAGCTTGCTCTGCATGCTCCTCGGAGTGCAATTTCCAGTTGGTTCTTCAATTCGTATCCCTTTTGGTGAAACAAACAATTCTAATACAGCATTCCTCGTTTCCATTGATCGGTGCTCATTGATTGGGACTTTCGTCTGGTTTTTCTTAGGTCTGCCTCTCCCTCCCATGGATTCCAAGCGCACGTTAGCTTGGCCACGTTAACGTGTGCCGAAAGAATAATATTTCTTATTTCTTATTTACTAATAATTTAATTCTTGTTTTAGTATGACTATATATTTATATTTGTAATTCTAGTCAACTAGGATTATTAGTTGGTATCATATTCCTATTAGATTTTTTTTTTCCTATTTTAGTTAGGATAGGTTTTTCTTAACCTTGTTTTTATTCTAGTAATTAGGATTAGTTTTCCTTAACCTCATAAATTTTATTCATTGTAAGGTATATTTAAAGGGATCAATATGTTGAATGTTATTTTCATCTTACATTATTCTCACGTGAGTTTGAAGAGTGCTTTCAATAGTTTCGCTAGTGGGGTGCTTTTGTTTTGGTCTCTTCTTTGTGTTTGAGAGATGGAAAACCTTGAAAGTGCCTCAACAATTTGGTATCAGAATTGTAACGACCCTACCGATCATTTTGTGTATTTTAGCCCCCTGTTTCCTCATTTGATGTTCCTTGTATGTGTATTTGTTGTTTAGTGACTTGCGGGGATGTTTGGTTTGGGTTCAGGAGTTCTAGAGTGAATTGAAACACTCATTTTCAAAGTTGGAAATTTAAGTTTTGACTTTTGTATAAACGACCCCAAAATGGTATTTTGAAGCTTCAACAGGTTTGTATGGTGATTTTGGACTTAGGCATATGTCGGGATTTGAATTTGGAGGTTCTTAGGATGATTTGGCTCTTTTAGTCAAAAGTTGGCAATTTGAAGGTTTTAAAATTTTATAAGTTTGACCATGGGTTGAATTTGTGGCTATCGGGGTCAGACTGTTGTTTTGGGACTTAAAATAGGTCAGTTTTGTCATTTAGAACTTGTGTGCAAATTTTGGTCACATGAGTTGGTTCAGTAGGAATTGGACTCTTGGTTATGAATATTGAAGTTCTTGAGTTTCAAAGCTTGCATGATGCATTATGGTGTTCGATTCATGGTAATTCTGTATATTATTTTGATATTCTGAGCTTGCGAGTGAGTTCGTGTGAGATTTATGTACTTGTGTGAATGTTTAATAATGGTCCCGAGGTGCTCGAGTGAGTTTTAAATTGATTTCGGAGTGGTTTGGTGAAGCTTCAAATTGCTGGTGCTGCAACCTCACATTTGTGAAGGTCTGCTCGTATTTACGATGGGTCACAATTGCAAACTCCCAATTACATCAACTACCAAGGGTAACCTTGCATTTGCGAGGTGGATGGTCGCATTTGCAACATTGGTAGGCAGCATGGGGATTTTGCAATTGTGAAGTATAGGGTCGCATTTGCAACATCTACTTGACACATTTGGTTTGCATTTGCGATCCCAGTGTCGCATTTGCGGCGGTCGCACTTGCGAACCTTTGACCGCAAATGCGACATCGGCAGTTGGTTAATAACTGATATTTTGGGACTAAGACCATTTTATCGTATTTTTTAACTCTAGATTAGGTGAGGGCGATTTTTTAAAAGGATTTTCACAAAACGCTATTGGATAAACGATTTTCACTCAATTTTGATATTTTATCTTGATTTCTTATGGACTTTTACACCAAATGAAATTTGAAAGGAACTTTTTATTATATTTTGAAAAATAAAAATTTAGGATTTGAGAGTCCATTTGGACTGTATTTTAAAAATTAATCACATATTTGAACTCGTGGGATTATGGGTAGGTAGTATATTCCCTTCGACTCGGGGTTTGACCGTCTGGACCCGGGGTTGAATTTTGTTGACTTTTCGGGAATTGTATAAAGATTGAGATTTTATTGTTTGGAATTGATTCCTTTAAATTTGTTTGATGTTATCGAGTCGTTTTTGGCTAGATATGATCTAGGAGTAGGTCATATTTTTAAAGGAAAGGAATTTTTGGAGAGTTGAATTAGCTTGTTTGAGGTAAGTATCTTGCCTAACATTGTGTAGGGTAAACACCCCTTAGGATTTGGCCTTAATTGTTATTCATGTTATATAATAAAGCAACATGTACATGAGGTGACGAGCGTATACACATGGTACTATGTGTGGCTTATAACCGGATTAGACCTTAAGCTATTAATATGCCTTAGTTTGAGGATGTATTTTTTATAAAACGTGCTTAATCAGTTTGTGACTACATGAATATGATTCCTACAATTGAGTTAACCATTGTAATGCTTATTATGTTGAACACCCATCCGTATTTTTATGTTATTGTCATATTCTTGTGCACTATGTTGATGAGTTATGAGATCTTTGATGAAAATTTGGCATATCGCTTTGTGATAATTGTGGTACATGTGGACATATTGAGTGGATTGTTTGGGTGTTGGCACGATCTCTTTGCTGTGCGATTTTGATTATTGTGATGCACATGGGGCGGATAAGGGTGGCATTTGCTCGGGTTTCCCATGTGGAAAATAAGGTGTTGATATGCACATGTGACAAAATAAGGGTGACATTTGTTGTTATTGCATATGTGATGAAATAAGAGTGGCATTGTTGATGATGTTATGTGATGATTTGGGAGTGTTTTTTTTATGATGTGCATGTGATAAAATGGGGTTGATATTTTTATCTTATACATGTTTCCTTTAATATCGTCTTGTATTGTTATGAGTTGCTAGTTGAATTTGACATGCAATTAGCCTCTACCTCTATTTGATGATTTGTTGTCATAGTTAGATTCTTCTACATTGAGTTATTATCACATGTTCTAACAATATTGATGATATTGCTTTTCGTTACATCTTCTATTGTTAGTAATTGATATATTGTTTAGTTTTTCCATGACTAGTGAGTATCATATGAATCGAACCTCGTCATTATTCCACCAAGGTTAGTTTTTGATACTTATTGGGTACAAATTATGATGTACTCATACTACACTTCTGTATATTTTTGTGCATGTCTAGGTGTTGGAGGCAATGAATCTTGAAAGTAAGAGATCATCGGTTGTGATGATTGAAGGTAGAGTTGCATGCTAACACAGACCTTTGGAGTTGTAACACTCTGTAAATCTGGATTAAGTATAGATATGTTAAATGAATATTTATGATATTTTAGACATGTGAAGTCCTATTGGGATGAGTATGGATGTAAATAGTTGTTTTAAAATCAAGACGGGAGTGAGGTGCATAAGATTCGATAAAATCGACTAAGTTTATTGAAGGCATGTCTTCCAGCCTGATTTCGTGAATTTTTTTTTGGGAATTTGAGAAAACTTAAAACATGAAAGTTGTATCCCATTGAAAACCTTCCCAATGATATAATGTGGAGCTCGAATGGATCTATGTGTTAAATATTATGTGTAATTTACTGGACAATGCGCAATTTGCACGCTCAAGTATGCCCCCAGCTCTCCCGTGCGCGACATCGCACTTGTGATAGTACCAATACCTATGATACGTGTTCAGGTGTACGGTTGGGCCTTTATATGTGTGGGGCACACCCAGGAAGTCATTTTAAAAGCCCTACCTCGTCCTTTACACCCCAAAATATGAAAATTTCCTCTAGAAAGGGAAGCTCTCAATAATCCAACTTCCTCTAAGATCCCTCCATCATCCAAGGTAAGTTCTAATGATGATTCTAAGTTAATTTTAATTCTTCAACACCTTATTAATAAACCCTTCAAATTGTTAGATATTTTGTTGCATCATTATTATAGAGAAAAGACACAATGGAACTCGAATTAAAGAAAATTAAACGTCAAAAAAGGGTACTATCTTCACCCTCTAATTGATTATATCATTGGATTAATGATTATAGACTCCAAGTTCATGAGATATGAGTTGATAGGTTTGATAGAAAATAATGATTGATTATAGGTTTAGGTTGTTAATTGTTGATTATTGATTAAGAGTGTTGTTTACCTTATGAGTGATGAAGAATGATATTGATTATAACAATTCGAGATTTTAGAATTATCTAGGAGCAAGAGAATAGGTGGTTGGGTGTAGAAACACTATTAATAAGGAATATGAAGCTTTATGCTCACCAAGTATTTGATAAAATCCTAATTAACTAAAACATGAGCATTAGTGCTAATATTGGTTCCTCTTAATATATTTTGCAATAGATTACCGTTGAAAGAGGGGACGAATATTGTGATATGCTTAAAAGGGGAAAAGCCAAAGTATGTGAGGCTGACTCTCTATATTTGTGTGATGACCCGGCTGGTCATCTTAAGAATTAACGTCTCGATCCCCTATTAACTATTTTTCCCGTGTTTATTTCTACTATTTTTATTTGCCGGGATGTTCGGTTATGTGTTTTGGAGAGTTTTGAGGCACTTAGTCCCTATACGAGAGCTTAATTTTTGGAAAATTTGACCGTAGTCGGAACAGTGTCAAGACGGCCTTGAAATAGAATTCTGATGGTTCTGTTAGCTTCGTTGGATGATTTCGGGCTTGGGGGCGTGTTCGGATTGTGTATTGGAGGTCCGTAGCTAATTTAGGCTTGAAATGCCGAAAGTCAAATTTTGAAGTTTCCGGTTCGTTAGTGAGATTTTGATCCAAGGGTCGGAATGGAATTCCGGAAGTTGAAGTAGCTCTATAGTGTTGAATGTGGCGTGTGTGCAAAATTTTAGGTCATTCGGATGAGGTTTGATAGAATTTTTTATCGAAAGCGTAAATTTAGAGTTTTGGAGTTCCTAGGCTTGAATCTGTAGTTGATTCGTCATTTCGATGTTGTTTTAGGTGTTCTAAGGATTGGTATAGGTTTGGATAGTGGTATATGACTTGTTCGTGCATTTGGTTGAGGTCCCGGGGGCCTCGGGATGATTTCATATGTTTGATGGAAATGTTTGGAGTTGAAAGTTGCAGCTGAAGTTTTAAGTCTGCTGCCATAACCGCACCTGCGGCTTGGGGACCGCAGGTGCGAGGCCATAGAAGCGGTCGAGCAACCGCAGAAGCGGTTTAAGGCAAAAAGGGAGTTGATCGCAGATGCGGTCAGGGCACCATAGAAGCGGATCCGCATTTACGGTAAGGTAGTCGCAGGTGCGGAAAGTCCTCCATTAATGAAAAGTCACAAATGCGACCTTGGCTCAGCAGAAGCGGGACTACAGGTGCGGTCCCAGGACTGCAGATGCGGTATCACTAGTAAGAAAATTAGGATTTAAAGGGTTTAGTTTCAAAACTTGGAAAAATCAAATTGGAGCTCGGGAGAGGGCAATTTTGGGAGGAAGTTGAAGAGGAAATCATTGGGTAACAACCCTTTAACCCTTTCTAGTTATATTCCATCAATCTATTATTAGTTTTATCATTTAATTTCGGATTTGAGATGAAAATTGGGGAAAAAATTGGAACAAAGTTCTTAGACCTAAAATTCGACTTTTGATTGGGAATCTAACCTTGGATTTTGGTACTTTTGGTATGACTGAACTTGTGGGAGTGTGAGGATTCTGAAAATATAAATTTTACCTAATTCCGAGACATGGGTCCGAGGGGTGTTTTGGTCATTTAACCTAATTTCATGTATTAGCTTAGAATTTCTTTGTAGAATCAGTTACTTGAAGTGTTATTTATATTATGAAATTGAATTGAATAGATTTGGGCCATTTGGAGTCGAGTACTCGTGGCAAGAGCGTGGTTTCAGATTGATTTGAGCTGGTTCGAGGTAAGTGGCTTGTCTAACCTTGTGTGGGGGACCTTCCCCTTAGCATATGATATATTTGATAATTGAAACACCTTGTACGTGAGGTGATGAGCGCTTACTTGAGCTAATTGTTGAAAATCCAATTTTCACTAAAGTAGCTTTAATTGTGTTTTTCTTTTCTGCTTACTCTACTTGAAATTTTAGTCTGCTATTAGCTTAGAGAAGCATGTTTAATTGACTTAATTATTTTATTGCTTAAACTACCTTAATTGTATTATGTGAAGCATGTTAGGTTAGAATTACCTATTTTATTTGGTGCGAAATTGAGCTTAATTGAGTATTCCTTGTGTTGTTGCTGGGTGTTTTTACCTTGGGACTACGAAACGGCATCCCGGGAGATCCCCTGTACGTATTTATAATTTAAGCTAAGGTGCGAGATACTGAGAGATCCCTAGCATGCATATTGAGGATACCAAGAGATTCTCGGGATACCAAGAGATCCCTAGCATATATTGAGGATACCGAGAGATCTTCGGGATACCAAGAGTTCCCTAACACATATTGAGGGTACTAAGAGATCCTCAGGATACTGAGAGATCCCCGGTTATTATCTTTGCGAAAAGTAGTATTCCTTGTGATTGTTGTTGCCTCTGTTGTAGTTGTAGTTATCTTTATTATCATGTATTGATTCATATCGTTATCTTTCAACTGTACCGTTTTATCTTATACTGCCACACCGTATATTTTATTTAATCTCAGTAGGGCCCTGACCTTCCTCATCACTACTCGACCGAGTTTAGGCTTGGCACTTACTAAGTACCGATGTGGTGTACTCATGCCCTTTCTGTGCATGTTTTTCATGTGCAGATCTAGATACCTCCACCCAGACTTATCACGCTTGAGACTAGGCGTTCGTAGAAACTCTGAGGTATATCTGCCGCGTCCGCAGACCGAAGAGTCCCTTTCTACTCTCCCTTTTAAGTATTATTCCTTCTGTATTTTCTTAATATTCTAGAGTAGATACTTGTATACGTTCAAAGGATTGTGTTCATGAGATTCCGAGTTTTGGGAAATGTATTAGTTGTTAAGAGTTGATATTGGGTATGCCGAGCGGAATTTTTGAACGCTGTCTTATTTCACTATTTTGGTTTTTAATTTTTTATTCCGCAAACCGGGGTCATGACAAGTTGGTATCAGAGCTCTAGGTTCATAGGAGTCATGAATCACTAGCCGATTTATTAGAGTCTCGTGGATCGGTAGGGAGACGTCTGTACTTATCTACGAGAGGCTATGTAACTATTAGGAAAACTCCACTTCATTTGATTTTCTTGTCGTGCGAGATTTGATGTCACAATTCCAAACTTCTGTCTTCTATTCTCTCACAGATGGTGAGGACACGCACTACCCGAGATGATCAGGCACCCGCGCCTCCTACTACAGTCTTCAAAGACTGGGGACGGGGTAGAGGCCGAGGACTCGCATGTGGTACAGCCAGAGCACCTGCACGAGCTGCCACTGAGGTACCACTAGCAGTTCCAGCCGGAGTCCAGGCATCTAATACGCCTACTACTACTACTACTCCAGCACTTCAGGAGACTCTGGCACAGTTCATGAGCAAGTACACCACTTTGGCTCAGGCAGGGTTGCTTCCCCTTTCTACAGCTACATTTCAGGTCGGGGGAGGAGCATAAACTCCCGCCGCCCGCACTCCTGAGTAGTGAGTGCATGTTGAGCAGGTTCCCGAGATTATTCCTGTACTGCCTACAGTTTGAGATCAGCCCGAAGACAGGGCAGCGGTTTTCGAGTATGAGCAGCTGAGGCTTGAGAGGTTCAAGAAGTACAAACCTCCTATATTCAGTGGTCTAGCATCGGATGATGCTCTGGGATTTATAGATGAGTGTTACCTTATTCTCCGTACCATGGGTATATCAGGGTCGAGCGAGATTTCCTTCACTTAACTACCTTCCAGCTTCGAGGAGCTGCCTATGAGTTAGACACTCCGAATGAGGATGCTCACTGACTTGGACTCAGTTTTCAGATATGTTCCTGAAAGAGTATGTTCCTCATAGCCTCAGGGACGCATGGCGTGCAGAGTTTAAGCATTTTCTAGGGTTCTATGATTGTCTCAGAGTATGTTGTCCGTTACACTAGTTTGGCTAGACATGCACCAGCCTTGGTTTCTACTGTTAGCGAGAGGGTTCGCCGGTTTATTAAGGGGCTTATTCCCAGCATCAGGTCTAGCATGGCTTGTGAGTTGGAGGAAGATATTTCTTATCAGTGAGTGGTGAGCATTGCTACGAGGATTGAGGGTGTGCATGCTAGGGAGAGAGAGGATAGGGAGGCCAAGAGGTCTCGTGAGTCAGGCCATTATTCTGATGCATGTGCCCCAGCTGCAGGTCGTCATGGTAGGGGTTATATGAGTCGCTTTATTCATTTAGCTCTTCCAGCAGCCAGTGGTATTCTAGCTTCTCCTAGGCCCCATGAGCCTTATTATGCACCTCTGGTATCTAGCGCGCCTCCTGCGCGGGGTGCTTTCAGAGGTCAGTCCAGCAAACCTGGCCCGAGCCAGTCACAGCCGCCACGTCCTCCCAGAGCTTGTTTTGAGTGTGGGGACACATGCCATGTGGTGAGGGATTAACCTAGACTTGGGAGAAGTGTGCCTCCACAGACTTCTCAGCCACAGCGCACCCCGTAGAGTTCTCAGTATATGGTTACAGCTCTAGTTGCTACCCCACCTGCTCAGCCAGCTAGAGGTGGAGGTCGGGGAGGTAGAGGTCACCCTAGAGGGGGAGGCCAGGCCCAATACTATGCCCTTCCTGCCCGTACCGAGGCTGTTGCCTCCGATTCTGTCATCATAGGTATTATACTAGTTTGTCACGGAGATGCATCGGTTTTATTCAATCCAGGATCCACTTACTCTTATGTGTCTTCTTATTTTGCTCCGTATTTGGGTGTACCTCGGGATTTTTTGAGTTCCCCTGTTTATACTTCTACTCCTGTGGGAGATTTTCTTGTTGTAGACCGCATTTATCGATCGTGTTTGGTTGCTCTTAGTGGTTTTGAGACCAGAAACGATTTATTGTTGCTCAGCATAGTAGATTTTGATATTATCTTAGGCATGGACTGGTTGTCACCACATTATGCTATTCTTGATTGTCATGCCAAAGTTGTGACGCTGGCTATGCTAGGTGTATCGCATGTTGAGTGGAGGGGTACTTTAGATCACACTCCCAGTAGAGTTATTTCTTTCCTTAAGGCTCAGTGAATTGTTGAGAAGGGGTGTGATACGTATTTAGCTTATGTGAGAGATGTCAGTATTGATACCCCTTTAGTTGATTCAGTCCCAGTAGTACGGGATTTTCCCGATGTGTTTCCAGCTAATCTTTCGGGCATGTCGCCTGATATAGATATTAATTTTGGCATTGATCTGTTGCTAGGCACTCAGCCCATTTCTATTCCTCCGTATCGTATGGCTCCTCTTAAGTTGAAGGAGTTGAAGGATCAGTTACAGGAATTGCTTGATAAGGGTTTTATTCGGCCCATTGTATCACCTTGGGGTGCTCCTGTCTTGTATGTGAAGAAAAAGGATAGTTCTATGCGTATGTATTTATTATCTCTAGTTGAACAAAGTTATAGTGAAGAACTGTTATCCTTTGCCTCGTATTGATGATCTGTTTGACTAGCTTCAGGGCGCATCGGTGTTTTCTAAGATTGACTTGCGCTCAGGTTACCATCAATTGAAGATTCGGGAGCCAGATATCTTGAAGACTGCTTTCAAGATTACGAGTTCCTTGTTATGTCATTTGGGCTGACCAATGCCCCAGTAGCCTTTATGCATTTGATGCACAGTGTGTTCCTGCCGTATCTTAACTCGTTCGTTATTGTCTTTATTGATGATATTCTGGCATATTCTCGGAGTTGGGAAGATCATGAGCAAAACCTGAGGACTGTGCTTCTGACTTTGAGAGAGAAGAAATTATATGCTAAGTTCTCGAAATGTGAGTTTTGGTTGGATTCTGTGGCATTCTTGGGTCACGTGGTTTCTAGTGATGGGATAAAGGTGGATCCGAAGAAAGTAGAAGTAGTGTAGAGTAGGCCTAGACCATCCTCAGCTACAGACATCCGCAGATTTCTTGGCTTGGTAGGTTATTACCGTTGTTTTGTTAAGGGGTTTTCATCGATTGTAGCCCATATGACCAAACTGACCTAGAAGGGTGCTCCGTTTCAGTGGACGAAAGGGTGTGAGGCGAGCTTTCAGAAGCTCAAGACAGCTTTGACTACAGCTCCAATTTTGATACTACGTACAAGTTAAGGGTTTCACACTATCTATTGTGATGCCTCGAGGATTGGCCTTGGAGCGGTTTTGATACAGGACGGTAGGCTGATTGCCTACGCGTCCAGACAGTTGAAGGTTCACGAGAAGAATTATCCTGTCCACGACCTTGAGTTAGCTGCCATTGTCCACGCCCTGAAGATCTGGCGTCATTACTTGTATGGTGTCCCCTATGAGATTTGTACTGATCATCGGAGCTTGCAGCACATGTTCAAGCAAAAGGATCTAAATTTGCACCATAGAAGATGGTTGGAGTTGCTGAAGGACTATGATATCACTATTTTGTATCATCCGGGCAAGGCCAATATGGTGGCCGATGCCTTGGGTCGCTGAGCAGAGAGTTTGGGAAGTTTGGCTTATTTACCAACATCGGAGAGGCCTATGGCGATGGATGTTTAGGCCTTAGCCAGCCAGTTTGTGAGATTGGATCTTTCGGAGCCTAGTCAGGTTCTAGCTTGCGTGATTTCTCGGTCTTCCTTATTTGATCGTATCAGGGAGCGACAGTATGATGACCCTCATTTTCTTGTCCTCAAGGACAAGGTTCAGCATGGTGATGCCAGAGATGTGACCATTGGTGATGACGGGATATTGAGGATGCAGGGCTAGATTTGTGTACCCAATGTTGATGGGCTTTGGGAGTTAATTCTGGAGGAGCCCATAGTTCGCGGTATTCCATTCATCCGGGTGCCACGAAGATGTATCACGATTTGAGGCAGCACTATTGGTGGAGGCGGATAAAGAAAGATATAGTTGGATTTGTAGCTCGATGCCTCAACTGTCAGCATGTGAAGTATGAGCACCAGAGACTGGGTGGGTTGCTTTAGCAGATAGAGATTCCGCAGTGGAAGTGGGAGCAGATCACCATACACTTTGCAGTTGGATCCCATGGACTTTGAGAAAGTTCGATGCTATTTGGGTGATTGTTGTTCGTCTGACCAAGTCCGCGCACTTCATTCTTATGTGTACTACCTATTCTTTGGAGCGTCTAGTGAGATTTATATCCGGGAGATTGTTCGCCTGCATGGTATTCCAGTTTCCATCATTTCAGATAGAGGTACTCAGTTCACATCACGGTTCTAGAGGGCCATTCAACATGAGTTGGGTACTCGGGTGGAGTTGAGTACATCATTTCACCTTCAGATGGATGGGCAGTCCGAGCACACTATTTAGATTCATAAGGATATGTTTCGTGCGTGTGTGATTGAGTTTGGATGGTCTTGGGATCAATTCTTGCCATTGGTGGAGTTTGCCTACAACAACAGCTATCAGTCCCGCATTCAGATGGCACCGTATGAGGCTTTATATGGTAGGCGGTATAGATCCCCGGTAGGTTGGTTTGAGCAGGGTGAGGTCAGATTATTGGGCACAGACTTAGTTCAGGATGCTTTGGAGAAGGTTAAGGTGATTCAAGATAGACTCTGTACAGCCTAGTCTAGACAGAAAAGTTACGAGGATCGGAAGGTTCGTGATGTTTCCTATATGGTTGGAGAGCGGGTTCTGCTTTGGGTATCGCCTATGAAAGGCGTTATGAGATTCGAGAAGAAAGCAAAGTTGAGTCTGAGGTTTATTGGCCCTTTTGAGATATTGAGGTGTGTTGGGGAGGTTGCTTCTAAGCTTGCCCTACTTCCCAGCTTGGCAGGAGTTTATCCAGTATTTCACATTTCGATGCTCCGGAGGTATCACGATGATCCGTTGCACGTATTGGATTTTAGTTCAGTTCAGTTAGACAAGGATCTATCCTATGTTTAGGAACCAGTGGCAATATTGGACAGGTAGGTTAGAAAGCTGAGATCAAAGAACATTGTGTCAGTAGAGGTTCAATGGCGGGGTCAGCCGGTCGAGGAAGCGACCTGGGAGACCGAGCAGGATATGCGCAAACATTACCCTCATCTTTTCACTACTCCAGGTATGTCTCTATACTCATTCGAGGACGAATGAATGTTTAAGTGTAGGAGGATATGATGACCTGGATGGTCGTCTTATGAATTAACGCCCTGATCCCTTATTAACTGCTTTCCTTGTATTTATTTATGCTATTTTGATTTGCCGGGATGTTAGGTTTTGAGTTTCGGAGAGTTTTGGGACACTTAGTCCCTAAATGAGAGCTTAAGTTTTTGGAAAATTTGGTCATAGTCGGAATAGTGTGAAGACGGCCTCGGAATGGAATTCCAATGGTTTCGTTAGCTCAATTGGGTGATTTTGGGATTAGGGGCGTGTTCGGATTGTGTATTGGAGGTCCGTAGCTAATTTAGTCTTGAAATGCCGAAAGTCGAATTTTGATGTTTCCGGTTCGTTAGTGAGATTTTGATCCGAGGGTCGGAATGGAATTCTGGAAGTTGGAGTAGCTCCGTAGTGTTGAATGTGACATGTGTGCAATATTTTAGGTCATTCGGACGAGGTTTAATAGACTTTTTGATCAAAAGCATAAATTTAGAGTCTTGGTGTTTTTAGGCATGAATCAGTGGTTGATTCATCGTTTCGATGTTGTTTTAGGTGTTCTAAGGATTCATCGCTTGATTGAGGTCTCGGGGGCCTCGGGATGATTTTGGATGTTTGACGGAAATGTTTGGAGTTGAAAGTTGCAGCTGAAGTTTTAAGTCTGTTGTCATAACTGCACATGCGGCTTGGGGACCGCAGGTGCGAGGTCGCAGAAACGGTCGAGCAATCGTAAAAGCAGTTTAAGGTAAAAAGAGAATTGACCGCAGATGCGGTCGGGGCACCGCAGAAGCGGCTCCGCATTTGCGGTAAGGTAGTCGCAGGTGCAGAAAGTCCTCTATTAATGAAAAGTCGCAGATGCGACCTAGGCTCCGCAGAAGCATGACCGCATGTGCGGTCCCAGGACCGCAGATGCGGTTTCACTGGTCAGAAAATAGGGATTTCGAGGGTTTAGTTTCAAAACTTGGAAAAATTAAATTGGAGCTCAGGAGAGGGCGATTTTGGGAGGAAGTTGAAGAGGAAATCATTGGGTAACAATCCTTTAACCCTTTCTAGTTATATTCCATCAATCTATTGTTAGTTTTCTTTTAATTTCGGATTGGAGATGAAAATTAGGGGGAAATATTGGAAGAAAGTTCTTAGACCTAGAATCTACTTTTGATTGAGAATCTGACCTTGGATTTTGGTACTTTTGGTATGACTAAACTCGTGGGAGTGTGAGAATTCTGAAAATGTAAATTTTACCCGATTACGAGACATGGGCCCGAGGGGCGTTTTGGTCATGTTACCTAATTTCGCGTATTACCTTAGAACTTCTTTGTAGAATCAGTTACTTGAAGTGTTATTTACATTATGAAATTTAATTGAATAGATTTGGGTCATTTAGAGTTGAGTACTCGTGGCAAGAGGGTTTTTTCAGATTGATTTGAGTTGGTTCGAGGTAAGTGGCTTGCCTAACCTTGTGTGGGGGACATTCCCCTTAGGATTTGGTATTATGGTAATTGAAATGCCTTGTACGTGAGGTGACGAGTGCGTACTTGTGCTAATTGTTGAAAAACTTGTTTTCACTAAAGTAGCTTTAATTGTGTTTTTCTTTTCTGCTTACTCTACTTGAAATTTTAGTCTGCTATTAGCTTAGAGAAGCATGTTTAATTGACTTAATTATTTTATTGCTTAAACTACCTTAATTGTATTATGTGAAGCATGTTAGGTTAGAATTACCTATTTTATTTGGTGCGAAATTGAGCTTAATTGAGTATTCTTTGTGCTGTTGCTGGGTGTTTTTACTTTGGGACTACAGGACGGCATCCGGGGAGATCCCCTGTACGTATTTATTATTTGAGCTGAGGTGCGGGATACCGAGAGATCCCTAGCATGCATATTGAGGATACCAAGAGATTTTCGGGATACCAAGAGATCCCTAGCATATATTGAGGATACCAAGAGATCCTCGGGATATCAAGAGATCCCTGGCACATATTGAGGGCACTAAGAGATCCTTAGGATACTGAGAGATCTTCGGTTATTATCTTTGCGAAGAGTAGTATTCCTTGTGATTGTTTTGCCTCTATATTAGTTGTAGTTATCTTTATTATCCTATATTGATTCTTATCGTTATCTTTCAACTATACCGCTTTATCTTATACTGTCACAACGTATATTTTATTTAATCTCAGTAGGGCCCTGACCTTTCTCGTCACTACCCGACCGAGGTTAGGCTTGGCACTTACTGAGTACCAATGTGGTATACTCATGCCCTTTCTGTGCATGTTTTTCATGTGCAAATCCAACTACCTCCACCCAGACTTATCACGCTTGAGATGAGGCATTCGTAGAGACTCCGAGATATATCTGCCGCGTCCGCAGACCGAAGAGTCCCTTTCTACTTTCCCTTTTAAGTATTAGTCCTTCTGTATTTTCTTTCATTGTAAGATATTCTAGAGTTAGATACTTGTATACATTCAAAGGTTTGTGTTCATGAGATTCCGGTTTTTAGGAAATGTATTAGTTTTTGAGAGTTGCCGAGCGGCATTTTTGAACGCTGTCTTATTTCACTATTTCGGTTATTAATTGTTTCTTCCACAAATTGGTTTATTTTCCGCATTGTTAGGCTTACCTAGTCATAGAGACTAGGTGCCGTCACGATGGTTCACGGAGGGCAAACCGGGGTCGTGACAATTTGGGAATGTTAATGATTCTTCTACACTACGTTTCTTCTACAACGTTACTAATTGTCTCATAAATATAATTAAGCCTAGTTCCTTAGATAGTTGCAGAACTTCTATTCTCTAGCTTCGTAATTCATTCATGACTTTCAATCTGAACGTTGTGAGCTTAGTGTGTAATCAAATGTACAGACGTCCCTTTCGCCCGGGCCTTGCATCGTGAGATGCAGGTAATGATTTACATGTTGACGCTGCACAGCGCTAGAATTCTCTTAACATCTATTTGGTGATCCTCAATCTTTCGGGTAATTATTATTATTTTACAATCTTTCAGTATTTTCAGAACTTCATTAGAGGCTTCATAGACTAAAGTAACTGTTAGACAAAGTCGCAAACTTTTCATGTTAAGCAATGTTGGCTACAGATATGTTCCAGACTTATATTAGTATTTTTGCACTTGATTTATATCATTTAGACTTTCACTATATCCACATGTGTTAGTTTATATTTCGCATTCAGTATATTATGATATCACATGTTGAATTAGCCAGCAAGTTGGTTCGCTCGATCACATATAGTCAAGCATCGGGTGACGTGTTACGTCAAGGCCCAGGTTTGGTGTGTGACAAAGCTTGTTATCAGAGCCATGTTCAAGTGTCCTAGGGAGTTTATGAAGTCATGTCCAGTGGAGTTTCCTTTATATATTTGTGTTGGCCACGCATATAAACGGTTAACTACCAAGACATTCAGGATTGTCTAGTTTCTTTTTACTTTAAATCGTGCCATGAAGCTTAGAGCAATAGGTAACCTTCTCTTCCCATCGAATTCCAGACGTATCAAATGCCCAAGGGACTAGCAGGAAAAACCTAAAGTTCTAGAGAGGATGATTGCCCATTGGGGTATAATTATGGAGTACAGGTTGATAACAAATGAGACTTGAAAGGATGTAATGGATAGTAGTACAGATTAGAGCATAACCCTTATCTAAAAGTACAAAAGCAGTTATCATGTTTTCTGGTTATACATTTACCTCAGTTACCAATTATACAATCTTTTAGTTAGCAGGTTTATAGTTATTCAGTACGCCAATATTAAGTTATTTAGTTACCAGATCTCCAATTTTCAGTGTATCCAAATTCTGGTGACTTATGAGTATAAAATGATGTATATTGGTGCAAAAAATAAAATAAGTAACAATGATTATAGCAAAGTATTCGCATGTTTTAGGTCCAGATTAAGACCCAAGACTCGTCGGATGGTTTAGAAAGTGATTTATCAGATGATGGTATACATTGAAGGACAAAGTTGTGTATGGTAGTGTATCTGTATGTGTTTTATCTCACAAACCAATTTCATTTTAATTATTGAAAATGGAGCCACAGATGGGATGATGATAGTTTATATGTCAAACCCCACGGTGTAATAGGTTAAGAATTTAATTGTAACGGGTGTAAAATTGATCACTATTATTTTGGACAGAAAAAAGACAAAAGATCAAAATACCTAGGAGTCAAAACGTTTGTTATTACCAAAGATGTGTTTTCGTATGACTCATGCATATAACGAAGAAGATATGATGTATGAAATGAGAATCGAGAGCAGCCGATATTGAATTTCAGGGAATGATTTTAAGTTGTTCAGATTTATTCAAATTAGAACTAGAAAGTAACCCGTTAGTAAGTTACTATAAGAAGCAGCTATTATTCAAATTATGTGACTAAGTTTTTACCCTGGAGGTTTATAGTCTGATATGATTTTGAAGTGTATAGAAGGTTTGGGGTTAGATATTCCAATTTTGTTTAAGACAGATGAAATGTTCCCTAAGTGTGATCCATGTACATAGTTCAAAAAGAAAGATAGTATGCGACCGTAGAATAGGGTCGGATGGTGAGGGAATTTATGAATAACCTTATGATTCAGTTTAGTTATTCAAAGCAGAACAAGAAACACATGATGCTAGCAGATGGTTAGTAATAGTAAGTAAGTTTTGCATAGATACAGTGAATTAGCAATTTCAGCAGAGCTAGTAGAGGTACAATTTAATTTACTTAGCAAAGCTAATACTAGTTAGTGGGTAACAATTTGAAATACCAAAAATGTGTTAGAGCCTAAAGAGTTTAAGTTAAACCGAAGTACAGTGACAGTGGAAGAAAACGAAATCAGCTAGACAGTAAGAGAGCAATCTATAGAAGAATAGCCTTTAAGAGTTATCGAAAAGGGGTTTCCCCAAGATTGACAATATGGGTAGAGTTAAATCATTAAGATTGTGTATGATAGTTGTAAATACATTATCTTTCTATTTATGTGAGTAATTTAGCTTTTCCTTGTATGAAAGATTGCTCAGAAGTAAGTCGAAAGATGAGTCGGCATTAGCGTAAAGCGCAAAGAATTGCAGAAGATAAGGAAAGTTATTCGGATCCCAAAAAAGTAAAGGATCCAGAAGTACAAAACCTTAAGCTTTGGTCTAAGGGGAGATGTGAAAATTATGTGTTAGTTCAGTTGGAGATTTAAAACATGCATAGTCAGCATGGGATGTATAAACTATTAAATTATGCCAGATATGTATCATGAGGGTAGTGCCATTACATGAGACTCTAATCTTCGGAGTACTGGTCAAAGACTTAGCTTACAACAATACTATAAGTGTTTTCAAGAAGTACCGTAAAAAGATAATCAAGTATGGGAAGTATAGCTCATGATTGAGGTAGACAATAGAACTAGGGTGAAAGAAGTTCACCACTTAGCCAAGCTAGGAGTTCGACTTTCATACTCCGAAGATAATGGAGTTGTTGTCCGGAACAGGATTTATTCCTCCTTAGTAGCCGAAGTGAAGGAGAAACAATTTGATTATCCCTACTTGTTGTAGCTGAAAGAGCGGATTCACAAGCATAAGACTATGGCCTTTGAACAAGGGGGAGATGATGGTAGTTTGAGGTACCAAGATGGATTGTGTGTTCCAGACATAGATCGACTTAGAGAGGAGGATCATATTAGAAGCCCATAATTCCAGGTATTCTATCCATCTAGGTTCCCCAAAGATGTATCAAGCTCAAGGAGATTTATTGGTAGAACGACATGAAGAAGAACGTCGCAAACTTTGTGGCCAAGTGTCCGAATTGTCAGCAAGTTAAAGTCGAGTAGCAGAAAGCCCATTATTTTACCACATAATACATATATTCTTGACTGGATATGGTAAATATGGACTTTGTAACAGGATTATCTCGCTCATTTAGAATGCATGATTTGATTTGGTTATTGTATATCGATTTACCAAGTCACTGCACTTCTTTCCAGTAAAGACCATAGATTCAATATAAGATTATGCCAAGTTGTACATTCAAGAGATCGTCCGATTGCACGAGACTCCATTTTCAATCATTTCAGATCGTGGTGCTCAGTTTACAACAAACTTTTAGAAGACCTTTCAGAAAGGATTAGGCACAAGAGTAAACCTCAGCATAATTTTTCATCCTCAGACAGATGGCCAAATAGACCGCACTATACAGACACTTGAGGATATGTCTTTGATTTTAAAGGTAATTAGGATGAACACATACCTCTCATTGAGTTTGCTTATAATAACAACTACCATTATAGTATCAAGACAGTTACAAAGCTCTGTATGGGAGAAGATGTAGATCACCAATTGGTTTGTTCGAAGTAGGTGAAGCAGAGTTGTTGGGACCAAATTTGGTCTATCAGGCTACAGACAAAGTCAAGTTGATTCAAGAGAATTTGAAAGTTTTGCCTTTGAAATGTGTTATAAGATTTGAGAAGAAAGGAAAGCTCAGTCCCAGATACATTGGGCCGTATAGGATCCTACAAAGGATCGGGCAAGTAGCTTGTGAGTTAGAGTTGCCACCAGTTTTGGCAGTTGTACACCCAGTATTTCATATGTCGGGTTATAAATTAAAGTTTTCAATATTCAGATATTCATGTCAGTTCGTACTCAGATACTCATGTCGATACAATACTCAGATATTCATGCCAGCTTAGTACTTAGATTTTGATGTCATTTTAGTACTCAAATATTCGTGCCAGTTTAGTATTCATATATCCATATTAGTTTAGTATTTACGTATCCATGGCAGACTAGTATTCACCTATATGTTTCATGTTGTGCACATTATGATGCCTTGTGAGGTTTGTGTTATGTTATGATAGTTGGCGGGTGTATCAAAGAAATGTTGAAGGTAACTAGCCTTTTCATTTAGACTTTATATTATAATCTCCATGTCTTTTAGTATTTAGTCAGCTCAATATTCAGTCAATGCGGTAGTCATTCAGTTTGGTATCTCAGCAGTTCAGTAATCATGTATTCATTCATTTTAGCATGCATGTGTTCATGATAGTTCAGTGTTCATATATTTTCATTAGACCCGTTTAAGGTCCGGAGTTAGCCGTAGTTACAGCCAGGATAATCATTTGAGGACGAATGATCCCAAGGGGGAGATAATGTAACACTCCATAAATTTGGATTAGGTATGGACGTGTTAAATGAGTATTAATGTGATATTATAGACATGTGAAGTCATATCGATATGAGTATGAGTGGAAATAGTTGTTTTAGAATCAAGACAGAGAGTGAGGTGCATAAGATTCGATAAAGTCGACTAAGTTTATGGAAGGTCTATCTTCCATCCTGATTTAGTAAATTTCTGTTGAGTATTTTGAGAAAATTGAAGACATGAAAGTTGTATTTTTTTTAAAATATATTTCTAATGATATATTGTGGAGCTGATCGGATCTCTGTGAAAATAGTTGTGCGTGTTTTACTAGACAATGTGCAGTTTGCATGCTCAAGTGCACGCCCAGTTGTCCCGTGCGCGGCAGCCCACTTGTGGTAGTGCCACTGCCTTTGATGTGTGTTCAAGTACGTGGTTGGGCCTTCAAATGTGTGGGGGAGCATATCATTCTTCATTACCCATAAGGTAAACCACAAACAACAACCCAAACTTATAATTGTTCAAGGTAAACCACAATCAAAAACCCAACTTCCTCCAAGGTCCCTCCATCATCCAAGGTAAGTTATAATGATGATTTTAAATTAATTTCAATTCTTCAACACCTTATTAACATAGGTAAACCCTTCAAATCATTAGATATTCGATTGAGACATCATTGTTAAGAAAATAAGCCCTAGAACTCAAATTCAAGAGGATTGAATGTCAAAGAGGTAATATCTTCATCCTCTAATTGATTATAGCATTAGATTTATGATTATAGACTCTAAGTTCATGAGATATGAGTTGATGGGTTTGATAGAAAAGAATGAACGATTATAGGTTGGGGTTGTTGATTGTGGTTTACCTTGAACAATTATAAGTTTGGGTTGTTGTTTGTGGTTTACCTTATGGGTAATGAAGAATGATATTGATTATAACAATTAAGATTTTAGAATTATCTAGGATCCAAGGGAATGAGTTGTTGGGTGGAGAAACACCATTAATAAGGATTATGAAGCTTTATGCTCACCAAGTGTTTGATAAAATGCCTGAGTGACTAAAACATGAGCATTAGTGCTAATAATGATTCCTCTTGATATATGTTCCATAGATTACCATTGAAAGAGGTGACAGACATTGTAATACGCTTAAAAGGGGAAAATCCAATGTGTGTAAGGCTAACTCTCTATGTTTCAGAATGTTAATGATTCTCCCTACACTATGTTTCTTCTAGAACGTTACTAATTACCTTAGAAATATAATTAAGCTTAGTTCCTTAGATAGTTGCAGAACTTCTATTATCTAGATTTGTAATTCATTAATGACTTTCATTCTGAACGTTGTGAGCTCAGTGCGTCATCATTATTGATGAACATGGGTCTTAGTCTATATTACTTAGCATGTCATAACAGTTGAACTTCAGTTCTTATAATTAGTTTATGAATACATGTCATAGTCTAGTCCTATTCAGAATTCCTGTATCATGTAACTTTGTATGATTCATCATTTCAGCATCATGTATTGCAATATGATTCTCAGTTCCTGATTTTGAATTTCTGATTGTTGAAAACCTGTATTTCGGCCCGAGGCCGCAGTTTATGCTTTATGCATCATTGGCCAGAGGCCACAGTTTATGTTTTTGCATCATTGGGCCATAGACCGCAGTTTATGCTTTATGCATCATTGGGCCAAAGGCTACAGTTTATGCTTTATGCATATTTGGACCTTAGGCAGCAATTTATGCTTTATGCATCTTTGGGCCTGACGCCGCAACTTGTGCACATATATATTTGGACTGAGGCTGCAATTTATTTATTCAAATAAACAGGTGGTTCATCATTCTAAAAAGAGAGTATTCATATCCTTACTTCCTTTATTCAGTTAAATTATCTGTTATCTGTTCAGTTACCAATTATCAGTTATCATTTCTCAATTATCGGTTATCAGTTTAGTTTTAGTTTCAGTATTTACAGTTCTTTTTTTTAGTTGCTTTACATACCAGTACAATTCAAATGTACTGACGTACCTTTTGACCGGGCCTGCATCTCATGATGCAAGTAATGATTTACAGGTTGATGATTCAGAGTGCTAGAATTCTCGTACCAGCTATTTGGTGATCCCCAATTATTTCAGGACATTATTATTACTTTACAGTCTTCCAGTATTTACAGAGAGTCAGTATTTTCAGAACTTTATTAGAGACTTAATAGACTAGAGTAACTGTTAGACAGAGTCGCAGTCTTTTCATGTTAAGCAATCTTGACTACATATATGTTTCAGACTTATATTAGTGTTTCCACACTTGATTTATATCATTCATACTTTCAGTATATCCACATGTGTTTGTTTATCTTCCACATTTATTATGTTATGACATCACATGTTGAATCAGCCAGCTAGTTGATTCGCTCGGTCACATGTAGTTAAGGACCGGGTGCCGTATTACGTCCACGCCCAGGTTTGGGGCGTGATAGGAGTCTCATCCTTTATGTTGATACTGTTAATTTTATATTCGAATAGTGTTGTATTTTATATATTTCATATGTATTCGGTTAGAGCTCATGACTCTGTACTACCTAGTTCTTGGAAGATGTTTTGGGTATTTCCATTTTGGCATGTGCTAACTCTATTTCCGCTTTTATATTAAATTGTGTCTTAGTATATAATGTTTTGTTAATTTAATGTGTTAAGTGATTAGCTTACATAGTCTTACAGATTAGGTGTCATCACGATCCCTATGGTGGGATTTGGGTCGTGACAAGAACACATGTTCCAGGTTTCGAGTATTGATTTCGTGATGTTCATCATGTTGCTGGAGAAGCAAGTAGTAAATTTGGAATCCTCTTCAATCGATCTCATATTTAAAATTCAAAAATTAAGAAGTATAATCCTTGAACGAGGTAATAAAAAATTTAAAGTGGAGCTAGATAGCCTGAAGGAGTCAACAGGAAATCTAACAGAATTAGTTGATCACGTGGTGCATCAAAATTAGCCACCAAATTCATCACAATGCCTACAACCTCCAACACCACCTCCTCTACCATTACATAATATATCAGTTCTACCATTACATTACTATTTTAATATCTACCAATTTAACTGCATAAAGCAAGATATATTAAGTAGGCTGAAGAGGTTGAAGTTGACCAAGACATTAGAATATCGAGACACTGTGCCTAATATGTTAGCATTTAAATAATCAAGGGAGTGAAAAAGACAAAACTGACGAAGACATTATTAGAGAGACAAAGAACTTGCATTGGATCCGCAAGTTGAGGGTTTACCACCAAAGTTTATGGTAATCCATTGGAGTATCCAACCATATGTGTCAGTGACTTTTTGCCTTTCAGGGATGGTCAACACAATATTGACTTGATTGTTGACTCTATCATTCAAAACAAGGCAGCATATTGTGTTAATTCTAAAGTCCATAAAATTGTGCATGAATAAGAGGACGAATTACCTAAAAAGGAGTAGATAATGGAGAGTTTGAGATATATTAGAAAAATAAGACGTCTTCATGTTATAAATATATATGGCTATCACCAGAGTGATTGTCAATGTACAAGCGTTACAATTACATTCCCAAGAAGAGTGTTGAACTCCTTACTTAATTCAAAGCTAGACATGGAATTGGTTAAGTTCTATAAAGTTCTAACGCCAATAACTTCATATTTTAAGTTGAAGTTTAGGAGTCAACATAGAAAGATTATACAAAGAAGGCTCGGTACAAAGTTGAAACTTAGCGAAAGCGGGATTTAGTTCAACCATATGCTAAGTTTTCTTACAACGTGAAGAAGCTCTATCATAAGCTAGCAAAATATAACTTGAAACCTGGTGAGCATTGGGTCCTCATTCTTTATTATAGCAATCTTGCGCCATTTATGAAAGTTGTTAGAGTCGAGGATGAATCTTTTTCAACCAGCGGAGAATGAGTCAGGCTCGCATCATGTTACTTGCTCAAAATCGTTTTAGCATGCTCAAACTGAGCACATTATTAAAATATGAAAATGTTAGCTTTAGGAGCTAGCTTTTCAAGTTCACTATAGCCCTTGCCAAGAAAACTAGCAAATATATCAACAAAGTCTCAGCCTTCTCTAAGATTATTGCTT